>NC_064626.1:864553220-865196137 GCF_023864275.1 Schistocerca cancellata | reverse complement strand
TGATATGACTATCTTTTCCTTGTAATATATTTGCTTTGACGTCCGTATTACAGTCTTTAATATTTTGCAGTATTTCTTGTAATGTGCTATAGCATCAACATCTGAACTGTTTAAGATTGACAGATACAGTTTTCTTTTTGTTTTACAAGATACCCCTATTCCTTGAGTAATCCTAGGCTTCTTTGTAGACATTGCTCTAACCTTGGTACGTTTTGGGGGAAAACAGTGTTCGAATAAGGTAAGCACCTTATTAGCAAAAGTGTTATATTTTTCATTCATACTATGAGCACTGTAAACATCAGTCCAGTGAATGTCTCTGAGCAGCGTTCTAAAATAATCAATTTTTGGCTTATTGATTACCCTCTTGAGCTCAGATTTAACAGATTTTATATCCTGTTCAGAATTAACATTTAACAGAAGGAATTGCATGTCATAGTCTGAGAGGCCATTAACTATTGGTTTTGTAATATAATTTTGTTCATTGGACTTTTCTATAAATATATTATCAATGGCTGTTTGTGAGCAATTGGCTACCCTACTGGGGAACTTTACAGTGGGAATTAAGTTGAATGATAAGTGTTACTAACTCAAATAAGTTCTTATTGGGAGAGTCTTTAAGGATATCTACATTGAAATCACCAGCAACCACTATTTCTTTGTTTTTGGTCGTTAAATGGGCCAGTACAGCTTCAAGGTGGTTTAAAAACAGATTAAAGTTGCCTGCACGTGCTCGATATACACTTAATATTATGAAGGATTTTTTGTGAAATTCTACTTCTGTTGCACATGCTTCCATATGCTGTTCTAGGCAAAATTTATGAATGTTCTTAAATTTATGACAGTTCCTGATGAATGTGGCAACTCCTCCTTTCTCCATTTCTGATCTACAAAAGTGAGATGCTAACCTAAACCCTGTAACACTTAAAAGTTCTATACCAGTGGTCACATGATGTTCAGAGAGGCAGATTATGTCAGCTGCGTTTGAAGACTCTAATTCATCTACGCAGATAATTAATTCATTAATTTTATTTCTCAGTCCTCGAATATTTTGATGCAATAAAAATAGCTGACATTTCACATTGACTGAGTTAAAATTGGGTAGAGTTGAAATATCTGTTGACTGTTGAAAATTCTTAACCAATAGCTGTTTATGCTGGTGTAATACGCTGGAATTATGTTTTTTTTTTAATTTCTTTCTCAAACTGAAGGTTTGTCTCAGTTCTAACCTCTCTTAAAATTTGCTTTCTTTCTGTCCTCCCTACCCTAAAAAAGGGTCTTTTCTGACCTTTAAAATCTCTGAAAATTGCCATCTGAACTTCTTCTTCTTCTTCTTCTTTATCTTCATCTTCCCCTTAAGATGGTCTTCACTGTCGTCAAGATCAATTCTTATGCTGCACTTCTTGAAAGATTTGATAATGTCTTCTCTCAATCTAGACAACGAATGTTTTATCTGCTGACACACGTGTTTGATTGTAGGTCAGTTTTAAAGCTCCCTTCGGCATGAACTCATATTCCGTATCATCCATCATCCATTTGCTCTATTCCTCTCTCATATACACTTTTAAATGGTTTATTTATCGTGACATCAAGAGGTTGCAATTGTGAAGTTAAGTCCTTCTGGAATAACAGCAAACTCTGTACTTCCCTCTCTCAATTTCTCTTTCACAGAATTTTTCAAGTAACTACTATACTGATCTCGCACAAGAAGAGAACTCTCCTTCAATAAAGCACCTTGCCTTCTCTCCCAGATCCATAATTTCATACCACTCTCGTCCATGTAACCCTCGTCGTGTATGTGAACAGCATCACCTGGTGCTATTGCAGACAGTTCAGGCATTCTTTTGCACTTGAAAATGATCACTGGATAAAATTTAGTACTGTCAACACAACATGAAAGGACAACAGTGTAGTGCATTTTTTCATGTCCACTTGTTTCCATAAATTTAGCAACTTTCATGGCAATACTTCTGTTATTCGGCACATCAAATGTCAGAGGAGTTTTGTCCATATTTGCCAATAGGCTTAGTTCCACAGTGTTTTTCTTTCGAAGTTGAATAATAAAGTGATGAAAGCATAAAATTTTCTTTTCATACTACTGTGGCATTTTCTGAGATATTCTGGTTTTGGTTTGCATGTTAAGCCTGCAAGGCTTCACAAACCTGTAGCACCAACCAACTGTTAAGATCAACTGTAGCACCAACTTACGAGTTTGTATTTGAATCATTTTTGTATTCATTCCAATGCCATTTTGATGGTGTTCTTGAATCCATTTCCATACATCATCATCTAGGTTTGGCCATTTTGCATTCAGTCCTCCTTTGCCAAATTTCATCTTCTTCAGTTTTTTCAGTTCTTCCTTAGTAGCCCGCCAATCGTGAATGTTTTTCTTCAGCTGCTGGAGGGCCAAAATACTGCTCAGCTGCTCTGTTTCCATGTTGTTCTGCATATGCTGTTATTTTCAGTTTATAGCCTGCATTATATGAATGAATTTTATTTTTTATCACTATGAAACTAGCTACTAACAAAAATATTGTACTGTTACCCATAACGCTAATCACTTTCAATTCAAGTTCACTGATACCGTAGACTGTCAACAAGCTTGTGAATCCCCACAACTCATGTTCATCACATCAGTGCACTGCTGCTGTCAGTTGTATTCTGTGTTGCAAGATAAAAACAGGCATTGAATATATGGCCATTTTTAAGACTGGCGGGAATTTTAAATCAAACACTTAACCTTTTTTAATTTAATTTAGAGTATAACATACACTTGAATTTTGGAGGCAATTTTTCAAAGAAAAATGTGCATCTTATAGTCCTTTGTGTCAGTAATGTGGAGTGTCATACAAGGCATATTCAAAAGTAAAGAAGGTACATGCACTGTAGACACGTAGAATGAGAACATATGAACACAATAAATGTACCTAACGTACCTTTGGAACAGCAAAGAGAGTACAATCTGTCACACTGTTGGAGCGTGATGTCACTTGGTGAGGATGAGCAGGTTGATAACTTGTTGTCTGAGATAAAGTTTGCTGCTGTTGATGCCTCTGCAACTGCTGTGGCAGTGGCAACTGTGGCTGTTGGCGTTGCTGTTGTTGATATGGCAATGGCTTGTCCAGCAGCTGCTGTGGCTGAGACTGTGTTATAACCTGGCGCTGAATGGGTGGTTGTGCTTCTTGCTTGCAAAAAGCCTGGATGGTTGTTGGAGGTTTTTCAGTCAGCGAGACAGGCTGCCCTATAAACAATTCACAGCTCTTAATTATGGTTACTGCATTAGTAGACAATGTCACATACTTTTCTTGTCATGAAACATAGACAAAATGTAATATATAGCAGAGAGAACACACCCATTTTGTGTTTCAACAGGATAAAGATATGAGACACAAACTGCAATACCATGAGAGGGAGGAAGAAAAATCAAAATTTTAGACATGGTTTTATGTTTATATCCTCTCTTGCAAAGCATTCTGTTAATTTCTGTTTTGTTTAATTATCCCGGGATTTTGTGGTTCCATTGCATCTCTTCCCCTTTTTGTAGTTATTAGATCCTTACAAATGAGAAAAACGTACAAGAAGTCCCACAGGTGAATATAGGTTTACTATCACCACTGCAACAAGAGAAGACAAATAATTCATATCAAAAGAAAGTTGACTGATTAGTGATTAGCTAACATTCACAGCATAATTTAATCAGAACTGCTGGATACAACTTCTCCCATTTTGCAAATCTTCACCTGAAAGTCATGATGGGATAGAGATTAATAACTGAATGTTACTACACAATATTTGAATGTTTTCTGCTTCTCAAAGAAACCTGAATGGAACAAGCTAATTATCGATACTGGCGACCAGGTAGTGTTGGCTGGAATGAAAATTACATAGGATGTGCTCGAACTACCACGAAAATGAATTCATTGCATGGTTTACGATCCGGATTTCTCAAGTCAGCTTTTAATTTTCAGTTCAGCTGCCTATGCACAGACCAAAATTAATTACTCCTCAGTAATGCCTCCTTCATGGCTCAATTAGATATTAGATATCTTGAGACAAGAGTTCAAATTAGGTAAGACAGAATGATGAAACACGACGAATCAACAATAATGTGTTGGCTAGGTAGTTCTAATATTACAGGTCCAACTTCACAGTAAGACTTACATGAAGAGATACTAATGAAATCTTTTTAGCAGAATACAAGGTGTGCAAATAAAGAGACCATGCTGTGTTCAATCTGGCAAAGCTGATGGCGCTGAACTTGGAGGGGAGGCAGATAAACAGGTGATACAGTATGTTGGACCATGCTAGTGTCATCTTGGTTGTCTGCAGTATATTCTTTTGTGATGGTTTTTCTGGTGCATTCTTACGATAAGTGACCTGAATTTTGAGCAATGGTATGCGATCAGATTTTGTTTCAGATTTGTACACAGTGCATGGGCAATATTTGAAAAACTTTGGCAATCCTACAGGGAGTGTTTTGTTAAGGGCTCAGGTGTTTTGGTGGTTTAAGGCATTTGCAGAAAGAGGGCAGTCAACTGAAGATGAACCTCACAGTGGAAGGCCTTCTGTTTCAAGAACTGATGCATCGGAGTCCATGAGCATGTGTGCAGATCATCAGTTGACAGAATGGCAGGGACAAATTTGAATATGAGTCACACCATCATTCATAAGATACTGACCAATGAGTTGCAGATGTGAAAAATCTGCTCAAAACTGGTTCCAAGAAATCTCAAGTGCCTTGTCATGCAGCAATATCAGTAAACCATGTTTTGACCAGAAAGTACATTCCTGTCTCTCCTCAGCCTCCATATTCACCCTACTTGAGTCCCTGTGACTTTTTTCTCTGCCCAGGATTGAAAACACATCTCACATGACGTTCCTTTGAGGCACTGGACAGTATTCAGATGGCTTTAACAGACCAACTGAATGTTATTCCATTATCCGAGTTCCAGAACTGCTTTGAGAAGTGGAGAAACCATCTCCAGCACTGAGTGGCTTTCCAAGACAAGTGCTTTGAAGTGGAAAATGTCCAATTGCGATGTTATTGGAATAAAACTGGTGAAAAAAAAATAGTCTAAATACTTTACTCACACACCTTGTTTCTATGACAATGTTTTCTATCAACATTTCAAAATGAAGTGCTGAAATGTTGCAGCATGGGAATAAAGAAATCAGATGAAAATTCAAACACAGCTCATACTGAGGATACTTGTTGCATCCAACCACCACACATCTGCAGATTATGCAGGGTGGACATGGCTAAAAAGTGTGATGCAATGGGGTGGGGTGTAAGGAGGGAAAGCTGTATTGTGGAATTATTTGCAACTCAGTTTTATGTCCTAAGATTAAGTATTATCCCAAGGTGAAAACTTATTGCTCTCTACCAGAAATACCATGCTGGTAAAAGTACTACTTTTTCCTTATATTATGTTTCGATTTTAGCAGAAATCATGAAATATACAATAATGCTTCTTGTGTAATTCAGGCAAGACTACTGTGTGTTCAAGACATTTACATCAAGTTTTTTTAAGCAGCAATAGGAACTTTCATGATACACAATGTTACAATACCGTTAAAAGATCTATCTGAGATATTATGTACCACCAGCAGTTCACAGCTGGTGAGAACTAGGGCAGAGGTCATCAGATATTCTTAAAATTACAAAAAAAAAAAAGACAGTAACAGCGATGAAAAATCATTCTTCAGTGCCCAGTGTGTCTTCCCACTGGAAATTATTCATCTTCACTTCAAATACTCACTCCAAAAATGTTCTATCTCAACACGCCCTGAGTTGTTCACTTATAATGAGACAAGCTAAGTCTACATCTACATCTACATCTACATGATTACTCTGCTATTCACAGTAAAGTGCCTGGCAGAGAGTTCAATGAACCACCTTCAAGCTGTCTCTCTCTACCGTTCTACTCTTGAACGGTGCGGGAGAAACGAGCACTTAAATTTTTCTGTGCGAGCCCTGATTTCTCTTATTTTACTGTAATGATCATTTCTCCCTATGTAGGTCGATGCCAACAGCATGTTTTCGCAATAGAAGGAGAAAACTGGTGATTGGAATATCATCAGAAGATCCTGTCGCAACGAAAAACGCCTTTTAATGACTGCTACTCCAATTCACGTATCATGTCTGTGGCACTGTCTCCCCTATTTCATGATAATGCAAAACGAGCTGCCCTTCTTTGAACTTTTCTGATGTGATACTGTTAAAGTATGGGGCAATATACCATAGGCATGCAGTTTGATTAGAAGACAGTCGAGAGGAATTGTGTCCTACCTGATGCGGATCACACAACGCACAGCAATACCCCAGAATAGGGCGGACAAGGTGGTGTAAGCAGTCTCTTTAGTAGACATGTTGCACATTCTAAGTGTTCTGCCAATGAATTGCAGACTTTGGTTTGCTCTACCCACAACACTTTCTATGTGATCATTCCAATTTAAGTTATTTGTAATTGTAATCTCTAAGTATTTAGCAGAATTTACAGCCTTCAATTTGTGTGACTTATTGTGTAATCAAAATTTAGGGGATTTCTTTTAGTACTCTTCTGAATAACTTCACACATTTCTTTATTCAGGGTGAAATGCCACTTTTCTCATCATACAGATATCTTATCTAAATCATTTTGCAATTTATTTGGTCATTTTATGACTTTACAAGACGGCAACTGGCAGTATCATCTGCAAACAATCTAAGAGGGCTACCGTATCTACTCAAATGTAAGCTGCACTTGAATCTAAGCCGCACCTGAAAAATGAGACTCGAAATGAAGGGAAAAAAATTTTTCCCAAATCTAAGCCACACTTGAAATTTGAGACTCAACATTCAAGGGGAGAGACAAGTTTTAGACCGCACCTCCAAATCGAAACAAAGTTGGTCCATTGCAACGTGAGACACAATTTAGGTCGAATGGATGAAGATACAGCTACAGTAGTTTGGTTCGAGTCGTAAGCTTAGCAGTTAAGCTTTACCAGGTAGCCATTGCTATGCACCAGATGCTCCGTCTGTACTTATACAAGTACCATTCCTTTTTCACGTGCTTCATCTGGTTTGAATCCATTGCTTATTTTGCTTTGATCTGATAAGTGCCGTTCTCTTTGCTATAGGTGTTTACGTCACTCTAAGCTGAAAACCCATTATTGTACTGTGTCATGCATTGTTTGTCGCATTCTAATAATGAGTGTTTACGACCTGTCGCAGCTCGCGGCATGCGTTACTTTTGTGCGCGCTACTGCCGCTTACAATAAAAAAGAGAGGAATTGTCTCATTAGTGAAACAATGGCAAGAGAATGCAATCTGTTGTTACTGCAGCAGTTACTTACAACGCAATGCAGGGATTGAAACTCGGGGTGGAGAAAAAAGCTCGTCTTGTACCCCTTTTTTATTGACGCAGAGGTTTTGGCGCCAGTATTTAACTTTGTACGTGCAAGGCATGCCTGTGTAGCGCTACCTATAATTGACGGCAGAAGTTAGTTGTGGCGGCACCTACCAACATTTTTCAGAACTTCCGCTTACTTTGCACTCGATTGTAAGCCGAAGGCGGTATTTTGGTTCACAAAAACCGGAAAAAAAGTGTGGCTTAGATTCGAGTAAATATAGTACTCAGATTGTCTCCTGTGTCATTAATATAGATCAAGAACAATAGAGGGCCTGTAACACTTCCTTGGAGAACGCCGGATATTACTTTTGTAGACTTTCCATCTATTACTATGAACTGTAACCTTTCTGGACAGGAAATCATAAATCCAGCTGCACAACTGAGGCGATATACCATAGGCATGCAGTTTGATTAGAAGATGCTCGAGAGGAATGGTGCAAAAAGCCTTCTGGAAATCTAAAAATATGGAATCAATTTGACATCCTCCGCTGACAGCACTCATTACTTCATGAGTATAAAGAGCTAGTTATGTTTCACAAGAATGATATTTTATGAATCCGTGTTGACTATGTGTCAATAAATTGTTTTCTTCAAGGTACTTCATAATGTTCAAACACAGTATATTTCCAAAACCCTAATGCAAATCAACGTTAGTGATATGGGCCTGTCATTCAGTGGATTACTCCTGCTTCCCCTTTTTGGGTATTGGTGTTACTTGAGCAATTTTCCAGTCTTTAGGTATGGATCCTTCTGTGAGCGATTGGTTGTATATAATTGCTAAATATGAAGCTACTGTATAAGCACACTCTGAAAGGAACCCGACTGCTAGACAATCTGGAACAGAGACCTTGCCTTTATTAAGTGATTTAAGCTGCTTTGCTACACCAAGGATACCTACTTTTATGTTTCTCATCTTGGCAGTTGTTCTTGGCTGGGATTCACGAATATTTACTTTGTCTTCTTTGGTGAAGGAGTTTTGGAAAACTGTTTAATAACTCTGCTTTAGTGGCACTGTCATCAGTGAGTTCACAGTTATATCGCGCAATGAAGGTATTGATTGCATCTTGCCACTGGTGTGCTTTATGTATGACCAGAATCTCTTTCGGTTTTCAGCCAGATTCCAAGACCGAGTTTTGTTGTGGTAATTATTGAAAGCATCTCGCATTTAAGTACGTGCTGTAATTCAAACTTCGGCAAAACTTTGCCAATCTTGGGGATTTTGCGGTCTTTTAAACTTGGCATGCTTTTTTCATTGCTTCTGCAACAGCAAACTGACCCATTTTGTGTACGATGGGGGATCAGCAGCATCACTCATTAATTTATGTGGTATATATCTCTCAATTGCTGTCGATACTATCTTTTTGAAATCATTCCACATCTTTTCAGTGTTTACATGATCAGATCGGAAGGTATGAAGACTGTCTCTTAAAAAGCCGTTAGGGGCTTTTTTAAATAGATATACTTTGCATTTCTTTTTGATGGTTGTAGGTATTATGGTATTCAGCCTAGCAGCCACTGCATTGTGGTTGCTAATCCTTGTATTCGTTACGATACTCACTATTTGTCCAGGATTATTTGTTGCTAAGAGGTCAAGTATGCTTCTGAACCATTTACGCTTCGAGTGGGCTCATGAACATGTTCAAAATAATTTTCTGAGAAAGCATTCAGTACAATTTCAGATGACATTTTATGCCTGTCACCAACTTTAAACATATAATTTTTACAGCATATCATGGGTAGAATGGTCACCAACGACTTTAACAGTATGCGTGGGGTACCTATTTGAAATGAGACTCAAGTTTTCTTTGAACTGTTGAGCAACTATATTTTCCGAATCAAGGGAGGGACCGGGGGAGGGGGAGGGGGGGGGGGGGTTTGTAGGTAAAACGATCCAATTAATAGTTTAGTCTGATTGTCAAGTATAACCTCTACCCATACTATTTCGCAGGAACTATCTACTTCATTTTCACTACAAGGTAAACTACTTCTGACAACAATAAGTACTTCACCAGCAACTGTATTTAATCTATCCTTTCTGAACACTGCTGAATTGTTTGAAAAAATTTTGGCTGAACTTATTTCCAGCTTTAGCCAGCTTCCTGTGCCTATAACTATTTGAGCTTCGGCACTTTCTATTAGGGCTTGGAGCTCTGGTTCTTTCCCAACAACACAGCTACAACAATTTACAACTTCAATACCGATCATTCCTACAACTACCGGACTGTATTGTACCTGTCTCCCTTTAGACAGACACCCTTTCTGTGATTTCCTGAGACCCTCAATCACCAAGTCCCTTCCACACAGATCCCACTACCAGTGTAGCCACTTCCTTTGTGTAGTGGACTCCTGAACTATTAAGTGGAACCTGGAAACTGAACACACGACGGCCCAAGTCAAGGAATCTGCAGCCTACATGGTCACAGAACCACCTGAGCCTCTGATTCAGACCCTCCTCTCGGCTCTGCACCAAAGGACCAGTCGGTTCAATTGACGATGCTGCTTTGTCAAAATCAGTTAACAAGGTGGCAATTGTTGACCAGTTTACTAAAAATGTGTTCCTGTGCTCCACTGAAAGTCAAAAACGATAGCTCTCTTACACAGTCTCATACAAATTAGATACAATAGTATTTTTAACAGTGAGACATGCAAATGGAGAAGCATGTGAACTCAAATTGGTTCTACTATGGTGACAATTACCGTTAATTGAACATTCTTGGTAAGCTGTAAAATGTAAAGTTACTAGGACAAAAATTTCACACTTATTAAAGTATTCTGGTCTATTACAATGTTGTCAAATAAATTTCTTGGAGAAACCAAACATTTTGTTCACATCTGTGGAGCATATCTTCTGTGTCTGCACAGAACTGTGGTGCCAAGGAACACAGCCCTGAACTGTTATCAGGCCACAGCTGCAGCCTGCCAGCTGGTCATCACCCCTGCCTACACAGCAACATCAGCAAAAGCCGTCACTTCTGTGTCATTCACTTCTGCATATCATCGGCTGAGGCTGGGATAGTCATCAACTGCTGCATAATAATAATAACCAGACCTCAGTCTTCAGCCTCTGTTCGAGATGCTTACAAGTGGCACAGAAGCATGGCTCTTCCATAAATTCAACCCGGGCAGCAATACAGGGTATACATAAATTCCAGGAACACTTTCAACTATTTATTGAATAAGAACCAAACATTGTACACATATCATACATTTTTAAGAGAAATCCTGAAAGTGTTTTTTTTTCATGTACACAACCACAGTTTAGTTTGTAATTTGGTGATAGTCAGAGCTAGTTGCAAACATGGCGATTGCTTGTGCCCGGTAAAGAGAAGCGGGCGTCCCAGTGTGAGTGAAGTGAATGTGGAGCACGTACAAGAGACATTCATAAGGAGTCCAAAGAAATCAGTGTGTCGTGCATCCCACAAACTCAAAATGACTATAATGACAGTGTGGAAAGTCCTGCACAGAAGCTGTCTATGAAACCATTCAAATTGGAGCTAGTGCAGAAGCTCAATGATGACAGCAAAGACGAGTGTTTTAAGTTTTGTTCGCAGTTGCAACAACTGAATGAGTATGGGGATGGTATTGTTGATCACTTAATTTTTAGTGGCAAAGCCACTTTTCACACTAATGGGAAAGTGAACAGGCATAATTGTCGAATCTGGGGTACAAAGCACCCACACGAATGCATTGTATTTGAGCATGATCCCCAAAAGGTAAATGTTTTTTGTGCCTTGTCACGTTGAAAACTGTATGGGCCATTCTTCTTCACTGAGAGCACTGTCACTGGATATTCCTACTTGGACATGTTGCAGCAATGGCTGATGCCTCAATTGCAATCAGACTCTCCATTCATCTTTCAACAGGATGGGGCTCAACCCCATCTTAATCGTGAAGTTCATGGGTACCTGAACATGGAGCTGCTGAATCGATGGATCAGCCATACTACAGAAGAGGACAGCTGTTTCACGAAATGGCCTCCCAAATCACCAGGTCTCACTCCATGTGCCTTTTTTATGTGGGGACAAATTATAGACCTGGTGTATGTACTGCCTCTACCACGTGATGTAGCAGAGTTCCAGGAGAGAATACGGGAAGTGACTGCCACAAAAAAATGGTTCAAATGGCTCTGAGCACTATGGGACTCAACTGTTGTGGTCATAAGTCCCCTAGAACTTAGAACTACTTAAACCTAACCAACCTAAGGACATCACACACGTCCATGCCCGAGGCAGGATTCGAACCTGCGACCGTAGCGGTCGTGTGGTTCCAGACTGTAGCGCCTTTAACCGCTCGGCCACTCCGGCCGGCTGACTGCCACAGTTGATGATGCCATGATGGGACGGGTGTGGCAAGAATTTAATTACAGTATTGACATCTGCCGGGTCACTCATGGTTTGCATACTGAATGTCTATTTTAAAAAAAAAAAAAAAAAAAAACACTTTCAGAGTATCTCTTCAAAATGCAATATGTATGACATCTGTACAATGTTTAGTTCTTGTGCAATAAATAATTGAAAGTGTTCCTGGACTTTGTGTACACCCTGTATTTAAAGCTCCAAGGCAGCGCATCCCTCAACAATACAGCTGGGCCATACTAACATGCACAGCCCGTGCCAGCATTGCCACATTTATACCATAGCCATGACTTGTCTGATTGTCTTCGCTTTGGCAGCCAGCGCTCAAGTTGCTACCTTAAGGAGAATCGCCACTGCCAACCATAGCTCTCCAGCCTGCAGTTCCGAGTTTGTCAACTGGGTAGTCCTACCACACACACCAGTCTAGCCCTATCTACTGGCTGTCTTGTTGTTGCACCACAGATATGCCGGATGCTGCTAGTGCATCTGCGCCAGCATGCTCAGGTCCGAGGGACATCGCCGACCACCTGCTCTCGATACACTGCTCTACATTCATGTATGACTGATAATAAAGAGTATTGGCAACCAATTGGCTGTCTAGGTGGTCTGCACCCCCACCCACCTCCAGCAGAGAGCAGCTCTTCTATACTTTCCCGCATTATCCATTATACTTCAGATGGTTGTGTGTGTTCTGTTGAAGTCTCCAGTGTGATGCATCTCTCCACTGCTAGTTTATTCAGTACAAGCTGCTTTACCTCTACATAACTATATAGCTTCTGCAGCCTGTATCCATTTTAACCTGCTTGATGTATCTGAGCCTTGATTAATATCCTGGCTCACTGCTGGCAGCAGTAAAAGTTAATTTCCATGTGCCCCCTTAGAAAAGGTTGATGTTTCATGCTTTCAAAAACCTTGAACACATCTGGTAATTGTCGGTTGCTGTTACCCCATTATTCCTACACATATCTTCTTCAGCACTGGAATCCAGATACCATTCAGTTTCACAATCTACTCCTGATTAAAATTATTGGCATGTTTAAAAATCTTTATTGCCTTTCTGTACAGCCAAAGGAAATATGGTGTCTTCCTTGTTCTGGATATGGAAGTCTTCAAGAAACAACAATGGCAGAAACACTTAATTTTTCATTTGCAACATTTTGTTGACAGGGAACTAGCAACTTTATTAAATTTCTTAAAGTGTTTATTAATGATTGTATCAACAGTTGCAGTATTTATATGAGGCAACTAGTTTCAAATCTTACAGATTCATTTTCAAAACTAGCCTACAGAGGCTCCACTGACAGTGGACATCAAAGTGGCAACAGAGGTTGTGTAAATGTTTCAAGAATGAATGCCATAATCCACATGTGCCTCCTACCAAGTCAAAATCATAGTGATATGGTGCAGCCTCAATAGGCTGGGCTTGAAAATGAATCTGTAATGTTTGGAACAAGTCACCTAATATAAATACTGCAATTGTTGACAGAATCATTAATAAATGGTTAAAAAGAAACACTTAAATTATTTACAGGCTCTCTCCAAAATTAATGGGAGCAAGATGATAGACCATACTGCAGCTGTTGACAGAATCGGTAGTAAATGCTTTAGAGAAACATTTAAATTATTTATACACAGTCTCCAAGATTGATGGAAGGACGATTATAGAGAAAGTTAGAAAAATGTAATTTCTCTGTTAAAGGCATCAAATATTTGGATGTCTTTTAATATGAAAGTTATAAATCAAACCAAGAAGCATTTAAAAGCCTTTGAGGAACAACCCATTCCCAAGAACATAGAATTACAAGTGTTCCTAGGGAGGATCAACTACTAAATAAATTTTACTTAAAGTGCATCCCAAATACTGTATTCTTTTAACTAACTGAGATAAAAAGGTGTCACATGTTTGGTTGCACAACTGTGACAGAGACTTTGAAACCTTGAAAAAGAATCTTAGATTCATCTCACACCTAGCAATCAATAACCTAGAAGACAAATTATATTGGTATGAGGGATGTCAGTCTGGAACTGAATGATACTGTTGCACAAGAATGCAAGTGGCAGCAAACATCCATTAGCCTACACTTCTCAACGACGAGGGTTGGAACTTTAATAGTGGCAACTATTTATTTACAGCTCCACAAAATAGATACCTGTTTCAAAGTTTTAGTATCATTCAAAGTAGTCAGCAGCATCGTGTATAACCTGTTGCCAGTGATGTGGAAGTCATAGGATACTCTTAGCAGTGCCAGTTGTGTTGACAGCTCGAGCAATGTAGGCTATTGCCCAACAAATTTGTAGCAGTTCTGAAGCGAATGCTTTGAAGTATTTCCTTCAGTTTAGAAATTGAGTTGAGCTTACAAGGGCTTAAGTCAGAGGAGTGCAGTAGGTGGTATAGCACTTAGCAACACCATCTGTCAAATAAATCAGTAACAGCTTGCACTGTACGTGCTTGAGCATTGTTCAGCAAAGTGACGGTCAGAAGCTGCAGAAAGCGTCATCACTTCTGTCTCTAAGCTGGTCATAGGTTGTGTTCTAAAAATGAACAGCATAGAGACAGAAGTGATGACACTTTCTGCAGGACCTAACCATCATTTTGCAGAACAATGATCAAGCACGTACAGTGCAAGCTGTTACTGATTTGTTTGGCTGACGGGGTTGCTATTATTTGTGACAGTCTTTTTATTGTGCTTATCTGTGACTCAGCATTTCCACCATATTGTGAGTAGCAAATTTGCCTTTGACAATATTGTTACATTCCATCCTGGATTTTCCATTGTTTGAAGACTATAGTGATAATTGTTTTGAAAATAATTAACTGTTTGACACAATCACACTAACTTCAAACAAAGTTACTGGTTTTGGGCTGGCATTGACTATCCTCAGATCTACAACACAAATAAATTTAAAAATTAAAAGTGAAGTTACACAGATTACATCAAAATTAAAATACAACAAAATAAAGTGAGGTTAAACTGTAAAATGTGTGCTATGGGTTTAATCCCACCACTGTGGATGTCTCACAGTCAATGAAAATAAATGAAATACGTCCTGTAGACGTATAAAACTTTTTATTTAAATATGTTAAACTCATGGTGTACTGAGTGCTACAGTACAGGCTGTATCCATCGCAGAATGCTTAAACATTGTAGATATGTTCATTAATCAGTGTGCTCACGGAGTATGCTGAAAAATAGTTTCACTTTTTGCCAACAGGTGATAGCTGAGATATGGCCGAGGTATGCCAGAAATGAAGAGGATCCTCCAATCTTGTTATGGCAACAATGATCAGATCATTCAGTCCCACCCAGATTACCAGTGACCGGAAAATACAGCATCTATTTCTGGCAACATTCGCATCTATTTGTGGCAGAATTCACATCTGTTCTGGTAAAATTTTGTAAGTGATTAGATGCACTTATAAAAGGTTATCACACTACATTAGCGCAGACAAACAAAGCCTTAGTTGCTTGAAACTGACTGTTAAAAGAGTGGGGATTGGGAACATTTTGACTGAACTGTTTGCTTTTGCAAAAACTTGAGCACTTTTTGTTCTGAAGTGGCCTTTGTATTCTTCGTTTGGCAGTATTTCATCTTTCAAGAACGACTGTTCTGTTGAAAAGCAGCAGCATTTTTCCGCCAGTGAACTGAATGTATCATTGAATTAAAGTGTTTCAGGGCATTGTTTGTCTCTTCCCGCCCAATTTGATGATTACAAAATCTGCAGACTATTAATTTTGACCATTTGTGGGCATTCATAGCTGTGGGCCCCATGCCAGACAATGCTAAAAATTGAACTGACAAGGTACTTAGCGTAGAAGTACAGCTGATCGTACAGTAATATGATTTTTGCGTTAGGGGAAGGATTTCAGCACAGATGAAAAAAGTTAGTGCGGGCGCTATTGGCTGTAGTAGCAGATAGCCACGAGTGTAAACAAACTAGAATTTTGACCGCCAGACAGTAGAGGAGACAAGCAAGGGAACAGGCCCCGCCTCCCTGCAGCAGTGAAGCAGCCTACAGCAGGACTGACACATTGTTACAGGGATTGCTGATCTCTTCTGGTGTTGTAAGGGTGGTAGTCAAAATCCATGATAGACCAGGACTAGTCACTTCACTTTTTTCAAAATAAGAAAAGAAATGCACAAAACAAGGCATTCGGGGATGGCTACTGTGCAACTACTTGTTGAGGTTACCATTAACGACTTAGTTCAGGCACGATCACTAGCGGTATTCGATGCGACCACAGTACAAAACGTTCACCACCTAATTTGCCATGACAAAAGTGTCCACATTATACAATCTTCTGAGCATTTCTTAGTTGTAAAATGTTATGTCCCACAGCTGATAACTACAACATTGCATTACATAGTGTGTATCTTAACATTATGCCGTCCGGTGACAACACAGTGGTGTTGTGCACAAAATAGCAATCAACGGCCAGCGAGACGACAGTTTTTTCATGTGCATAGTATCGCTCAGTGGCCGGTGACAACACAGTGGTGTCGTGAGCATAGTATTGCACAGTGGCTGGCAACAGAACTTCAGTATCTTTTGTATTCTGTTGGTGTTTTGTTTAGGTAACAATAAATTAAACACATCAACATGTTTTTAGTTTTTATAAGTACTTGTGCCTTTTCATCATGGCAGACGAAAGAGACAATATGATTAGTTATTATGAATGTGTGGAAGTCTTGTCTAACATTCCCAATGACTTGGTCGACTGGGAAGAAGACATTGGAGATCCAAAAAATGGAAGTGAAGCAGAATTGTCAGAAGATAGTGAAATATGTCCAAGAAGGATTGGGCAAATGCTACGGTTGCCAACTGATTTGGATGAATCAGATGAAGAAGACAGTGCACAGTGGTCAGACTTTGATTTACCGAGGACCAATAATAAATTTGAAGAATCTCCGGGTCCAAACATACTTCCCAAAGATAGACACAGTGTCGAGGATATCGTAGAATTATATACTGGGAGCAACCTATTTGAATGTATTAGCAACGAAACCAACAAGTACTACAGTCAAAAATGCAAATGAAGAAAACAGGATAAAAAAAAAAATGCCAAATCTGTCAACATTATGGGACCTGAACTTAGAAAATGGTTTGGGCTTGCTATCCGTATGGGAATTGTAAAAAAAAGCAAGTACCGATGATTATTGGTCAACGAATCCATTGACAGACACACCTATACTTCATAAAACAATGTCCCACAACTGAATCAGACAAATATTATCACTTTTACGTTTTTCCAACAGGAACAATAAATCAGATAATGCCGACTGGCTTTTCAAAGTGCAATTCATAATTGATTATTTTCCAGAAAGTTTAAAGAAATGTTTAATCTAAATCAAAACATCTCAATTGAAGAAGGAATGATACTGTGGTGTTGACGATTAAATTTTAAAGTTTACAATTCGTCGAAAACTACCAAATATGGCATACTCATTCGGATTCTGTGCGATTCAAGTACAGAATACATTTTCTCATTCAAGATATATTCCGGCGCTGGACAGCCTTTAGCAAAATGTGATGGAACTATTGACACCTTGTGATTCTTGAGTTTCTCCCGGCGTATTTGATAATCAAAATATCCACGGGTGTACTGCCGGTCTACAGTGTCCAACGGGCACAATATTTCGGCGATCATACATGTCGCCATCATCAGGTGAACTGACGGACTGAGCTCCTGTGAAATTCGCACCAATGATGACCTCATAAACCGTGACTGTGGCTATAATCTTAGCAAGGCTTGGGAACCAGCAATTGGGTTAATCAAGAGTAAATCGAGCAAACGTATAGTTGTGACGACCACGGCGGACAGAGCCATCACACCGACGTCACCTCAGACGCCGTCGCAATCTGTTCCACCACGTGACCGTGGCGCGGGGCGCGGACGGCGGAGGGAGTGCACCATGGGCGGAGGGTATTTAAATTGGCCGCCACCGTGACCGAACCCAGTTCCCCCTGAACAGCCATAGCGTACGGATCTCCGTACCGGCACATTCACAGGAGCTCAGTCCGTCAGTTCACCTGATGATGGCGACATGTATGATCGCTGAAATATTGTGCCCATTGGACACTGTAGACCAGCAGTACACCTGTGGATATTTTGATTATTGACACCTTCTTATGGAAAGTGGCATCACCTCTACATGGATAATTATTATAGCACTGTAGAACTTGCAGAGAAGTTTCTTGAAAAGAAAATTCAAGTATGTGGAACAATACGTCAAAATAGAGAATTTCTTGAAAAATTAAAGCACACAAAAGTCAATGTGTTTAAAGCTTGTCATGAACAGAAAGGTGGAAGTACTCGCCCAGGTATGGAGAGCTTCAAAAAGTAAAATGATATGAATGATCTCTACAATACTGACACTTTGACTGACACTCAAAGAAAATGTAGAAAAATCAATTACACAAAAAAAAAACTTGAAAGTATATTAGGCTACAACAAATACATGAAAGGAGTGGACCGGGCAGACCAATACTTGAGTTATTAGCCCTATATACAGAAAAACTATAAAATGGTCAAAAAAGGTTTGCATATACCTCTTTAATCACGCATTATTTAATGCATTACGTACATGTCAGTATTTCAATACAGAACATAAGAGTCTCCAATTTCATGATTTTTTTATTGGAAGTGTCTGATGCGTGGATAAAAGACGATGTACCTGCTTCTGAGTGAAACTTGGAGGTTGCCACTACATCGCTTATGTCCCATCATGATCCGGTTGACAAACTTTATGGTCACATAAAGCAACACCATCTAATACTTATTTCTGAAATGAATAAATGAAAATGAAGAAACTGCCATGTATGTTCCAAAACAAAACAGAACAATAAACTTAATGTGCAAGTCTTATGGAGCTATGTTACATCTTGGAGACTGTTTTGCTGCATATCATATGAAAGAGAAATACTAAGTACCAAAGACAATGCAAATAAACAAATATATGAAAGAAACAAATATTGTGTTTATTTACGTATGTATAGCTTAGAAATTTCATGAAAGTAGGGGAACAGGGTTGAGAACTCACAAGAACTAATGATGAGATTAGTAAAGCTTAACAATTTATAATCTCCTGATAATGTCAAGAACGGCCAGCGACAAGCTAAATAATCCAAATTAGCACTGCCAGTGCCATGTGAATAAATTTGTACGAGATGTGTGGACAGCAAAGTGTTACATAGGCCATTTAACCATCCACATCAGCATGGCACCAGATCATTGTGTGCATTGATACACTGTTGTGTTCATAAACTTTTTATTTGGAAACAGGTTCTTACGCACATTATCTTTTGAAACTGGGCTTCGACAGATGGTGTACAGTATCAGTAACTGAAAATTGGGACATGAAAGGGAAGCAGTGGTTGGGAAGTGAGTGAGACAGGGTTGTAGCCTCTCCCCGATACTATTCAATCTGTATATTGAGCAAGCTGTAAAGGAAACAAAAGAAAAGTTCGGAGTAGGAATTAAAATCCATGGAGAAGAAATAAAAACTTTGAGGTTTGCCAATGACATTGTAATTCTGTCAGAGACAGCAAAGGACTTGGAAGAGCAGTTGAAAGGAATGGATAGTATCTTGAAAGGAGGGTATAAGATGAACATCAACAAAAGCAAAGCGAGGATAATGGAATGTAGTCGAATTAAGTCGGGTGATGCTGAGGAAATTAGATTAGGAAATGAGACACTTAAAGTAGTAAAGGAGTTTTGCTATTTGGGGAGCAAAATAACTGATGATGGTCGAAGTAGAGAGGATATAAAATATAGACTGGCAACATCAAGGAAAGCGTTTCTAAAGAAGAGAAATTTGTTAACATTGAGGATTGATTTAAGTGTCAGGAACTCATTTCTGAAAGTATTTGTGTGGAGTGTAGCCATGTATGGAAGTGAAACATGGACGATAAATAGTTTGGACAAGAAGAGAATAGAAGCTTTCGAAATGTGGTGCTACAGAAGAATGCTGAAGATTAGATGGGTAGATCACATAACTAATGAGGACGTATTGAATAGGACTGAGGAGAAGAGAAGTTTGTGGCACAACTTGACCAGAAGAAGGGATCGGTTTGTAGGACATGTTCTGAGGCATCAAGGGATCACCAATTTAGTACTGGAGGGCAGCGGGGAGGGTAAAAATTGTAGAGGGAGACCAAGAGATGAATACACTAAGCAGATTCAGAAGGATGTAGGTTGCAGTAAGTACTGGGAGATGAAGAAGCTTGCACAGGATAGAGTAGCATGGAGAGCTGCATCAAACCAGTCTCAGGACTGAAGACCACAACAACAACATGCATAAAATAAAACTATTTCACACTATACCTGAGAAAGTAGTTCATATGGCTTCCATCAGCAATGAAATAGTGACTATTAAGTAATTTTGCATTTTGAGGCAAAATTCCCTTCAATTTTGCATTTATCACAAAATGTGAATTTTTCCTGTTCCTACAGAGTACACAGAAGCCATAAAACCCATTCAGTTGGCCATCCCAGAAGAACTCAGTCCGACATTAACTGAATACCAGCGATATATTCCATCTCTCTGGTTTTTTGGGGAAGATGTGAATGAATATGGTAGAGTCCTCATACCGAAAATTCTCCGCACTTTTCTGGAGGACAATTGCCACCACTGAGTAATTCACATCAAGAGTACGGAGTATCTAAAGGGGGTATTTTGCAGATGATTGAGTTTTGAAGTGTGGAGGTGTATGGGGGCAGTTATCACACACAACATATGTGATGTTATTTCCACTACCCCTAGTACTCCCTCCATGGCTGCCACACTACATATTCATGTGAAGTCTAAAAGACCAACCCAGGAAGTGTAGTAGTACAAGAACCATTCTGCATCTTCTTTGAATCTCGGGGCCACAGCAACCAAGACTATAAGAAGACTGTATGCATCAGTGATTGAATACATAAACTGAAAAGACCATACAGACGTCTTCTTCGTTCCCAACATGGTTATATAGTTTCAGATTGTAGGTAGAAGGAAAAAGCTCAGTGTGCTATGCGTAGGCAGGTACATCATAAGTCCATTTGTGATGAAGGAAAGGGTACTAAGACTTCTGTGGCTCTGATAAACATTACTTCCGTGGGAAAAACAGTTGTTGCTCTTCACAGTGTCATGCATCATTAGATGGTGCAAGTAAGAGTCTCAGGACCTACAAGCCTGAGTAGGACAACTCGATGTGTGCTAAACACAAGAAGCCAACTGAGCTTCACAGCAAAGTCACTGATTGAGGATTTGAAATTGCAGACCGTAGATCAGAAGGAAATAACTATTTGTTCATTTGAATCAAAGCCTATACCTTCACATCACTGCAGTTTTATTCAGTTTAATATGAAAGGGCTTTGGAAGAATTCCTTAGTGTCACTTTTTGCCTTTGAAAGTCTTCATTCAGGGTTGCTACAAGTTTCCCCAAGTGAAACTCCCTGATCTTACCCTGATTTCCAGACAAGACTTGTGATTTTTCCCTAAAAAGCTCTGAGATCTCATGGGTAAGTTAAGATGTAACTTGACATTTTATCTTTGCAGCTATGGTACAAAAGTGCGAACGAGGAAATATCTAAAAATAATAGTGTTATGAGAAAGCAAGCCAAATGGTATGTGTGTTTCACTGAGACCATTGATGTTATTTTACTTCAATAAAATGAAACACATTTGGTGACAAAAATATGCATTTCCTTGGAGTCGCAAGACAGATTTAAAATACCTTCACTGATTTCAGAAATAACCTCAGAAGAAAGTAGGCCTCTTGAAAAAAAAAGTATAAGTAGGGGAAGAATTGTGTAAACTAACACTGTAGGTGACCACCAATAAAATGTTGGTTCTATTATGTTCGTTACTCCCAGTTATTACCCACTGTGTTATACCTATTATTTTACAGGTATTGCTTGATTTTTCCTTCGAGAAATATATGAGCACATAATGTACAAACCGCCATCAACTGACACAATTCTCTTCTTCTTATCGTCCGTACTTTCTAACATATACACTACTTTTGTAGTGCCAATATGTACTAGAAAAAATTAAATGTCAATAAAATGCCACACTGCACAACATACTTGTTGTGAGAGAGTCGAAATTCCTGAACTCCATCACCCTCGGCCTCTGGCCTGCTGAGGAGCACTGCAGTCTTGGGCCCATGAATAAACCACAAAAATGTGCTGCATTACGACACAATTAAACAGATCTGGCCTGTGGGCTGATCAGTAATACTAGATCCGATGGGCAGGGTTTGCACATTAGTGGGAACCGAATGGCTTCAGATCGGCAGGTCCGATCCATTACAGATACCTGCAGAAACAGCCTGCAGTTTTGGCCTGTCACGGTAATCCAATTGTGTGGCCAGCTATTTACGAGCCACAGGCAGCATTTCGATGAAATGAGACTGTGGTGATCAATCCATGCAACAGATAACTTGTACAAATACTCTGAGAATCAATAATATTGAGGATAGGTAGCAATTCACCATAAAGATGATTGCTGAGCCACAGACATGCACATGGAAAAGACAATCATCCTCTCACAACTAAATTTTCATTCATAGCTTCTGTCAGAAAACAAGAGCACAGACACATTCACACAATCACTCAGACACAACACATGCACACATGACCACTGCCTAATGCTGCTGAGTCTACAGTCTCTGAGAATCAGATCCAAACAAATCACTCCTCATGCCTCTCGCCCACAGCTGCTAGGCTAGCAACAAGAAGTGATGGCAGCACTGACTGCTGCAAGCTGAGAGGAGTGGTAGGAAGGGGAGAAACAGTAGTAATGAGGGAATGGAGAAGTCTATGTGCACTAGAGAAAACTTCCACTCAGCAACCTGCATAGATAATATCATTACAAATTATAGGTTTGATGATACAAGGAAGTTTTGCCTAGATCTAGGGATATCTGATCACTCAGCTTTGTTTCTAGGGTTCCCCAAAACAGAGAAATTAAAATCTGAATCTTATATAAGTAGGGATTTTAGCAAAGAAAATTTAGAGTTGTTTTGTGATACGTGAAGTGTTATAAGCTGGCCTTTAGACCACTGTGATTCAAGCAACAAAAATTTTGATAAATTTATAAACCGTTTTTTGGGTGTATTCAATGAAACATTTCCCCCAAAATCCTATCAAAAGAGAGTCAGGAATAAACAAAATAGGATTACACCAGGTATAAAAATTTCAAGTGCCAGAAAAAAACAGCTGCACAATGAGCTCAAAGTAAATAGAAACCCTAATTTTGTAACTTATGTTAAGTGCTATAAGACAATTTTCAAAAAAGTGACTGGCAGCAAAAAAACTGGCAAATAGTATATTCATAAACAAACAAAGAAATAAAACAAAGGCAGTCTGGTCTATTGTGAAATCAGAGTTGGGAGTCAATGTTAAAGGCCAAGAAATTTCTCAAATTAGGTTTCAGGTTGATATTATTGTAAATCATGTTTCAATGTCAAACTGCAAATCATGTTTCAATGTCAAACTGCTTCAATGATTTCTTTATCAATATAGCAAAATCTGATGTAGACATGACAGCCCATCAGGACAATATGATTTTCAGGCATAGAGATGACATTTGTTTTAAAAAATCAGAAAACTCACTCAGAAAGATGTTTAAGAGACAATATTATCATTAAAAAGAAATTCAGCTGGATGAGATGGAATACCTTCCATGGTAATCAAGGCAGTACGCCATATTATTTCATACCTACTAACTATTATTGTAAACCAGTCTTCTGAACATGGCTCTTTCCCAGATGTCCTAAAATATGCAGAGACTAAGCCATTATTTAAAAAGGGATCACCAGAAGATATGGGAAACTACTGGCCTATTCTCTCCTTCCAATTTTTTTCTAAAATATTTGAAAGACTTGTGGCAAAACAACTAGAAAATTTCTTTACAGTAAACGACAGTATTTGTACAAAATCAGTTTGGTTTTCAAAGAGGAAAAAGCACCATAAATGCCATCAGAGAATTTACAGAAAAAATAAGCACATCACTAGACCAGGGTACAAAAGTCTCATGAATATTCTGTGGTCTAACGAAAGCCTTTGACTTCGTGAACCACTCATTATTACTTCACAAACTGAAGAGCTATGGGATCGAAGATACTGCATTACAGTGGTTCAACTCTTATCTGACAGAAAGGAAACAAAGAGTTATATTAACATCAAATTCAGTTAACTACCACTCCAAATGGAAAACAATTTCCCAAGGAGTTCCACAGGGTTAAATACTGGGTCCTTGAACGTTCTTGTTCTATATAAATGATTTACCATTAAATATTGATGCTCATTCAGTCTTGTTCACAGATGATACCTCAGTCCGGATAGAAAATGATACCATAGACAAGATTCCAGATTGTATAGAAAATGTTCTGGGGAAACTGGGATCCTGGTTTCATAAAAACTGACTAAAGCTCAATGTCACTAAGACACAGATGATGCAATTTGTCTCTAAAGTGTCAGCAATATGTCCTGTACAAATAGCCCATAATAATAAACTGATGACAGAAGTGAGCCATGAGAAATTCTTGGGCCTAAACCTTGATAAAAGTTTAAACTGGAAGGCACATATAGACTTCCTGGCAAATAAATTAAATTCCCTAGCTTTTGCAATGTTTATTTTATCTGTTGTCACAAGAAAGACAGTCTACCACAGTTATTTTGAATCTGTTATTCGGTATGGGATAATTTTCTGGAGAAACTCTAGAAGCAGTACAAGGCTACTAATTCTTCAGAAGCAAATCGTTAGAAACATGTGTGCTGCCCACAAAAATAAGTCATGTAGCCCATTGTTCAAGAAATTAAATATACTAACAATTACTTTGTTGTACATTTTTGAAATTTTGATTTTTGTATATAATGATCAACATAATCTTGGAAGGTTTTGTTTTAAGCATCGCTTTGATACTCGTCACAAGGAAAACTTCAAATTTCTTTCGCAAACTTTAATCTTTATGCTCAGACACCACTGTAAATGGGGCTAAAAATATATAACAAATTAAAAGGAAGAAACATGTTAACAATGGACCTTCATTCACTGAAATGTTTACTCCAAAATATTTTAATTAAGAAATGTTGCTACACCACTGAAGATTTCATGGAAGATAGTCTGACACTTTGAACAATAAAAATCTATAGCTAATATTGCAGTGTTGTCTGTGTACAACAAAGGAAATCGGTAAACTGTTAATTTATCGTAAATACTGTAGTGTTGCATTTATTGGCATTATTCTTAAAATAGTGCCAAAAGAATTTCTGTAAATCATTATACATTATATTTTTGCTGAACTTGACATGTTTCCTGTACAACAGATCATATGATCTGTACAATGTATGTAATGAGACTAATAAATCACAGTTTACATTTACATTTTACACATTGCAACATAATACGCTTCACCAAGCTCCCATTCGAGCTGACCTGTAAGCCATTTCTACACTCGGCAACTTTAAGACATCATGCTGAGACGTCCCACTGTGGTGCCACTTACAAACTGAATACATACATGGGTGACTTTACGATCACAGTAGGAAGTGGTAATTTGGTGATCACCTACACTATGAACTAGTAGTACTAATGAAACTAATCGGTCTCTCCTTATCAAAATGGGCTACCAACTCCAAACAACATAAAATTATCTGGAGATCCAAAGGGTGAGAACCCTCACACAGACTCAAGTTTTAGGTGTAGGTTGGAACACCATGGATGATTACTTCTGAAGCAACCCCAGAGAAGTTACCAGAAAGTCATCATAAGAGCAGTTCTTGCGGTGTACAGTTAGGATCTATGAACCACATGGACTGTTCTCCCCTGTTCCTCTTGTTAGAAAATTGTTATTCCAGGACATATGGTGCAGCTCTGCACATTCGTAGAGACTTAGAAAATAACGTCTGACCCATTTAGTCTGTAGCAAGCACAGACTTGCTCCTATTAAGAAGGTGACCTTGCCACAATTGGAACTTTTAGTGGCAATAATAGGAACATGACTACTTTGTTACATTTGATTACTTCTGTCATGCAGCAGAATTTAATATCGTTCATGTAATATTGTGGACAGATGCTAGTCACTCTAAGTTGGATTTGCAGTGATCCAAGCAGATGGAAGAAATTTGTTTGTAATTATGTAACAGAGATACATAACTCTTACATAGTGGAGACACTGCTCAGCACAAGACAACTCTGTTGATATCTTTCATGAGGACTCCTCGGATGTCAAATAAGCCTCCTAAAAATTTTGTGGCATGGACTGCCTTGGCTTGCTTGCCCTCCTGAGTGTTGGCCAATCTGATACTTTGACAGTACACCAACTACATGCAGCAGAGAAAACAAAGAAAAATCATAGCCAAGTTCTGTCAATATCTGCAATGACTATCCTCATGAACCTATCTGAATTCAGATCATACCAGAGGCTCATTCATATTGCAGCATGGACACCCTGTTTTCTACAGAACATTCGTCAAAAGGAGAAATCTTCGGGAAAGGTTAGAGCCACTGAACTATCAGTTATCTAAATATTTTGGATATGAGTAGTCCAGAGAGAATCCTTTGCTGAAGAATACCACATGCTTCAAAATAACTTACCACTGCCAAGAGTATAACATTGCAGGTACGGCCTTTTCATGGAATACGGACTGACATGCCTAGAAGGTCAACAACATTGCACTAGCCTTGATGGGGAACAAAAATGTCCAGTGCTTTTTGACAGTTTCCACCATTTCAAGCAATTTGTTATTTGAGAGACACACTTTTTCCTTTCATGACTTTGGTGCTCATTCTTTATGGTCCAAACTCCAAATTGAATTTTGGATAATCAGAGCTCATTAGGCAATCAAAAGAGTCCTACACTTTTGGTTTTCATTTCAGATCCTGGAGAAACTGTGAGTGCAACAGATTGAAGCACCACTGTCATCTGAACAAGTTTTGCCTGCTAAACCATTAGCTGTAACAGGGATATACTTTGCTGGACAATTATTCATTAAATCAGAAGAGAAATACGCAAGTCACATATTGCTCTATCGTATGAGCTACTACACAAGCAGTGCACCTCAACCTCTGTACACACTTGTCAACAGATAAGTTTCTCGAGGCACTCCAGTGATTCACTGGAAGACGTGGACAAGCCCATACGATTCACACAAAGGATGTGAAAACATTAAATTTTGCAAACGTGGAACAAGCACAGCTTTGGAAGGCCACCACAAAAACTTGCCACTTTCTTGCCCACCATGGTATTACATGGAAATTCATTGCCTCATGCGCAGCGTGGTGGAAAAGATGGTGGGATCTATAAGTGGTTGCCTGAGGAAGGCTCAGTGAAGAACTACTGAACACCACCCACATTAGTACTGAAGCTACAGTTAACTCTAGGGCTGTCACACAAGGAGACGATGCAGATGCACTGACCCCTTCCCATTTACTGACTGGAGAGAACTCTTGACAATTCCTACATCAAAAACAGACTTAGCAAAAGAATTTTGGCTGAGGCAGTAACTCTCTGACAGCTTTTGAAAACGTTGGATGAAAGAACATCTGTGGAACCGAGAAAATTCCATGAATTTAAATGTCCACTATGATGACTCAAAATTCTGCCCTGGAGACAACGTTCTAGTACAAGGGGAATGCACCCACGACACATCTGGAAGAAGGCCAGAACAGAGAGAGCACTACCAGGGAGAGATGAGCAGGATAAGAACAATAATCCTCTGCACATCAGGTCACACCATCAGTTGTCCTGTGCCGCTGGACCTCTAAGAGGTTGATCAGGGTGGGGAGGATGAGAGACTATCTATTTATTCTTTGGAGGAATATCTCTGACTTGTTGCTATTTCTCGATATATGTGGTTCTGTGATGAGAAATATTGTTTTTGTTAGTACACTCTGTTGTGACTACATTTTTATGACACTCTTTTTCAACTGATTCTTAGGAACAGCTCATCATAAGAGGTCTGTTACCACATATGATTAAAAATGAGTGTTTCAAAGAAAAGCTGCACGTTTCATCATGAGTTCATCTACCAAGTGCTCATCTCATTCCTGTGACACATCTGCCACTGGAAGAAACCATTGTGCAGCTGGGAGAGATTTAATCGAGGCTTACTAACATCTGTTCCTGCCATATTCCTAAAAGAGTTGAACAGAGGCTGCAACAATGTAAGGTGGATAGCAGAGTGTAGATGCAGAAATGTGGCATGTTGAGAGATGTAGAGAGAGAGTGAGTCTGTGACCATTAAATGACAGAGAAAATGTGAATACCATATAAATACAGAGCACTGGACATGACTTACACATACAAGCCAACCCTTTTTTAGTAACTCTGAAATCTCTGGTGGCATCGTCTCTGTACTCATGACTAATGACAGAAACCAAAGTGCCTGTATTTTTCAACAATCAACAGTTGCACACCACTGTGAGCAAGTTATATCTTCAATAAAACTATGAACTGAATTTATTTATTTGTACTTTCCAGGAGTACTAAGAGACTGAAACTCTATACTGATATACTGCTCATCTTTTTTCACATTGTAATTTTTTTTTTCATTTCTTCCCTCTTCTCTCACTCTCAGCTCTGCTTGTCAATCCTCAACCATTTTCTTTCTGTTCACATCACACTCCTCTTAATTTTTACACATATGATTTAATGACATTTTTACATGGAATTCATTCAAAGCAGAATACCTGGGAATATTTGATAAGATCGAATAGAGTCACCAGTGGTGGTCAAGAGTACAGATGCATACTTCTATGATACATGAAAGATCAACACGTCAATATCAGGATAGTCAAGGAGCAATCAAACTGCAAACCACCCCATTATGAACTGCTGCTGTGACAGCTTGTTGAAATTAATGAGTTCCATTACTAATTTCAGTTACTGCTCCTGGCACGCTAGAAGTGACTATTTCTGCCCTGTTGTCTCTTTACCAAATTAATATAATTTGTTGCCTACTTCACTAATATTGGCATGTGTTTTTTGTACAGCTGCTAAACTATTCCTTTGGATCTACATTGAGAGATTTAACTTTTCCTTCAGCACTTTCACCCTTTATAAAAATATTTCAATTCTCAAAGCTCAGAATACACTATTTAATGTGATGTACCTTTTGGTGACCTCAACTTATGTTTATAACAATACAATTGTGGACAAACCTTGGGTGAACACTGGATCCTGCTGCTGAGAGCTGTAAGTGGCAGTGGGAATACCAGCAAGAGGATCTGCCAAAACATCCACTCCACTTGTGTTGCTTGCAGAATCGAACACTGTGGATGTAGTACTCTCCTCAGGCACAGCTGGCAGTTTAGAATAAGACAGCAGCTCTGCAGCAGAAGGAAGTGCAACTATTAAAAAAAACACATTTCACGAAAATAGATACTTGAGCTATGAAAGAGATGGTATTCGAAAGAAACATTGATAACATTTGCTAATTTCCACTTAATAATACAAAGATGACATATTATATTCCTAGTTCCAATGTCCACACTTTTCTTCGGCATTAATTTAACAATTCACCCCACTGTACAGCAAACCATCTTGTAGATATTGATAAGACTTATGATTCTGAGTGTTACACTCTGACGCCAGATTTTTTATCAAGCTTCCCGTTTACAACATTTGAAAGAATTTGTGCCAGAAGGAATGAAAAATAATGACTTAGAAATAAGTTGGTGTATTTGGTGGAATAGGTTGAGGAGGTGAGTAACATAGGTGTATAGAACAGCAGTGGGGGAGGTGGAGCAGCAAGGCAAGGAAGGTCTTAAAACCAAACTGAAGGCAGATCATTTTGCATACAGAAGAGGCAAGCAAAAAAAGGGATTAAATTCACTCCCATTCCATACTTGGGCTAAATTGTGTACAGTACACCCGAAATGTTGAATGAACTCTGCCATGATGCTGCTTATAAATGAGTACACCAGAATTATTGTGAAAAAGGTTTAGTTTTTATTACTGATTTATTATAACGAGTCCCACATCAAATGTCCCAGTTTAGAACTATTCTGGGTATTCACCTCCACGAACTGTTGCCAGCCAATGACATTCAGTATAATTGTTGGTGCCTTGATGTGAGGCATACAGGATGGCTATAGGTACAATCCTCCTGACTCTGCTGCAGCAATATTTTGGCAATGAAACAACTATATTAATAACTACCTGCAGCGACTCTCTATTAAGGCTTGACAATATGAAAGGTGTCCTTCCCCCCACACATCCAGCAGGTGCCTAAGCATAGATGCCAGTTGATGTACGCCAAGTGGAAGAGTGTCTCTGGAGAATGGCTATAGAATACGATATACTACAGATCAAATTGTGAAAAATAACTGGTCTTTGTTATCATATAATATTCATCACTGGATTATGGCAAAGAAATGGGAGTAGCTGTGGAGGGCTTGTGTTGCGAACACAATTTCATACCTGGCTATGAGACATGTTCATATAAAATAAAGCTCCTATAGTAGAGGCGTATGAGCCATGAGGCTGAGAGTGGAACAATTGCAAGGAATTTAAGAATTTTCTGCTGACTTGGTACTGCGGAAGAATACCAGCTGGGCAACTTGTGGCAGAATAAAAGGCATGGTATTCCTCTTTCCAGGGCTCAATTAAAGGCAGTCTAAGCCTACCAGAAGTTAGGGTTGAATTGTTTAAGCCCCTCAGTTCCACACTACATTTTAACAAACTAATAATCTACTGCCCTACAGCCATGCGACCAGCGCAAGTTATAAAGATAAGTTATTTTAGATTACAACATCATTTAGTTTAGTACTGATTACTTGGTAAATAGGTGTATTAGTGTGCTTTTTAAGCATACCATGAAATATTTCATTTCGCTTTATGTAATATAGCATAGAACATGAAAAGATCATCCTCTTGCATAAAATATTCCGGAAGTAAAATAGTCCCCCATTCGGATCTCCCAGCAGGGACTACTCAAGAGGACATCGTTATCAGGAGAAAGAAAACTGGCATTCTACAGATCGGAGCGTGGAATGTCAGATCCCTTAATCGGGCAGATAGGTTAGAAAATTTAAAAAGGGAAATGGATAGGTTAAAGTTAGATATAGTGGGAATTAGTGAAGTTCGGTGGCAGGAGGAACAAGACTTTTGGTCAGGCGAATACAGGGTTATAAATACAAAATCAAATACGGGTAATGCAGAAGTAGGTTTAATAATGAATAAAAAAAATAGAAGTGCAGGTAAGCTACTACAAACAGCATAGCGAACGCATTATTGTGACCAAGATAGACACGAAGCCCACACCTACTACAGTAGTACAAGTTTATATGCCAACTAGCTCTGCAGATGACGAAGAAATTGAAGAAATGTATGATCAAATAAAAGAAATTATTCAGATAGTGAAGGGAGACGAAAATTTAATAGTCATGGGTGGCTGGAATTCAGTAGTAGGAAAAGGGAGAGAAGGAAACGTAGTAGGTGAATATCGATTGGGGGTTAGAATTGAAAGAGGAAGCCACCTGATAGAATTTTGCACAGAGCACAACTTAATCATAGCTAACACTTGGTTCAAGAATCATAAAAGAAGGTTGTATACATGGAAAAAGCCTGGAGATACTGACAGGTTTCAGATAGATTATATAATGGTAAGACAGATATTTAGGAACCAGGTTTTAAATTGTAAGACATTTCCAGGGGCAGATGTGGACTCTGACCACAATCTATTGGTTATGACCTGTAGATTAAAACTGAAGAAACTGCAAAAAGGTAGGAATTTAAGGAGACGGGACCTGGATACACTGAAAGAACCAGAGGTTGTACAGAGTTTCAGGGAGAGCATAAGGGAACATTTGACAGGAATGGGGGAAAGAAATACAGTAGAAGAAGAATGGGTGGCTCTCAGGAGTGAAGTAGTGAAGGCAGCAGAGGATCAAGTAGGTAAAAAGACGAGGGCTGGTAGAAATCCTTGGGTAACAGAAGAAATATTGAATTTGATTGATGAAAGGAGAAAATATAAAAATGCAGTAAATGAAGCAGGCAAAAAGGAATACAAACATCTCAAAAATGAGATCAACAGGAAGTGCAAAATGGCTAAGCAGGGATGGCTAGAGGACAAATGTAAGGATGTAGAGGCTTATCTCACTCGGGGTAAGATAAATACTGCCTACAGGAAAATTAAAGAGATCTTTGGAGAAAAGAGAACCACTGGTATGAATATCAAGAGCTCAGATAGGAACCCAGTTAGCAAAGAAGAGAACGCAGAAAGGTGGAAGGAAGCAAAACGAGGGTAATGGAATGTAGTCGAATTAAGTTGGGTGATGCTGAGGGAATTAGATTAGGAAATGAGACACTTAAAGTAGTAAAGGAGTTTTGCTATTTGGGGAGCAAAATAGCTGATGATGGTCGAAGTAGAGAGGATATAAAATGTAGACTGGCAATGGCAAGGAAAGCGTTAATGAAGAAGAGAAATTTGTTAACATCGAGTATAGATTTAAGTGTCAGGAAGTCGTTTCTGAAAGTATTTGTATGGAGTGTAGCCATGTATGGAAGTGAAACATGGACAATAAATAGTTTGGACAAGAAGAGAATAGAAGCTTTTGAAATGTGGTGCTACAGAAGAATGCTGAAAATTAGATGGGTAGATCACACAACTAATGGGGAGGTATTGAATAGGATTGGGGAGAAGAGAAGTTTGTGGCACAACTTGACTAGAAGAAGGGATCATTTGGTAGGACATGTTCTGAGGCATCAAGGGATCACCAATTTAGTACTGGAGGGCAGCGTGGAGGGTAAAAATTGTAGAGAGAGACCAAGAGATGAATACGCCAAGCAGATTCAGAAGGATGTAGGTTGCAGTAGGTACTGGTAGATGAAAAAGCTTGCACAGGATAGAGTAGCATGGAGAGCTGCATCAAACCAGTCTCAGGGCTGAAGACCACAACAACAACAACAACAACGTTTATCATGAGTGAAAAGTGCTTGACTTGCCACAGAATTGTTAGGTCAGAGCTTTGGTGTGATGGGTGCTGTAGATTTTCCATGTGGGTGGCTGTAGTGGCGTGGGAGTAGCAGAAGTAAATGAGACTCATCAGTGGTTTTGTAGGATATGTAGTAGAGATAGGAAGATATTAGAACACGAGGGGAAAACTACCGCCCTTCAGGCTGAGTTAGACAACGCCAGGGGAGATCTTGAGAGGTTAAGGAGGGAGAAGGGTAAAGAGAGGTGGGAAGTGGCAACAGGCAACAGGAGGAACAGGCCTAGAACTCTGTCTGACAGCTTCGTGGTGAATGTGGAAAATAGATTTGACCTGTTGTTTCACTTAGAAGCTGGTGACCCTAAAGCAGTTGCAGGTGTTGACAGGGCACAACAAACTTTCAGCAGAAAATTGAAAAATAAGAATGCAGGGAAATCAGGAAAGAGATAGAAAGTGTTGTTGTTAGGTAGTTCCCAAGCAAGATGCATTGGCCAACTTTTGCAGGATGAACTAGGATCAGAATACCAGGTCACCAATTTTTTTTAAACCCAGTGCTGGTCTGGAGCAGGTGACAGAGGATTTAGGATCAATTTGCAAAGATTTCACTAAGAAAGACACTGTGGTTATAGTGTGTGGGCAGATAATAGTATTGACAGAGATCCTGGGTACAATATAGAGTTTGACCTGGCAAAGATTGCATCAGCATCGAAGCATGCTAGTGTTGAGTTTGTATCTGTTCTTGGGCGCCATGAGTGACCTCATTTGAACTCTTCTATCAGGAGAGTTAATTTGGAGTTGGAACGGCTGCTTATGTCGGGTGCAAGATCACACATTGGTGTGGTTCCTGTTGATTCTCTCAATAGGTGGGATTATACTTGGCATGGCCTTCACCTCAACAGGAAAGGGAAGGGTAAACTGGCTGGGGAAATAGCAGGAAAGTTAAATGGGGGAGGCACTGTCATGAGCGATAAAATACCAGTGATTGTAGGGTTCAGACAAAACACTTATTTCAGGTTGGGGAGGACAGAAAGAAACCAAGTTTTAAGAGAGGTTAGGATTGGGATAAACCTCCAGTTTGAGGGGGGGGAATCTAGCTTATTACGTCAGCATAACCAGCTGTTGGTCAAGAATTTTCAACAAGCTGCAGAAATTTTAACTCAATTTTAACTCTGCCAATGTGAAATGTCAGCTGTCTTTATTGCATCAAAATATTCAAGGTCTGAGAAATAAAATTAATGAACTAATTATCTGCATAGATGAATTAGAGACCTCAAACCCAGCTGACATAATCTGCCTCTCTGAACATCATGTGACCACTGGTACAGAACTTTTAAATGTTACAAGATTTAGGTTAGCATCTCACTTTTGTAGATCATAAATGGAGAAAGGAGGAGTTGCCACATACATCAGGAACTGTCATAAATTTAAGAACATAGACATTCATAAATTTTGCTTAGAACAGCATATGGAAGCATGTGTGACAGCAGAATTTCACAAAAAATCCTTCATAATATTAACTATATATCGAGCACCTGCAGGTAACTTTAATCCATTCATAAACCACCTTGAAACTGTACTGGCCCATTTAACAACCAAAAACAAAGAAATAGTGGTTAGTGGTGACTTCAATGTAGATTTCCTTAAAGACTCTCCCAATAAGAACTTATCTGAGTTAGTAACACTATCATTCAACCTAATTCCCACTGTAAAGTTCCCCACTACGGTAGCCAATTGCTCACAAACAGCCATTGATAATATTTTTATATAAAAGTCCAAAGAACAAAATTATATTACAAAACAAATAGTCCATGGCCTCTCAGACCATGACATGCAGTTCCTTCTGTTAAATGTTAATACTGAACAGGATATAAAATCTCTTAAATCTGAACTAAAGAGGGTAATCAATAAGCCAAAAATTGATTATTTTAGGACGCTCCTCGGAGACATTCACTGGACTGATGTTTACAGTGCTCATGGCATGACGGAAAAATATAAAACTTTTGCTAATAAAGTGCTTACCTTATTTGAACACTGTTGGCAGCACTAGCGCAGATCACACACGCTTGAATATTAAGCTCGTGAGGATAGGTAATTAATTCTACCATAACTGTCAATGAAGTTAATATTACACCAAAACGAATTTAATTAGATTCTGTTTTATCTATTGAAGGATTTTTATTTATTAAAAAACATAACCTAAGGGCTGGTTTAAATTTAAGACATTTATTTAAGTATTAAGGTTATTTTCATTATACATACATTTAGTAGTGCCATATCTAATCGGGGAATTAAAGGTTTTAAGTTCCTTCTTTTATTTCCTTTCAAAACACTTGAAGTACGTATCGTGCATACACTATCTTAGGCCTAATTTTTTGGGTATAAAAGTTTTGATTTTTAATGTTAGTTTAGCTGCAGTACATTACAATATGTATAATAGTATACACATATTACTGTTCCACATAACTTAAGTGACTCTTGTGATCTGTAGTTAATAGAACATTACTGTTATTGCCTAGATAAATTTTTTAATAATACTGTAAACAACATGAGCGAGAAGCATAACTCAGTACCATATGGGACTGGAGGAACTGAATTACATTCTCTGCCAGGGTTTCAATTATCTCTCATCATGCCCTGAAATGAGAAATGTCCTGCCCACTATCCTTCCCACCCCTCCTACAGTGGAATTCCACCGTCCACCGAACCTACACAATATACTTGTCCATCCTTCCACAACCCCTGCTCCCAATCCTTTGCCTCATGGTTCATACCCCTGTAATAGACCTAGATGCAAGACCTGTCCCATACATCCTCCTACCACTAACTACTCCAGTTCGGTCAGTAATATCACCTATCCCATCAAAGGCAAGGCTAACTGTGAAACCAGTCATGTGATTTGCAAGCTAAGCTGCAACCACTGTGCTGCATTTTATGTAGGTACAACAACCAACAAGCTGGCTGTCCGCATGAATGGCCACCGACAAACTGTGGCCAAAAAACAAGTGGCCCACACTGTTGCTGAACACGTTGCCAAACATGATACCCCATCTCAATGACTGCTTCACAGCCTGTGCCATATGGATCCCTCCCACCAACACCAGCTTTCTGAATTGTGCAGGTGGGAACTTTCCATGCAATACATCCTACGTTCCCGTAACCCTCCTGGTCTCAACCTTCATTAGTCACTGTCCTCACCCATCCAGCCCCCTCCTTGTTCCCATTCCTGCACTACACAGTTGTCATTTCACTGCCACACCCAGTCTTCTAATGTCTTTTTATTTCTCTCCTTTCCACTACTGATCCCACCCCTCACTCTCCACTATCTCTCCTGCCCTTGCAGCACTTCACTGTATGCCACCCCCACCATACTATCCCTCCTCCTCCCTGCCCCAGCCTCCTCCTTACCCCCACCCAGTCGCCACTACCATCATGCACTGGTGCTGCTGCTCACAGTGTGGTTTCAGTTGTCTGAGACTGCAGACATGTGTGCAAGTTGCATTTGTGTGTGTGTGTGTGTGTGTGTGTGTGTGTGTGTGTATTGCTGACAAAGGCCTTAATGGCTGAAAGCTAGAATTAGTTGAATCTTTTTGTTGTGCCTATCGCGGCTCACCATCTCCGCTATATGGTGAGTGAGAAGTGTTTGACCTGCCATAGGGAAGTCAGTTCTGGGGTTCTGTGCAGCAGCAGTTGTGGCAGATGGTTACATTGAGGTGAATGTAATGGCATGGGAATTGGAGAAGTAAATGGGTCTCTTCCATGGTATTGCAGATTATGTTCAAGGGACAGGAAAATAACGGAACAGGAAGGGAAGATTAGAGCCCTTCAGGCTGAACTGGATATTGCTAGGGAGGAACTGATGAGGTTAAGGGGGGAGGAGGGTGAAGACAGGTGAGAAGTGGTAGCCAGGAACAGGGTACACAGAAAGAGAACAGTATCTCACAGTTTCATCATTGGCACAAACAACATATTTGCCTTGCTACCTCAGTCAACTAAGGAAGAAGCTGAAGTAGATGTAAGTGTAGTCATCACTCAACAGACTTTCACCAGGAAACCAACAGTTGCACAAAAAAGTAGAAAGTAGGAGGAAAGTTCTGTTGTTAGGTAGTAGTCATGGAACAGGTATGGGCCAGATCTTGAAGGAAAAATTAGAGGTGACAGGTACCAGGTCACAAGTATTTTCAAGCCCAATGCACATCTTAGCCAAGTGATAGAGGATGTAGAATCCTTGTGTAAGAGTTTTACAAAGCAGGAGCGTGTTGTGGTAGTGGGTGGAGTGGGCAACAGTATTGATAGGGATCAGGGCTACAATATTGAGTGTGGTCTGGTAAAGATAGCATCAGCAATGAACCATACAAATGTTGGCTTGGTTCCTGCTTTCATGTGGTATGATCGGGCCGAATTGAACAGCTTTGTCAGGAGGGTCAATATGGAGCTAGATCAGCTGTTTCGGGTGGCTACTCTGTCAGGTGTAGGTTTGGTTCCAGTTGATGGTGTTGGTAGATGGGACTTTGCGCGACACGCCCTGCATCTCAACAGGAAAGGGAAGCATAAACTGGCTGAAATGATAGCAAAATCTTTAACGTGGGCACTGAAACTCATGGGAGTACTTTTTTAGGCTAAGACCAGTGTCCAATCATCCTACACTGATTGAAATTGGGCTTAATAAGAAGTTTAGGCAGACAGGTACTAGAGATGTGAAAATATCACAAGATTCTCATAACAGTACAGTGAAAAATAACGTTAGTATGTCACAAGATGCATATAAAAGCACAGTGAAAAATAATGTTAATATACTGCATCAGAATACCAGGGGATTAAAAAATGAAGTAGATGAGCTTCTTGTTTGTTTAGAAAATTTAGAAACTGAGGATGGAATAGATGTACTATGCCTGTCTCAACATCATATAGTCACAGGTATGAAAATGATAAATGTAGGTGGATATAAGCTTTCAGCACATGTAAGCAGAGGCACTACGCAGAGAGGAGTTGCCATACATGTTAAAATGTCACAGAGTGAAAAATTTGGAAACTAAATTTTTTTGCATAGAGCAACATATAGAAGCATGTGCATGTGAGGCTTAAACTAAATAATGGCACTTTTATAATTGTAGCCATGGATAGATCCCCATTGGGAAATTTTCAATTATTTTTGAAAATCTTGGATTCTTTTTTGTGCTATTTGTCAGACAGAAGAAAGCAAATTATTGTTTGTGGGGATTTCAAAGTAGATTTTCTGAAAGAGTCCGATAGAATGCTTTACTTTGAAGTATTACTTTGTTCTTTCAACCTGGCATCAGTTATTAATTTTCCCACACGGGTGGTACAGGAAAGCAGCACACTGATAGATAATGTTTTCATAGACCAAGATAAATTTAATCAAATAAAAACTTTTCCTGTTAAGAATGGTGCGTCTGATCATGATGCACAGCTAGTTACAGTATATGATAAAGCTCAATACAGTAATGGAAAACAGTCCTCCAACATAGTGCGTTCAATTAACAATTTAACAATTCAAAATTTTAGGGATAGCTTGAAACAGACTGGGATGAGGTGTACAGGGAACATGATGCTAATTTAAAATTTAACCTATTTCATGATACATTTGCGAGTATATTTGAAAACAGTTTCCCTTCGAAAACAGTGAAATATAATTGTTAGAAACCATGTAAAAAGCCATGGCTTACTAAAGGGATAAAAATATCCTGTGATCAGAAAAGGGAAATGTATCTTATAGTTAGGAGGAATAATGATCCAGAAGCAGTGAAACACTATAAAAACTACTGCACTGTATTAAGAAAAGTTATTAAAAAGTCCAGTAGTAAGTGCATTATGTCTGAGATTAGTACATCTTATAGTAAAATTAAAATAATTTGGAATATTGTTAAAAGGGAAATAGGGCAACCGAGAGCACAGGAAGACTGTATTTCTATAAAACACAATGAAAAGTTTGTTAACAAGAAGTCAGAAGTAGAAAACATTTTAATAATCATTTTTTAAGTGTTGAGGAGAAAATAAAACCCAGCTATTCATTGGAAAATGCACGGCATTATATGGAAGAGGCAGTACCTATGCAATTTGATAAAATTGAAATTCAACCCGCCTCTCCTACTAAAATTGGGAAAGTAATAAAATCACTCAAAAGTAACAGCTCATATGGAATTGATGGCATTTCCAACAGAGTACTAAATGCTTGTTCCCAACAAATAAGTAGGATTCTCAGCCACGTATGTAGTAGCTCACTGAAACAGAGCATTTTTCCAGATAGACTGAAATATGCTATTGATAAACCATTGCATGAAAAAGGGGATTGATCTGACGCTACCAACTACCGCCCAAACTCACATCTGACTGCTTTATCCAAAATTCTTGAAAAAGTAATGTATCCGAGAGTAGCATCACATATTTTTAAAAATGAAGTACTAACAAAATGTCAATTTGGTTTCCAGAAAGGCTTTTCAACAGGAAATGCTATATATGCTTTCACTGATCAAATATTAAATGTACTGAATAACCAAACTTCACCCATTGGGATATTTTGTGATCTCTCAAAGGCTTTTAATTGTGTGAATTATGAAATTCTTCTAGATAATCTTAAGTAATGTGATATGAATGTGACAGTGCACAAATGGTTTAATTCATACTTAACTGGAAGAATGCAGAAGATTAAAATTAACAGTACAGATAGTCTGCAAAAACCAGCAGAGTCCTCTAACTGGGGAGGTATCAACAATGGTGTCTCACAGGGTTCAGTCTTGGGTCCCTTATTGTTCGTAATATATATTAACGACTTGCCACTCTATGTTCATGAAGATACAAAGCTAGTTCTGTTTGCTGATGATACAAGTATAGTAATCACACTCAAAAAGCTAGAATCAGCTGAGGAAATTGCAAATAATGTCTTTCAGAAAATTATTAAGTGGTTCTCTGTAAATGGATTCTCACCAAATTTTGAGAAAACACAGTTTATACAATTCTGTACAGTAAATGGCATAACACCATTGATAAATACAGACTATGAACAGAACTCTGTTGCTAACGAAGAATATTCAAAATTTCTGGGTGTGAGGAATTGAATTGGAAGAAACACATCGATGATCTGCTGAAATGGTTAGGTTCAGCTATTTATGCTATTAGGGTTATTGCATATTTTGGTGATAAACATATCAGTAAATTAGCCTACTATGCCTATTTTCATTCACTGCTTTTGAATGGCATATATTTTGGGGCAATTCGACATTAAGAGAGAAAGTATTCACTGCACAAAAGCGTGTAATCAGAATAACAGCTGGAGCCCACCCAAGATTACCTTGCAAACATTTATTTAAGGAACTCTAGATATTCACAGTACCTCCGCAATACATATATTCACATATGAAATTTGTCATTAATAACCCATCACAGTTCAAAGATAACAGCAAAGTGCATAGCTATAACACTACAAGAAAGGATGATATTCACTATTCTGGATTAAATCTCACTTTGGCACAGAAAGGGGTGAATTATGTTTCCACAAAAATCTTTGGTCATTTTCCAAATAGTATTAAAAGTCTGACAGAGAGCCAACCAACATTTAAAAGCAAATTTCTGAATGACAACTCCTACTCAATAGATGACTTCTTAGATATGAAGTAGTAACATAAAAAAAAATTATTTTGTGTAAAGAAACTTATGTTAAACTGATATGTTACATATCATTATGAAATGTCGTATTCATGAACTATGGAACAAGGATTAATGTATGTACATTTTCCCCCAAAACTAACCAAGGTTAGAGCAAAGTCTACAAAGAAGCCATGGATTACTCAAGGAGCAGAGGTATCTTGTAAAACAAAAAGAACAATGTCAATCCGAAACAGTGCTGATGTTGATACTATAGCACATTACAATAAATACTGCAAAATATAAAGCAAATATATTACAAGGAAAAGATAGACATATCAGATAACAAAATAAAGACAATATGGGATATAGTGAAGGAGGAGACCGATAGAACCAGACATGAAGAGGGGCCCAATAGCATTAAGAGTAAATGATACATAGGTGACAGATGTGTATAGTGTTGCAGAACTTTTTAACACACGTTTTATAACTGTTACTGAAAAGATGCGGTTGTCAGGTTCTGTAGATGCTGCCATGGGATACCTCAGACCAGACATTTCAAGTAACTTCCATAATATGAATTTGACCCTCACTACCCCAGCAGAAGTGATGTCCATCGTAAAATCTTTAAAATCAAAAACATCTTGTGGGTATGATGAAATATCAAGAAAGTTAATTAAAGAATGTTAGTCTTGAGTTAAGTAATCTATTAAGCGATCTGTCTAACCAGTCATTTATCAGTGGAATTTTTCTTGAATGGCTGAAATATGCTGAAGTCAAGTCACTGTTTAAGAGGGGAGATAAAGAAATAGCATCAAATTTCCGTCCAATTTCACCTTTGCCAGCATTTTCAAAATGTTAGAAAACATAATGTAGAATCGGCTTTATAACCATCTTATCACAAATAACAAACTGTCAAATTCGCAGTTCAGATTTCTAAAGGGTTCTGGATACTGAGAAGGCTGACTACATTTACAGTGAAAATGTACTAATTCATTAGACAAAAAATTGCAGGCAACTGGTATATTTCATGACCTATCAAAGGCATTTGACTGTGTAAATCACAACTTCCTTTTAAGCAAATTAGAATATTATGGTGTAACAGGAAATGCTGCAAAATGGTTCAAATCTTATACCTCTGGCAGGAAACAAAGGGTGTTATTAGGAAAGGGGCATGTATTAAGCTATCAGGCATCATCCACCTGGGAACTAATTACATGTGGGTTCCACAAAGTTCCATCTTAGGGCCCTTACTTTTTCTTGTGTATATCAATGACCTTTCATAAGTAACACTACCAGATGCTAAATTTGTTTTGTTTGCCGATGATACAAACATTTCAAGTAATAGCAAATCAAGTGTAGTCTTAGAAAGATCGGCTAATAAAATACTTGTGGAGATTAATCACTAGTTCATAGCCAATTCGTTGTCACTAAACTTTGAAAAAACACACAACATGCAGTTCAGAACTTGTAAGGGGTGTTCGAAGAGTATATGCCTAACATATGATGAAAAGCAGATAGAAGAAATGGACAGCGTCAAATTCTTGGGATTACAGGTTACAGCTTGATAATAAATTCAACTGGGAGGAGCACACCACAAAACTGTTGATGCATCTAAACAAATATCTATTTGCAATGCAAATTCTGTCAGACAAAGGGGATATAAAAATGAAAAAGCTGACATACTATGCTTACTTTCACTCCGTAATGTCATATAGGATTTTTTGAGGGTAATTCATCCAGCCAAGCTAAAGTTTTCTGGGCACAAAAACACGCAATAAGAGTTATAAGTGGTGTGAACTGAAGAACATCCTGCAGAGACCTGTTGAGGGAACTAGGGATACTAACTACTGCTTCCCAATATATTTATTCCTTAATGAAATTTGTCCTTAAAAATATACCACTTTTTCAAACCAACAGCTCAGTTCATGGAATCAGTACTAGAAATAAGAATAATCTTCACAAGGATTTAAAGTCATTTACTCTTGTACAAAAATGTGTGCATTATTCAGGAACATGCATTTTCAATAACTTGCCAGCAACCATAAAAAGCTTAACGACCAGAGAAATTCAGTTTAAGAGAAGCCTAAAGGATTTATTGGTGGCCAACTTCTTCTACTCCAAATAAGTATTGTAGTAGTTCTATTATATGTTTATTACTTTATAAATAAATAAAAACATGTTTTTTAAATTTTAAATTCAGTGCATTAATGCAATCTTAGTAAATGAGTGTTGTAAAATGATCCTTTCATATAGAAAAATAAAAAGAGGGACGATCATTCCACTTGGGAACTGTGGATGGTTATTTGTTTTAGTTGTAAATATTTGTCAGGTATTATTGTCTTTCTGACATGTTCTACATCCTGGAGGACCTCCTCACTACCTATCAATTGGAATGAAAGTAAATCTAATCTAATCTAAATGGACTGCCCAGTAAAACAGTTTAAAAGAACCAATGACATAATCTCAATGAATTTCATGTAAAAAAGCAGTACCCTGACAACATAATGTTTCAGATTTATAAATATGTCTTGCATATATCTTCCAAAGTCATATTCCGTGTGATGTAAGCTGTGGTGCATTATTCGTACAACAGCATATATTTTGACAGGAGTTTTCTATTAAGTTATTGTATAATACACTTCCTGGTAAATAAATTTCAACAAAAACAGTAGAAACAAATTTAAAGAAAGAAAATGCAACCTTGAAGAGGCTCAAATGTGTCCATGAAGTCATCCAGATTTGGCTGAAGCTGCACCAAGCTCGGCTGAATGAAGTCTGCAAGACCAGCTCCACGTGCTGTAAGACGCATGCACACACATTAACATACAGTAATCCACAGCATGTTAAGTCGTTAATTGAGTGGTTTATTAAACACGGTATCTGAACAGCACTTTATGAAAGAAAAATAATTCTTTAGTAAAAGTTTCTTCATGGAAAAATACAACACTAAGGTAACTTATTCACATTCATCATCCATCATCTATCTTTTGATCATTGTCTTACATTTCTACGTTCCTAATCTTCTTCTAGAAAATAAATATAAATCAATAGATAATCTTACAAATACTTAAATAATATGCATAGCATTATCAACTAATGAAATGTTTAAATTCACAATTTCCTATGCCTTTGTTGATACTTAAGCTCTCTAGAGAGTGTGAATTGATGCAATAGACCCACCTCACACATTAAAATGACTCACATTACACACTGAAACTTAGAGGCACACCAGGATCAAACTTAAATCTTTCATCATAAAATATGTGAGTTCCAGTTAGAAACAGTCAAAGTCTACCCATCGCCTGGGGTGTGAACACTAGCGTGGCACCTCCAGCTGATACTGAAGGTGGACTAACTAGTTAATGCAGCATTGGTATTAAAATTTTTATTAAGATATTAATTTTTTTCTATGACTTACACAAAAGCACATTTTGCAGAATCTTCATTTAATCACACATACAATACCAAAGAATATGGTCACCGCATTTTAAAAATAACACATCTACTTTTGAGCTTTGGTATTCGCAAAATCCTTGACAATATCACTTACTGAAATTCAGCTTAATGCTTTAAACTTTTTTAAAATAACAGAATCACATGGCAAATTTTAGGTAACAACAAAGGAAACAATAGCTATGTATGATATCTATATAGACTTGATTGAAAAAACTGAGTTTAATACACGGAAATTTTAACTGTGCAGATGGTATCAACAAATTTAAAAATCAAAATATCCTGGATATAATGAAAGTTATGTTACACTCTGGTCTCATGCAGTTTAAAGTAAAATCTTTTCATAAGTAAATCTATGATATGATACATACCAATTTCACGTTGGTCTGGAAAGGCATATGGCTGATTTGCAGAAATGGTGGTGAACAATGTATCACTCATAAATTCCATATAGTCTTCATCCACCATCATGGAGCCCACAGAATGCATACTGTCATTGCTGTGTGGCTGCCAATCAAAGATATCTGCCTCTGACAACTACAAAATGAGAAAAAATTAAGGCTTTCTTCTTTCTTTTCCAACAGTGAGAAAAAATCAGTATTGTGTAAATTTTATAGAACAATTTCCATCTGCAATAAACAAAATATACTTATGATTCAACAAACGTTTGACATCATGCAGCATTTTAAAATAAATTCCTGAATGATTATGCTCCCCTTCTCTAATGAAAGCTAATGTGATGAATAGGTAGATGTAGGAAACTGAAAGTGAATATATGGAGGTTGTGACACACACACACACACACACACACACACACACACACACACACACACACACACCGCCTCAACCTCATGTTGTCCATGATACTTTAGCAGATGTTTGTAAAATTTTAAAAATTTGGTTACCACTACCTTCAACACTTTTACTTCGATAATGTAGGAAAAAGACAGATTGCTACTTACTGTGAAGTTGCAGACAAGCACAATTACAAGACACATACAGCTTTAGGCCACAGCCTTCATCAGTAAAAAGACACACACACACACACACACACACACACACACACACACACACACATACACAAGCAAGCACACCTCATGCATGTATGAGTGCCAACTCCAGCATCCGTGTGTGTGTGTGTGTGTGTGTGTGTGTGTGTGTGTGTGTTTTACTGAGAAAGGCTGTCGCCAAAAACTATATGTGAGTGTGTCTTCAACTGTGCCTGTCTGCGACTTGACATGCCTTCTTTTAGCAATCTGTCTTTTCCTACATTGTTGATATTCCAACCTGGAGTTTCCATTGTCAGACTTGTACCTCATAAATTTATAAGAATAAAGGATTTATCAAAACAAATTTAATCCCACTCATTCAAACCCAGAGCAAATTAATTGAGAGATTAAATATTAATTGAGAGATTAAATATTTATAAGTTCAATTACATTATACTATACAAAGTAAACTTCCACTAACCACCTCATTGTTTCCATCTTTCGATGACCAGCCAGCCAACCGGTTTCTGTAGAACATCCTCCATTTCTTGTACTCTGCTGTTACAGCTGCAAGTTTACGCTTCCAATATTTCCCCTCCAAAACCACTGCCTTAAAAAAAATCAGTATATTTTCACTGTGAGATTATGTAACTGGTTCAATAATGTTAGTTAATGTACTGCAAAGCAGAAACATTTGAATGTGATCTTAGTATGACAGATACATGGAAGTACAGTTAATGAAAATATGCTACATTGTTTTCTATACCAATATTTTATATCAAAATGTTGGACTGAGACGTTTCAAATAACTTATTGTATGAGAAAGTGAAGAGAACGTAATATGTTTGTATGGACTGGGAAAAAAGAGCAGTTTGTTGGGGCAAAGTATTTCAACCTCTGATGTTCATAATTTTAATATGCACTCGACTGAAATTCAGCAGTTTTGTGTGCGGTAGAATTTGTAGCAACGTATGAATGAAATCAAACTAAAGATATTAATTACAATCATAGTATGGACACTAATCAGGCAATCATACGAGAAACTGAAAAGAAGGCAAGACAAACAATTAATGTCATTATGAAAAGAACTCACCGTATAGAGGAGATGCTGTCGCAGATAGACACAACGAAAAGACTGTAAAACATGTAAGCCTTTGGCCAAAAAGTACTTTATTGGAAGTAGACAACACACACAATCACTCATGCAAATGTAACTCACACACATATGACCACAATTTCTCGCTGTCGATGCCAGACTGCAGTCTATGTTGCCCAATTCCAATGAAAGCCTTTTTTGTGCAAGGTTTACTTATTTGACAGTCTTTTTGTTGTGCCTATCTGCAACTCAGCATCTCCGATATATGGCGAGTACTAGCATTTCCTTTTCATAATATTGCATTATTGTATCCTGGATTTTCCATTGTTTAAACAATTAATATCAGTTACATTCTAACAGTTACATTACGTATTTTGTCCTGACTTGTGATACAACATTGTACATACTAACACTGCCAAGTATTTCAATGCATTTTATTAACAAACAAAATTAAAACAGATCAGTTTTCATTGCCCAAGTTCTACAAAGACCATTTTAAAAGTTAAAAATCTTACAGTCAACACATAGGAAACATGAAAGACACAGGAAGAGGAAGAGAAACGTTAACAAACTGACGTAAATTTATTTCACAACATATTACAGAATTCACTATCTTTTTCTAACAAACATTTTAATGAGCATGTGAACGAAAACTTGATTTTATTGTAAATTTCCTCTCTTTTTAGCTGCAAAAGATGACTTTGCTATGAATTGGGAGGGCAGCCTTTAAGCACAGCCGAGTGAGAATTAAGGAAATGAATGAAGGCAGGTTCTAGTGTCCGATTCAGACATTGATTCATACCATGCAGTTGTTAGCACTCACATGGTAACAATCTTGGTGGATTGCTTGCATTCTAGTCAATGTAACAGCAGCTGCTTTCCTGTTGACTCAGTGCCTTATGAAAGACACAAAGTATGGCAGACACTGAATGACCACACTCACATGAGGTCTCTGGTGACATGATCAGCATCCAAACTGGTTGTGTTAATACTAGTTCTGAGCTGAGTGCCAGGTATGTGTACCATTGGAAGGTTTGTTAGTGCCCCTACTGGCACATTCAAGGCGCAAGACATGGATGCTTTAGTCCAGGTAAAAGAAAACTGGGAATAGCAGACAGAGGAAACTCAGGCTTCACTGTAAGGTGCACACCCAACTATTTCTGTGTTTGTTTCTTGCTAACATTAGTTTGCCTACGGAGTATTTACGTGTACCTTGATAATACAATTACCTGGAGTAAAATTTATTTTGGGATAATAAACAGAAAGCCTTTAGGCTCCAAAGACATGTTGGAAGAGGAATTAACTGTAAGTGATCATAGGCACATATCATGCAGATTAAAAAGACGTACAAATTTTGAAAAAAATGGACTCATCAGGCAGGAAATCAGAAACATAATTTTAAGAACTTATTTAAGAATCCAGAAGTATATCACATTAAATTACATGACTAGTTCAGTATTTCAGAAGATAAAATTTCCAATGGAACAAGGCAGCAAAAAAATTGAAGACAAGAGCTTCAAACACACAATATCAGAATTATGACAAAATGTGCAGTAATAAATAAGACTTTTTTGAAATGTCTTCCAAAGCATTTTAGAATACAGAACAAAAATTCTGTAAGATTCACTATGAAAACCCATAAGAGTACAGGGGGGGGGGGGGGGGGGGGGGGGGAGGGGGGGATGTATGACATCCTGCACGTAATGGCAAATGACATAAATGAATGCATGCGAAGGGTGGAAAAAAGGTCAGCAGAAGTGGTGAAAGATGCAGGCAATGTAATGTAAATGGAACTTGCAACAGTGTTTACAGACTTTTTACAGAGGAACGCAATTTCTTAAAACTGGAACAATGAAGTAATTATCCCACTTCACAAGAATGGCAGAAGACTACAGACATATTAGCCTTGTATCTGTAATGTGATGGATATCCACTGAAATTATCTCCAACTGCACAGATATAATGTTACATTTTAATCAAGTGGAAGCACAAGGCTGTCTTAGAAGTGGATATAGCTCAATGGTCCACTTGTTGTTGTGAAAGAAATTACAGACCACAGTAATGAGAACAAATTACTTCATAACTTGGTATTCGCCGATTTTAAGAAATTTTTGAACTCATTTTCAATAAAATCAGTATTAATAATCCTTAAGAAGCAAGACATTAATTAAACCAAAGTAGTATACTGAAGAATGTTACAGCTTCCATTAGACTTTGTCAAAATAGTGCAGATTTCATAATCGGGGTCAGAAATGGGGATGCCCTAGCAGAAAGTAATTTTAAAATGATGCCAAAAAGCACTTGACAAAAGGTTAGGTATGGACAAAGTAATATTGCAAAATTTAATTAAATAAAGGAAGGAGAAAAATACATGCACCAACTGACATTTAAAGGCATTCAAACCAAACTGATGTTAAAGCACACAAGGTATCCAGAATAATACCATTTTGATATGTAAAATGTCACTATTTATGTAAAATTATTAGGTTTTACACCACTTTTGAACCTATGTTAAAACTAAACACAACACCAAAAAAACACAAGCACATCTTCTGCACACACAGCAAACTGCGCCACAAAACAACAGAGAACAAGAATGGTATACAGCCGCTGAGATGAGGTGGGCAGATGTTTGGCTTCACTAAGAATCTCCTCAAGTGACAGCTGCCAGACTCCAGTCAACGTTGCTTGATGCAGATCTGACACTGGGTCCAGTACACTGACGGTTACAGTAATTTACAGTGTTTTTCAATTAGAAAATGGATACCAAAAGCAAAACCGCAAAGGGACAGACATAAACCAACTAAAAATTTAAGATATTTACAAGCCATGTGTTCAAAAATGCACTGTGAGCAACAGCATTCCCTTTAGTAATATTAGGTACTGGAATCAACAAAAAGATTGCTCACACACCAAAATTATGTGATATGCACAAATCACAACTCATTAAACATGGCACATTACACTGCACTCATATCAGCACTGTGTGTCATTATACTTCTTCCTGCCTCATACTTGTGTAGTGTCAATATAGTGTGATTTATTCTGACTTAATGTCTCCTTTTGTAACATAATTCCACAGATGATCCATGAATTATGTCTACAATACAGTGCAGAAATGAAGGTGCCTTTTCTTCAAGTAATTATACTCCCAGGAGTCGAGGAAATGTTCTGAAACACCTTTAGTTCACCAGATTTGCAGCTCAGTCAATACACATTTGTGCACTCAAAGACAAAATAAGGTGTATGGTGAGGTTGTCAGTTATCAGCACACCATATGAACAGGAAATCCAATCAACTAGTATATGCTGTGCACTCTTCTCAAAATTGTGTGTACTGTCTTCCAGCAAGCCTATGTTCACAAAATGAAAATCTGTAAGCATGTAACAATCATTTGCAATGAAAGAGGCATCATGGGACCATAGATAAACAGCCATAGATATATCAGATTGTATTTATTACTGTATTAGACTACAGCACAAAGCTGACTGACTGGAGGGCACTAATACAAAAATCAGTGTTTGCAGGGATACTATGATGAGACTGCGTCATATGACTAAATGGGAAATTTGCAGTAATCTGCAACAGGAAGAGAAATCAGTGTAATGAGCAAAGAGACAGTTGGCTGATAATTACTTCACATATAATCAAAATATAACTTCCGCTATCAACCAGTTTGTAGATAACTGATGGAAGAGGAATTGAAAAACTTAGGTACAGTCTATTGGAAAAAAAAGAAAGCGAGTAACTAACATCCCATAAAGGCAGGGTCATTAAACACAGAACACAAACCAAGGTTGTAGATGGTTAGGGTAAGGAAGTCAGTCATGGGAATTTCAAAGGAGCTATCCGTGCATTTGCTTTAATAGGCTTGGAGAAACTATGGAAATTCTAAAACTGGATGGCCATGTGAGGAATTAAATCCTTCTTCAGTGCTGTAACTACTGCACCACATCACTGGGTTTTGACTGTTAAGTGGAACATGTACTAGAGTGCTATGAGAGTTGGTTATGGGATCATGTTTTGACATCAGCGTGCTTTGTAAGTCTGACTGCTCTGTTAGTTCATTATTCTCATCCTCTACCAGCCTTTGGCCCATGACTCCACCCCCATATGCATATGTCCAAACACACATGCACCCCCCACCCCCCACACAAGCACACGTGTACACACTCGCGTGTGCACAGACAACACATCCAGAGATAACACTGAACCTTGAACAATGGAGTAAGCTCACTTTGTTCTACAACAGATGAATATCACCTTGCATTCATAATGAGATGCTTCCATTCTGAGGTAGTTCCAAACATGTAAAAGAGAAACAGTTCTAAAGGTATTGTGACTGTTGGTAGATGGACTTTTCCAGGGCAGTGGCACATACCTGAAACCTCACTCTATCCATCACTAAACTTTTATGATTGCTGTAATATGTGCTTGGATCATAATGAAACCATCTAGAAATAAATTAGTACAACTGACCTAGGTCACTAATGTGCTAGCATATTCCCGTACTGGTTGTAGACGGTACCAACACTGACTCTTACATTCACCAGCCCATATGGGACATTCCCATATTCCTTGTAAGAGACATTCACGTCGCTCCTTGGATTCAGAAGCCCATGATGTGACGGCTTCTTGCCTCATTTCTTGTACATGACGTTCACACCATCCCTCAGATTCAGCAACTTACGAAGTGCTGGCTCATTCCCTGATTCCCTGAAAGTGACATTTGTGTCGATGTTCACATTCACTTGCCCAAACTGTGGTGACACATTCCCACATAACCTGTAGTCAATGAAATGATCGATAATCTGTTATTTCTTCATTACAGTTTTGCTTTTTACCGTGTCTCTGCTTAATCTGATCAAAAGATTTCTGTTTTGTTTGAGGCATATTGACAACAGTAACTGATTGCCATTTCAAGAAAAGGGACTGTCTGACAACTGATTGATTCTCAACTGTTTTACATTTATGACCCCACAGAGGACGTTAATTGTATCTTTGGTACTCAACCACGTGGCATGATCTTTGGACTGAAACATTACTGGCTCCCTGCAGCACTCATTCTCACAATCTGCTTGACACAGTGAACAATGCAAGTACAAGGCAGTTTTGTGTTTCATACTGATATAGTAGAAGGGTAACTTACTCCCACTTATTTCCACAGAAATAATGAGTCATATGTATTCCAAATTTGATTGTAAATTGCTCCAGGTATTCCTAGAGTTCTGCCTTTTTGCCCTTAACCCAACCTTGGGGATTGTACGGGTGTCTTACTGTCATAGTAAGTCATGTCTGTGCCAAGCTGAGTAGAAATTACTTCAGGCATTACAGAAATACACTGATATTTCACTGGAATTGCACCACCACCCCTCGGTGTGAACCGTCATCAACAAGCCTAGTGACACTGAAAACTATGAATCTGATACTAATTCAACTGAATATTTTGTTGGGTTCTCACCCCACTCCTGTTAGGGGTACACTACCCGACAGATTTTTGCACGAAGAACTATACAAATAATGATTCATGAATATAGAAAACTTGGTTGAACTGTTCCAGAAGTTCTTCTGTTATTCTACTATATCACCTCCTTTTCACATCCACCCCAACGAGAGGTAGGTGCTTCTTGCCCCCATAGTGCTTTTTTCAAGACAGTAAGTGATTTGTGTACCATACTTGGTTCAAATGGATCCATTGGTTTAGGAGGAGAAGTGGAATCTATGTATGCACATACTTGCATACAGGGTGGACGAGAAGTCTCTGTACCTGCTAGTATCAAATGCTAATACATTTTACATGTGTCTTAATGATTACCCATAACAAGTTGTCAGGTGTGGTGAGGTCAATACTTCTTTGTGGCCATTTCATGGGAGCTGGCGTTACTGATGAACCATGACCTATCCACTGTCCTGGAAAGTGTTCATTAACGAACTTGTGCACTGCAAAAGCTTAGTCAGCAGGTGCTCCATCTTGCAGCAACCATATGTGCAAAGTATGCTCCAAGCAGACATTGTTGTCCTCTGTATATCTTGTCTTCTTCCTTTCACTCTGTGGCCTGTCTTTAACACTGCCAAAAGCAAAAGCACATCCTTCCCAATCCAGAAGTGATGCCTTTCGTGGAGGAGCCTTATTAAATGTTCCAAAATGCTCCTGTAATCTTTCTCACGGTCTGCCCTGTGTGGTGCTGTTCATGACCCATACACTTGTCACTAAGTGCTTCTTAATAGTGTAACTGTGAATGCTCATATCTGCAAAGGCACACCATTTAAAACTCAACTGAGACTACAAAAACATTTGTAAACATGTATTCCAACAATCGATAAGAAGTAACATAGCTACCAACCCGCATAACAACATTTAATAATAAACAGGGGTTACAGGAGTACGTGGACGTCTTGCCCACACTGTACACACATACATACAAATGTACATAGAACGATTTTTTTTAAACATATAAATGTAGCAGAAACAGGAACAACCAACTACATTTCACTGGATTCTAGGACATGGAACGGCCAGCTAAATGGCAAGCAATAATTCATGACTAAAAAGAGCATTAAATTAATAATTCTGAAGCAAGGTTTAAGATGTTTCATTCATATCAGCATGTATAACTGCATCAGCATGTATAACTGCATGATCAAAAACCTAAGATAGTTTAAAATTTTCAGAGAAAACACTACATTGTTTAGAAAACTGAACAGATAGTTTCAAAACCAAGCTAAATAATTATGTGAACTGTGTGCTGCACGTTTAATGAAAAGTAATAATTAGAATCTAACACAAAACGGCAACTAATCAAATGTTAATTTTTTTAAAGACACATCTGGGCATTTAAGAAAAGCTTTTGTTATTTCTTTGGTATTTCAACAAGCTTCTGGATTTCATGAGGAGCAACTGTTGTCTGATGAAGTGAAATTCTGTCGCGAGTTCACCTAATGAACCTTATCAACAGCATTTTAGACTTACACTCCTCCAATATCCAAATCATCTTAGTCACTATTGAAACATAATATGCATACCTCAGGTTTGTTGTGAGTATCGACATCGAGAGGAGATGCAAATTGACACACAAGTGTGTTCTGCTTTCTTATGACTGAAAACAAACAGAGAGAGATGTATCCCACTGAAATCAGCTGAAAAGAGGTAAATAATTTGACACACATCATCAATAAATATTAAAGTCTAACCTATAGGGGTGTTCAGTAAATAATGCAATACATTTTATTTTTCTAGGCCAATTTACGTTGGAAAAAATGCAGAATTTGATTTGTGACATCGTGAAATATTTTGTTGGATGTGGTACATGTAGCCTTGAAAATGAAGTCTGCAACCGAGGTGCATTCCACGCAGAGATGTGCCACCAGGCTCCTTTTGGCAGGAAACCGGACATAACAGGTATTTAAAGGCACTTGCAGAATGTCTACGGAGACCTGGCACTGAGCAAAGGCACGGCAAGTTGTTGGCCAAGGCACCTCATCATCGCAACAACGTCATGCAAACCTGTTCGATCTCCTGCGTGCCGACTGGCCGCACACATCTGCGACTCCTGCAATTTTGGAATGAGCGGACACTCTAATCGAGGCAATTGATGGATCATAATCAAACACCTCACTTCACAACAGGATGTCCCTGCAGATAGGGCCAACACTCTCATCCACCAGTTGGGATACTTGAAGGTGTTTGCTGCTGAGTTCCTGGACACTTAACAGAAGATCATAAACAGCAAGGAAAGGCACCAAGATGTTGGCTCCAACGACAACCGTTACAGTGGAACCATGCAGGCTTACACGCCTTCCCAATAGATGGTATAAGGCTGTTGCATTGAACAGATTTTATATTGAAAAACACGGTTTAGTAGGCAAGAGTGGGGAATAATATGGTGTACTGGAATCCTGAATAAAACCAACCTGCTTTTAGAAAAAAAACATGTATTGCATTACTTACTGAACGCTCCTTGTGTTATATTTAAAATGAATCACTAGGATATCACTTTCATGCATCAGTAGTTGAACAAAGACAGGACATTTAAAATTACTGGCTAATTTTATAACGCTATATTTTACGAAAACTGCCACTATCTCAAATAGAAACTGCAAATGTGGACAGTACAATATTACTGCATATATGCCATCTATAGATAAATATGTGCAGTATTGTTCTTTCTGGAGAATGTAGCAATGTTGCCAACTAGTTGTACCTGGTGTACTTTCAAAGATGAACAACAATCAACTGCAGCTTCACTATCATTTATATGACAATCTGGACATTATGCTCCTCATATGACACCAATCCAACTGGGAGATCACATGTGAGATCGTAAGTGAATATGCAGTTGACAAAGTATGTGAAAATTTGCTACAGGGCCCAGAAAAATGAGTCTTTCAGCTGTTGCACAAACATAAGTGTTATGGTAGCAGTTGACGAGAATGCTGTACAAAGTATAACTTAATGATCATGTAAAGAGGCAAGAATTTTATACTAATTCTATAGTTATAATTGAGTAGTGTTTATGAATAATAAAGTGACAGTCAATTTACCTGGATAAGCCAACTATGTTCAACTATGGGGATCCGATAAACCAGTAGCTACATTGAGATTAAATATGACAGCTAAACAATGAAGCAGTTTTGTGTACTTTCTACAAGATATAATGTGCCAGTTCTGGTCACATCATTTAATTTGTGTACACCCTTTTGTATAAAAGGAGCATTATCAGGCAATATTTGTTTTGTTTGTAACACAGCTTCGGGATTTTTCACCTATCATTGTTTTAGTAGCATAAAGTAGAGCTGGATAAATGACTAAGTTATAGCTAACATTCTTTGTTAACTGTGAGATGACAGTGGATATCAGTAACTTCATTAACTTAAAAAGTCAGTTGTTTTCTGTTTGAGTTCTCTACTAAATGTTGAAGTATACATTTTTATACCAGATAAACTAAGCCTGTAGTAATCCACATATAATTCCCCTTTTTTTTATTTCTTCTCTCATACTTTCTTGTTTAAGGTCCTTTCTAATATCTACATTCCTTACTCTGTCCATTCATGTTTTTTCCCTTAACTGCTCTGAGAAATTCCATTTCCCTTGCATGCAGGCTGCTCCAGTGCCTTTCCGTCATTGTCCATGTTTCTCCTCCATAGGTGACCATAAGTAAATAGTAACTCTTATACATAAGGAGTTTCGCTTTTTCCTTATTCCAAATCAGGTGTTTTATTTGTTTGTCAGAAATTGCCTCCCTTCTGTAACCTCCTATTAATTTTGTTGGTTATTCTTCCATCATTACATATTTCACACCCTAAATAAGTGAAACTGTCTACACCTTTGAGGAGTGTTCCATTCAAAGTAATATTCCCATTGACACCTTTGTCTCTTCCAAATACCATTACTTCACTCTTATATTTATTTATTTTTAATCCATACCTTTACATTATTTCCTTCCACACATCAAGCTGTAACTGTACATCTACCACTTTATCGCCCCATATTACCATATCATCTGCAAATATCATCTTTTTGTCTTTTTCTTTTACTATAACTACCTTATTCATTCCCTCCATCACAACATTAAAAAGTGCAGGAGATAGAATACTTCCTTGTTTAAATCCTTGTCTTATTTCGAAGAATTGTGTCATCTGTACATTGCCTTTATTACATTAATGTATCCATCTTCTATACCTATCTTCTTCACTTCTTCCCACAGCCTTTCCCTGTTAACCGAGTCATATGCCTTTTCTATGTCTATAAAAACAATTATCATCCTTTTGTATACTCCCAACTTTTTTGTATCAGTTGATAGAAAATATCAGCTTGAGTGTGCTTCTTCCTTTCCTAAACCCATGCTGTTCTTCACTTAGCTCCTTTTCTCTTTTCACTTATTCAATTTAGTTTCCTAAACCCATGCTGTTCTTCAGTTAGCTCCTTTTCTCTTTTCACTTATTCAATTTAGTAAAATTCTTACAAAAATATTGGCTGTATGATTCATAAGGGTTATTCATCTGTAGTTTTTACAAAGTCTTTTAATTCCTTTTTTGAAGATGGGAACAATGTCTCTTCTTCTCCAACCGTCAGGTACTGCACTATTTCTCCACACACTTGACAGTACTCTACACAGCCACAGCATTCCCACTGGACCTGCTGCTGTTATCATGTCCACTGATACTTCATCAGGTCTCCATGCTTCATTTTTTCTTCTAACTACTTGGATTGTGGTATCATCCCACCAACTTGTCTGTCTTACGTTTTTATTTTCAGATGTTTCACCACATACTTTTTGTGCTCTTACGACTAGGTGTCTTTGAATAAACTCCATTCTTTTTCTACATTGTAGAAAACTTCTTTTGGAAATTTTTGTGTGATTAATTCTCTATACTTCTCAGCACTTTCGCTCTCCTTCAGTTTCCAATCCCATATCCTCATCAATTTCTTCTATTTTCTATTTTTCACACATTGATTCATTTTCCATTGTCCCACCAGTAATCTATGGTCTCCATCTACACTCACATTTGGAATTACCTTCACATTTGTTGTTTTCTCTTCCCATTCCCTATCTACTAGAATATAATCAATTACACTCTTGGTTCTTCCATCCCAACTGTATCTGGTGATAACATGACTTTCTCTCTTCATAAACCAACTGTTTGCTATTTTCATTCCATTCCTCTGGCACAAATCCAGAAGTTTTTCCCCTTCTTCATTTCTGCCTCCATATCCAAAACATCCTAATACTTGCTCAAATCCCTTTCTGTCTTTGCCTACCTGTGCATTATGTAATTCTCTAACTCATTTTCAAAGTCCATCTTCTCTTCTTCACTACATTCCACTTGAGGTGCATAAATCTGGATAACTTTTAGTGTTTCTTTTTGGAATCTCAGGTTTAAGATTATGATCCTTTCTGATATATATCTCTCACTTTCAATACAGTTTTGTACATTCTTATTCACCATCACTGCCACACCATTTCTTCCACACCTATTATTCCGCACTCCAGTACAGTTTTCCTCCTCCTCTCAAATTCTTCTCACCTTTTCCCTTCCATTTCGTTTTGCTTAATCCCAAAATATGTAACTTTCTCTCTGTTAGTACATCTGTCATTTCTTCCATTTTTCCACTGTGGGTTAGTACATTAAGGGTGGCAATATTCAGGTTATCTTTTAGTCCATTTGATTTCATCATCTTGTCCTGATGAATATCATCAGATCTCCCATCATTTGCACCAGTACTTAAAGAAGTAGTTGGGTCAAATCCTGAGTGGTTCGTTCCGAGGCTCGTCTGTGTTTTGAAAGCAATATATGAAGACTTTCCTACTGGCTTGCTAGGCCGAACGCAAGAAAAGATTTTCTGTTGAGGTTGTCTCCCTTAGCCTTTGGAGTTTCTCCTCCATCACAAGGCAGTGGTTCCCTTCTAATTTAATCTCCAGAAAGGAGGGTTGCCTCATCTGCCAGTTCGCTGTTCCATAGTCTTTCCTCTATGCCATCACTGCCATTAAGGTCTTCACCCGTAACCCTGGGCATGTGTTCTGTGTTATACCCCAGGGGATTGGGTCCCTGCCTGAACTCAGCCATCGTATCACTGCCTTTGATTGTGGCACCATACAAAATCATTAATCCGGCTCCAGGGAGGTAGGGTCCCCTTCCCTATTCCTCCACTGGGGTAATTCCTGTCTGGTGCATCCATGTCGCAGGGGTGGGCATCCTACACTTCAGTAGGTGGCAAGAAGTAACTGGGATAACTTTCCTAATTATCGCAGGAGAGCTTCTGTGAAGTTAGGAAGGTAGGAGATGAGGTACTGGCGGAAGTACAGTTGTGAGGGCGGGGTGTGAGTCGTGCTTGGGTAGCTCAGTTGGTAGAGCACTTGTCACGAAAGGCAAAGGTCCCGAGTTCGAGTCTCGGTCTGACACACAGTTTTAATCTGCCACAAAGTTTCAAAATCAGCACACACTCCGCTACAGAGTGAAAATTTCATTCCGGATACCTAATTATTATCTGGAGCTGTCATAACTGATTATGAGTGTCATCATTTATTTTAATAACAACAGACACCGTGTTTCAATTGTTCATTGTAATGCACACTTCAACTTCTATCAAACTATTTGGCCTTGCATACATACTCACCATACAGTATTTGTACTTCCATGTCAATAAAAGCTTATTTTTAACTGGGATACAATTACTGGGGTTCAATATTCTTACTGCTATGAAAATAACCCTTCCTGGCATTGTAACAATTTCAGAACATATTATCCTTTCTTAATTCTGATTAATGTGTAATTTGATGCTCAATCCTCAGTCACAAAAATATCGCATAAATGAGTCGACAGTCAATCTGTAGTTCAGTTACATGTCTTGGGTGGTATTCTGTGGCACTACACTAGATGGAGAAAATTAATAGCAGCAGAAACTTCTACCACAATAACAGAATTACAAATTAATTTATAAATGCAGAGGATCTACAATGAAGATTTATTTTTATGGTGAAATAATAGAATCTTCACACGCTTTCAAAACTTTCTGCCTCAGTTTCAAGAACTAAATTATAAATTATGTTTTGACTCACAGCTCAGAGGAAACACTGTCAATTTTCTGATCTTGTAGATACCAGAATGTTAGTCAGGCACAATTCAGCAGATACTTGAATTGGCTATTAATAACCATAATATTTATTATAATGACATACTAAACTCTGAATTGTACAAAATGTGGGGCTACTGGTACCATCAGTAGTCTCAGTTCGTCCATGGGGATAGCCTCAGAGGTTAATATCAATTTCCTTCATATTATAAATATTTCACTTGTAAAATTTAGTCAACACATGATGTTCCAGTACAGTACATATTAGAAGTGAGACAGAATGTTAGATTTGTTTCTCAAGACATACAATACTGTCATACATCACCTCTGACCTTTCTGTACATCAAACATGCCACCAAGTGACACATGCACAAGATGGGGTCATTTGACAACCAATCAGTATTCTCCACACTTTTAGGAACTATGGACTTACAAAAGAGGAATTTGACAAGCAATGTCCCAAAGGCACACCTGATTCAATGCAATCATATATGTACATGAAATTTGCCTGTAGGGTGTTGTGGTTGGTTGGTAGCAATATCAATACATTATTGAATTACTATTATTAATGTGTGATGTAAACTTAAAACTTTTCTAACAGTTCTTCATGATACTGAAATTTTTCTGTCTGAGGTTGAGTGCAATGGTCTCTCATTTGGCTCTCCATGTTATATCTACAGTCACCCTTCAACTGAAAAAAATTAACTTAGATGAGGAAATTGGAAAATATGTGTGACACAGACTAAACAAAATCTGTTGAATGAATTACGGCTCTATCGGATTCCATAAGATATATGAAATAGATGTGGACATAACTACCAGTAAGATACAAATGGAAGTCCAAGACTATTGATTTTCTGCTGCTGTCACGCTTACAATTGAATTTTGGTACCTTCATAGAGCCTTTCTGCCTGTATTAGATCATGCCAGTTTCGAGCAAAATCTACTGTGGTCATAATTTCTTTCAGCTGACTATTCACCATCAAAGAGGTCTTACCAGGAACTGAGAGACTGTAAAGTTTTACTGCCTAGAAAACCACTGTCTTTTCTTTAGTGCACCATCCTCAAAATGTTGGTCCATCCACTACTACACCCCTTCTGCAGATCTCTTGCATCATCCTACACTTCTTGTATCTGTAAAGACATATAACTTTCTTTCTCCACTGATGTCACGAGAGCCAGACCAACCGTACAGAAGGCAGCATATTGTCAGTAGAAAAGCAGTAACACCAGAAAGGGTCAGTCAGAAGAGCTCTGTCACTTTGAATGTGGACTGGTCAGTGGATGTCACCTGAACTGCATCTGCATCTCCATCTCCATGGCAGAGGATACACTGTACTACTACTAGTTATTTCCTTTCCTGGTCCATTCAGATATGATTTGTTCTGTGCATTACAATAACAAGTAGTAATTCTAAGAACACACATTATAATCCAACGTTCAATGAGCATACTACTTCGTCCCCCTTAAAACCAGTGCAATGATTGTGCAACCGAAGCTGCAGAGCAAGGGTAAAATGACTGTGGACTATGCCTCTGTATGAGCCCTAATTTCTATTACCTTTAAATATCCACCAGTGACATTTCAACCGTTCTAAAACTGTTCAAATAGAGTGTCGGTTATATGATTGAGAAGTGGAAACACATAGGAAGGAACACAACTAGCCCAGGCAGACTTCATGCACTAACAGACAGGGACCTTGGAGCACTGCGGAGGGTTGCTGTAAATAATCACACGAAATCAGTGGAGGGAATCACTTGTGAGTTACGGAGTGCTACCAGCAGTCCATCTAGCACAATCACTACGTGCAGGGAGTTAAAAAGAATGAGGTACCAAGGTCGAGCAGCTCCTCGGAAGCCACTTATTTCTGTTGTCAATGCTTTGCGATGCTTGACGTAATTTAAAGATTGATGCCACTGAACAGTGGATGATTGGAAACAAGTTACTTGGAGTGCTCAGACACATTACCTGCCACAACATGCAGTGTTAACAGTAAAGTATGCAAGAAACACTGTTTTTACGGTATGACAGTGTTTATTGTGGTTATGATGTGGTAGCCTTATTGCACTGGCAAAACTGCTAAATGTGGAAGGATATGAACACATTTTACAGCACTGTGTACTGTGCTCAACAGACACACAGTTTGGAGATGATGGTTGATTGTATCAGCATGAATCTGCACCCTTCCATAAAAAAATTCTCTGTGAAGCAATGGTTTTTGGACAGTAACAATCCTAAAATGGACTGGCCTGACCAGAATACTGACCTGAAGTCAATGGAACACCTTTGGGATGAGTTAGAATGTTGACTTTGCTCCATACTCCAGTGTCAATGTCACTACTTTCTTTGGTTTGGGCTCTTGAGGAAGAATGGGTGGCCATTCCTCCACAGACATTCAGACACCTCACTGAAAGTGACCCCAGCAGAGTTAAAAGTCATCATAAAGGTGAAGGGTGGGCACACCCCATATTAATGTCCATTAATAGGTGTCCAGACACTTTTGATGAGATAAGTGTACATCAGTATGCTGCAAGCCAGAGTACAGCATGTGGCAGAGATACATAAAGTACAAGTATCTTTCAATGATTTTTTAAATTAGTGTTGGCAGTAATGAATGACTTATGCTACACTTGGCCCAAATTTCTGTAACTTCGATTTCACGGTCATTATGTGGGTTTTAAGATGGATGAAGCAGCATGCTCGTTGGTCACTGGCTAATAATGTATGCTACTAGAATTATTATTTGTCATTGTAATGCACAGAAAAAATCATATCGTTTTAACTTCTAGCGGCACAGCAAAAATTCTTGTCAAGTACAATGGCTCATTGCTCAAAAAAAAAATGGTTCTGAGTACTATGGGACTGAACATCTGTGGTCATCAGTCCCCTAGAACTTAGAACTACTTAAACCTAACTAACCTAAGGACATCACATACATCCATGCCCGAGGCAGGATTCGAACCTGCGACCGTAGCAGTCGCGCGGTTCCGGACTGAGCGCCTGAACCGCTAGACCACCGCGGCCGGCGGCTCATTGCTGATGAAAGTGTCAAACAGTCTATCCCCCCCACATCCCATATTTGCTAGCATGAGACTACAACTACGATGAGGGTCAGCCACCATTTTTGCACCAAAGTAGTTTCTCTGACAACCGGTAAGACCTGTATTTTGCAACTTTCATGACGTGACCTATATATACACAACACTGTCTCAGAGAGAATAATATACTGAGTTTTGTATTTTAAGAATTCTTCAGTCCAACCTCATATCTGCACCAATATACTATAAGCACAAAATTTTGTTCACTCAGTGGAATGGTACTGAAAATTTCCAGAAAGTCTGTAACTACATCATCTTGTGCTCTGCTCTCGATAGTTTTCTTCATCTCGTAGATGTAAATGTACTAGAGTTTCACGTGATCAGTGCTTGTGGATTCTGTACTGATTCCAACAAAGGAAATGTTGGGTTAACTGAAACAGTTATGATCCATAAGTATACAGCAAATGGATGTTCTTGCTGTAGTCTTTCCACTCTTCACTCAAGAAATGCACCAGCATGGTATGTAAATTCAACACCACTCTTTTGTACTGAGAGACCAACCACTTATTATATTTTCCAAAATATTACTGCTTATTTCAGGGCAGTAATAAAGAAAATACCAGTTCTCCTTTAACTGATGTTGCCAAATAGCTGACACACTCAATCTGGATGTAGTTGCATGAACCACAACCAGGAAGTGCATCGATGAGCTGTTGTGAATTGAAGTTATCACCAGAGTATTCAACATGTCAGAAGTTCACTCTGAAGAAATTTGTAAATCTTGAGGATCATGCCTGTGATCTGAAATGTCAATGAATTAGCGGTTCTGGAATGACGAATGTGGACGAGACTGTATCTATATTTTTACGCAGATACTCAATAAATGAATACACTGCATTTTCGAAGATTGAAGAGTTATGATAATTGCTAATACCTGGCTCTTTTATATATATATATATATATATATATACCTAAAAACAAAGATGATGTGACTTACCAAATGAAAGGGCTGGCAGGTCGACAGACACACAAACGAACACAAACATACACACAAAATTCAAGCTTTCGCAACAAACTGTTGCCTCATCAGGAAAGAGGGAAGGAGAGGGAAAGACGAAAGGATGTGGGTTTTAAGGGAGAGGGTAAGGAGTCATTCCAGTCCCGGGAGCGGAAAGACTTACCTTATGGGGAAAAAAGGACGGGTATACACTCGCACACACACACATATCCATCCACACATATATGTGTGGATGGATATGTGTGTGTGTGCGAGTGTATACCCGTCCTTTTTTCCCCATAAGGTAAGTCTTTCCGCTCCCGGGACTGGAATGACTCCTTACCCTCTCCCTTAAAACCCACATCCTTTCGTCTTTCCCTCTCCTTCCCTCTTTCCTGATGAGGCAACAGTTTGTTGCGAAAGCTTGAATTTTGTGTGTATGTTTGTGTTCGTTTGTGTGTCTGTCGACCTGCCAGCCCTTTCATTTGGTAAGTCACATCATCTTTGTTTTTAGGTATATTTTTCCTTCATGGAATGTTTCCTTCTATTATAACCATATATATATATATATATATATATATATATATATATATATATATATATATATATATATATATATATAGAGGGAAACATTCCACGTGGGAAAAATATATCTAAAAAGAAAGATGATGAGACTTACCAAACAAAAGCGCTGGCAGGTCGATAGACACACAAACAACACAAACATACACACAAAATTCTAGCTTTCGCAACAAATGGTTGCCTCGTCAGGAAAGAGGGAAGGAGAGGGAAAGACAAAAGGATATGGGTTTTAAGGGAGAGGGTAAGGAGTCATTCCAATCCCGGGAGCGGAAAGACTTACCTTAGGGAGAAAAAAGGACAGGTATACACTCGCACACACACACATATCCATCCGCATATACACAGACACAAGCAGACATTTGTGAAGGCAAAGAGTTTGCTTGTGTCTGTATATGTGTGGATGGATATGTGTGTGAGTGCGAGTGTATACCCGTCCTTTTTTCCCCCTAAGGTAAGTCTTTCCGCTCCCGGGACTGGAATGACTCCTTACCCTCTCCCTTAAAACCCACATCCTTTCGTCTTTCCCTCTCCTTCCCTCTTTCCTGATGAGGCAACAGTTTGTTGCGAAAGCTTGAATTTTGTGTGTATGTTTGTGTGTCTGTCGACCTGCCAGCACTTTCATTTGGTAAGTCACATAATCTTTGTTTTTAGGTGTATATATATATATATATATATATATATATATATATAAAAGAAAGATGATGAGACTTACCAAACAAAAGCACTGGCAGGTCGATAGACCTGTGTGTCTTTCGACCTGCCAGCGCTTTTGTTTCGTAAGTCTCATCATCTTTCTTTTTAGATATATTTTTCCCACGTGGATTGTTTCCCTCTATTATATATATAAAAAGAAAGATGATGAGACTTACCAAGCAGGTCGATAGACACACAAACAAACACAAACATACACACAAGATTCAAGCTTACGCAACAAACGGTTGCTTCGTCAGGAAAGAGGGAAGGAGAGGGAAAGACACCTAGAGTGTCTTTCCGCCGTCCACCTAACCTTCGTAACCTCTTAGTTCATCCCTATGAAATCCCCAAACCACCTTCCCTACCCTCTGGCTCCTACCCTTGTAACCGCCCCCGGTGTAAAACCTGTCCCATGCACCCTCCCACCACCACCTACTCCAGTCCTGTAACCCGGAAGGTGTACACGATCAAAGGCAGAGCCACTTGTGAAAGCACCCACGTGACTTACCAACTGACCTGCCTACACTGTGAAGCATTCTATGTGGGAATGACCAGCAACAAACTGTCCATTCGCATGAATGGACACAGGCAGACAGTGTTTGTTGGTAATGAGGATCACCCTGTGGCTAAACATGCCTTGGTGCATGGCCAGCACATCTTGGCACAGTGTTACACCGTCCGGGTTATCTGGATACTTCCCACTAACACCAACCTGTCAGAACTCCGGAGATGGGAACTTGCCCTTCAGCATATCCTCTCTTCTCGCTATCCGCCAGGCCTCAATCTCCGCTAATTTCTAATTTCAATTTGCCGCCGCTCATACCTCACCTGTCTTTCAACAACATCTTTGCCTCTGTACTTCCGCCTCGACTGACATCTCTGCCCAAACTCTTTCCCTTTACAAATGTCTGCTTGTGTCTGTGTATATGCGGATGGATATGTGTGTGTTTGCGAGTGTATACCTGTCCTTTTTCCCCCCTAAGGTAAGTCTTTCCACTCCCGGGATTGGAATGACTCCTTACCCTCTCCCTTAAAACCCAAATCCTTTCGTCTTTCCCTCTCCTTCCCTCTTTCCTGACGAGGCAACCGTTGGTTGCGAAAGCTAGAATTTTGTGTGTGTGTTTGTGTGTCTATCGACGTGCCAGCGCTTTCGTTTGGTAAGTCACATCATCTTTGTTTTTAGATATATTTTTTCCCACGTGGAATGTTTCCCTCTATTATATATATATAACCCTCAGTCTGCCTGCAAAGACTGTTTGTGAAAGTGATGTAAAATGACTAAGACCAAGTTTAACAGCTGTTTCTAATCAAGCATAGGGATGAAACAGCTTTAGAAATGGATGTAGCAAAAAACAATATTTGCAAGTTGTGAATCAAACCAGAGAACGTATCACTGAGTATGAATGACACTTTTGCCAAGGATGCAAAGATTCTGAGAAAGTTTCTGACTGAATGTCAACAAATTCAGTGCAAATAGAGCTTGAGAAACAAGGAATTAATTCAACTATGTTAGTATAGTGGAGCTCACAAACACCGATGCTGCAGTTTACATTAGACTTACCCACAATTTTTACAGGGTTTCCAGACCATGAACTAGGAAAACACAAGTGTACATGTTAATGGAACACATGTAAACCACATTTATTTTTCTGCTGCTGCTGATGATGTAATATTTACCTCCAATGCAATAAACAATGAATGGAAGAACTTATTAGAACAAGTTTGAATGTAGGCCTGAAAATCAATTACAATGGAACTAAAATAGTGTGTAATCAATACACTGTAAAGAAAATCATATAACTTTATAGTGAGGTCAAGGAACCAGCTGAGTATTTACAGCAGCTGAAGACAACAATTCGATGACGAAAAAGAAATAGAGAGATAAGTATAAACAGCCTTGCGTGCTTTTGGTAGATACTGTTGTACTGAATTGTCTATGGATGAATAAATAAATAAAATGAAATAAAATAAACTACGGAAAGTTTACAATCAGTGTGTCAGAGTGTCTTACCAGTTCGGATTTACAGCACAGAGTCATGGACTTTTAATCTATTAACCATTCAACAGCTATGGGTTGCTCGGCAGTGATGCCGAGATGCTTGTCGATGATTACGAGAGAGAGAGAGAGAGAGAGAGAGAGAGAGAGAGAGAGAGAGAGAGAGAGAGAGAGAGAGAGAGAGAGAGAGAAACACTCATGTGGATTACGGAACTGGAGTGGAAGACGTAATAGGACAGTAATGAAAGTGATGTTGGGTTGGGTTATGGCTGCCATATGCCATGGTTTCTCAGAATTTGTACTTGTGTTGAGGGCAACTGGTGATATCCTGAAAGGGGAGGTGGGGGGGGGGGGGGGCGGATGGGAAGGGAGAGTGGAGGAGGGGGTGTTGTACAACTGTCTGGGTAAACCTTTTGTGTCTGCAGGATTTCGATTGATTACAAATAAACAATTTTAATCAATCTCAGTTAAAATTCAATAAATGACTGGCACATAGGTAGTTTAATAATTGTCAATGCGATAGGGTCCGCAGATGCAATAAATTTTTTGAACGATTTCGTGAAGCCTTCAGCTGCCATTTTCTTAATTTCCCAACCAGAATCATTAGTTGTGCTGCATTCGTGTCTGTTTGTATTGTGCTGTAGCCAAGGAGTTTGCTGTGTAGGCGTGCCTGTAGTCTTGCATGCCAGCTTCCTACCGCGATTCACAACGCGGCTGTGTTAGTCTTACTGCTATAAATGAGTCTCACAATGCACATGTTTTCCAGGCGTCGGCCGATTTACGTCCCTGCCTCACTATTACGTAGTGCCTACGTTGTGTCATGTGTGTGCTTTTGTGAAAATTGGCCAGAGCAGTGTTGAGGTGACCACACTGGCAGTCAGCGGTGTTGTGTGCCTGTCGTGTGTAGATCAGTTGGGATACCATCGGCAGAGCCTCACAGCTGTCAGACCCTGTGACTACTGTGGGAGACTTCTGATGTATACTTGGGGCTAAGTACCCTGGCTCTGTAATCTTCACATGAGATACTTGAAAACGGCCGAAATTGTACAATCGTACAGGAAATTAAGAAAATGGCAGCTGAAGGCTTCAAGAAATCATTGAAAAAATAGATAGTTTTGTTTATTTTATTTTAAAAACCCAACATATCTTTGACAGATGGTATGTGTCTGGGAAAATAATCACGTCTGACCCAAATGTTCGGGATTTTCAAAGTCTCCGTCCGGGTTCGGCAATTAAAGTGATGGCAGACCAAGGTTGGGTAGGATTTGAAGCCAAGTGAATGGATGGTAGAGGGATCAAGGAAGTACGTTGGTTTTCGTGGGGGAGGGGGGATGCGAAGTCCTAATGGAAAATGGTGGGAACATGCGGAAACAGCTTGGGTGGGTATAACTGAAGACGTATAAGAAAAAAAGGTCCAGAGGTGGCTTATATCCAGCAGTGGACATCATATGACTTGCAATGACAACAGCTTCTAGATCAAGCTTTGCATACTTTTTTCAACACATTTTGTTCATCTCAATTTCAATGTCCCTAAAATAAGTTGGACTAACTTCAAACTGACAATGTCTGAGGAATTACTAGTAACACGGAGTGTTATTGTTTCGAACTAGCTTTACACATTTTCAGTGTTATGTATACAAGATTACTGTCAGCTATGAGGATGCCCAAATGCATCATTTGGTCTTTTGAGTGCACGATACCTGTAAAGAAACCTCATAAATAATGCTGTTTTCTTTGTTATCTTGTTTGATTTGGACCTAAAATGAAGTATTACAGTAACATATTTATTCAGAACAATAAATCGTCCAACAACAGGAAGCAAATATCGTCTTTGTACTGTAAACTATTCATACCCCTCACCGATTGAATAACTGAAAATATCGGGAGCGCAACTGCCCCTCCTGTTAATTGCAGGACAATACTATACGAAGCTGATCCGCATGGAATGTGGTGAGTGAACATGTCACAAAATTAATTGCATTTGCTTTCCGAACCACTTGTATGATGGAAAAGAAGGGAGGAAATTAGATGTGGTCCTACAAAATATACCTAAAAAAGTTGCTTAAAAATAATAATTCGGAAATGCTGATAGAAAAAGGAGATGAGCAAAGAAAGCAACTAAAACGGAGATGCTTACACTGCATATGCCAACAGCGCCAGATGACGTTGTTCAACCGTATTTTGTCCTTCCAGCGAAGACGAATCCCCTTGAAACGATTCCATTTCGGCGATGTCAACTTCTGCCTGCAACAGAGTAATAACAATATTAAACATCACTACACCTACCACACCAACACTTATTAACAAAAGTACAATCATGTGAAGTATCAAACGATATTTGTAACTGGAATGAGGATCTCGGATGGTGAGTCATCGACAGAAGGAGAAGTGTCGAAGAGAAATGTGCTGGTATCCTTGTTGTTCATGCAGTACATTAATGACCTAGCATATAATATTAAGAGTAACGTCATACTGTTTGTAAATGATGCAGTTATCTTCAATTACGTGCTTTCTTGCAAAAAATTGGACAAATACAGAATCAGGTTTTGATAAGATTTCAAGGTGGTGCGATGATTGTTGCAAATGTTCAAAACTTAAAACTGAGCTCTTCACAAAACGGAAAAACACAGATAACCACAATATTAATGTGTCACAATAGTGATCAGTCAACTCAGAGGCAATGAGGTATCTTAAACAGAATGATGCTCCTCAATGCCAACCAGCATGGATTTCGAAAACATCGATCATGTTGATTTCTGAAAAGCATTTGACTCAGTATCACACCTACGCTTATTGTCAAAAGTACTACCACAAAGGGTATCTAGTGAAATTCGTGATTGGATCAAGGGCATTTTGATAGGAAGGGCCTCGTATGTTATCTTGGATAGAGAGTCATCGTTGGCCGGCCGCTGTGACCGAGCGGTTCTACGCGCTTCAGTCCAGAACCGAGCGACTGCTATAGTCGCAGATTCGAATCCTGCTTCGGGCATGAATGTGTGTGATCTCCTTAGGTTAGTTAGGTTTAAGTAGTTCTAAGTTCTAGGGGATTGATGACCACAGAGATTAAGTTCCATGATGCTTAGAGCCATTTGAGCCAGAGTCATTGTCAGATGTAACTTCAGGTGTGCTCCAGGGAAGTGTGTTAGGACCCTTGCTGTTCATGTTTTATATTAATGGCCTTGCAGACAATATTAATAGTAAAATCAGTCTTTTGCAGATGATGTAGATATCTATAATGAGGTAATGTCTGAAAGAAGCTGTGTTAATATTCAGTCAGATCCTGATAAGACTTCAAAGTGGTGCAAATATTGGCAACTTGCTTTACATGTTCAGTAATGTAAAACTGTGCACTTCATAAAACCAAAAAAGTATTATTCTATGACTAACATCAACGAGTCGCTATTGGAATCGGCTAACTCATAAAAATTCCTGGGTGTAACACTTTGTCGGGATATGAAATGGAATGATTACACAGGCTCAGTTGAGGATAAGCAGGTGGTAGATTTCGGTTTATTGGTAGAATGCTGGGGAAATGCAATCAGTCTACAAAAGAGACTGCTTAAAAATCACTCGTGCGAATGGTTCTGGAATATTGCTCAAGTGTTTGGGACCCGTATCAGATAGGACTAACAGGGGATATTGAACGTATACAGAAAAATGGCAGCACAAATAGGAGAGTGTCACACAGATGCTGAATGTACAAAACTTTTAGTCTAGGAAACAGATGTAAACAATCCCGAGAAAGTGTATTAACAAAGTTTCTAGAACTGGCTGCAAATGATTACTCTAGGGACATACTACAACCCCCTACGTATCGCTCACACAGGGACAGTGAGGGTAAGAGTACAGTAATTACAACACGCACAGAGGCATTTAAACAACATTCATCCCGCGCTCCGTACATGAATGGAACAGGGAGAAATCCTAATAACTGGTACAATGGGACATACCCTCTGCCATGCACCTCACGGTGGTTTGCTGAGTACAGATGTATATGTACATGTAGACAAATACCTGTATGTAACAATTTCTAGGGATACAAAATTGAACAACCACTGGAAGGGAAGTGGCAGAGTTCGGTTGATTGGCAGGATACTGGGAAAATACTGTTTGTCTACGAAAGATACTGCTTACGAAACACTCGCGCGATCCATCTTAGAATAACGGTCAAGCGTGTGGCACTCTTGCCAAACAGGACTAATAAAGGATATGGATAGATACAAAGGTGGGCGGTACGAAACATCTCATGTCTGACTCACAGGAGAATGTCACGGAAATCTTGAACACCTGAATTGGTAAACTTTTGATGATGAAAATTCTGTCTCGAAGGCCTAATTCCACAATTTCTAGAACAATTATTACGTGAAGAATCTAGATAAATTCTTCACTTCCCTCATATCATTCCCATGGGGGCCACGAGACTAGATTATACTGATTGCTGTAAGCCCAGAGGCACATCAAAAAGTAGGGAATAACTGAACACTGAACGAAAATCTAACTTGCCCTTCCATTTCATCTCAGCCACTCGCCTTAACCTGCCTGTGAAAATTATACCTGGTCCTTTGCTGTCATCAATTCGTAGAAGGCTGATATTCCACGAAACTCGTGTCGGACTGGGGCTCTAACTCAGAACCCTGCCTTCCACTGAAAATGCTTTTAATGAGTTATGCAGGGAGCCTTGCTGTTCATGTTGTATATTAATGACCTTGCAGACAATATTAATTGTAAAAACAGGCTTTCTGCAGATGATGCAGCATGTTATTTTGGAAGGAGAGTCATCGTCAGATGTAGAAGTAACTTCAGGAGTGCCCCAGGGAAGTATGCTGGGATCCTTGCCGTTCATGTTGTATATTAGTAACCTTGCCAACAATCTTAATAGCAACCTCACACTTTCTGAGATGAAGCAGTTATCTGTAAGCAAGTGCTACCTGAAAGAAGCTACATAAATATTCAGTCAGATCTTGATAAGATTTCAAAGTGGTGCAAAGATTGGTAACTTGCTTTACATGTTCAGAAATGTACAATTGTGCACTTCACAAACCGAAAAAGCCTAGTACCCTACGACTATAATATCCACCAGTTGGAGCCGACCAACTCATAAAACAGTCTATGTGTAACACTTGATAGGAACAGGAAATGGAATGATCACATAGGCTCACTTGTGGCTTGAGCAGATGTTAGTCTTCGGTTTAATGGTAGAATGCTGGGTAAGTTCAATCAGCTTACAAAGGAATCAAAAAGGACCAAAAGGGAATATTGAACGTATACGAAGGAGGACAGTACAAATGGTCACGGGTTTGTTTGATCTGTGGGAGAATACTGAAGGAACTAAACTGGAGGACTTGAAGAGAGACGTAAACTGTCACGAGAAAGTTTATTAATAAAGTTTCAAGAACCAGCCTGAATTTATGACTCTTGGAATATACTGCTATCCGCTACGTGTTGCTCATATAGGGATCGAGAGGGCAAGATTAGAATAATTACAGCACACACAGAGGCATTCAAACAATCATTCTTCCACCGCTCCCTATGTGAATGGAACGGGAAGAAGGCCCAGTAACTGGTACAATGAAACGTACACTCTGCAGAGCACTTCAGGTAGTTAGCTGAGTATAGATGTAGATGTAGCGTTTGCTGCTCGAGTTAGTCAAGCATTTACATAACGTTCTCGCGCTTACTAAACAAATCCATGTTCTTTGAATATTAATTGTCTTCACTATAAATCCTGACCAGTAACCGCTCCACACAGACGAACAAAACTCAGTAAATCGGTGGCTTGGTAAGCTACCAACTACCTAAATGAATTATATTTCTTACGACTCTGTCAATTAATCTCAGCCTATATAATCTGCCTTGTATACAGCTAGTTCAACTTAAATCGCTCCGTACGCATTCTCCCAGATGTTTAATCGTTGTGACTGTTTCCAGTGACTGATCGTCACTGTGTAACAAAACAATAATGATTCTTTCGCCTATTTATGCGGAATACATTTTTTTTATTTATTTATTTTATTTTTTTAATGTGAACAGTCGACTGCCAGTCCCAGCAGCTGCTTTCGGTTCTCGGGAGGTCTTACCTACCTACACTCCTGTAGCTATTATCACATACGAAGATTTTTCGTATAGAATGACGTTTTCTATACCCCGGTCATCATAAGAAAAACCTGATGTAAACAAACACAAACGCGGTGATTGGTAGTGTTACGATCTTGGAAGTAGGTCCTGCTTATGTATCATATGTATTATTACTAAGTTACGTTAAATGAAACCTCAACATATTCAAATGTATTGACAGTCATCAACGTTTTTCTTAATTACGCTTTGGTTATGTAGTTTTTATTTAAAAAATCGTGTATAGTCAGCCTCTGCACTGTTGTGCTCTGATTGCCGCGCTGTTAGTACGCAGTATGAAAATGGCTGAGGCTGGTTCCTGTTCCTTTGTGAAACACGCGTCTGGAAAGCGGTTAAAAAGTGCCGAGAGATAGGTTGTTCTTAATGTGTCATAAATTTACAGAGATAATAGGCTTTGAAGTTTTACGAGGGACTGTATTAGGTACAGTTGCAACGCAGATGCAAGTTAATGTACAGCGGAATCGGTAACGCAATAGTTGCACACAGCTCGCAGGCTCGAGTCTTGCCTGAGTCAATTTTTTCTCTCGTTCAATTTGAATTACCTTCACCTCGTAATTTTTATAAATAACGCACGTCTTTTTGTTTTTAATTACATATTGCACGCGAAATTCCTGCTTTCATTTCAAATACAAATTCTCAATTACAGATATTTTACGAAAGACTGTTAACAAGGGTTGCTTAAATTAAGAAAACATAATTTAATTTTTAAGACAAAAATTAAAAACTAAATACTCTTTATTTGGACTATGTTCGCTGTTTTATACCACAGATGCGTCACACAAACATGAAAAAACAATCATTTTTACAGCACCGAGCACACCATACAAATGCTGCATTTTTACATTTGCCAATGTACCATTACAATATGAACCCAACAGAACTGATCTGGAACCAAGCTAAGGGATTTGGCCCGAGAAATAACAAGACTGTTAAGCTGCCAGACGTACTGGATCTCACGCACGCAGCTTTTTCATGTCAGTGCCGAGCATAGGAGGGGTATAGAATGACACATCATGAAAGAAGAGGAGAAAATGCGGTGCTGGGTGGCTTCATGCATCCTGTTGTTGATCGACTCGTTATCAACGTAACATATGACTGTTCCAGCACTGAAATGTATTTCTCGGATTCGGATAAGGAAGGAGCTAAGAGATTAGCAGACGACTGACTGTAATTAATACCTTCAATGGCTTCAGTATTCAACACTACGGTGAAATCCCTGCAGTATAATTTTGCACCACACGTGGCTCGCTCAGAAAAATTACGCTGTGTTTAAGTTAGGAATTGTCATCACTCTTGTTTTTGATTATAATACTATGTAAAGTGAGAACGAAACCATTTAATGCTTTCCGTCTGCTCACCTAAGAAGCGCGCGGTAGTGCTGAAGTTTTGCCGAATATTATTTCATTCTCTTCAAAAATTAAATGACATTCGAAGCTATATCATTATTATATAAGGCCGTCTCTTTTTACGTCTGAACTGCAATTGCTCCTATCATTGCAGGCTAGTTGGACCGCTGGCTGGCCAGTGCTGCTTAATGTGCCGGTAAAGCGACATTACCGCTCACAGCTGCTGTCCCGGACATTATCGCTCAATCTATGTGCATATAACACAGCATAAAATGTATCCTTATGATCGTACTTGACTGTACTGGTTACAACTTGGCTTCAGCTCCACGTGAAACGAAATCCAATGAGATTCAAGCAAACACGGAAGAATACATGGCGTATAGTAAGTTTTCAATCATATCACGAAGCTAGCTCACAGTACAGATTTAGCACTTCCCAGCACGACTGAAAATACCGTGGCTTTAACTACCACTATACACCTTAAATTTATTTGTCTGTCACGTTATTAACGAGAAATTGTGTCGTTCCTTTGGCGTGGTGCCAGTTTCGATAAGAGTGCTTTTGTACGGTTTCCCACATTCATCTACCTGAATAGTGGCCCTGAATTACACTTTACGCCAACACTCAAAAATGAAACTTTCTATATGTTATTATGTTCTAGTTTAACCACGCCAGTCAACATAAGAAAGATAGGCCGCAAAAAAGCAATCCGATAAAACTATTAACAGGACCAGATTTGAAGTATTGTAAGCAAACAAAGCAGTCTACATTGCATCATCGAAGCTGTATAAGCAAGATTTTAAAGCTTAATTGTAGTTTCCCCATTTCTGGGGATAAATTATTTAACGCATTTTTTGCTTATTTTTTTTACCAGAATATTTTTTTCTGTCGTTTACCTATTTCCGATTGTTAATTTCTAGTATCAATCAACCGTTATGTGAACAGCAGCCCGCATCTCGTGGTCGTGCGGTAGCGTTCTCGCTTCCCACGCCCGGGTTCGATTCCCGGCGGGGTCAGGGATTTTCTCTGCCTCGTGATGGCTGGGTGTTGTGTGTTATCCTTAGGTTAGTTAGGTTTAAGTAGTTCTAAGTTCTAGGGGACTGATGACCATATATGTTAAGTCCCATAGTGCTCAGAGACATTTGAACCATTTTTTAACCAGAAAAGTATCTTTTTAAATTTTCCTAGTTTTATTACTCAACTCGAGGGATATTTTTTATTTAATGGAACGAGGATGTAGTTTCAGGCAGTTAATTCAGTACAGGTGGCATCGATCGTCATGTTCATAATACGAAAAGATGCAATTTGCATCTATCAGTGGAATATGCTTACTTTTTAGGAACCAAAGTAATTTACCTCAAAATAAATGGAGTGGATGCACTACGTGATTAAAAGTATCTGGACACTCCCCAAAACACACGTTATTCATATTAGGTGCACTGCGCTGCCACCTACTGCCAGGTACTCCAGATCAGCGACCTGAGCAGTCACTAGACATAGTGAGAGAGCAGAATGGGGTACTCCGCGAAACTTAGAACGTGGTCAGGTGATTGGGTATCACTTGTATCATACGTCTGTACGCGAGATTTCCACACACTTAAACATCCGTACGTCCACTGTGTCCGATGTGATAGTGAAGTGGAAACGTGAAGGGACATGTACAGCAAACAAGCGTATAGGTCGACATCGTCTGTTGATTGACAGAGACCGCCGACAGTTGAAGAGGGTTGTAATGTGCAATAGGCAGACCTCTCTCCAGACCATCATACAGGAATTCCAAACTGCATCAGGATCCACTGCAAGTACCATGACAGTTAGGCGGGAGGTGAGAAAACTTGGATTTCATGGTCGAGCGGCTGTTCATAAGCCACACATCATGCCGGTAAATGTCAAACGACGCCTCGGTTGGTGTAAGGAGCATAAACATTGGACGATTGAACAGTGGAAAAACGTCGTGTGGAGTGACGAAACACGGTACACAATGTGGCGATTCGATGGCAGAGTGTAGGTGTGGCGAATGCCCGGTGAACGTCATCTGCCAGCGTGTGTAGTGCTAACAGTAAAATTCGGAGGCGGTGGCGTTATGGTGCGGTCGTGTTTTTCATGGAGGGGCCTTGCACCCCTTGTTGTTTTGCGCGGCACTATCACTGCACAGGCCTAAATTGATGTTTTAAGCACCTTCTTGCTTCCCACTGTTGAAGAGCAATTCGGGTATGGCGATTGCATCTTTCAACAAGATCGAACACCTGTTCATATTGCACGGCTTGTTGCGGGGTGCTTACACGGCAATAACATCCCTGTAATGGACTTGCCTGCACAGAGTCCTGACCTGAATCCTACAGAACACCTTGGAATGTTTTGGAACGCCGACTTCGTGCCAGGTCTCACCGACCGACATCGATACCTCTCCTCAGTGAACCACTGCGTGAAGAATGGGCTGTCATTCCCCAGGAAATCTCCAGCACCTGATTGAACTTATGCCTGCGAGAGTGGAAGCTTCATCAAGGCTAAGGGTGGGCGAACACCAAATTGAATTCCAGCATTACCGATGGAGAACGCCACGAACTTGAAATTCCTTTTCAGCCTGGTGTCCGGATACTTTTGATCACATAGTGTAACTATTAATCGTTTAGGATACAGGAAGCGTAGTGTACGTCTTGTCAAAATATATTCTTCGAGGACGGCACGTCTTCAAATTCTTCAACTCAGTTGCATACAAGCACTGGCCTGATCAGAACGTAAAAATGAAATCTGTGGACTGCTGGCGATGTAATATTTACTCTTTTGCACGTGTAAATAAGTGCACCGTAGAAGGGTGTATCTTGTGTGTTGTAACTTAAAGTAATGCGAAGTAACGTCAATAACTTTGTCGATACAGCCATGAAATCCATATCTTTGAAGCATCTTTCCCCCATGAGAATGTCTGCTTCATCGTGAACTGCTTCTTAATATTTTTCCAGCAGCTGTCAAATCTTACTTTACATTTATCATCTACTACAATTTCGGTGTCTATAGGGGGAGATTACATCACCGAGAATTTCAAACTGAGACTTCCCACTCCACAATCTTCTCGAGGGTCTAATTTCTTCGTAGCGTATGTTTCAAACACTGTTTTTTGCCTTAACCCGACCATTCTCGTTATTTCATAACATTTAGAGAAATGCCTATGTAAGGACATGCTTCGCAGAGTGAAATTTGATTTTACATCTCTGTTCGGCGTTAATTTACCATAGTTAACTTTTGCAATTCATTTTGAGACTTGTTAAATGAAAGTTTTGGCTGTAAAAATTTCATTCTCCGGCTCTCTCTCTCCCCCCCCCCCCCTTTTTGTTTGCAGTAGTACTGTTATCTCCGCACGACAATCAAAATTAATGTATTTTTTCACTCACTAGTTTCGAATTTTACTCAGATATTAGTTCTCGTTGAAAATCGCAAATCTGTTTCCATTATGAGTTAAGTTTTAATACTGTGAATGGAAATTCTGTCGATGTAGCGCCTACATTATATCTAACTCGCCCTTCTGCTTCTTGCCCACTCACCTTACTCTGAGATTTATATTGGGAATATTCCTATCTTCGATTCGTAGACGTCTAACTTTCCTTGCTACTTCCTGGCGGATTAACACTGTGTGCCGGACCGGGAGTCAAACTCAGACCTTTACCTTATGCGGATAATGCTCTTACCGACTGAGTTACGCAGGTACGACTCACGCCCCGACTTCGGCTGTATGAGAGTTAAGTCTAGATAGCTCAACTGGTTAAGAGTACTGTCTTTGAAAGGCAAGGTTCGTGTGCGAGTCCCAGAGCAGCACACAGTTTTAATCTGCCGGAAAGTTCCAAAAACAGTGAAAACCCTGCTCCATAGTCAAAGATTTATTTGAGAATTAAAACATACAATTTAAATAAATCAATCAATAATGTTTATCTTCAAACATTAAGACTATGACACGACCAAATTCCTGCCAGTAGTTCTAGAATTTGCTAAGAAACTCTCAGTATCAATGAAATCATTTATCTAATGGTTATAGAACATTTTCCACAACACTGCTAAACATAGTGCAACCTATCCTAGACAGTGTATCGGGTGAATTGTCACGATGTATTTAGAAATGGAAGGTTCTATTCTAGGCAAATTTTCAAACGCAAATATATCATTCGTTAAAGATTAATGAACCAAAAGACATGGTCATAATATTAATTGATTTTAACATGTATTTTGACTCTGTTAACAGACAAAGCCCTAGATAAAATCATGCATGAATTTAAGAGTTCAATCTAAATTCGTAAGCCTAATCCGTAGAGTCCTTACAGACGCAATCTTAGAAGAAAAATTTCTGAGTGGGGTATCCCGTGCTTTCAAAATAAGTACAGAAGTACTGGGTGTCGTGGTGTAGTCGTCGTCGTCGTCGTCATCATCATCATTTTATCATTATCAATGACGCGCTAGTGTCGCCGAAGCGGCATCGAATAAAAAGACTCGCACTAGGCGGCCGAACAACTTCAGGAGGACACAAAGGAATTACAGACATTGGCTGCGAGCGGGCATTGACTGAAATCACTGGGGTAAGTTGAAAATTTATTGCGTACCAGGATTCAAACCCGGGTCTCCTGCTTACTAGGCAGATAACCTGACCACCAAGCCATCCAGAAAGACTGGTCATTGCAGCTGCACAGACTATCCTAGCATGCATCCTGTCAAATCCAAATTCTCAACTTATCCTCACATTGTTAATGTAGTGCTCCTTGCCCATTATCCTCATTACTCGCGATGTTTCGCCGATTCCCGTATGAGTACGAAGTTGGTGTGCCTCTGCACTGATTAGATCACTGGCAGTCTCGCCGTAACGATGGGGTGCCCTGCCAAATAATGCCATACGATCACTTCATTTCCATGATTTTTCAATTACAGCTTGGAAAAAGACCGAGCATTTGGAATGAGCAACATAAGTGCGACAAAATATTAATTGTCATGTTGGCAAGAAAGAATAAAGGTGTTGTGATATATTGTGTAGCATTTGCAGACGACTTTGCTATTTCTCTGGACCCCTGAGAACAGTTGCAAAACAAGTTTCCTGCAAGAGACAGCCACCATGACAGGCTACAGAATCTCCACAGAATAACAAAATTTATAACCAATGTAAAAAGTGCTCTAAATTTTTAGGAACAGATGTTACATCCATAGAAAAGGAAAAAAATACAAATCTTCATCGACTCAAAACAAGAAAAGTATTTAGAAAAATCTGTTTGTGAGGAAATGGTACACTACAATGATGACAAGAGCTTCCGGTGAAATTATGAATACACACACAAAAAAATACCTACCAAAAAACCTTGAAATAAAGTACTCCAACAGAGCAGTGATAACGTGATGCCTATGTATGACAGTGGATGTTGTTGTTGTGGTCTTCAGTCCTGAGACAGGTTTGATGCAGCTCTTCATGCTACTCTATCCTGTGCAAGCTTCTTCATCTCCCAGTACTTACTGCAACCTACATCCTTCTGAATCTGCTTAGTGTATTCATCTCTTGGTCTCCCTCTACGATTTTTACCCTCCACGCTGCCCTCCAATGCTAAATTTGTGATCCCTTGATGCCTCAGAACATGTCCTACCAACCGGTCCCTTCTTCTTGTCAAGTTGTGCCACAAACTCTTCTTCTCCCCAGTTCTATTCAATACCTTCTCGTTATTTATGTGATCTACCCATCTAATCTTCAGCATTCTTCTGTAGCACCACATTTCGAAAGCTTCTATTCTCTTCTTGTCCAAACTATTTATCGTCCATGTTTCGCTTCCATACATGGCTACACTCAATACAAATACTTTCAGAAACGACTTCCTGACAATTAAATCTATACTCGATGTTAACAAATTTCTCTTCTTCAGAAACACTTTCCTTGCCATCGCCAGTCTACATTTTATATCCTCTCTACTTCGACCATCATCAGTTACACTCCTGGAAATGGAAAAAAAAACACATTGACACCGGTGTGTCAGACCCACCAACTTGCTCCGGACACTGCGAGAGGGCTGTACAAGCAATGATCACACGCACGGCACAGCGGACACACCAGGAACCGCGGTGTTGGCCGTCGAATGGCGCTAGCTGCGCAGCATTTGTGCACCGCCGCCGTCAGTGTCAGCCAGTTTGCCGTGGCATACAGAGCTCCATCGCAGTCTTTAACACTGGTAGCATGCCGCGACAGCGTGGACGTGAACCGTATGTGCAGTTGACGGACTTTGAGCGAGGGCGTATAGTGGGCATGCGGGAGGCCGGGTGGACGTACCGCCGAATTGCTCAACACGTGGGACGTGAGGTCTCCACAATACATCGATGTTGTCGCCAGTGGTCGGCGGAAGGTGCACGTGCCCGTCGACCTGAGACCGGACCGCAGCGACGCACGGATGCACGCCAAGACCGTAGGATCCTACGCAGTGCCGTAGGGGACCGCACCGCCACTTCCCAGCAAATTAGGGACACTGTTGCTCCTGGGGTATCGGCGAGGACCATTCGCAACCGCCTCCATGAAGCTGGGCTACGGTCCCGAACATCGTTAGGCCGTCTTCCGCTCACGCCCCAACATCGTGCAGCCCGCCTCCAGTGGTGTCGCGACAGGCGTGAATGGAGGGACGAATGGAGACGTGTCGTCTTCAGCGATGAGAGTCGCTTCTGCCTTGGTGCCAATGATGGTCGTATGCGTGTTTGGCGCCGTGCAGGTGAGCGCCACAATCAGGACTGCATACGACCGAGGCACACAGGGCCAACACCCGGCATCATGGTGTGGGGAGCGATCTCCTACACTGGCCGTACACCACTGGTGATCGTCGAGGGGACACTGAATAGTGCACGGTACATCCAAACCGTCATCGAACCCATCGTTCTACCATTCCTAGACCGGCAAGGGAACTTGCTGTTCCAACAGGACAATGCACGTCCGCATGTATCCCGTGCCACCCAACGTGCTCTAGAAGGTGTAAGTCAACTACCCTGGCCAGCAAGATCTCCGGATCTGTCCCCCATTGAGCATGTTTGGGACTGGATGAAGCGTCGTCTCACGCGGTCTGCACGTCCAGCATGAACGCTGGTCCAACTGAGGCGCCAGGTGGAAATGGCATGGCAAGCCGTTCCACAGGACTACATCCAGCATCTCTACGATCGTCTCCATGGGAGAATAGCAGCCTGCATTGCTGCGAAAGGTGGATATACACTGTACTAGTGCCGACATTGTGCATGCTCTGTTGCCTGTGTCTATGTGCCTGTGGTTCTGTCAGTGTGATCATGTGATGTATCTGACCCCAGGAATGTGTCAATAAAGTTTCCCCTTCCTGGGACAATGAATTCACGGTGTTCTTATTTCAATTTCCAGGAGTGTATTTTGCTCCCCAAATAGCAAAACTCCTTTACTACTTTAAGTGTCTCATTTCCTAATCTAATTCCCTCAGCATCACCCGACTTAATTCGACTACACTCCATTATCTTCGTTTTGCTTTTGTTGATGTTCATCTTATATCCTCCTTTCAAGACACTGTCCATTCCATTCAACTGCTCTCCCAATGACAGTGGATAATTAGTTCTAAATTATAAGCTTGCAAAATTAAAAGTATTAGAAAGAAAAATTATATGGAAAATATTAGATCTTTAAGAACCTGACTGTAGAAATTATCAAAACACAGGAGACTTGTCAGAAACAAGGAGGAAGACGAGATTGATATTCTTTGGATATATTTACAAAATTGATGAAAATAAACTGATCAAAAGGATCTTTTAAATATCATTGGGAAAAGAAGTCAAACCACCTGGATTCAAACAGCCAAAAAAGTTTTTGAGAAAAAGGAGACAAGAGGAGAGCAGTAGTAATGTCAAGAGAAATGTTTAGAAGGAAAATCTTGAAAATGGAAAGATTCCATGGGAGGAAAAAATTGTTCAAATGGCTCTGAGCACTATGGGACTCAACATCTTAGGTCACAAGTCCCCTAGAACTTTGAACTACTTAAACCTAACTAACCTAAGGAAATCACACACACCCATGCCCGAGGTAGGATTCGAACCTGCGACCGTAGCAGTCCCGCGGTTCCGGACTGCAGCGCCAGAACCGCACGGCCACCGCGGCCGGCCATGGGAGGAAAGAAAAGAAAACAAGCAGAAAGTAATCTGAAGAAAGGAAACATAATAAATGACGGAATCTGGAAGGAAAGAAAGAAACAATGACAGACGAAGAGCTGAAACTGGAACGTGATTCCTAGAAGGTGCAGAAATTCCGAAAGCACAACCGTCGGTGGCACAAGCTGACTCTCTTTGAAATGGGGCCCTCGTACTATCGCTCGCCAGCGTGCCTGTGGGTCACGCTTGGATTTACGTGTAACGGACCCCGGAAACGGTTGCGCAGTGGAGGAGCAGCGGCGGCGACTTCTGCGAAGCGTCCCACGGCCCACGCCGCGGCCAGCGGCCGGTACCCAGGCGCTCAGCGCCTGCCCACGGCGCGCATTCTGCAGCAGCGATAACGCGGATTTGCTTACGGGGTCCCGGCGCCGCTTCGAGCAGCACACGTGTACTTTAGCTACCTGCGGGCTCAACGTACGTAGCTCCCAGGCACGCTCTGCTCCACTACAGTTACCTCACCCGCACAATGGAAACATCTCCCCTGTAACAAATACACGCAAATGCGCCCGCAGATATCTCTGTATGTAAAAGACACTGTCCTGACTGACTGACTGACTCATCATCTCCCAGCCCAAACCGCTAAGGAAACTTGTATGTGTGGATCTTACACTATAGGCCTCGTTTAAGAATGGATTTTTCGAAATTCTAACCTTAAGGGGGTGAAATAGGGGGCTGAAGGTTTCCTCCCTCTTTTTATTTTATTATTTTTTTTTTAAATGTCGCTATTAGGACAATTTTGAAGCAAGACTTACAAAAAATTCTTATTTGTTTTCTCGGTCAGAAACAAAGAAATACGTAATGAGATTTGCAGTGTGCGCTGATATGAAGCTTCATGGCATATTAAAACTGTGTGCCGAACTGCAGAGTGGAAATCTCATTCTGGAAACATCCACTAGGCTGTGGCTAAGCCATGTCTCCGCAATATCCTTTCTTTCAGGAGTGCTAGTTCTGCAAGGTTCGCAAGAGAGCTTCTGTAAAGTTTGGAAGGTAGGAGACGAGGTACTGGCAGAACTAAAGCTGTGAGGACGGGGCGTGAGTCGTGCTTGGGTAGCTCAGTTGGTAGAGCACTTGCCCGCGAAAGGCAAAGGTCCCGAGTTCGAGTTTAGGTCCGGCACACAGTTTTAATCTCCCAGGAAGTTTCAAAGAAATACGTGTTTCAGCATTTTTGGAAATTTAATCCTATGGGGTTGGAATAGTGGTTGGAAATTTTTTAAATATATCATTACTGAAGAACAAATAAAATTATTTTTAAAGTTACATCTATGAACACTGGTATTTGAATTCTCGGACTAAAAAAAAATCTTTCAGTGCCTTTGGAAACTGAACCCCTAAGGAGGTGAAATAGGGGATGAAAGTTTTTAAGGAAATACTTCACTGTGCAAACATTTTTGAAGATAAATCTATCAAAACCTCTATTTGACTTCTCTGTTAGAAACAAAACATACGCATGTCACTGTTTTTGTAAATTCAACCACTAAAGGGGAGAAATAGTGGATGAAACGTTTTATGAAAATATTTCATTGCAAAAGCATTTTTATAGCTAAATATTTGAAAATTTGTGTTTAGCTTCTCGGTTAGAGGTGAAAAAATTGGAAATTCATTTCCTAAGGGGGTAAAATAGGGTCAGACTGGTCCACTGACTCATCATCGTCCAGCCCAGAAACTTGAAGTTTGGAGAGGGTGTAGCCGTCGTTTAAGAAGGTTTTGTCCGAAATTCCACTTCTAAGAGGGTGAAATGAGGGATGAAAGGCTTTTTGAAATTATCTCGCTATTAAAGGAATTTTGAAGCTAGAACTAAGAAAACTGGTATGGTATTTGGTTTCTTAGTCAGAAAATAAAAAATAAGCGTTTCCGCCTTTTTTGGAAACTCTGCCACTAAAAGCGTAAATTAGCGGCTGAAAGTTTTTTTTTGAAAATAAATAATTACTAAAGACATTCTGAAGGATTTTTAAGGCTACATCTATGACAATCGGCTTTTTGACTTCTCGGTCAGAGATAATAATAATAATAAACAAACGAGTTTCAGATTTTCTGGAAATTCAAACCCTAAGGGGTGCAATTGAGGACGAAAATTTTTAATATAATATTTCATTACACTAAACAAAAAATTGAAGCTAAATTTATGAAAATTGGTATTTCACCTCCCGGTTAGATATACAGAAATATTTGTTAGGGGATGAAACTTGCTACAGAAATATCTCCACAAGATCATAAACGGCATGATCAACAAAAACTTTAGACTCGAGCTACCAAAACCGCTTTTTGGTCATAAGTAGATTGGAGAAGACCATGCTTATATGGCCTTAATTAGCGTAAAAAGCTTAGAAGTTGTTCGAATTTGCGAAAAACACAAAAATTCGATTAAATAAAAAAACAAAAGATCTCTGCAGGTCATACAGAGTACGCGAGAGAAGCAGCGGGTGGTAAGCGTAAGCTACTTTTGCTATAACCGATTCGTTGTGTCTGAAAACTTTTCGTGTCTGAAGAACTAAATTTGACAAGAAGAACAAAATCCTTATTGTATCTGAAAATATTAATAGTCATCCACTAAGTGTTTCTAAGGGAAATTACTTTGCTACCTCAACGGTGGCGTATTTCAATAGTACATGCAAAGTACATCGTTTTATATTATTAATGTGACTAAGGATGCAATCTTTTTGATTTTACGATCTAAAATTACGCTGAAGCTTAAAATACACGAATATGTAATAGGGAAAAGAATCAATACAACGGTAGAATCCCGCTGGATACTAACAAAAATGCCACATTAATATTCCTAGGACTGGAGAAATCGACAGCAAACGTTCTAGAAAATTTAAACTTTTAACACGAGCTTGTTTGATTACAAAACTTCACATCTGTTCACTATTTTTCTATTTTTTAATGTCGACTGGCATAACTGAAGTAGAACGAAATGTATTTTCTAATCTACATTTTTTTGGGGGTTGGTTAGGTAAAATGCAGCCCACGGGCAGTAGGTGACTAGGTGACCTTGGAATATCTCCTCAAAACCACCCTCAAATTGCCCGGTACTGTCAATTTTTTAACAGCCTACGACTTAAGCAAGGCAATCCTCATCTCTCCAGTTTGAAACATTACAGTGAGGTGATGTAATGTCATGGGATAGCGATATGCACATAGGCGGAGCTGTAATTCCTACTCAGCTGATTCATGTGGAAAGGTTTCCGACGTGATTATGACGGCACGACGGTAATTAACAGACTTTGAACGCGGAATGGTCGTTGGATCTAGAGGCATGGGACATTCCATTTCGGAAATCATTAGGGATTTCTGTGTTCCGAGATCCACAACGTCAACAGTGTGCCGAGAATACCAAATTTCATGCATTACCTCTCCCCAAGGCCTTCACTTAACGATCGAGAGCAGCAGCGTTTGCGTAGAGTTGTCAGTGCTGATAGACAAGTAACAGTCCGTGAAATAACCGCATAATTCAAAGTGGGACGTACGACGACCGTATCCGTTAGGACACTGAGGCGTAATTTGGCGTTAATGGGCTATGGCAGCCGATGACCGATGCCAGTGCCTTTGGTAACAGCACGACATCGCTGTAGCGCCTCTCCTGCTCGTGACCACATCAATTGGACCCTAGGCGACTGGAAAACCGTGGTCTGGTCAGATGAGTCTTGACTGCACTTGGTAAGAGCTGATAGTAGGGTTCGAGTGAGGAGCAGACTCCAAGTAGCCGTGGACATCAGTTGTCAACAAGGTACAGCGCAAGCTGGTGGTGGCTAAAATAATCGTGTGGGCTATGTTTACATAAAAAGGACTGGGTCCTCCGGTCCAACTGAATCGATCATTGACTGGAAACGGTTATATTCGGCTACTTGGAGACCATCTGCTGCCTGTCATGCACTTCATGTTCCCAAACAACGATAGGATTTTTACGGATGCCAATGCACCAGGTCACCGGACCACATTGTTCGCGTGGTTAGAAGAACATTCTGGACAATTCGAGAGAATCATCTGGCCACCCAGATCGCTCGACATGAATCCCATCGAACATGTGCATAATCGAGAGGTCAGTTCGTGCACAAAATCCTGCACCAGCAATTCTAACGCATCTGTGGACGGCTATAGAGGCAGCATGACTCAACATTTCTGCAGGGAACTTCCAACAACTTATTGAGTCCATGTCACGTCGAGTTGCTGCACTGCGCCGGGCAAAAGGAAGTCCGACTCGATATTAGGAGGCATCGCAAGACTTTTGTCACTTCAGTGTATTTTGCAGAATTCGTAGCTCTATGACTCCTTGTAGCATTGTGTTGCACCCCCGAGTTTTGGAAGGTCCCAATTTCAGATGAGGATATCTTTTCAAACCTCGGAATTTCACAGTTTTAGGCCTTCTTCTGTGCAGAAAATTATACCCCCGTTTTTCAACAGACGTGTTCTCTAAGGATAGAAATTTGAAATTTGGAGAGGATGTTGATCTTATTTTGTAGGCGTCGTTTCAGACAGGATTTTTCGAAACGCCACCCCTAAGGGGGTGAAACAGGGGATGAAATGTTTTATGGCAATATTTCATTATAAAAACATGTTAAAGCTAAATCCATGAAATTTTGCAGCCATTTTTGAAGTTAAATCTGTGAAATTTTGTTAGAAAAAAAATAACTGTTTTTGGAAATTCTAACCCTTACGAAGGAAAGACTGATTTTCACTGTTTTTGGAAACTCAACCACTAAGGCGGAGATGTAGGGAATGAAAAGTTTTGAGAAAATATTTCCTTTCATTAAAAAAAAAAATTATCAAAACCGGTATTTTACATCTCGCTTAGACATATACAGATGTGTGTTTGGGAATGAAAGTTTCTATTTAGAAGGCGTTGCAACTTACGAAAAACATAAAAATTCGATTAAACAAAAAATAAAAAACAAAAAAATTACAGCGTAAATCACCTGAAACTTGCACCGCAAATATTTCGATAATGGAAGGCGCCACTGATACGTGGATTTCACACACTGGAATGTTAGGCATGGGCTCGCCTATGCAGCCTGTACATAGTGTGTTACGAGTTTCAAATGTGTATTTATTTCTTTAAAAAAGTACAAATATTTCAACGGAACAAAGCCTACGGAAAGTACCACAATCAAAGCAGACAAAATTAGAACGCCAATGGCGTTTGTTGCAGCGGTCTAGTGCAAGTATTGTACGAGATATCGTAGTTTGACCATTGTAAACACCTACAGTTGTCTGCTACATGTTGTAGCACAAACGGATGTGAATTTCACATGGGTGCGTATGTGCAGCACTACACAGATGTTGGTAAGTATCTGGAGGTTTCGTGTTGTTAAATCAGATATTGCCTACAACAAACGAAAGACAAACAAAGGTGAATGCAGTGCCTCTGTGGTGTCTGACAAAGAAAGAACCAATGTACCCTCAAAATCTGTGGTCAAGATGATGTCAATACAAAACTGCAGTCTGCCATGCAACGATTACTGTACACGTTCTAGCATTTCAGCGGAAACTGCAGCGCAGGCAGCTGTTGCATATCATCTGTAATTCTTTGAAGAGGTTGAAGTGGTTGACTTCTGTTGGCATATCTTTCGACGTACCAACCAACGGCACACTTCCCACATTCACCATAAACCATGAGCCTGTCCGTCGTTTTCGCACTGGGAAATTTCCAAGCACATCTTACTACGTCCACTATCAAAAAATAAGAAACTACGTACAAAAAACTTTCAAGCTGCTAAGCCGTTTGGGGTGTGTTTCTCAGTCGACATCATTCATTTTTTTTCCTTTTCTGCACTAAGTACATTTCTTCAAAGTGGTTGGTTTATAATTCAATCTACTTCAGTTAAACAACTCACAATTAGTCGGATAATATCAACCACTTGCGTGATACACCTCACATTACTGCTGCAGGTACTGCCGAAGATGTCATGCTAAACTCACAAACGTAACATGACGACGATGAACGGATTAGGATGCGTCTGCACCCCATTCGAGTAGTTGACTGAACAGTGCACACACTCCAGTCAAAGATTCCTGGCAAAGACTGCCAGATTTCTGCCCTGCCTCGCTGAGGTCACTGGCCCTGTAAGAAGTGTGTCGAGCTACATATAAAAGTAATGCAGCCTTCCACGCGGCAACTGACCCTGGTCACGTTTTGCGTGTCAGTAATGATCCGATGGAGAGGTTTTTACTTTCCACCCAGTATAGATATAACTCTTTTTCTGGCTTCTCGTGTTCTTTTATCGCCATACAATTGAGAGTCAAGGTCTCAGCAGTTATCACGAGTCGTGTATGCGCTGCTGCGTGAGCGAAAAATCAGGAACATAGTTCTCGCTTATACTTGGCAAAAGCAACACACAGAATTACACGAGAAGACGTATCGTGTGATACAACTAATTGAGATACATACATTAGGATGTCCGACACTCAACTCAGGACAGGAGGATGGACTACGGTATCGGGGACAGGTCGTTCTTTATCTCTTCGAGTACAGACTCAAAAGGGATCCCCGCGCATCACATTTAGGCTACGCTCAACTGAAACCAACGCTACGAAACTGGCTTTATAAGACATAGGAGTATAAATACTGGGTGCAGAAAGGATGACTGACGAAGGGCAACAAGTTGGAATACGTGTCTGGGGCGGAGGAAGCCTTTGGACTCATCTACAGCCACGAACGAATGCATGATACATTTTTAGTGCTGCTACACCTATTTTTCCCACTACGTCGTTCCATTCTTCAAGCACTATACCAAAATAATGCTGAGTAGAGCGGCCTTCACTGTACGATACTTGTCATTAACCTCACAGAGACAGTACCCGCCGCTGCAGATGGACGAATTTGGTACCGAGCAAAATAGATATACTCTACCTCACATGCGACAATTATCTGAATGTTGCTGTGGTTGAAACACAAAATTAAAACAAAATTATTACACAATTGGCACAATTCATTCAGATTTGCCACTAAACGCAGACACCCTTCCTCACTGCAATACCAGCAGAATCCACACAAAGGTAAAACAGCGAAAATGGCCAGTGCTGATGCCGTATCCTAGCCTCGTGGCTTGATCCCGACACCGAAACTAGTAGCGAGAACCGAAAATAATTAATAAAATAAAAACAAGGTAAGTGTGGTAGGTCTCAACAACAAATACTTTTATCATTTTCGGGCCTTCCAATAAAAATTTCTCCTAGTAAAACAATGGAGATCATGAAACCTACGGCAATTTTGGGAATGAGACAGATTCCTGCGACTGAATCATGGTTTCCAAGTCGCCATCAGTACAAAACAGACTGGAGGCGGGATGCAGAAGAAGACATACAATGTCAAGTGTTTCTGCGGAAGCATTAATTTACGGACTAATAATCTCCAGATGCTGGAGTTTGCAGCAGAGATTGTGTTAATTTCCTGCAGCTATGGACGCTGTCGAAATATCATCGAAAAATGATAAACATGATTTCTACAGCGGAAGTACGGGGATTATCAATCTCGCCTAGCGTTAAAATCATATGTTCCTTCACACGCCATGTTTTGGCATTTTAGTAAAACTGACTTAGTGACTTTGTAACTTGTTTTCTACGATGTTCTTATTGATGGTAGGTAAGCTAGTTGTGCACATGACGTGACTAACAAGTCTTAATAATTATTACAGCCTGAATGGAAAAAAGTCTCCTTAATTGAACACAGTAGAAGCTACATGCGAGCTGGTCAGCCACAGCAGTTGTGGCGCGTACGGGCGGCAGGTTATCGCGGCTGGAACCTTTTGTGTCAATCACGGAGGCCACTAGGCCAGGCAGCAGCCGGAGGTAAACAGCCGGTGAGTAAACAGCGGCGCTGGGTACACTCGGGCCCGGTGACCGCGCTCGTTACGTCACGAGGTGGAGGCGAGGCGAGGCGCAGGCGGAGGCGGAGGCGGAGCAGCGACTCAGCACGGCTCACCCAAAGGCAGTTCCAGAGGAGGCCTCATATGCGAGCCCACCATAGCGCGGAAAACATGTAGCATCTCTTCCTGACCACTTGATTTTAGTTGGAGACTGACAGATTTCTAGGCCCAAACACTGATTCACTACAAACTTATTTTACTAGTAAAACCCTGTCAACTGTATTTGATGCCGAAAGTTCCATCTTCAGGAATAACGCATTTAAATCGAGACTTCTCTAGGTGAGCTGCAGAAGCAGTCACACCCGAGGAATGTCATAATGATAAACAAGACGTAACTGAACATACAATTTTGTGAAAATGTGGTTATACGTTCGTCCACAATGGGTTTTCATCGTATGCTTTACTCGTAATGTGACAACAAACGTAAGTTTGAAAAGTTTGCACGTTGTCCGTCTGCTTTCAGAAATCTTTTCTTCTTTAATATACAATTTTCATTATAAACCGGATAAACGATTCGCATTATACACTGAAATACAGGAATAGTTGATTTGAATAAGTGGCTGAATTAAGGTTTTGCCATAAATGCTGTGTTCTGTGGTTTGTTTTGCACTAATGTTCCGAAGCACGTTGCGTTTATTTATCAATAAAGCCCTCCCTTACGGCTGCTTCACCAGGTCACGATGAAGACCCTTGTACTGTATTGTACTTTAACCGGGGGGGCCTAGAAACGACGGAGAGGCTCCGTCCCCGCCGCAGCCGTAGTGGTCCACAACCTCGCGAAGACCACCGCAGTCCATTTCACCCCTCCGCCACCCCACATCGAACCACTCTTTCAGGGTTATTCTGCGATTCGACCCCCGGTGGACATCTAGATTTGTGGGGGATTCGGATGTGACAGTGGCCCGATGTCTGACTGTACGGGAAGGCATACTCACCGTCAAGGTTCCAGTCGACCACGTCTGACCACCACAAGGGAGAATCACGGTACTGTGCACTAAGGACATTATCTCTGCGCCTGCTATCGGTGAACAAGTAATGGACTCTCTGAATCACTGTCACATTCCGCACCATTGGTCGGAAACTAGCACATGATGGAGTGTGGAATTATCGTTTCAGGCGTAGGCTAGTGCTAACATCACAACAGAAACGGCTGCGTTTGGAGTGGTACCATCACTGGAAAGCATCGACTATTGATGAATGGCGTCACACGTGTTAAGCGATGAATCGTGGTTCTGCTCTACCTCGAATGACCATCATCGGCGTGTATGGCGTCCACCTGGGTGAGGTACCATTCGTACAATGTTTTTCAGGGGTACAGCGGTGTTACTCTAGGCGTCATGGTGTGGGGAGCCAGCAGATATGACTTCAGGTCACATCTGGTACAGATTGAGGGGTTTCTGACAGCAGAACGGTACATCCGCCCTCATGTGTTACCTCTAACGCGACAGTACTGTGGTGGCATTTTTCAACAGGACAATGCTCACCCATATATGACCCGTGTGTCTACGAACCGACCGCGTGATGATGGCGCACTCCCGTGGTCAGCAAGATACCCAGATTTGTTCCCGACAGACGATGTGTGGGACCAGCTCGTATGTCAACTCGGTCCCGTTGCCAGTATTCCGGGTATCATGGAGCAGACACGATAGTCGTGGGCCACCTTTCCTCAGGACAGGATAAACGGGTTCGTAACACCATTGCCAAACGAATCAGTGCTTGCATCCACGCCGGAGGGGGTCCAACGTTATACAGACAAGTAGGCTCGTACTGCCAAGTTCTTTGTAAATTTGACTCGACTTTGCAGTCACTGAAATAACATCAAACACCATCTCAGCCCTTGAAGTTTCATTACGTTTTCTCCTCCCCTTATGGGCACTTCACTTTTTTATGAGGAAGCGTATTTGCTGTGTTTTATTAACTGCTCAAAAAAGTTTGCACCACCCTTATGACATATACAGTTGGTGAATCCGCCTCGTTCCCCCTCCCCAATACCCTATCTTTATCACCGTCACCTACAGACACCTGCGTAATGGCGGTTAAATAAACCTGCTTTCTCAGTTATTTCAGTACAGCACAATGTGTCTGCAATCGTGAACAAAACAAAGCAGCGTGAGTACATTGTTCAGTGTGTCATCATACATCGAAGGGTTATTCCAAGTTAACACTGTATGAGCGTTGTCACCAAGGGGCAAGAAGTGGTCTACGCATGGGATGTTCCCTGCCGAATTGGCGTACACCACAGCGACGTCATTCGAGCATTCAACCTTTACAGTGACGAGAAAACATCGAAGGATTCCGTCATAGCGTCGCCCGAGGTCAACAACCTAGCTATAAATAACAATGTCTCACACGTGTTCCGCGGAGAATGTAACAGAACTACTCACTATCTCTTTGGCGGAAACTGAGAGGGCTTTGTAAACCCAGGACAATACGCAACTGCTCCATCAAAGTAATTTGGCCTGTACCCACTCCGATACGAAAGACTGTACGAATCCCCTGCCATCGCGGTGCGGTAAGAAGATGGGTACAGAAACACCGGAGTGGAACCTGGATCAGTGGCGTCGGAGTATCTTCACTAACGAGTGCAGTACTTGCCTGATGATCGTCGTAGAAGAGTATGGAGGCAGTCAGGCAGCAATGCACGTCTCATGCACGCAGTTCCATTGGTTCCGCAGGGAGGCGGGACAAACACGTTTTGGACCGATACCACGTCGGTCGCCTTTGCAGGCTGTGAAGTAACGGGGCAGGGTCCTCCAACCTATAGTTGAGCTTCATAATCCACATTTCGGCGATGGGTTGTCTTTCAAGACGATAACGGACGAACACACAGCGCCCAACTCATGAACACCTTCCTCCAGGAGGCAGAAATCAAACCGGTGTTGTGCGCTGCGGATGACACGAGCCCCACTGCCCATGCTTGGGACCGCTGAACACTGCAGAGCGTCGTCGCAGGAAACGTCCTCACAGACTGGATGACCTCAAGACTGTTGTTGACGAGTAAGATAAGCTTCAGCAGCAACGTCTGGATCACCCTGTAGACAGCAGGCCGAGGACCCAAGCGTGTTACAACAGCCAGAGTGGAGGAACATGGCATTGAATGTTACCCAGCAGGAGGCATTAATTTCTGCAAGAGTGCTCTTTCGAACAGACTCTTAATTTGGTTATTGGTTTGTTTTTATTTAGTAGTAGTTAATTTTTATTTCACTTTCATGAGGCTTTTTCGTTCATTCCCAGCTCCCTTTGAATCTGAGACTACACGTTCACTCAAATCCAGGTTGTGCAAAAGATTTTTTGAGCAGTTTATATTATTCCAGTCTAAGTCGTTAGATTTATTAATCCAACGAATCTTGGACGGCGAAGCTGACTGTCGGTTGCTATATAGCGAAGGACTGAAGACAGCATAGTATATTAGTGCCCTAAGTAATGTTATCTACACTACTATGTAAAAAAAAAGACTTTCTTTAACGTTGTTACTAAAAATCTCGAAACGTACTTGATCGATCTACTTCAAATTTTTACACGATACTATATTGGACATTCGCTCTGATATAGGCTATGTGTTTTCAAGAAATATGGAAATATATGTAATATAAAAAGCGGAAACGTTGTTACCAAAAATCTCGAACAAGTTTTTACGTGATACTCTGATGAATATTTGGACAAACAATGGTTATATTTTTAATATATATAATTATGTATACAATATATAAAGGGGAAATGTTGTTACCAAGATCTCGAAAAGTTCTTAATTGAATTACTTCAAATTTTTGCACGATACTTTAATGAACATTCGGACAGTCATGGTGTACATATTTTTTAACGTGTATAATATATAAATATATTTGTAATACATAAGCGGAACACGTTTTCACCAAAAATCTTGTAAAGTCCTTGACAGATTGACTTATAATTCTTACATGATACTTTCATAAACCGACGGACATGGGCTATATGTTTTTCTTTCTGTTTTTCTTTTTTTTTTAAAAAAAAAGAACGACATGCCCAGGTTTCATGTTAAAACCAACTGACAGAAAGAATTTGCTGTGCTGTGAAAATTAGCAGTTTCGATCTATTTCTCGAAGATAGTTTCATCTACAATAGGAGGGCATGTAGACTACTAGACAAGTTGTTTGTACCATACATATTCTTTCTCCTTTTTATATACACACACAATATACTACCCTCAAAGATCCAACAGCTGGAGAGGTGTCTCTCATAACCTGTGTACCAATGATCCCAATCGATTTACACATTCACCTTACGCGACTTCAGCTCCCAATCAAGGTTTTGTGTAAAACAACAACAAACAAGGCACGAGATCAGAGAGAGGGGTCAGAGGGCAGTGTGGGTGGCGGGAAATAGACAGAGACGGTGGAGGAGATGGACAGAGAGAGGAGGGAGAAGGTGATGCACAGAGAGATGGGCGGAGGAAGCAGATGGGGAAAGAGAGTGGGGAGGGGAGAGATCCGAAGAGAGAAAGGGAGAAGTAATTTAGGATGTATATCCAATTCCCACATGTATGTGCTCAACGTAGAGGTCAAACTAAGTTCTACTCCCCAATATTTCGCATAGAACCTGAGAATTTTAACAGAAATTTACAGTGCATACAATACTGCGTGTGATTACATAAAAGGGAGGTTAAGCTCTCCACCAAATTATCAACTTTGGTAAACTGAATTATCTTTTCCGAAACGTGGTGTATGCCACAAGCACTACATTCGCCAGAGTAGCAACACTCGAGTTAAAAAGCAGTACCCCGTACGGCGACGAGTGAGAGGTACGCCATGGCCCATGGCCAGGTAGGAAGTTCCACCGCTCTTTGTCCTCACTCCCAGCCACTGACTGTCACATGTGCTTCAACAGAGAGAGAGAGAGAGAGAGAGAGAGAGAGAGAGAGAGAGATCACTGTATCTATGGGAAGGGAGGGGGAGGTGTTGACATTGTTCAACTGTAGCCAGCACCCAGGAATTTTTAGAAACTGACTGTGACGTTGTAAGTTTCAGGAAGTGCGCGCTTGTAATGTCTAACCCCCCACCTTTCTGTCAGTCTTCTTCGTCTGTTAGTTACGAACCAGTGTTGTTTCAGAGCTTTAGTACATATGACGTATCTACCATATAGCCTTTTCAGTCAGAAACGTCGTCTATCCTTTGCATGGCTGACGTTCTGTAACACGACCATGCTACCTGCTTAGTTCAGTGGTTTTGACACCGACAAATAGTTAATAACAGAATTGTACTTTACAGTGTAATTATGAAACATATACTAAAACGTTGAGAACAGATCTTAAACCATACACACAAACGTTACAGTAATTATTAGCAAGTCTCACTCGGTTTCTACCATCTCCACGCTCCCACAAACTCATATAAAACTCTGAATATTGTTCTGCACGAGACATGTCTCTCAACAGAAAATAAGGAAACTGAAGGAAAGTGATCATCTGTATTCACATGTACGTTGACGGAGATCGCTAATTAACGAGCCAATCACTCCGGATATCGCACCAAATCTTCCGCGAACACCTGAGCATTAAGTTCGGCTGCCAGTAAAAGTATAGGACCACTTCAGGCACATCCCGTCGATAGTTAAAACACAGGATGCATCTCTCGAAGATCTACTGAACTTTTCCGTTGGAATATGCTTTCAGTTAGTACCCGCCACATACAATAAACAATATTAGACTTATCTTTTTACAGTAAAAACGCCATGATTCACTGGGCTTTGTCTTGTCTTCTGTAGCGTAACTACCAAGTGGTGATAAGCAGAAACACTACAGGACTGCGTGTTCTGCCGACTGCCTCCACCGCTGTAGGGACAACTGCGTCACAGATTTTATTAGATGCATTCCAGAACGAGTGTGTCTGCAGTTTTCCAAACAGCTTTCAGATAGTCGAAGCAGAAAAGAAAATTGTCCTCTACGAAGGCCAGATCTCCTGTAGTATCTTTACCGCCCAGCACAAACCACGTACTTTCATTAACACATTCCAAGAAAATGGCTTGTTCTATGTAAGCAAGTACAATATTGAGACACTCAACTGGAGTATGAGTAGAAATGTAATGGGAATAAATGGTTTCTCATATGGTATCTTCTTAATTATTGCAGTTGAAAAGTAATGAACTTCTGTGCTACTTGCAGATATTAGAGAATCTTCCGGATTCAAGGCATTAGATTCAGTCTCCAGAACAATGGTTCCCATGTGGACGAGAAAATATGTTGAAATGTGCAAAATATGAGATCAGTATCTCTCTTGTGAAAGTCACATGTAGAGCTGCCACCACCCGCTAAGCGGTCGGTAGTCAGCATCTGCGAAAATGGTGAGCACTGGTCTCATCTGGTGTCGACAGGGTTACGTCCACCTGGCTCGATGAGCCGCATTCAGTACGGAGGCTGTACCGAGCCACAGACAGTACGCTACAAACGTAATCCAATGTCCTTTTTGTTCAGCAGGGAGTTACCCAGCTTTTGTTGTGACTTTCGCGACTCCTACGCAGCCGCTGTCAAAGGCACTTTAGTGTCGAAAAGTTCAACAGACGTTTCAGTTTTGCCTTTGGAAGTCGCAATTGATCCTGAGTGAGAATAAATTCTGAGCTTGTAAACGTTTGAAAAAAGCCATATTCTGAGAACTACCGTGACGTTTGATGAAATAAGCTATATTAACTACAAATTTCGATCAACCAGTCATTATCAGGTACCATAAAATTATTCACATCGTCTTGTACGAGCGCGTTCTTACCTTGGCGTTAAAAATTAAATTAAAGAAGAGTCCTCGAAATTCCCGTCAACAGCAAAATGCATTAATTATGTAGTTATATTAAAGCTTTTACTTTTGACAGTATCAGTTATTACTGGAGGAAGTTTCAGTGATTTTTTACGCCACGATAAGAACGCTACCATACAAGCTGACGCAAACAATTTTATGGAACATTATTTAAGTGAGAAAGCCGAAACTGGTGAGTTAAATTGCCCGGGAGAAGGTGAAGGGTTGGTCTTCGATATTCAGGTCATTAATACGGGATACAGCAAACTTGGATGAGGGTGCAATAGGAACTCAGCCGTAGCCATGCTGAAGGAAGGACCCCGGCATTCCTTTAATTGATTTTGGGTAGCTGAACCAAAATGGAGGGACGGGAATTAGAATCCCGATCTCCCAGAAAGTGAGTCCACCCAGTGTCGACGACAGCGGCGCCTCTTTCGGTCACGCGGAAGGAAACCTCCGCTTGAGACCTCAGTTTCCACCTCAGGAAACTGATCAGCTTCAGCATTTTCTGGAAGGAGACTGTGAATGGTGATTGTTAAATATTGTTACTGAACGAAACATCGAAAACTACGTCGCCTGGCACTCACATGTTTGCAAAAGAAAAATTACGTGAGACTTAAGTGTGCGTTGGGGTCTGATGTTGCTCGTATTGGAGAAAGAGGACTTCGTGTCCCGATTTGCTGAAGATTGTACATTATCTTTAACACAGTTGGATAATTTCAAAAGTAATGACTGCGAAGAAAATTTGCTTACGACATCTTTGTTCTCAGAAATAAAAACAATGCTCGGCATGAAATTATCGAATCAGCAATTTACAGAAAGTGATTTGTCACGATAATCTTAATCACCTCATTTTTTCATATTTATGGCATGCTTTACGAGTAGGTCGTAGCTACGCGTAGAATATAATAGCGACGTTTACATAAATTCCACATGTTGCCATTTATTAGGTTTATCTAAAACGCAAAGAGCCGGAGTGGATAAAATGAAAACCGCTGAAGGGACCGTAGTGCCACAGCCTCCGGAAGAAGGTATGTTTCCCTGTAAGAGCCCTGGGACCCCAAACTCGCCGCTAGGAGGACACTGGCGAACGCCCAAGGCTGCGACAGACCGAGCACGTGCACGCGTCGACCGTCCTTTGCACTCAGTCGCGCTGAAACAGAGGAAAGGAGACTTGAAACGAAGAGCAAAAGCGTTTAGTGCGTTTCCTGGCAGAGGAAGGAGTGCGGGGAACGGAAATTCATCGAATAATACCACAGGTAGACAGAGAGCAGTCAGTGTCCGTTGCAATTCGGACGCTCACTTCGACCTCTGGTCTCGTGGTTGCCACCGTAACTCGCCGCTATTCAATAATGATGACATATACTTGCTGAACAATGATATCGATAATCCGGCGTGGCATTCCAGATCGTGAGTCATCGGCCAACGACATACGTCCGTCCTTCGATCGTTTGTGCTACGCCTTGACCCTTGCAAAGGACATGCACAGCTCTTTGCACACTTGTACAATTATTTGACGAATTTCCGTTCCCCGCATTACCTCCTCTGTCAGGATCCGCACTACACTCTTGAGCTCTTCTTCGAAAACCTCCATTCTTGGCTTTTCAGCACGGCTGAGTGTAGTGGTCGCTTGACGAGTGCACATCCTCACCTTGACGTCACGTAGGCGTGCGCCCATGTCCCTCTAGCGTACTGGTTCACCATTTTTCTAAGACCATCACCTTTGAGTGCAATCAGATATCACCCCCCCCCCCCAAAAAAAATCATCAATATTACCGCCTAACTAAACTTTACAACGATAAAATGTTTATACCGTCTTTTTTTAAAATGATGAAAGATAAATGATATTTAAGTTCTGTAGGTTTTTTTTTTAACTGAATCAGTAACTAACGAGTCAACTGGTCTGTTTATTTCCAAAACTTTTTTTTCAGAATGATGAAGCAATTCTCGGTGCATCGCAAGTGCTGTCTACTACTCTTTCTCAGGAAAGAAGTTAAATTATCTTCATTCGGGGCAGGCACTTGTTACAAAGCATGCTTCCTTTGGACCAATCTTCTCCCTAGCGACACTTGCTTCATCCCCACCCCGCACCTCCATTTACAACCAACCAAATTAAAATATATGCACTATTCCAACTGTCCCTAAATCATTTCATTTTTGCGCTTCTTACCTCTGAACTGGTAGAAATTGGAAGATTTCACCACCACCACCATCGCTACTGATTTTGTTGACGGTACTGTGCAGGCCTTACAGCAGTGTAGTGGTCATTACACAGCTTTTGTTGTGCTATCCTGTCAATTAGTTTATTTGTTACATTGTGAATAATGAAGCCTTTTCTGGTCCAATGCGGGATCTATTTACAAGCTGGAGAAGGCAGTCTCATGAGATGTTTAAACATCTTCTTCTTCTTCTTCTTCTTCTTCTTGCGTTACGGCCCCTGTAGGACCACGGGTAGCCCCTTCGTGGACTGCATTTTCCTCTTCTTCTCCCAGAACCTCTTCATTCTTTCTCTTCTTCTCTCCCGCTCTTCTTCCGAGATGTTTAAACATACATGATGCATATGTCTCAATTTTAGTGTCACAGATGCATGGTACGAATTATGTGTGTAGTAGATGGACTATGTGAGGAAGCTGATCTATACATTCGATTAACAAGTTGTAACGTCCACCACATTGTGTCATGCACTAATGATAGAAAAAAAATCCGGGACCGAAACGCAATTAAATCCTTTTACATTAACCACTCAGAAAATTTCATTTTCCTCTTCAGGGGCTAATTATCAACTGATTAGGAATCACTGCTGTAGTTGCGAGTTTGGGGTCTCAGCGCTCTTACAGGGATCACATCTTCTTCTGTACGCAACGTCATTACGATCTCTTCAGAGGTTTTTATTTTACATCCTCTGGCTCGTTTCTTTTTCAATATCCCTAATATACAGAATGCCTCTCCTGAGATTCGTCTGGCGCATTATCTGTGGCCTTTCGCCAGATATCTGCAATTTCGTTTTTGCACTGTGCAGATGGAGTCGGCCCAAACAAATACTGCCCGTCGCGTTTCGTGCGACGCCAAGTGTGAACGGAAAACGTCGGTTTGTCTCCCGTTACAAATAAAATTATTTTTAAAGCAGAATTTTACATGCCCATTTAATAGAGAGGTCCCGAAGTAGCCTAGTACCATATTCGGTTTAGCAATATATACTAAGAGGAACAATAAAACACGAAGCATAGTCTGGTAGCAACCGAGCAGAGCCGCTACTGCACGGCTTTAGCAGTCGGCCTGTGCACGGCGGCACACACACATAGTCGCTGCTGGCTATTCTTCGTGTTCTACTGACCCTCACAATATACATTGCTACACCGAATATTGCACTAGGCTAATTCGGAACCGCTCTATCGAACGAACGTGTGTAAAATCCTTCTTTTAAAATCATTTTCTTTGTATGAGAAACAAAGCGACGCTTTCCGTTGACACTGCGCATCACATGAAAGACGTGACGAGCGTTATTTGCTTGGACTGACTTAGCTGCAAATTGCAAAAACAAAATTGCACAAATATCTGGCGAAACTCTAGAGACAATGCGACTGACGACTCTTGGGACAGACACCCTGCATACTGTTGCAGTCACAACACATTTCTGCGAAGTTATGACCGAACATTCAGCCAGTTCATTGCGTCGACACGATGAGGCGTTTTTTTCGGTTGTCAGTCGTAAGGAAGGTTTGACCTGTCGCTTCTCAGCTGCCACTTTCATTTCAGCAGAACTGTTGGCTGCATCTTGCTATCGTACCAAGACCTTCTCGTGCAGTTCTTCGAAGCCCTCCATCACCGGTTCAGAAAAGGAACGATTCATGTCTTATTACGTGATAAATCACTCCGTCTCTTCATTTTATTGCGTTACCTGTAATCATTTTTTCTTTATTCCTCTCCCTGTCGTTCCACCAATTTTACTGAAGCACAACGTTTCAAAGCCTTTTAATCGTTTCATTTGTGTTTTCTCCATTCTGAACCTTTTGCATACATACAGAGCCGTGTTTTAAACATAGATTTTCGTGCTTTTTTCTGCCGTTAGGTTTGCATTCTAGCAGTTTTCTTTTCAGAGAAATAGCTTTCTCCTTATACAATCTATGCTACTATGTCTGCCCTGTTATCTCCCTTCTTTATCTATTCTGTTCCCAAGGTAGGAGTCTCTTGTCAGAATTTACCCTGCCAGCATGTCCACCTGTTGCGGACGCCACTACCTTGGTTTTCGTTTTTTTCATATGCAAACTGAAGCTATCAGCTAGCACACGTTACATTTTATTTAGCGCCCGATTCAGCTCGTTTTCACTTTCAGTGAGTATTGTTTTGTCATTAGCGAACCCGTAAAATGTAGATTTTTTTCTCTGCAACAAACCATCCCATGTCGAGATAGACCTTTACTTCCCTCACTGCCTCTCCTACACGAAAAATACGTATCAGTGGTGACAACGAGCAACTCTGCCTTGTGCCCTTCCTGATTTTGGCATCTTGTATGAATCTCTCAGTCCTCCAGCCTCCTCCGGCCTGCTTCGCGCAATGAGAGTGGATCTTCTTCCATTCCCATACTTTATACCACACTGCCTTAGGGTGGGATGCTACCCCTGAAGCAAAACTGGTCTTTTTTTTAATCTACTTTAAATTTTGTCTTCTATTCATCGATAAAATTTTTATGTGAATACATTCAACGTATGTTATATTAGATTGCATGTACGATAACATTCACATCAGTCGGATTTCGCTCGCTTCAGAAACTTAATAATAACATTCTTCTCAGAATCTGGTGGAATTCCTCTAACTTCACAAATTTAATTCACAAGCTGCTACAGACGTTGCTCCGCTCTTTTGGCGCATGCCCTAAAGTGTTCTGCTACTACTTCATCTTTACCTGGACATTTCTTCCTCCTGAGTTCAATGAAAGCTTTCTGAAATAATTCTCTCTATCGAATTCTAGCACTGTGACCTCATTTCCAGCTGACTATTTCCTCTGTCCAACTACATGGGTTGAATAAAAGGTCGTAGCAACACTGTTACAATTCATACCACATTTTATTGACAGACGTCCAATGTATTACGTGCCCTCCGTATAATTGCCCCGCAACATGTCACCTTCCCTCGCACAAATGGAAGGCATCGTACACCGTCAGCGCGTTCATCTTTGCCGATGTCTCTCAAGGACGGCCCTGTGGCACGGACAATATCTTCTCTTGTGCTGTAGCAATTGGTGAATAGATCGCAATAGCACCGACTCATATTGTGAACACGGTGAATACGAAAGAGCTTCTGCACGGAGTTCGCTGTGTAGCATCGTGCAATGTCAAGAAATTACAGCAGTAGACTGCACTGACCGTCTGCCCCTGCGGTACGACGTGATGCAGAATGAATCCATGGATATCTTAAGCCACAATAACCATCCCTTTCGAGATGTAAGCAGTGAAAGGCAGGAAAGTTGTCTGGGGGCATTAATGTTGTGTGTTCCATATTGAATTGGCGATTGGAATGACATCACATGGATATGATGGGAGCAAGTCATGACGTAAGTAATATGTTTACAACCAATGTAAATATTGTATGTGAATCGCGAGCGCGCGCGCCTGTGTGTGTGAGAGAGAGAGAGAGAGAGAGAGATTCCATGTGTCGGAGGCTGGCAGAGGTAGTACAAATAAAAGAAAAAAGTAAGAGAAACACGCAAGATGTAGATGTTTCGCTCGTGTTACAGCAATCCTCTTGTGAAGCTTACAAGTGAAACACCCTATCGCACCCCCCTCAGATTTAGTGGTAAGTAGGCCCATTGGAGAGTCCTTCAAAAACTGAACACAGATCAAGCATGAAAACAGGAATAAGGTGTACTGAACTGTGGAAAAAAGAAGAAAAATAGAAACAGTGAACGACCCAAATTTAATATGTGTAATATCGAGCAATTTTATTAGTCGTCGTGTGGTGGTCGTGTGATCACGGTGGTGGATTCCTTCACAGGGGATCCGGGTTCAAATTCTAACCGGCCCAATTTTTTTCTCTTAATAAAATCACGAACTTTCCGTCCAGTCATTGACACGCATGTTCGCTGTATTTAAATTTGTGCGTGCGTTGTGGTGTAATGTCACTCTGCAACAGTGACATGTAACGAAGGGACCTCTTGACGTATGAACCTCCTACTTGTTCTCCACAGGTACCACATGTTATGCCTCTTGCATTCCGTTTTGGAAGTTTTTACTCTTTAATTCCTTCGTTGTAATATAGTTCACATCTGTTTATTTGTTGTTTTCATTTCTGTGTGAGGTCTATGTGGCATCTCGCCTGCTCCTTCTACTCGTCACATTTACTTGCGACGGTGATATATTCTTACCACATGACTCGTACTGTGTGATGAAAAATGAGAGCAGGTCAGATGGCGCATAGACCTCTCACAGAAATGAAAACAACAAACAAACGAGTGTGAGCTATATTACAAGGAAGGAATTCAAGAGTCATAACTTCCAATTCAGAACACAGGAGGCATCACATGTAGTACCTGTGCAGAACAAAAGAAGGTACGTACATCTGGAAGCCTTTCGTTACACATCGCTGTTGCAAACTGACATTAAGCCACGGCCCAGAAACAAATTTGAATACAGCAAATAGATACATCAATGACTGGAGGGAATGTTCATAATGTGTGTGTGTGTGTGTGTGTGTGTGTGTGTGTGTGTGTGTGTGTGTGTGTGTGTGCGTGAGGGGGGGGGGGGGGGGGGATTGGACTGAGTGAGATTTGTGAGCTCTGGTCTCCCACGTTGGAGTCCAACATTTGTGACCACTCAACCTAGACACGACGACTATTAACGTTGCTCGATATTACAAACAATAAATTTGGACCGTTCCCTGTTTCTATTTTCCTTCTTTTTTTCCACTGTTAAGTATACCTTCTTCCTGTTTTTATGCTTGAACTGTGTTCAGTTTTTGACGGACTATCCAATGGGCCAGCTTTCCACTAAATCTGAGGGAGGTGCGATGGGGAGTTTCCCGTATTAGTATAGTGCGCGCAGAACACCTTGGTCGATAGATGCCCAGACGGCAGGGCATGCCTGGGGAGAGCGGTAATAGTGGGGGCTACGGGCAGGCGCTGTAGGGATATGGGGGAAATGCTGAACGCTGGAGGGGAAGTGCCATTCTAAACTCAAGCCTACCTCAAATTTTCTGTAAATATTAAGGGGGGGGGGGGGGGCTTCTCCACGCCCATACTTGCATGGTAGCCATTCAAAAAGATCTACTGTCATCTCTGCTTTGAATAATATCTAAAAGAATTTCGACGAACCTGAAGCGACTTATTTTCGCCTGGCTTGTTAACCATTTGCTTCTTTTTCCAAAACACAGCGAAGTTTATAGTCTCGTCTCACTGACAAGTTGTACAGACGCTGTTGCAAAAGAATTCTGAAAAAGCGATTTACTAAGAATGTTAAGTGATGAGCTGAGAAAAAGTGAGGTCCGTGCCTTATGAAAGAGTACATTACCGATACAAAATAAACGTTTAATGTTTTCACCTATGTTGTTACCAAACCAACAGCATTTCTTGTTTCACCAGCTATTGATGGCCTTAAAAATTGCTTTCTCTCATCGAAAAAGACTGCAGTGACTGGAATAACACGGTAGATAATGAAGTTTTGCATAATGACCACACAGCAAAATACTCTTCTCTTTGCTTGCTATCATTTACCAAAATCTCATTCCGATGTATCAAACCGTTTACCAAATATGAGGAATGTTTTGGAAATTTCACTCTGGCTTTAACGCTGACGCGGGCGATCTTAAGTTTGTGTGTTAAGTCACGTCAAATTTCTCGAGATTGGTGATAGAGACCTCCACCCAAGCCTATTCATACGCTGCAACAATTATGTAATTTGCACTAAACGGAAAATTATGTTGTTGTTGTGGTCTTCAGACCTGAGACTGTTTTGATGCAGCTCTCCATGCTACTCTATCCTGTGCAAGCTTATTCTTCTCCCAGTACCTACTGCAACCTACATCCTTCTGAATCTGCTTTGTGTATTCATCTCTTGGTCTCCCTCTACGATTTTTACCCTCCACGCTGCCCTCCAATACTAAATTGGTGACCCCTTGATGTCTCAGAACATGTCCTACCAACCGATCCCTTCTTCTAGTCAAGTTGTGCCACAAACTTCTCTTCTCCCCCCAATCCTATTCAATACCTTCATAATTCTTCTGTAGCACCACATTTCGAAATCTTCTATTCTCTTCCTGTCCAAACTATTTATCGTCCATGTTTCACTTCCATACATGGCTACACTTCATACAAATACTTTCAGAAACGATTTCCTGACACTTAAATCTATACTCGATGTTAACAAATTTCTCTTCTTCAGAAACGCTTTCCTTGCCATTGCCACTCTACATTTTATATCCTCTCCACTTCGACCATCATCAGTTATTTTGCTCCCCAAATAGCAAAACTCCTTTACTACTTTAAGTGTCTCACTTCCTAATCTATTTCCCTCAGCATCAACCGACTTAATTCGACTACATTCCATTATCCTCGTTTTGCTTTTGTTGATGTTTATCTTATATCCTCCTTTCAAGACACTATCCTTATTTCTTCTCCATGGATTTTAAAACCTACTCCGAATTTTCCTTTTGTTTCCTTTACTGCTTACTCAATATACAGATTGAATAACATCGGGGATAGGCTACAACACTGTCTCATTCCCTTCCCAACCACTGCTTCCCTTTCATGCCGCCCCTAGACTCTCATAACTGCCATCTGGTTTCTGTACAAATTGTAAATAGCCTTTCGCTCCCTGTATTTTACCCAGGGCGTGCGCCTCGATTCTGTCATCGCCGACCGGCCGAAAGGTTTCAGACACTTGTCAGCCTGCCTTCCGAACGAACAAGTTCGCCCAGCGCTTTGGCCGAAAACCGCCCCTGCGCATCGGCTACTGTATCCTGCGGGAGCTATACGCACTGTCACAATTACTGAGATTCACTGCCGTAATTCATTGTCGTGTACTTCTTCGCCGTGCCGCGCACAGAGCGCGTCCACGTCTAGGTTTGACTCATGGCACGCAGAAAGGGAAGCCCGAGTCATCTGCTGCACTGCTGAAAGAACATACTTTCGCCAACGAAGCAAAGTTGCTGAAGTAGTTTTTCGGTAAACGTTTTACTTGTAGCATAAAAAATAAAAAAAACCTATTTGGGATTCGCATGTTTTTTCGCTATTCAAGTGTTTTCAAGCGATTGCGGGAAAACTATTGGTTAAAAATGTTTGATTATTTCTAACTGTATGTCTCACGACACTGCATCATGATGAGGTGGTTGGTTATCTTTCCTCTATTGGTCGTACTTATTACGATACTTAAAATCTGAGTAACTGTTCGAAGAACTTTTAATGAATTAAGGTGCAAATTGCGACTGCTAATCTTAGGGAAGCTGTAATTGGCAATCTGAAATTAATGCTAGGTTTGAAAAAAGTGACTCAAAGCGGGCTTCGATCCCACAACCTTTCGGTTTCCAGCTACACGCTCTTCCGCTAGACCACCACACCTGCTCCGAATTAGATCTCTTCTGCTGTATCCTCGAGGCACTACTGCCCGCATCGTTTTCACAACTTAACTTTAATTCATTATAATTCAAACAACTTGTACGAAATATTTATAAATTATACACAAAAACCTTCCATGTGAATCAGTGTATCTATTACTCAACACCAGCTTAAAGTCCTACCGCAGTTTCTTCTGGGATTAGCCCGCATGTACAGACGGAAGCGAGCAAGAGACTTCAATTTATATATAGAAAGAGAAGAGAAGACAAGAGATAAATCATCTGCTACCCAAGGTAGCCTTTTCCTGGCCCCCCTTAACCCCATCCCTGTTCCTTTTCTATTGCATTTACCATACCTCTTAAGTCCATTCTATAGGTTTCCTACATCAGCAACTTCTTGGGGGTTATTTTCTGTTCTTCCATAAAAGCGATTTTTTAGTTTCCTCAAAGTGTCTAGGTTCCAACCTTTCTTTACTTAATTTCATGAATTTCAACTAGCATTTCGTTAACACTAGATTACGGTTACTGGCGACACCAGCATTTTGATAACTTTTGCAGTCTGTAACTTAATTCCGGACATCTTCCTTGATCCGTTGGCGTCTTCGACGTGTACCTCCTTCTCAATAAGTTCTCACAAACTGTATTCGCAACGACTGATTCATATCCAGCAAAAACTTAAATTAATGTTAATGAATAACGCAGCCAGCCCCATACTGCTCCTCTCATTTTGCATATCAAGACCGAATTCTTTTACCTTGCTTTCGCCATCTGTATTCCAGTTTTCCATTATGTTTAAATTCTCAAGTCAAACACCTTACGTGTTGATTAATTTTATCGCACATTTCTTCAATTCACTGTTCCGTATCTATGGTTGGCATGTGTATTTGTATGATTACAATGTCCAGTGGATAACCATTCAAATTTACACCAATGTTCTTTCATTATTATCCTACTGCTGCAATGCCATTATCTGACAAAGAGTACGAAAATGTATTCATGCAGTGTGTGGACATTAAGTTAGGAATGTGGGTCTTACGGGGAGCGTGCAAGGGATAAATCCCTGTAGTCGCACCATCCTCTGTGCCCTCGGTGGCTCAGATGGATAGAGCGTCTGCCATGTAAGCAGGAGATCCTGGGTTCGAGTCCTGGTCGGGGCACACATTTTCAACTGACCCCGTTGATGTATATCAACGTCTGTCGGCAGCGTAGGGTCTTGATTTAATTATAGCAATATTTTCACTCCGAAAATTCTGATCATCGCAGCTAACTGATTCATAAAAGATCTACCTGCACTCTTTCCGATTCTACCTTAGCTTTTTTAGTTTTGCCACACTGCGTTAGCGTTCAAACAGTTCACGTGTCACCCCACTTACCATTCGCTCCTTGCCTAAGAGCTCTTCCCGAGAAGTCCGCGCTCAGCGATCTGAACCGTGGGCTATTTTACCTTTGGAGTATTTCACTCAGGAGGAAGTCATCGTGACATTTTTGGCAGAGAACTGCACGTACTAGGAATCCATGCTCGTGAAAGGCAGAGCTTCGCCCTCCATGAAACACGTCAGGTTGTCAGGATTCTTTATAATCTTGCCGGCAGCTTCAAAGCAGATAGCTCATCACTATATGGTGGCCTATCTTCGCTGAGACGTCACAATCACACTAAGGTCTGGGGATTTTTTCCCTATATAGAGGTTACAATTTGCATTTCCAAACTCAAAGGTCTGAGATTCAGACCTCTGCCAGTCGGTACTACCATCTTTGTCCCCGTACAGGCCAAATTTCACTATGGTTCCGTACCCATATTAAACTGTAGGTCCGGCTACCCAGCCAGTGCAAAGAAAGGCAGGGGCACACCATTGTCAACAGGACCATACTTAGTAAAGCTAGGAGGTTGATGGCAGCTTTAACTAACAATAAGTATGTGTATTGTGCTGTCACAGTTACATTATTAGTATTTATGAACTACACGCAAGCGCTAGGTGGAACATCCGTGGTGTAAATCTTGAACATTGGTGAAGCAAGAAATGGGTGCTGTGGCAGTCTATCAACTAATCTGCAGGGCATTTTCATTTAAACATTTTTCAATTAGTATGGTGCCTAACATGTTACGGGTATGGCATCTTGATCTTACATAGAATAATTTTCTGAAAATAATATACTTTCCTTTCCGTCAGACGGTATTGAACATTGAAGATAGTTCCACAAAGGTTTTTCTTTCTTCCCCTGAAATACCTGGTGGATATGATTCGTAAGAAGCAGCACCCGATGGCAGCTATTTCTCGTGGAACGGAATCCTTTGTGTTCGACGAGATTGCACTGGAGAATTCTCAGTTGACTTTTGTTGTACAGCAATCTCTCGAGAATTTTACAGCATACGCTTAGAATAAGGCCATAGGTCAACATACTTCCGCAAAGTAGCAGGCTTTTCCACGGTTTACTATGGCCACAATTTTTTTCTCTATTGAGAAAGGATGGGAGTCCACATTTCTTTACCACGTCACAAAACATTTAGCACTGCACTGCATGTTTTTAGGGGCACGCCGTTTCAGATGTTCACATGGTAGATATAAATCAGGCTTGTTCCTTTTCTTGATTTCTTTCAGGGTATCTGAAATTTCTATACATAAAGTCATATGAGAACAGAGAGTCTCTTTTAGCTCCTTACTTTTAGTCCTTAGTTCATTGTGGATTTTCCACTTCACATTATTTTTAGTGACTTATGACGCTCTTATATACGTTCGTATGCTTCCACGATTCCTGTCATTTTGAAGAAAATAATTCTGCGTTTTATGTGGCGTCATTGTAAAACACCAAAGTAAATAAATTGCCGACGTTTCGACCGACTTCCTGGATACTGATGAATGTCTTCCCGTTTTTACTGTCTACTTCAGTTGTCTGATAGCTATCGACGTCATATGTCTAGGATGTCATTGGACAATTCGAAGAGAGTTTGCTATGGAGAGGTATGACTTTACAGCAGGCTACTGACTGTGCTACTCTGATAGCGGACGTTCTGGTTAAGGCAAGCAATCTACTTGCCACATGATCTGGCTTTATTATAGAGTTATTGACACGATAGCTTGGGGTGTTAGTGTCTAATACCCGGCAGAGAGACTATACTTTCCTGTCGGCAGCTTAGACTTATTGTCAGTGTATTCCCGTTCTCTTTCATGGGGGAGTCTAAGCCATCCAGTAATTGATCAGTGACCTCTTTGGGAGGCGACGGGAAGGGCATCCCGCCAATTGTTGTTTGCTCTACGCTGTTACGATTAAGAGGAAAAGGTACAATCCGCTCGTGAAGAATCACTAAAATTGCCAAATCCAATTATTAACATGCCAGCCCCGTGAAGAAACGGGATACAGGCCAGGAAAAAATAGAAGAGAAGACATTCTTGCAACACCTTACATACTAGTACTTTGGGGGAAAATATATAAATAGTTCCGTTTTTCTCTATTCCCCAATTTTCTTCTTAATATACGCACATGACAATAAGCCCAGGTGCTCTGATTCCAAATCTGGTTTGGGACACCGTAGTACTTCATGGGATATCCATCGTGACTAGTTCTATACAAACTGTTTTTTGCTCTACGCTGTTACAATTAAGAGGAAAGGTACACTCCATTCGTGAAGTGCAAAGAAATAGCTTCTTTGTCATCATCACCCTCATCCTGTGGTCATTAACTTCTGTGCAGAAAATGAGTGTTCATCTTGTTACCACGGCAGCACAGTTTTCACGGCATTTCAGCTATCGTCCATATACCCCTCTTTATCAGCAAACGCGCCAGGAATTAAGCAGCTTTTATGATGCTATCAGCTTAAGTCGTTCTCAAACATGCCGCCTTATTTCACAGGAAAGACAATGGGATGTTCTGACACAGACGCGCCTCTACACGAACATTCACAGAATCTACAATTGATGTGTCAAAAACAGACTATCACAATCATGAATACGAGCAATCTTTTTTCACGTTGATCTACACGGATGATACCAGAAAGACGTCTCACATCTTTATGACAATCAATATAGTAGTAGCAGCAGCAGTTGTTGTTGTGGTGTTCTCAGTTCGAAGACTGATTTGCTGCGGTGCCCCACGGTAGTCTGTCTTGCAGATGTCTCTTCGTCTCTACATATTTACTGCAACCTACATGATTTTGAACATGTTTATAGTACTCATGTCTTGGTCTTTCTCTACAATTTTTAACCCTTCCCCATACTTTCTACCATAAAGAAACTGATTATTCTTTGATACCTGAGGATGTGTGTTACCAATCGATCCTACCTTTTTCTCAAGCTGTGCCATAATTTTGGGTTTTCTTTTTTAGTATCTCTGTATTAGTTGTACAATCTACCAATCCAATCTTCAGCATTCTTCTGTAGCGCCACATTCCAAAAGCTTCCATTCTTTTCGTATCCGTACTGCAGATCGTCACAATTTCGCTTCGCCAGAAGATGATGAATATGACATTTGTCGAAACATAGAGGCATCTCAACACTGCCAGCTGGCTGAAGACTGCAAGTACTTTTCACCACTATCTTGGAAAAGCGAGTCGAGTATTGATTCTATACGCGTGTGTTTATGAAAATATAAACAGAGCATAATCCCTGTATTTCGCTTTGTGTTTTCGTCTTAAAAATTACCTTGTTAAAAACATGTGGTGTCGTCTTAAAGAGAAACTTGCAATAATGCACTGTAATAAAGGCACGATGAGGTAGCATAAAATTTATACCATGGCTTACATTTTGTTTGCGGCGCTTAAGTGTTTTCTGTAAGTACTTACTTTTGTGTACCAGTTCGCACAGTGTAACGCCCCGCGCGTTAGCCTTGAGAGACAGGGGAGTGTTACAGATGATTACGTGGTGGTGAAGGTGCACGACAGCAAGGTGTTTAGTGCTGGTGTTAAAATGCAATGATCTGAGTATGGATAAAGGTCACAAAATTATTAAAATGGGAATTGCAAGCAAATTGCTTGCAAGCAATTGCAAGCGTTCTAATTTTCTTATTTCGTGTTGTACTCTACATCAGGCCTTTCAGTTTTAAGTAAAAGGTTACAACACATCAGAAAACCATACCATGCATTACTGTCAATTTGTTCCGACATTAGAAAGATATGATACATATTAGTACTGGTATCGATACTAAACACCTGTCCCTACTACTGGTTAAAACCAAATTATCGACATCGATGTCCTCTCCTATGGTGATGGTGGAGAATTCAGGGCGCGCGCCACGTTCCAGTGGCATTCTTGATAAAAATTTCCAAGTGTCACTTCACAGCATTTGAAGCGGTTGTTGCAGCAAGTAAAGGCTATCGCAAAAATATTTGTTTGTGTTTTTTTCCGTCGTTACAACTACAAGAAAAATGCTTGTTTTCCTCAACAGGTACGTTTCTCCTTATTGACGTGAAGCATTATCAGTGGTCTGTAATTCAAAAAAATGGCTCTGAGCATTATGGGACTTAACATCTGAGGTCATCAGTCCCCTAGAACTTAGAACTACTTAAACCTAACTAACCTAAGGACATCACACAGATCCATGCCCGAGACATGATTCGAACCTGCGACCGCTGCCGTCGGGTCTGTAATTAAAGACTTTAACAATTTGATTTGTTTTTACGATCGAAAAACTAGGGGTTGCACAGAAATACATGGAAACATCTCGTGAAATGTATGCTTGAACATAAATACATAGGCTAGCCAACCAGCAAGCTGCGCTGATGGATCTGACCACGAACGGTGCCTGTTTAATGACCTTAATACTTTGCAAGTGTCAATCGTGGTCAGAACTGTTCTGTGTAGTTGTGAGTGCATTATGTCGGAACTAAGTGAATTCGAATGTGGGTAAATTGTTGGTACTCGTATGGTCGGTGCTTGCGTAACCAGCGGAGCCTAAGTGTTCGGTGTTTCAAGTAAAACGGCTGTATCACAACGCGGACTAAAGTGTGTTGAGTCGTGACGGACGGTCACTGAAAACTGTGATGAAGAATAAGAGGACGTTAGATGCAGAAGTCACTTCAGAACTATATTTCGCACCTGCCAACCCTGTAAGAACCAAAACAACACAAACCGAGCTCCAGAAACAGGGAACTGCAGAACGAGCTGGAATTCCAAAACCACTCATCAGTGATGCAAATGCCATAATAGGAAAAAGTCCTCCTAACGCCTGGACTATGGAGCAATGGAAGAATGTCATTTGGTCAAATGAGTCTTTCACACTGTTTCCAACTTCGTCCAAGTTTACGTCCGAAGAGTGCAACAAGGGGGGAATTTGGTGATATTTGGGCAGCCATATCATGGAATTCTATGGGCCCCATGGCCAATCTGCGAGGTCGCATTACTGCCAAAGATTATATGACCATTTTGGCTGATCTGGCCCATTTCAAGGTATAATGTTGTTCCAAGACGACAGGGCCCGTGTTCAAACAGCTCGCTTCGTACAGGTCTGGTTTTGTAAGTAAGTGTAAAATGTCGTAAGTTTCCCTTGAAAATCATACAGGACCCGTCTTTAGCCGTTCTGAGACGACTGGAAGCAGTTTTCAATGCCAGCGGGTTCCCTACACCGCAGTACACATGGTAATATGTTGTGTTTTTGGTGTCTACATATTTTTTGTACAACCCCTGTAGCTCCTACCCCTCGTAGAGGCCTTCAATATACTCTTTCGACCCATCCACTCTCTCCTCTACGTTTAACAGTGGAATTCCTCCTGCACATTTAATGTTGAAACTTCTGCCTTTAATTTCAACGAAGCTTCGAGATTTCTATATGGTTTAAAAAAGAACTAATCCGTATTTCAGGGAATGATAGTACGCATCAAAACAAGACAAAAATGTCTTATAACCATGTGTCCTAAAAAGCATACTTTCTGACATATAAACACGTGTTCAAAGGAGATGTTCTTATGATGTCATCCACAGCAATGCGTTACTTGTTATACTACAGACTACTACCCGATAATTAACGTTAATTATAACCCCTGGTATGAAATATTGCGTGGTAGGAAAGCATCACGAACAGGTGGTTGCGGATATGAGCACCATTGTTGCATTGGCGTTCCGTGTCATAACCAGGATGAACAGCGTACTGGGATACTACCGTGCAGTAGTTGGCTCAGTGGTCTTCAGTGAGTTGTCCCGTTTACGTTGTGTGATTGTACCGAAATCCTGTTACATCTGTTTACGTTCCCGGACATACCTCCTAACTCCGAGTGTGTTCAGCGATGTTTAGCCTGCTAAAAGGTCATGTTTAAAGCATGTGTTATGTGATGTTTGTGGTGCTGTACAACATGTTCTCTCTCTCGCAGATACTCTGACACAATCTAGTAATGGAAGCTTTTTATTTCACAAGGGAAATGGCAGACATGATTTACTGCTATGGTTTAGGAGATGGCGTTAATCTGAGAGCCCGTAATCTGTACACTGAACGATTTCCGGCACGCAGGGTACAATCTGTTAAGCCGATTTTTCCAGTGCTTGGGGAAACAGGTTCCGTAGCACCCAACAAGCCGATAAAAATCCCCATACGGTTCCAGAAATAAGGCATCAGGATCGATTCTCAATGTATGGGTAGGCGTTCTTGGCGACAGATTAATAGGGCCATAGGGCCGTACGTGCTACCACCGGGGTTCGTTATCACCGCTTTCTGAAGAACGTACTCCCTATCTTGCTGGAGGATGTGCCATGTCAGTGCAGACTACAGACGTGGTTCATGCATGAGGTACACCAGCACATTTTCTCTGCATTGTGCGTCGGTAGCTGACGAGGACGTATGAAAACCGGTGGACTGGCCGAGGAGGTCCCATACCTTGGCCTGCTCTTTCCCCGGACCTAAATCCACTAGACTTCTGGTTATGGGGACATATGAAACAATTGGTCTAAGCCACTGCAATAAACTATGTGCACAAGCTGCACAATCGTGTCTTCCGTGCATCTCAGCACATTCAGAACCAACCAGGACGATTTCAAAGAGTGCGTGAGTCCTTACACTAAGATGAATGGACATCATGTTGAGCACCTCATCTGAACAAGTGGTCATATATCAGAATGTATGCTTTGTAGGACCCTTGGTTATAAGACTTTTTTCTTGATTTGATGCGTACAATCATCCCCTAAAATACTGAACAGTTTTTTTAACACTGTATATGCTGAATCTGTCTTTCAGAAAATCACTTGTTTATAGATTTCTTCGCATTTTTTCCTGTAGTCATTTCGCTTTATTTTCCTTGCAGTTCCTGTATCTTTCCTGCCTAACGATGTATTCCCTTCTTTTCCCGATCATTTTTGTACTTACTTCATTCGACGATCAAATGAAGTATTTCTCCAAATAAAATTCTGCCTTGATCGTATATTTTAAAATGACCGAGTTTCGATTGCTCGAACAATCATTTTCAGATCTAAAAATGACAGAAAAGATACTGTTCGTTAAGGATTTACCTACCTATAAGATGCACTATATAAAAGGAAAAGAAAGTGACAGAGAACATACTACTAAAACTTCGTTACAGTGAGTAACTCGTCAGACGTAGTACAAACACGTACCGACATTAAAACTGCTTTCTGTTATGTGATGCAACTCTTTAAGATAGAGACAAATGAACATCTGCTACAACTCACAATGGTGTGCACAGTCATTTGATAAATTTATCACATAAAATCAAAATTGAACAAAATACAGATAAAAATGATGTTGAAGTTTAACTGAAGGCAGTACGAGAATTCCACAACTGATAATCATAAAATACGAAATAATCTAATAAATAAAAGCCGAGAGGTTTAAGGCGCTGCAGTCATGGACTGTGCGGCTGATCCCGGCGGAGGTTCGAATCCTCCCTCGGGAATGGGTGTGTGTGTGTGTGTGTGTGTGTGTGTGTGTTTGTCCTTATGATAATTTAGGTTAAGTAGTGTGTAAGCTTAGGGACTGATGACCTTAACTGCATCCGGCAGTATTCCTTATGTTGCCGACGCTTTCTTCGCAATTCCCTTTCTGGTGCTTATACCTGTCGTCCAACTTCTGTGATTGCCCTTTTTCGAAATGTCCATTCCTCTTCACCTGAACTTCCTACTCTGGTATTCATTATTGCATTATCTACAACCTTAGAGAAATGCAAATATAATACATCACTCCTTAGTTGTTCAGTAACTCACTTCTGTCCACGTTGATTTTTCAGGGTGATTCTCCTAAACTTCAGTCTATCTTATTCATTATTAAATTGTAATCTGAATCTGCCCTTGGGTAAGCCTTATACCCCACTACCCGATTTCGGAATGTATCTATCAGCGTGATGTAATTCAGCTGGAATCTTCCAGTCTCTCTAGGTCGTTTCCAAGTTAACTTTCGCCTCTTCTGATTTTGTGACAATGTATTCGCTAGTACCAGGTGAAATTAAGTGCAAGCTTCAACCAGACGTTGTCCTCTCTCATTCGCACTACCGAGCCCATATTCTACCGTAACTCCGTCTTCTATTCTCTCCCTTACCACAGCGTTCCAGTGCCCAATGATTATTAGATTTTCTTCTACCTTTACACAATGAATTACCCGTTCAATGTCCTCATATCCTATGCCTAACTTTTCATCTTCTGCTTGGGGGTCAGAATGTATACCTGATTTATTGTTTTTGGTGTGGGTTTTTGTCTGATGAGAATAATCCTACCACTGGATTTTTCAAAGTAATTCACTGACGGACCTACATCTCTATTCATAACAAGTTCTACCCTAATTATCTTCCTACCATTTCACTTGACCAATCCCCACCATAGAATGAGCCTTTAGATTCCTTTTTTCATATTTTTTTAGCTGCCCAACCACGTTTACACTTCGGCATTTCACGCTCCGACTCGTAGAATGGTATCCTTACGTTTATTATTCAGTATTTTTTCTCATGGTTACCACCTCCTTGACAGAGTCCTCACTTAGTTCCGAATGGGGGACTAATCCGGAGGTTTCTGCAACTGGGAAGGTCACGATGACACTTTTCCACTGACAGTGAAGAAATGGAAGTCGATTTGGAAGAAGTAGGGGATTCAGTATAAGTCAGTTTGACAGAGTTTTGCAAGACTTGCATTTAAATTAGTTAGAAGGGATAAATAACATTCCTACGGAATTTCTAAAATCATTCGGGCAACTGGCAACCAAACGACTGTTCCAGATAATGTACAGAATCTGAGGCTGGAGGACCTCTATCACACTTTCGGAAAAATACCTTCCACACAATACCGAAAATGTCAAGGGAGAGTATTTCTCGCCAAAAGAAGTTAACAAATATCAAACACTGACTTTAATCTGAGGAAAAATTTTCCGAGTATGTGCGACAGGAGCACAGAATTATATGGTAGTGAATCATGAACAGTGGAATAAACGGAGAAGAAGAGAAAGCGTTTGAGATGTGTTGCAATAGAAAGATGTTGGAAATTAAGTGGACTGGTAAGATAAGGAATAAGGAGGTTCTCCGCAAAACCGACTAAGACAAAAATATGTGGGAAACATTAATAAGAAGGAGGGACAAGATGACAGGATATGTTATTGTTAAGACACAATGGAATAACAGTCATAGTTCAAGAGGATCTGTAGATGGTGAAAACTGTAGGGGGAGACAGAGAATGGGATATTCCAACAAATAACTGAGGACTTTGGGTGCAAGTGCTACTCTGAGATAAAGAGGTTAGCGCAGGAGAGGAATACGTGACAGGTCGCATCAAATCAGTCAAAAAAGTATGTTTATTTCTGATAGCTGTTTACCTTCATTACGATGGAACTTTTTTGAAGTTATTAAAACAGAAGTTTGTTGAGGAGACGAAATCTCGTTTTTGGTAGACTTCAACAGGAGATTGCGTTCATGAAGAAAGGATTCCAGTCTTCGTTTATCCGTCCTCGATGGTTTGAATTCATTCGAAAGTGGCAGAGACAACAAAAGAATTAAACAAATCCAAAAAATCACCTGAAAAACAAAAAAGGTTGCCTTGGGAATATGCTGCCGTGAGACCACATGATCCAAAGATAACGACATCTAGTGTTTTTACGTCATAATCACAAAGGAAAAAATACTGCCAGCATTTCTATTATGATTGTATGCAGATATGAAGTGTTTCTCCGTGTATTTGGTTTATAATACCCTCCCACCCCCACCCACCCAAAAAAAAGAAAACTGTAGTAACGGGTGCAAAGTCGACTTTATTGTGATTTTACAAAAACATTCTTGGAGTTAAGTTTTTTATTTCATCTCCATCGCAAATGAGCGCTTTAGAAGAAAGCTTTTTAATGTTGAATGTGTACGGCAATAAACGAAAAACGACAGTAATTAGTTATATTTTCAGGTACACGCTGGTTCAGCCCTCTTCAGATCTGTCTTGAACGTGTTACTTGAATTTTTCTTACAGCCACGCCACTTTAAACGACAGTTTGTAATTTTCAACGAACTGCGCATTTGCAAAATGGTTCAAATGGCTCTGAGCACTATGGGACTTAACAGCTGTGGTCATCAGTCCCCTAGAACTTAGAACTACTTAAACCTAACTAAGCTAAGGACATCACACACATCCATGCCCGAGGCAGGATTCGAACCTGCGACCGTAGGCGCATTTGCATCTTAAGGCAATAAGCAAACTTAGCTGCCAACTGAAGATTGCGTGAGCCTAGACATACATTACGTACAAAAACACACATTTAAAAAGAAAAGTAGTGATCTTTACCGAATTTTCCGTTTCCTAACAGAAAAATCACGTAATTCTACAATAACTGTGTCTTTTTTTCTGAATCAGAATTCCGTGAACCGTTTTGAAGCGACCCGTTCCTTGCTATTATCGTCATCATTATTAATATCAAACACAGCAAATAAATTCACTACGCTGAACTTCATATTTTATCACTAGTCGGATACTTCCTAAGCGCCTACGACTGTGTGATGTGTCGGCAGATAATTTGTGCAGATTCCAGTAAAGTGACATTCCTTTGGCAGATTGATATTTTATCAATGACATTGGTTTTGAAGTGTTCAGTAAGATCTTTTGGCACTTCTTTCACGACCACAGGGGCCATTTTTTACTGATTTACACCATAGTAGCTGTAGTACGATTTTCAAGTCCTCATACCTTTTTTCCATGATTGTGACGCCTGGTGTGTTAGTTACTATGTTCCAGCATTTGAGCTGCCTGAAGTCCCACAGTAATTTGACATGTTCGTTTCCGCCATATTTTTCTGGCTTGTGACCCCACCTGTTCCTTGCCACCAGCAGATGGTAATTTTCGCCTAAATCCCAGTGGATCATTCGTGCCACATGAATAGGAGCGATCTTTTTGCAACAGCTCAACATACGGTCAATTATTTCCCCAGGTTATCTGCAGAGTCTGCACTTTGGGTCTTCTGTTGATTTCTCAATTGTTAGTTAGATGTCTTTAGTTCTGATGGTTTTTCCCCCCTTCTTCCGGTGCAGCAAAAAAACAATCCTGACGTTTCTTTTTAGAGTTCCGTTGCTAAGCCAAGGCTTCGTATTTGCGGTATCTCTTTCTCCTTCAATATACTCCAAAAACTGCCCATGCATTATTATTATTACAATACTATTAGTCAAACAACTAGCAATGCATGCATCACTATTGTTTTGCCACCGTATTCTTCGTCAATTGCAATGTGAAACACGATTAGCGCAATATGAAGAGTTCCGTTGCCAAAAGTCTGTTACTCAAGACATACTCCACACAAACGTAACTCTGTTAAGTCGGCATGCATCAGCGTTCTTAAAACCACGCGCGAAGTGCAGTAGTTACCGCTTCGGCCTCTTGCTGTATTGGGCGGCGTCTCACTGGAATGTTCCACTACTCGTACCGTTCTAAAGTCACGTAAGTTAGTTTTTTGCTATCAAAAAATGACGAATAATTAGACTGTGATAAAATATTATGAGTGCCAATATTATTTGCGGACCCTCATGGCCGACTGATAAGAACTGTTCTTGTTACGAACTCTTCTATATGACCGAACAACTGTGTCGTCTCTCTTATCTCTCCCGAGACACAGCAGTATTATGACGACAGGTGAGCTAAATCGTTTCACTGCCGGTAAAGTCTTTTTTGTTGCTTCCACTGCAGAAGAGGTGTTAGCTAGAAGTGAGTTGCATTGGACACAGGCACGAGGTCGTACGAATAAAAGGGCGAATGTACTTGATTCTCGGAATTTCGGAAAGCATTCCCAGGTTCGCATGAATGAAGCGAATTGGAAAATATACTTCGCCTGAGGAAGTTCTCACCTTGAGCAAAAGAGTGGGGGCATCGTCCAATGAGAATAAACATTCTCCGATTTCGTAAGAAGAAAACTAGAGAAGTTTAGAAGTTTCTCAAAGGCGTATATATATATATATATATATATATATATATATATATATATATATATATATATATATATATATATATATAGCAATGACAGAATATATGTTGCTCAGAAGGCAAATAAGGTATACATTGCCCGAAGAAATAATGAAGAGAAAAACTGCAGTTTATACAGATTTAAGAATAAAAAAATTTGTTGGCTGGCGAACTTCCTTCCCGTAACTCATGAAAGAGGAGGAGGCAACCTTTAAAGTAAAGCGAAGATGAGAATATTTTTGTGCTATGTAGCAGACCCAGTTTTCAGACTGGTGTAGAAGGTATTCACTAGATAACCATGTCACTGAAATTGTCAAATGTTCTTCTTTATGTTTTCTCGCATCATAAATCTTATATTTTGCTACGTGAGAAATAAACCGGCAGATGAGAAAAAGTAATGACTGGTTTGTTACGAACCTAACGATCTGTTTCTCGTAACGAAAGCGCACGGACGACCGCCTTGAGCGAGCACATGAATTCGATAACATAGTAAGAAAACGCTTTTTCGCAAAATGTCTGTAATCGTCTTAATAATCTATTGCCGCACATAAAACTAAATCTGAAACGTAGTGCAACTCTTCCAGAACTCACTGATGGTAATTCCATATTTGTACACTGTTTGAGCAAGACGAATGAAATGTAAGATTATGCGTGCGTTTTGCGCCGGACGCGGCAGACTACACACACCCAGAACCCTCTCAAGAAGAAGAAGTAGTGAGAAAGAACTTTCTCACCTGGAAATACGCTTAGAAGTTTTGTGTTCGTATGAAACTGAGCACTTTATCAGAAAATGTTCTTTTGCTCTGAGAACCTTCTCTATGGATTTTTTTCGATTCATATAACCCACGAGCTCCACTTACGATCCTGTATACGTAAGAAACTAAATGTGTTCAGTAGCAGGTTATGCTGGCATGGGGGAAGGCAAGGAGCGTGAAAAGCTAAAATCCCTGGTTGCGACAAAACTGGGTCGATTTGTTCTCCATGCCGATTGGTCAGCACGCGTGCCGTCTGAACAGCGGGATTGGCTGAAGCGGGTCTCCTCAGGGGCACGCTGCTGACCTTCAGCGATAACAGCTCGCAACGAATTCCTATCGGCTAACTACTGATGCGGGATTTTTTCTGACTCCTGAACTACCACACGCACCGTATGAAGCTTCGAACAGAACTACGTGATATACTCTGCACAGTTAGAACGAGATCTCAATATTCAACCACCTAATATCAATAATGTGATATATCACTGTCTGTCTGATGAGCCACTGTGACACACGACTCACTTCATTTTTACTGATATTACTGATAACCATATCTCCAACATCCTATCTCGTATCTCTCTCTGTCTCTCTCTCTCTCATAAATATTTATTCACAGCATGCAACATGAAAACAAGTTTAGAATACTGCAATTTTCCTCAAAACAAATACTGCAGCTTTCTTTCTCAAGCCAAATTATTTAAGAAACACGTAAATTATTCTTTTCAGCTGACAGCTTCCAAATGAAGTTAATTTATAACGATTACATCATCAGAGACGTAACAGTCAGAACAATTTTATTAATGACTGCAATAATTGTTCCTCGTGTTCTCTTTCTATGAGTTTTTAATCGTCACATACATTATCATCAGAAAGAGAACAACATGAACAAATAAAGAGAAGGCTATAAGATTAGGGTTTTACGTCCCCTAGACGAGGTCATTACAGACAGAGTATAAATTCGGACACGGGAAACACGGGGAAAGAGTTTGGACCTTTTTTTTCCCTTCAGGAAATGATCTCAATATTTGCCTTAAGTGATGATTCGAGAAAACCGCGGAAAACCTAAATCTGGATGCCCAGACGAGGATCTGAACCACAGTCCTCTCGAATAAGAGTTCAGATGACCAATGTGAAAGAATGGAGTCGCTATTTTGGCACATACCAATGTAAGATAGAGAACAGTACAAAAATTTTAGCTCGAGAGAAACGTCCATGTACGATACAATAATTGCGGTACGTCTGATCTGACGGTATACAAATCTCTCTCTGCACCGTGTATCTCAAAGTGTAAGCGAGATGGACAAACTCGCAGCTTCCTTTAAATGTTCTGGACCGTAAACCTGTGCACTTTACAAAACGAAACAAAGTATTTTATGATTCTAATATCAGCGAGTCACAAACAGAATCCGTCAACTAATACGAATACCTGGGTATAAAATGTTGTAGGAGGCATGAAATGGAACGATCGATCATATAGGATCAACTAGGTGGCAGCCATCATCGGTTCACTGGCAGAATACTCTGAGAGGTGCAGCCGGTCTACAAAGGAAACTGCTTACAAGTCACTCATCCGACCCTTCGTAGAATACTGCTCAAGTGTATGGGATCTGTACGAAATAGGACTAACAGAGAATACTGAACGTATACAAAGAAAGGTGGCACAAACGGTCACAGCTCTGACCCATGGGCTAGCGTCACCGAGATGCTGCAAAATCTTAACTGGCATACGCTTGAAGACAGGTGTAAACTATCCCGTGTGAAGCTAACTGCACAGTTTCAAAAATCAGCTTTAAAGGGGGAATCTAGGAAAATACTACAACCGTCTACGTATCGCTCCAGTAGCGATCACGGAAAGATTACACTAGTTACAGCGGGCACAAAGGCCTTTATGAACGCATTCTTCCCGTTCTCCGTAATTATGCTAACAGAAGACTCAATATCTGCTACACTACGGAGTACCCTCTACCACGCTAAACAGCATAGATGTATAAGTAGAGATCGACAATGTCATCGAGATATCCCACGAGATAACGATAATGTGCAGATGTCATTTTATTACCTGTTTCAAACAATAACTGTTTTAATTTATGTCGATATTAAACAGGCATAATTTGCCGCAAATGATTCCGTACAACAGAATGAAGTGAAGACACAGCGAAGAAGACTTAACTCTCATATCGCGCTTCGGATATGAAATTACACTGTCAGGATAAATTTGAAATTTTCCAGGTAATCAACAGGATGTGTCAAAGTTATTAGCATACTGGTCGTAGTATCAGACAACTAAATAACCCGGTTGCAGAGGGTCATGCATAGAATGCTAGGCTGTGAGAAGAATGCAGCCTGACCAGAATATAACTGGCATGCTGGTATGTTGGCCAGCCAAAGCGTGGTTTTTACGCAGTTTCTCATACCCGTTTACGCTGTTACTGGGGCCCTCATAAGGGAAATTACTTATCGTACCCCCCTCAGATTTAGTGGTAAGAGGACAGCCCGTCAAAAACTGAAGACGGATTAGGCATGAAAACAGGAAGAAGGCGTACTGAACTGTGAAAGAAGCAAAATAGAAACAGTGAACAACCCAAGCGCAAGTTGTGCATGATCTAGCAATGTGACAAAGCCGCGAAGTCGTGGTTAAGTGGTCACGGTGTTGGACTGCCCAGCGGGCGAGCCGTGATCGAAGCTCCCTCGTACCTTCTTTTTTTCTCTCCACAAAATTTTGAACTGTCCGTCCAGCCATTGACATGTTTGTTCGCTGTATTCAAATGTATGGTTGTGTCGTGGTGTAAAGTCCGTCTGCAACAGCGACGTGTAAGGAAGGGACCTATAATGAAAGTTGATTCTGCACTACTACTCTATTTGCGGCCGAAAGGAAGTGCGTTTCGAATGGAACAGCAAACGTTTGATGACAAGGCAACAAGTCAACCGAATTCTCCATCGGAAGCACGTCTGGTGTGTCAGTGACAGCATTAGTAACAATACGTGTGTCATATGATAGGAATCTCTTATCGAAGCACCTAACTTGTACGCCAGGTTCAAATGGCTCTGAGCACTATGGGACTTAATTACTGAGGTCATCAGTCCCCTAGAACTTAGAACTACTTAAACCTAACTAACCTAAGGGCATCACACACATCCATGCCAGAGGCAGGATTCGAACCTGCGACCGTAGCGGTCACGCGGTTCCAAACTGACGCGCTTAGAACCGCACGGCCACACCGGCCGGCGACTTGTACGCCAGGTGAGTGAGTGAGATATGCCTCCTTGCCCGATTTAGGTGGTGTTGTAAATGTGAACCACAAAACTGCAACAAATGAACGCAACAGTTTCACCATCACACAGTCTTCCCTGTCTCCATCAACACACATGTTTTTAACGTTTTTGGAGCTGTGTTCCATTTTGTGAGTTTTGACTCTTGAACGCCTTTGTTGTAACACAGTTCACACCCGTTTATTTGTTGTCTTCATTTCTGTGATACGTCCATGTGGTATCTCGCCGGCTCTCACTATTATCACATTTACTTTTGACGGTAACGTATTCTTATACATGACTCATATTCTATAACCAATGGATAGTGTAACAACTGCCAAGACAAAAGAAAGAGAACAAACATTTCAATGACCGGACGGACAGTTCATAATTTTGTGGAAAAAATATGGCATGATAGAGTTTTGAACCCGTCTCTTCCTCTCTGGAGTCTGACACCGTGACCATTTTATCACGACGCCGTGACTCTTCTTGTCCGCTACGTGTTTCACTTCTTGAGCTTTGACCGTTCAGTTTTATTTTGCTTCTTTTTCACAATTCAGTACACCTTCTTCCTGTTTTCATGTCTGATCTGTGTGCACTTTTTTATGGGCTACCCACTGGAACATATTACCACTAAATCTGATGGGGGCGCGATAGAGAGTTTCTCTTGTCAGAAACACAAACAGTTACAACGATAAAATACGTCGCACTCATAAACAATCGTGATTAGTTGCAAGGCAGTACCTACTACGGGATGAAGAATGGTGAACTAACTGCATCCTAGCAACGGAGACAGACAAGAGGATGTTCTGTCCACCATGCTTTTAAATCTGACATTTGTGCGGCAGTCCAACGTTTCAAATTAAAATGCTTAATAACAGCAAGAAATTCGGTTGTCCGCATTTTCAACCGCAGTCGACGCACTGACCAATTCTGACGGCTGTCGAGAACAAAATCTGTATTGTACATTGTTGAAATTCTTCATACCCTTCTTGTAATAATCAAGCTTGCCAACCACGAAGGCGCAATAACGATGTTCCATTTTTAATGGAAGTTTACCAGACTTACCACACCATGTGCCAGCTGGTCCTACGCAGTCAGTGCAGCAAGAGGGGTCGGCGTGGAGACGTCACAAAGGCTCTACCTGTGTGGGCGTGCCTGTGACCACACGGTGAACGAAGCAGGCAGATCTGTTGGAGCATCAACGCTGTCTGTCCACCGTGTCTAGAAGAAATGGTGTACCACTCGCAGCGGTGTAATATGAGTACAGAGGTCGCAGAAAGATCCTAACCAACAAGACTGGAGACGAGTATCGCGCCTTTTCAATGACGATCGGTAGACATGTGTGTGGTGTGTGGATACCTGCATAGTATTTCGAGCTCGGGCACACTGAAGAGCACGCTATGCGTAACTCCACATGGTTGGTGATTTTTGTTTTTTAATACTTGTGAGGTGCGTTATAAAAGTAACGGGATCCTTTTTAACATTAGAAGTATCAGAACAGCTTTAGCTATATCGAATACTTGGTCTGTAAGCTGTCAAAAATTAAGTATGTACTAATAAAATGTTAATTTGGTTTTCAGAAAGGCTTTTCAACAGAAAATGCTATACACGGTGGTCGGAAGTTCCCGTTACAAACTTCTAGGACCTGTATTGGAGAGTGAATACATGATATTTTGTATAGGAACCCATGTTCAGAAACGTATTATTTCCGTGCTACAACCATTTGAAAACGTGTTGATAATGCGACCATTTTTACAAGTAGTTGACTGGGCGTGATCCAGTAAATCACTTGTTTTACAATTGCACTCATTAATAGACAATGAGACTGCTCGTGTACTCGTTGACGGGTTCTCATCAACGTGATGCACTAACACCTCCTCCAGTTCGGGCGTGTGGGGCCTCCCTGGAGCGCCATAGTCACGCCTGCTGCTGGTAAGAAACCCTTTCTCGAAACCGCTGCGTGATTGTGGCGAAAAGGGGACGCGATGTAGTCTGAAGTTGTGGAGAACTATCTTGATAAAGGCGACGTGCAGCTCTTCCATTGCCGTAAGCTTCGCCATTCAAGAAGATCATGTCGGTGTTTTCTGCGAACTTGTACTCAGCCGTGTTGCTCCAACACTGACATAGGCGTGAATGGGGCTCAACCAAGTCAGTAAGATAGGATAGGATGTCAAATGACATCAGCCGATCTGACGTAAGCACCCATCACTATGACTATCCTGTTGCAAACCTACCTAGCAAATATGTTTTCAAACGTCTGTAGCAAGATAACGGTATGTTTCCGGACAAGGGTTCCTATTCAAAATACTATGTACTCACTCCCCTCTACTAAGTCCTAGAAGTTTGTAATGGCAATTTCCGACCACCCTGTATATGCTTTCACTGATCAAATATTAAATGCTCTGATAACTGAACATCACCCACTGGAATTTTTTGTGATCTCCCAAAGGCTTCTGACTGTGTGAATCAAGAAATTCTTATTCTAGATAAGCTAAGTATTGTGATATGAGTGGGACAGTGCACAAATGGTTTAATTCGTATTTAACTGGAAAAATGCAGACGGTTGGAATTAACAGTACAGATAGAGACCTTTGCTTGCTGCTACGTTAATATTCTGCATATACTAACAACCGTTAGTATATTAGGAGATTCCGCTAGTCACGCGTATAGCGAAACTTGTAGTTTAGCGAAGATCAAATACATGAAGTCATGCAACAAATGCAGTTAGCTTGAATATTCGCAAGCTGGAGGAAATGAGAATATTTGAAAGAATCCGTTGCGTGGTTATTAAATCAGCATTCGTCTGTGCAGTACTGATATGACAATGCAGTTAACTTTTCTCTGTTAACAAAGACTGCAGTGCTTGATTTGTGACGGTACGCGCCGCTACTGAGTACCGGTACCGTTAAAATATGATTTTAAGAAATCTAAATTTGAAAAACACCCTTCTCCTGAAACGTCATGGTACCGGAACTATTTTTTCCTCTCCCAAACCAAGCACTGACAGTCTGTTAAATGAGCATTTGTGAATCTTGAAATTAGTGGATACTGCATTACTGAAGAAGATATTCTTGTATTGCAGTAGTTGTTACGCTACTTCTTGTATTGCAGTAGTTGTTACGCTACATAGTAATATTTTTCACGCCATTGTGTTCTTGGATATCTGTTGACGATTTACTGATGAACCAGTTTCAGCCAGATTTGTGTGTACTCTTAGCATATTGCGACAGTCTGTTCAGCAATCTGCATACACGCGTGACCCTTTTTCTTATGTGATATAACAAGTCTGGTATTGCTGACAGATGTTCCTGCAACAGGTACAGCGTGCAGCGGAAATAACTATCGTATCACATATGGCACTTAACCTTTTGAAAGGGTAAGATGTCTCTCATGTCCAGAATTTCAATTTTTCATTCTTGTTTTCTTAATCAATGATCCTTTCGTTACATAACAAAAGCTGAACTGTGTAACTTTTTTTTTCCTGTAACAGCAATAGTGTCAACTAGCTGCTACAGCGCATCAAACTGTCCCGCCCACATATCTCGGTTTGCTTTGGTGTACCCATTTTGGTAACGGTGATAGAAAGGCGTTCAAAAATGCGACTAATTGACCTCTCTCCCGGTAGTACAACTGAATACTGAGTATGTAAAAGGACGGAAGACCAACTGGGAACATCTGTGAAACAACAGAAAATAATGACCCTTGAACATTTACTTGCAGCTATAATCTACATCAGAATTCAGTCATGTGAATGAAACAAACTACAGGAGTTTCACCTGTATTAACCCGCAAAATTCAACTAGAACTGGATTCATGAACAGCGGCAACTGGCTTATGATTTTTCATAAAAATATCGCTTCAAGACGATCCACATTTCGTTTTTTCGAAAGAATTTTCTCTATTCGTCTACATCAATGTTATTCCCTTCAAAATAGTTCCCAATAGAAATTATGCTGTACATTTGGCGTAAACCAGATCTTTGGGATACATTTTTTTCGGTACTTTAAGGTTTTCTTTATTTCTGGGAGCAGTTCAAAGTCACATGCAGTGACGTCTTGCGAATATGGATGCTGGGGCAATATTACAGAGTTATTTTTGGCAATAAATAAAAGAAAATGTAACGACGTGTGTAAGGTGCATTGTTGTGGTGCAAAAATTAGTAGTAGTCACTGATCGTTCGACCTTGGGACAAAAACTCAACTATGCCGTTACACACTGTGCATAATTTTCGTTCGCATTTGACCGCACTTCTCGAGCTTTTTTCGGTCTTCGTGATCCAGAATAGCTCCACTGCAACGATTTAGCGTTCACTTCCAAGTCATATCCATAATGCCATATTTCATCTCTCGTTATGACACGCTTCAGTAGATCTACATCGTTGTTGTTTTCGTCTACCGACTCTTGAGCAATTTTTTTTCTTTTTTTGTTCTTTTTTCTCTCTCTTGGAAAGTCGACATTTTGGAAGAGATTTTACTGTCACACGTATCATATTCAAAATATTCCAAAAAGTGTCAAGCCATGAGTCAGTTCATCTGCCAATATCATTATCTACTAGTGTGATTGTGATCCAGAGACCGTTCATAATGGTTTGTATCATTTTTTCCACGATCTCATTAGTTAATGATGTGCTGGGGCGTCCAGGTCGCTCGTCATCTTGAAAGTCTTCAGGGCTCCTTCGAAACGATTATACCACTCTTAAAGCGTTGTTTTGCGCATAGCACATGCACCAAAATCAGTATTTATCATTTCTAAATTTTCCTGTTTTTTGTTACACTCGTGTAGCAAAATTTGATACAAATATGACCATTTTTATACAAATAAAATAATTACCAATACTAAAAAACCTTTTTATATTACATTAACACTTGTCCCATAGAAAATTAACACGACATTTCACAATGATGCGAAGCAATTATTACTTCATATCTAAAAATTCATCTATTGAGTAGAAGAAGTTATCATTCAGACAGTCTTTTAATTTGTTTTTAAATGCTGGTTGGCTGTCTCTCAGACTTTTAATGCTGTTTGGTAAATGGCTCTGAGCACTATAGGACTTAACACCTGTGGTCATCAGTCCTCTAGAACTTAGAACTACTTGAACCTAACTAACCTAAGGACATCACGCACATCCATGCCCGAGGCAGGATTCGAACCTACGACCGTAGCGGTCAGGCGGTTCCAGACTGAAGCGCCTAGAACCGCACGGCCACACCGGCCGGCGCTGTTTGGTAAATGACCAAAGACTTTTGTGGAAGCATAATTCACCTCCTTTTGTGCCAGATTTAACCCAGAATAGTGAAGATCACCTTCCTTCTAGTGTTGTAGCTAAGCACTTTGCTATTTTGGACTGGGTTGGGTCATCAATAACAAAGTTCGCAAGTGTATATATGCATTATGAAGGTATTGTGAGTATCCCCAGTTCCCTAAATAAGCGTCAAGGTGATCTTGGGTGGGCTCCAGGCATTATTCTGATTACGTGCTTTTGTGCACGGAATACTTTTCCTGTTAATGATCAGTTACCCCAAACTATGATGCCATTTCAAAGCAGTGAATGAAAATGGACATAATACGCTAATTTACTAATATGTTTATCACCAGAATTTACAGTAGCCTAATAGCATAAGTAGTTGAACTCAAACGTTCAATCGCCAATGTACTGCTTCCAATTCCACGCCTCATCAATGCACACACCCAGAAATTTTGAATATTCTGCCTTAGCAACAGACTTCTATTCAAAGTCTGTATCTATAAATAGTATTATGCCATTTGCTGAACAGCAATTTCTCAAAATTTAGTGGGAGTCCATTTGCAGAGAATCACTTAATTTTCTGAAAGGCATTATTTACAACTTCCTCAGGTAAATCTTGTTTGTTGGGTGTGATTAATATTTGAAGGGACAGAATAATCGGCCTCTGGGCAATGAGTCTGTCAAACCATGCTATTTTGACTAGTACAGTCCACGATGCTGTAACAGTAATGTGTGTGGAACGGGGGCATAGAGGTGCATCGTACGCAACGATAAGTGAGTACTGCATATCACAACGTGAGCACAGCTGCGAATTACCGCCACCAAGCCTGCGAGGTCAAAACGGACTGACAACTGCGCCCACAGGGTTGGCTCGAGCAACACCTTCTGATACCTTCTGTTAGGTGTTGGCTCGAGGCTGGGGCACCGTTGCGGGAGTGTACCTGTATGCATCGACGTTTCATCGTCTAGTGCGAGCTGGACTGGTGGCTCTCCTGACACTGTATGGACGTCCGCTGTCTCAGAAACAGAAATAAGACTGATAATGTGAACGCCATCGTTGACTTGCTAAACGGAAAAGTGTGCTGATTTCAAGAGAGTCTTGTTTCAATATGACCAAAGTGATAGGCGCGTTATGAGTTGGACACTGTGGAAATGACTAGATTGCACTGGTAATGATATGGCGGACAAATGTAAAGTGTGAAAGTCTGGGGACGCAATCGGATACAACTTGAGACCTCGATGTCAACAGCATCTCCTGCATCACGTAAATTTTAGAGCCAGCCTTCGAGCCACTCCAAAACCACATTTCAACAATAAAATGCCCTGACAAAAGCGCAAGCCTTCTTCAGCAAAAAATTGATCCAATGTTTCCCTGGCTTTCACGTTTGCCTGACAAGTTGATGTCTCGGGTATGGTTGGTACGCAACTCGTTCTTCAGCTACCAGTGCTGGTTCTTTGTGGACTCGCTTGCAAACCAGATGGAGACAGAATTTCCTACAAATACAGTGTCTCAAAAATACTTTTTCAAACATTGGGGACAGATTCGTTCACTAAAACAAGGGGAAAAAATTCATACAAATGTATGTCTGAGAATCTTCCGTTTTCGAGTTGTTATTGAAAGTTCATAATTTATGTGACTGTAGTTCGTCGACACATTAACTCAAAATAAATGCTCGAAAATGTTCTCCCCTCTTGCTTCTAAACACGCATGAACTCGTCTAATCATGGATTATCGTACCCTTTCAAACGTCCTGATGGTTTTGAATTGTTTTGCACGGTTCCATGACAAGAGGATGAAGCATTTCTGCATCCGGGTGGTTTGCTGCATAGACCAATTGTTTAAAGTTTCTCCTGAGATGATAATCGAAAGGACTGAGGTCGGTTGAACGTGTAAGCCATAGAACTGATCCTCCTCTACCTATCCATCTGTCATGACACTCGCAGATACCAGCCTGTGCATCCCGAACACTGAGTCTGAAATATGCTGGAGCTCTATCATACACAAAACTCATGTTATTTACAGGTCTTCTCGTAGGTCTTTGTGGGTGTTCTGAATAAGACCCTGTTAGACAGCACGGTATGTGCTGGGGGAGCGTATTGCCCTACCGGACAGTCTCCTACTATTTCGCCCCCCACTCTCACCTCAAATAAATCATGCTGCTTCTAGCCTGTAGTGTCCAACAAGGATTGCGATCCGTCTATATATGTTGGCTGTGGAAATTTATTTCATCTCTTCCAAATGTTGCCTCATCTGTAAATAATCGAGCGAGGTGGAGCAGTGGTTAATACACTGGACTCGCATTTGGGAGAACGACTATTCAAATCCCCTCCAGCCATCCTGATTTGGGTTCCCTAAATCGCTCTAGGCAAATTGCCGGGATGGTGCCATTGAAAAGGGGACGGCAGATTTGTTTCCCCACCCTTTGGTAATCCGAGCTTATGCTCTTCTCTAATGAACGCGCTGTCGATGAGACGTTAAAACTCTTATCTTACCTCCTTCACCAGTAAACAAAACTGAAGCATAAAAAAAGAAAGAAAAAAACGGATTGGCAGTTTCTGCAGCAAACCATCGGTAGGATGGATGATACGGATACATGACTTGCTCGTGAAGTACCGTCCAGGCTGAACGTGGAGATGTACCACATGCCAGAGCTACTTGTCTTGCGCTGATTCCTGGTTCTTGCTCGACAAACCGTAGGACGTGCTCTTCCTAGTCACGTACGAGCAACATGTGGTCTTTCCCGATCCTCAGTCTTTGATGCTACGCATTCTGACTCGGCAACGCGATGACACACAGCAGCAAAGGGTCGATGACCGACTCGACGATCTTCGGCTTGGAAACGCCGTCTGATAGAGCCGTGCAGCCAAGAGTTCATTATCATTCGCGCGGCCGCTCATATACACCATGTCTGTTTGATCACGAAACGAATATCCTGCCATATTTCAACAGAGCACTTTCAGTTAACTCACTACCCGTAGACCCGTTGAACACAGACGAATGACGAGGGTAACCGTCTCCCTCACGACGCAACACCCTATAGGCCATAATGAGTCAAACATGTGCACTAATAAGCGAAGTTGTTAGGTTGTAGCCGGAAAGCCTGTGAACAACTTTCGTTAATAACTCAAAAACTAAGGATTTTCGGAAATATGTTTACATCAACTTTTTTCTTGTTTTGGTGTAAAGAACCTGTCCCCAAAGTTTGTAAAAGTATTTTTGAAAAAGCCTGTATATCAGTGTACCCGATGATCCCATACAGTACCTTTAAATGTTCTGACTGCAGCACATATTGCCTTTCAACCAACACTAAATTTTCAAAATTAGAGATCATGTACATTTCTGTATTTTCTAAAATAAAAGTTATAGTGTTGTTGCACATTTCTTATTGAAGAGCAAATGTGGAGTTTTGACGAAAATGATTGATATACAGGGGAATAGAACAATATGCACACTTGACAGTGGCAATATGTTGACATGCTACACATTTGCGGTTTATACCCGCTGCAGTAATCCAACAACAATAAACACAACTGATTGTCCAGATCTTTACCACGAGCTGTTCCTATGCGCTGTGTTTAAATTACTCGACTAAAACTCCACATCACATCAGCACTTCAATGGCGAATACGAGAAGATCGTACGATAACATAACATGAAATACTACCTAAAACTAAATTAACGTAATATTCTCACCTAATCGAATGAACTCATCTACTTGATTTCAGAGGAGTACAACGCCAAAAGTGCTCAAAACATCTTACGAAACCCTCTTCTTATCCGATGAACCAGGGCAAACATTTTAGGAAACTTATGACTGATGAGGCAGCCCTCTTTGGAAATGGCTCAAATGGTTCTGAGCACTATGGAACTTAACTGCTGAGGTCATTAGTCCCCTAGAACTTAGAACTAGTTAAATCTGACTAACCTAAGGACATCACAAACATCCATGCCCGAGGCAGGATTCGAACCTGCGACCGTAGCGGTCTTGCGGTTCCAGACTGCAGCGCCTTTAACCGCACGGCCACGTCGGCCGGCCCTCTTTGGAAAGTTTTCATATTTAAATGACAATATCGTAACTGAAATAGTGCACAACTGGGTCAAAAATGAAAGGTCAGCTGGGACGTCTTGTTGTGATTCGTCCCTCGCCGAGCACTTCTCCTTTACCTTCGCGGTAACAATGGGTCAACAGCAACGCCAATATTCCGCTTTACAGTACTGAACTCGGACCTCTTGACGCTTCGGCTATCTACTGTTTCCCAACGGCGAGAATCTCCGAGAGCTATCGTAGCGATTGCAGCAGCACGGAAAAGTGAAAGCCGCCGCCACTGCGCAGATTCATCCGAGGCTCCAGCTGGCGACACCACAGCCAAGTACTCCAGTTATTTGCTGCTGAAAACAGCCAAGAGCGTAGTTCAAGTTATTTAGGGAACTCACAGGAAACCTAGCTCTGAGTGGCCTAGTGGGAAACGAAATAAACTTCCCGCATAAAAACCTAGCGTCTTTATCGCTGTGCCATAATGTCACTGAATACGTATTTTTATCATACGACAAAAAATGCGTGGTTTCGACTGAGCATATCATAGGCAGCAAACGGTTAGTAGAAAAGGTTAACACTGCTGGCTGTCCAGCCACATTATTGTGACCACCGATTCTGTTCGACATCAACGTGCAGTAACCACTCATAGATAGCAAGCGGCAGCACAAGCAATGAACGGTATACACAGCTTGCAGGAGAACACGGAAAACACTGCAGACACCGTCGTAATGCAGAAACGGAGCGATTTGTCGGATGTCCAAAAGGGATTTACACTACTGGCCATTAAAATTGCTACACCACGAAGATGACGTGCTACAGACGCGAAATTTAACCGATAGGAAGAAGATGCTGTGATATGCAAATGATTAGCTTTTCAGAGAATTCACATAAGATTGGCGCCGGTGGCGACACCTACAACGTGCTGAAATGAGGAACGTTTCCAACCGATTTCTCGTACATAAAAAGCAGTTGACCGGCGTTGCCTGGTGAAACGTTATTGTGATTCCTCGTGTAAGGAGGAGAAATGCGTACCACCACGTTTCCTACTTTGATAAAGGTCGGATTGTAGCCTATTGCGGTTGCGGTTTATTGTATCGCGACATTGCTGCTCGCGTTGGTCGAGATCCAATGACTGTTAGCAGAATATGGAATCGGTAGGTTCAGGAGGATAATACAGAGCGCCGTGCTGGATCCCAAAGGTCTCGTATCACTACCAACCGAGATGACAGGCATCTTATCCGCATGGCTGTAACGGATCGTGCAGCCACGTCTCTATCCCTGAGTCAACAGATGCGGACGTTTGCAAGACAACAACCATCTGCACGAACAGTTCGACGTTTGCAGCAGCATGGACTGTCAGCTCGGAGACCATGGCTGCGGTTACCCTTGACGCTGCATCACAGACAGGAGTGCCTGCGATGGTGTACTCAACGACGAACCTGGGTGCACGAATGGCAAAACGTCATTTTTTCGGATGAATCCAGGTTCTGTTTACAGCATCATGATGGTCGCATCAGTGTTTGGCGACATCGTGGTGAACGCACACTGGAAGCGTGTATTCGTCATCGCCATACTGGCGTATCACCTGGCGTGATGATACGGGGTGCCATTGGTTGCACGTGTCGGTCACCTCTTGTTCGCATTGACGGCACTTTGAACAGTGGACGTTACATTTCAGATGTATTACGACCCGTGGCTCTACCCTTCATTGGATCCCTGCGAAAGCCTACATTTAAGCAGGATAATGCACGACCGCATGTTGCAGGTCCTATATGGGCCTTCCTGGATACAGAAAATGTTAGACTGCTGCCCTGGCCAGCACTTTCTCCAGATCTCTCAGCAACTGAAAACGTCTGGTCAATGGTGGCCGAGCAACTGGGTCGTCACAATATGCCAGTCACTACTCTTGATGAACTGTGGTATCGTGTTGAAGCTGCATCGGCAGCTGTACCTGTACACGCCATCCAAGCTCTGTTTGACTCAATGCCCAGGCGTATCAAGGCCGTTATTACGGCCAGAGGTGGTTGTTCTGGGTACTGATTTCTCAGGATCTATGCACCCAAATTGCGTGAAAATGTAGTCATATGTCAGTTCTAGAATAATATATTTGTCCAATGAATACCCGTTTATCATCTGCATTTCTTCTTGGTGTAGCAATTGTAATGGCAAGTAGTATACATTGTCTTTCAGGCCAAGGTTGGAATCATTTCCTAATCGGCTAAGTTTTTCAACTGTTCACGTGCCGCAGTGGTTAAAGCATACAATCCATGGAAAAATGGCGATGGAAAAATGGCGCTATACAAAACCGGCACCGAGCCAAGTGCGGTGCATCATGGGCCATAGATGACTGTAGTGAACGACGGCTGCGGAGATGTATAAGGACGAACAGAGGGCAACTGTCGAGCAAATGACTACCCAGATGAACCAAAGGTGTCTGCGAACGTTGCTGCGTATGGGCCTCCTGAGGAGGTGCCTAGGTCATGTATCCATGCTGGCTGATGTTCATCAGCGACGAAGGCTGAAATTTGCTTGCAAATACTGCAACTGGACGTCCAGTAAGTAGCGAAAGACAGCCTTTTCGGATGAATCACGTTTTATATTTCATCAGACAGATGGACGTTGGAGAGTACGGCGTGGAACGTCTCAAACCAAACACCCTGCAACAATTGCCGGAATTCAAGAGGACTGAGCGTTACGGTCTGTAGAATATTTTCGTGGCATTCCTCGATGGTCTCGTCATTCTGAAAGGCACAATGGATCAACAAAAGCATGGAACTATCCTTGGGGACCATGTCCACCTCTAAATGCAATTTATTTTTCCTCAGAACGATGGCATCTACCAGCAGGACAATGCACCGGTTCACGCAGCTCGCAGTGTATGTGCGAGGTTCGAGGAGCACCAGGATGAATTTACTGCAATCCTCTGGGAATCTGATTCGTCGGGTTTAAACCAATCGAGAATGTGTGGGGCCACCTAGATCGGGCTGCTCGCGCCATGGATCCTCAGCCAACAGACCTAGCGCAACTGAATACGGCACTGGAGTCGGCATGGCTCCCCGCCCCTGTCCGTACATTCCAGGACCTCACTGACACTCTTCCCGCACGTCCCACAGCGGTCCGCGCTGCAAAAGGTGGTAATTCAGCCTTCTGACAGACGGCCCCATTAATGTGATTCGACAGCGTATAACAGTGTGAAAATTGACACAAAAAAGTGAACGAATACAAAAACAACGTGGGCTTATGGCAAATTAAACCTAAATAAGCCGCGTTCAAAATTTTTCGTTTAGAGTCAGTTTTGGTGTGAAATGTAGGATTGAAACGATTAACAGATTAAAGAAAAGTTTCTTACACGAAGTAAAAAGGGCTGTTAAATAGTCCCGATATCTGGAAACTAATTTCTGGGTTCTAAAGTCAGCTGCACATCACTATTGGTCAACACCATTAGATGGCTCTATGGTGATGTATGCAGATTCAAGCTGTTAATGTCGACACTGCATACTTCATACGCTGTGAGCCGTAGTAAAAATTGCCGTTTTGAAGAGCGCGCCGCAGCGCCTAGTGTAAAGCAGTCGCCTTCCGTTTCTGGCGGTGGCGCCGCTGTGGTAATCGCAGCTTGGGTGTCTCCCTCTGGTGGGAAAGCGGAAAAGTTGCTTGTTCACGTGCATTTAATGGGCGCAATCAGCTCCGCAATGTGTCAGTCTGTGAGTCAGTTGGTCAGCCGGCTCAGTGTGGGGCAGTCAGTGTCTGTCCATCTGTCGGTCTACCGTTCGTTAAGGAGGTCAGAGTCGCCGAGTCTGGTTAGATGGTCAGCCAAGTTAGTCTGGGTCTGTCTGTCGTCCGGAGTGCTAGTATGTGTTAGGCCGGCAGTCTCCTCGAGTCTCTTTAGGCAATGGCCATTGGCGGTTGGTCGGTCGCGCACTGAGACCCAATATGACTTCTCCGCCTGGAGCGTCGGCGCATGTGAGGTCGCCACGTGAGTCCAGTGACTGCGACGTATAGCGAGGCGTAGTGGCTTCGCGGCCGACACGAGAGCAACAGGAGTCTACCCACGAAATCGGTCTCGCCGGCGCGAGCTGCGACGCCGTAAGACGGGAGATCGGCGCGCCTTCCTGCGTCCGTTGAAGCGGCTGGCAGAGGACGGTTCGGGAGAGCGTTGGGGGTGCTGCACCAGGTCTTCGCAAGTAATCGCAGTTTATTATAAGTGACTGGAGATATGTTGTAACTTGTTAAATGCTACTTGTTTTCTTAGTGAGTCTGGCAGTCTCGGGCAGTCTGGTCAGTCGGTCAGTCTGGGAGTCGGTGCAGTGAGGCGACAGAGTCAGTCAGAAGGCACACTCCCATGTTAGTCGGTCGGCTCTAAGTCTGTCGCTGTTGGGTTGTGGACTCAGTCGCGTTCGTCGTTACTCCGCTGTTGGACGAGTTGGCAGTCAGCAGCAGGCAGGTCCGCACGGTGCAGGAACGCGCCAGGACCGTGGTCGACGTAGACGGAAGGCCGCTGGTCGATCGGTCGGCTGGTCGTCGGATGGCGACATGTAGTCTGCTGAGCACGGACACTAGTATCAGTCGGGAAGAGTTGGCAGCCAGCAACCGTCGGGTCCGTATAGTGTTAGTATTCGCCGGGACCGATGTCAGCGAAATCGGGCTGCCGTTGGTCGTTTCCTCGGCCGGTCGTCTTAGTCGACGTCGTCTTGGATCCTCAGGATGAACACTATTTTCCGAGTCGGGATGTGGTTGGACCTTGTTGGCTCGTTGGAACTGAGCAGCGACACAGTCTCCACAGCGCGAAGCCAGGCTGGGGCTTTTGGCGGCGGGCACGCGCTGTTGCATGTGGAGGTGCTAGCTGCGAGAGCGACTCTTCGCTTTCCTCCGAAGCAGGATCATCAAGTTGAGTAATTAGTGACTTCTTTTAAAATCTCGACTGTTAAGATTTGTTCGTTATTTGTGGATTGTTGTTTCCTCAGCAGTTCACGCGTGTGATAACACGTGGTGGATATTGTTTTCTAGAACCCGCAGCCTTCTTCCGTAGTGATTTGACAGTTGCGACTTGTTTTTTCTGTATTCTTTTAAACTTGTCTTGAGTGGTGTTTGATGCCTTGATCTTGGTCAGGCCGAGTTAGAAAGTGTAGGTATCTTGGTTTACTCGACATCGGCCGATATTCTGTTGTTTGTGCAGTTGGATCTGACGGTTGGAAATCGGTCGGAGTGCTAATATGTCTGTCGTTCGGAGCTGCCTCTGTCATGTTTGTCGGATTCGGTGTTAACGAATTTATTGCTAAAAGGCCGAATTCTTGAAATATGTTTTTATCTTGCCTATCACCTTGCGAGGTGGTATATGTGTAATGTAGAGCCTGTTGTACATTTTATGTAAGTCTGCATTTTATGGGTTTTATTTAATCATTTTAGTTTATAAAGTGGCCACCTTTCCACCGCAAAACTTCTTTAAAAACAAGTTGCACTTTCGGTGGTAAATTTTAATGTGAGTGTTTTGTACCATTTCCATCCCTCTTACGGGGTGCATAGTTTGTGTTCGTGAGAATTTTTTAGTTTAATCTCGTGTGTTGCAGATTTACACCAGTGTAGTCTTTCAGAGGTTGATGTGAGCGCTCGTGACTGCGGCCGTGTTGAAAGGGAGCAGGCAAGCTTCTCTTTTGAAAAGGCTTTTAAGAATAAAATTCACATTTGTTAAAAGTAATTTTCCATCAGTTACTTCCACGCTCACCTAGTGTGATTAAATGTGTTAATGTTCTTGATGAATCGCTAGTAAAGAAAGTAAATTCTCGGTTCACCCTGAAAGACCGATTTCGAATGATCTTGGAGTGTGAAATATATCTGCACTTCATTAAGAACGGGTCGCATTTTGCGTCTAAAGGAACGCGTATCTAAAACTGTAAATAATTAGCTCAATAACTTAAATATTATCAATACAATTACTAATGGGGAGCCCTTTGGTGTCACCGCATTTCCCTCCAGCTCTTAGCTAATGATAAAGCTCGTTCCCCGCTCGGCAGTTCCGTCTATTTGTAACGTAACTCCTCTGTTGCTACATAGGGGACCAATGTTACACATTTGTGTGCCACAATTAGCTTGCAAATCCAATAACAGCAATCGCAACCTTAGGTCTTTATCAGGTGGCCCGGTGTATATTGCCCAGCAGACTGCGCAATGGATTATCGTCGTGTCCGTCATTACTGTGTAGGCACACACATCGATCCCGTGCCGAAGAGACAATAGCCACCCAACACATATGGCGTGCGTGTTTCCATGCTACCCTCCGCTCCTATATTCAATTGTTCTTCAGAAGCAGGAAAAATTGTGTGTACTTAATTACACTCTGACGTCAATCATCAATTCTGCCAGAGTTCCGCTACAAGAAACCAGACAGTGTGTTTAAATATAATATAGTTAAATTACATCTGGTTATGATAAGAAAATTGGGTTACGAAATGACACTGCAAGTAGTAGATGACTTTTGTTATTTGGGCACCTAAGTAAGTGATTATGGACGGAATAGAGGGATATAAAATGCCGACTGGCAATCACAGGAATTGCGTTTCTCAAAAAGGTAAATTTGTAAACATCGAATAAACATTTGAATGATAGGAAATCTTTCCTGAAGGTATTTGTCTGGAGTGAACGATAAACAGTTCAGAACAGAAGCTTTGGAGGTGCGGTGCTATAGCAGAATGCTGATGGTTAGACCAGTAGATCGGATAACTAATGAGGTACCGAGTCGAATTGGAAAGAGAAGAAATTTGTGACATAACTTGGTTAAAATAAGAGATCGGTTTACAGAACACATCCAGAGGCATCAAGGAGCTGCGAAATTCGTAATGGAGGAATGTGTCGTGGGTAAAAATTGTGTGGGAGACCAAGGCTTGATTACGTTGTGTGTGTTCAAAATGGTTGGAGGTTGCAGTAGTTACTCAGAAATGACGAGCGAGGTTCCACTAGCGTGGAGAGCTGCGTCAAACCAGTCTTCGGACTTACGACCACAACACACTTAAGTAACGGTCAGGAACGGAGATACGAAGTACAACGGGGGCAAGAGGGCAGGGGAAGCGAAGCAGGGAGATATTAATACAAAGGTTCCACCAAAACGAATACAAAATTGGTCGCGATTTCTTAACTGACGCAATTATTTATTTTTAATTTCTGCAACCAGTCACTTTTATTTTTTTATGTTTAACATAATACAACGCGTTTCGAACATATTCTGCTCAATAGGTGTTTATACGTACGTACGTACATACATACAGAGAAATGTTACTTAAAAATAGTCTTAAATTAACCTATGACTTTTTGTCCATTGTTCATTACTGCAGTGGCTGCCGTGGCATTTGGTGGGGAGGGGGGGGGGGGAGGAGGACAGTGGATGGCCAGAAACAGAGGTCAGTGTTGTCTTCTGCTAGTTTTTCCTGTTGTTGGTTATGTATGACATCAAAGACTGTATAGGATGCAGATAGTTTTGCATCAGCTGTGTGTCGCGAAAATCGTGTTAAAGGCGTTTATATGACAGTTGATCACTTACAATTTTATTATCTAGAGTTTGTATCGATATCCTTGGTACTACATGACCTAGGACTAGCAATGGAAAGCCCCCCCTCAGTTGCCTCATAGCTGAAATATTTATCAACCATACAGAAAATAAAATACTGACACTAAATTATAACATAACAAGCAAAGTTAAATTTTATAAGAGACATGTAGATGACATCCTCACTCTATTTGATGGCACAGAAGATGAAGTGACAAGCCTTTTTAGTAAATTGAGTAGCCCACTTAAAAATATTCAATTCACCCTCGAACAAGAAGACAACACCATACCTTTTATCGACATGAAAGTACCAAAACAGAACCAAAAGGTAGTTTTCAACGTTCACGGAAAACCTACTAACACTGACTGACTGACCATGACAGATATGCTCAGATCTATTTCAAGGGTGATGCCTAAGAGTTTTCAGAGGAAAAAGTCTTCTCCGATTAACGCTGTTATGGTGACGTGTTCTGTGGATAATATCCTATCTTCGGCTATAAAAGACGAACTTCCAAGTTCTGACACACCGGAAATACGAAATGAGAGGGAGTGCTGTTCATTCATATACATACATTCTCTAATGTCTGTTGTTGGGATGCGCTAGCTTCGAGAGATATATTCTGAACTTTCTGAAGTACAACCATCATTCGTATTATGTTTCGTTCATTTCGCCACTTCTTAGGGCATGGCTAAATATGAAACGCACTATTAACTAGAACCGAGCTCTGACGGAACAATAAACATATCGTAAATAGTGGATGGGGAAGAGGAGGAGTTAAACGAAATGTCGATGTCTTCATAAGTAAACGAAGAGTGGTAAACTGATATAGTGTACTTTATACGGCGCTATAATTTTTTACTTGCCTTATAAGAATTCTCTCTTACTGCCTCCTGGAGTTCCACAACAGATTCTAAACAAAACAGCTCCGGAATACAAAAGTGGTGGACGCGTCTGCACTGCACGTACAGACCAGGAGGCTGTTTGTGGCGGAAAAGGAGCATAGTAGCAATTGTCAATATACATCGGTAAAATCTTATGTCCCACGTTAGTTCACAATGTTAACAACCGCATGAGCTTTTCGCAAGCGCACTGAGGCCAACCAGCTGAAGCACTTTTGCGCTTTACTGCTGTCACTCATGTGATTCTGAAATAACGTTATTGTGTGAGAGGCAGTAAATTATTTTTGCCATAAATAGAGGTAATATTAACCTCGGAAGAGGCGACTTGGATGACCGCACGACTACGTCACAAAACAAGTGTTCACAGGAATTTCAGTTTTCAGCGGAAAGGCTGAGTGCATAGAACACAGAATGATATTCATAAACCGGATTGAGCAGAACGTATTGTGCAAGAAATTTATTTAATTTTGCTCTTCTAGAACTACGTCATTTGTAAAACACTATTCTTTACACATGTATCTTTCGATACCTATGCGGTATCTTCAGTGAATCTATTTTAGTTTCTGTAAAAATATTATACAAGGTTAGCTGTTGGTTTTTTATTTTAGACATTTCTAAATTTTATTTTGATTGTTCATCTGAAACTACATTATCTTGAAGACATTAACTTGAAGATGAAATTATGCAGATTGGCTTGCGTGGCTTGACAGCATGTCATCTGAAGCGTCGTACAAAGAAGTTCCTTTAAGATTTACTATTTTTAACAACTTTTCCTACAGAAACAGTTGAGCATCTGTTTTCTTTATTTGTAGAAATTATACATACTGATTTAATAGTTTTCTCGCTTCACGCACATCTGGTATCGCACTTTTCAATACACGAGAACGAGATTTACGAATAACTTATGTCACCACGTTCATTGACAAACACACAGGAGTGAGACAAACTTCATAATGGGCGAATCCCACATGGATACTGCATTCGCTCTTATACTAAGCCCAGATAAGTAGTCTTCCAATAACTTTTAACACGCTGACTGCCACATCGCGGCTAGCGGCCACAGCAGAGTCTTACGCCTGACGCATGATGCCGTAGCCTGGTCTGGTCTGGCGGTGGGACATCCGTCACTATGGGTGCGGCAGGCCCGCCCGGTTGGCCGTGCGGTCTAACGCACGGCTTTCCGAGCAGGAAAGAGCGCCTGGTTCCGGGCAGGAATCCACCCGGCGAATTTGTGCCGAGGTCAGGTGAACCGGCCAGTCTGTGGGTGGTGTTTAGGTTGTTTTCCATCTCCCTCGGCGAATGCGGGCTGGTTCCCCTTGTTCCGCCTCAGTTACACTATGTCAGCGATTGCTGCGCAAACAAGTTCTCCACGTAGGCGTACACCACCGTGGGTCGAACCGCACAATAACCCTTGGTTCCGTGTGGGGAGGGGAGATTAGTGTTTAACGTCCCGTCGACAACGAGGTCATTAGAGACCGAGCGCAAGCTCGGGTGAGGAAAGGATGGGGAAGGAAATCGGCCGTGCCCTTTCACAGGAACCATCCCGGCATTTGCCTGAAGCGATTTAGGGAAATCACGGAAAACCTAAATCAGGATGGCCGGAGACGGGATTGAACCGTCGTCCTCCCGAATGCGAGTCCAGTGTGCTAACCACTGCGCCACCTCGCTCGGTTTTGGTTCCGTGTGGGGCGGCGGAGGTGTGAAATGGACTGCGGTGGTCGTCGTGGAGCACTGCGGCTGCGGCGGGGACGGGGCCTCTCCGTCGTTTCTAGGTCCCCGGTTAACATACAATGCAATACATAGAATGGGTGCGGCAGTCAAACGTGTTAAAGGGCGACTCAAAAGCTATACATTTGCTGATGTCACATGTGTACTAATTAAGTGCTCAAACTCAAAGTTAGCCTACAGATAATAACTGAGCAGACGTACAGGGGCTTTACTGCTTGACAATATTTTCAGCCATTTTTCCTCAGTTGCTACTTCAAATATGTTTTACTTATTCATGCTGGGCGTTTTGAGTGACATCCATTTTATGAACTGTGTGTACCAAACAGTGGTATTCATTTTATGAAGTCCGCCTCTTGCAACTGAAAACTGTACAAAAATCGTTCGCCTATTCATAGTAGGTATCTTCAGTGGCATTCACTTCATGAATGGTGTGATTCCGCACCGTGTGAGACGATGATTTCTTTCGTCATTGCCTTACTATGGCTTCAGTTGTGCAGTTCAAACACTGCGTTGACGCGCTGACGATCAACAGCCGTATTCAACTGAGAACGAACTTGCAAACTGCGACTATGGTTCTGCATCAGTTGTAGGATGTTTCACAACGAGTGAAAATTTGTGCCGGACAGGGACAAAAGCCAACAGTGTCTCACATTGCACTACAGTATCTCATGGCATAGCAAAGCAATACCGAAAGAAAACAGTGCCTCACCCTGTGCAGGAATCACGATAATATAGAGCGAGCACAAAGGAGGGAAGACATAACGACAAATGGATATTTGGGCCGCTACTGGAAAAGCGTGCTCGGATAGCGAAGTGGTTAAGGCGGCAAGCAAGAAATCTGGGTTCGAATCTCGGTCTGCCACAAATTTACGTTGTTCAGAAATAACAGCTAATGCAGAACCACAATCGCAATTCGCGAGTTCATTCTTAATTGAACACGGCTGTTGATCGCTACCGCAGCGTCTTACACTACATTACATAAGATACAGGAAATTTGGAATCCTTACCAATGCAAAAGAAAATTATAAATTTAGTGTATTAGTCATCCCTACTACACACTGACTGACCGTCAAGATTCAAGGGCTGAAAATTCGTATAAGCTAAGTGGTAAATAGCGTTATACATTTCAAAGCTCCGTGGCGAGAAGTGGTGTACTATTATTAGGTCTCTTTTCTTAGATATATGTGTAACTACAATCTTTTGAAAAGTACCTATGTATATTTTACTTGACGATCCTACAGCCGTCGAAATATTTTAGCATCAACTGTAGTAGGTATACCTATACTACCCATCGTTGACGTATGAAAATTTGTGCCAGGCTGGGCCTCGAACTCGGATGCCCCACTTGTCGCGAGCGGTTGCCTTACAACTTAGACTACCCGAACGCGCTCCCCGGACGGACGAAGGGATGAACAGACGAGACCATGACATGAGACCATGACATAAGTATGTAGACAACATGACAGATGGAAGTTTGGGTCGTTCCAGGGAGCGTGTTCCGATAGCCTAAATTGTAAGATGACCGCTTCCTGCCGGCAGAAGTGGCCGTGCGGTTCTAGGCGCTGCAGTTTGGAACCGCGCGACCGCTACTACGGTCGCAGGTTCGAATCCTGCCTCGGGCATGGATGTGTGTGTGATGTCCTTAGGTTAGTTAAGTTTAACTAGTTCTAGGGGACTAATGACCTCAGTAGTTGAGTCCCATAGTGCTCAGAGCCATTTGAACCATTTTTGACCGCTTCCGCTAAGAGGAAAATCCGGGTTTGAGTCCCGATCCAGCACAAATTTTCATTTGCTACCGACGGGTAGTATAGCTGACGCTAAAAGAATTCGCAATTCAGTGAATATATTTCGGGAAGTACCTATGGAATCAAGAGCTACAGAATATAAACGGCTGCTATTTATAGTGAGTGGTTCTCTCTATAAATTAGTAGGCTAGATTTATGTGGCACAATCAAAAATAGCATTGATCAGTATAGTGTTAGTTTATTGTTAATGTAATTCACGGTTAATGTTTTTATGATTTGCTTTCTTTGTTACTGAAAACCAACTCCAAAGTTCTCCTTCATGAAGCGACCTACAGACCATCATGAAAAAAACCTCAATTAACAAACATGTTTGGAAATCTGACGGCCACAGCTTGCAACAACAGGTTAACTAGGGTAAATAACGGAATATTTCCTGCAGCGGCAGGGGTGGGTGGGGATGGGGGGGTGCCAACGATAAGCTGATCTTGGAAAACGTTCTCGCCGTTGCTGGATACGCAATCACACGCTTAATATATGTTGCTGGGATTAGTTTTGTCGCCAGAACTTTACCCTCATTCAAGACGAATCACATTTCAATCTGTCATGTGTTCCTATGTGTCAGAATCTAATCTAAAACCCTCAGCCAAGTGCACAAAAAGAACGGGTGTTAATCAGGACAACCATAGATTTGCATCTAACTTCAATTCTGTTTCGGAAGCTTCCTTTCATTGCACTGCGCTATATGAGGGTATCGACTCAAGTGACATATTATTTAGCATGTTGTATCGCATGAGAGAGAGGAAAAACGCGAGGTCAGAGTTTAAGGTCGCGTCGACATCGAGGCCATTAGAGACGAAGGCCTATCTCGGTTGGATAAGGACGCGAAAGAAAATCGGCTGCGGATTTCATTCCGTTGAAACTAAATCACTTACGGTAAGCCATGGAAAATATAAGTCGAAGTCGACGTGGGAGATTTGGAGCTCTTCCCTCTGGGAGAGGGAGGGATACGATCGATATTATAAATTTAAAAAAAAAGTATCATTTTAAAAGCATAGTGTTTTTGTTAAGTAAGCAGTGAAACTATAAAAGCGACAACAACACTTGATCACTATGAGACAGACACTATCTGTTAACGGAAGAATGGAACTGTTATTTCGTGTTACTGTATTGATGCAGGCCACTAAAGGCCGATTATATAAAGCACTTAACCTTAGGTTAAGACAGAAAGTAACCTTAGATCAAACTTAACCTGGAAATCAGCGTTGTACAAATGTTAATCCTAGATCATATCGCCGTGAAGACGGATCATATTTGACTGGCGAAAATTCGTGGTTCAAAGCCAGGTTCAGCTCTAATCGTCAGTTTATAGTATAGTGGCACTACGATTCATCGCTTTTGTTTTTAGCAGATACCAAATGAAATAACAAGATATTATTAACACAAACAATGGCAAGTAAATATGTGACTACGCCATTTCCATTCCGCTGATGTTCAAAATAATTTTTTTCCATCTGGACGGTTAGGTTAAGAAAATTACCGTGATTACTTATCGATCAATCTCATAACAGCTCTTGGGAGACGACTAATTTGTGTGATTAGGCATTTTATAGACACTCAGCAGCAGAGTAATCAAGTAAAATTTGAAATATTTGCAGAGGACAGTTAAGTAAGGGAATTTTGTCAGGAGCCAATAACGATTCAACATCACTTATATATGTTCTCTTTCGGCTCTAGTAGCAGTTACTATGCAATTCGTATTAAAATGTTAACTACCGGACACGTCCTTAAACTGCTATGATAATTCACGTGCGTTGATAAAGAGAACATGAGTTAATACGTTGAAATACATTAACCGCAGAACTCTCTTGATTCATTTCGATGACTCAGAGGTTGCGTTGTGGACTGTAGTGCAAAAGATCGGATGTTCGCTCCGACGTAACTTCTTGAATTTTTTCCGTTTGTTAGTACTTTATCTATATTATTGTTCGTAAAGATAACTGTATTAGCACTACCATGTCATTCCATACCACTGACACAATACCATACTCTCCGTTTTCCGAGTATTCTGCACCACAGTTGGACAAAATGCTGTGTGCAAGAGCCCTTAGCGAAGTGAATCACTTTGTTCCCTTTCGTTTACTTTACACATATCTGAGCATTCAGATGTGTCCACAGAGGACGACGACGATGATGGAGTTCAACGAGTTCCCCGCACGTTCCATGAAAGGGTGAACCCACTCCAGGAGTTAAGTAACATGTCATTTTAGCTGACGTTTCGTTTGGAGCAAAGTACTGTAGAGCAGTTGGAACTAAGGCTCAGAGATTATCTGATGAAACCAATCAAAAGAAACCAACCACTGATGCAATGTGCATGTTGCTGTTCACTTTAAGATTTTACGCCACATCAACCTTTCAAATGGTGGTTGGTGATCTGCTTATAGCAGACATAGCAATAGCTTGCAGAGCTGTCCATAAGGTATCGGCCATAAGAGAGAATTTATAAGTCAACAGCAACTTCTCTCCATGCTTTTACCGCTTTGGGCCACAGTGGTTTTACCTTTTTTTTTTTTTTTTTTTTTTTTTTTTTTTTTGCTCACTTATATATACCGGTCCAACACAATTTCCAGCAGCAAATATTTCTCGTACTGCGAAAAGTTTGACGATCGCTCCTTTTTGTCTTCACTTGCTCCACGGTTATAGCACAATACTTTCAATAGTAAATACTGCGTATCTACGATGTAAGATAAATATTTGCGGTCGAAGCGCAATAATAGTGTCGATATCCGATTTTAGCCACGTTGCCAAGCGTGTTATGTGCTTAAGATCACATCTGAACTTGATTCGGTGGATCCAAGTTTAGCGTTATTTTACAATAGAACTGAGTCCTGAAAATATTTCACTTTTTGATCTAATGTCAAATTTTATCTCCAGTCAGCGATGATTTTACAATATATCCTAAGAGTTATGCATTCTGTAAGTGTGCACCCCTACTAAGTACACTGTATCTACTTAGAAAACTTTTTATTGATTTCTTAAAACATTTTTTCACTACACAAACAGGCAAAATTGTTGAATTTTTCATATAAAGTCGCAAAATTTAATTTTCAACTCATATTCCATGACAGTTTTCGAGGGGCTTACTTGGTCTTTCTCTTTATGCGGTAGATTGAGCTATCTTCGTAACTAAACACGAGAAGTTCACTGCACACAGCTCCTGGCTGCATTTGTGAATGAAAATATATCTATTTCACACAATACAGATAGCTTACTGTTGGAGGTAAATCTTTCTTGCTGCAAGTCTAAATGGGTAATGTCAAGTGGCTAATAAATTAATACAACCTCTTGTTTCCCGCCCTAAATGACTGAAATCACTCCAGACTGACTTCTGAGCTCATATTTTCAGTCCTTTCATGCTGTTGCGAGTCCTGGTCTGTAAAGTCAAAAGAACTGCATTACTAGTTTCGAGATGATGTACTGAAGTGTGTGTGTGAGGGCGGGGGGGGGGCGGGCACGACCATCAGATAAGTGAACGCATTGGGTGGCGGGCGGCGAGGAGAAAGATAGGGGGGGGGGGGGGTACAGAGACAAGACAACGAGGCCATTAGTCCCTCTATCTAAGAGTGGTGCTTCAGGAAGTAGAGACGTCCATCGAGAACATTTTCTGATTAGCCAGAAGATTCATAACAGTGAAAGCGAAAAGACTAATGAAATATGGAATTCAGTCGATGGCCGTCCTCGGAGCTCTGCATGCGAGAGAAAACGTTCCATCCGCAGCTGTCCCACTCCTGATACGTTATAGTGAAGAGAGCCTACTATTCAACGAAGTGCGACACCTAGAACAGAAAATTGAGCGCGGCGGCAGAAAGAAGGCAAACAGAATCTAAAAAGTGATTACAACAGAGTAGGGATGAGAGAGTAGCCTGAACGGGGATTCCACAGATGTAACACGCGGCGGGATACACCCCATCCTTAACCACCCTGGCCATGCTTCGGACATTAACTGAGAATAAAGACCACCTGATAATAAAAACGAATTTCGCAGAGAAAACAAAACCAGTTCAGCCATCCGCGAATCGTCAACCAATATTAGAAGATATGAGTCCTGAAATCCATACTTAGCATGGGGTATAAAAAGGAGGGCGTGTTCCACCAAGAGATGAGTTAAAAGTCTTTAAAGCTCCACACCCAAAACGTAGCGGTGGTTCGCAACACACAATAAAACTATGGCTAACCCGATATAACCAAGGAGAAAATGATAGTCTTCTTGATTGTGCAGAGTTTATTAAACGAGGCAGTGACCAACCAGATGTTCCGTTTCCGAGCGAGCGGAGACTTCATATGCACCTGCAAACATGTACCTGTGAGGTCGGCAAGGCGAATGGGGAGCGAGTAACTGCTCTTCCCGCAAAACAGTCGGACAAGTATACCCACACGACTTCGGACCCACAAAGGTCAAGGGATCCACAGAAAGACAACTGAGCAGGCAACGCGACGGAAGTCAGCGAGAAGGTCATGAACAGCATTGGTCAATAGCTTGGAAACTGCTCACTCAGTCAGTACATATTAAAACACGTTCAAGCAAGGCCCGTTTAATAAAACGGAGGGCGCTGGTACGGGCTGTGAGCTCTGCCATTAACACTGTATGTTCCTGGCAGGAAATGGCGTTCCATACCGGCAGGAGATGTAAAAGCATAACACGTCTGATATACAGTTTTAAAGCCGTAGGCGTAAAAGATGGTTGCATCCTGGAACTCTTGAAGAACTGGACATAACAAATACCATAAGGTCCTGGGGGCGACAGAGACTTCAGGAACTTCGAACAGATCGGTCCTAATCCGTGGCCTGGCCACCATACTTGGGGGAGTGTACGAGAAAACAGTCTTGGGCAGGGGAGGGGAGGGGAGAGGAGAGGAGGAGAGGGGAGGGATCTGGGGATCTTGACAGAGGGAAGTGAGGCACATTCCAACTGGTAATCTCATGCGAGGGTGGGACAGACGAATGACACACCTGTATAGAGAATAGGATACGTGTGTTGATCAAGGAACTCCTGAATGGCGATTGCATCGGAGACCAAGTGCTGGTACCACAGAAACTGGGGGGAGGGGAGGCAAAAAACCCGCTTCGATAAAGACTGCCTGTGGAACTAATTTGAAAGGCAACGGTGGCCAGACAAAGGCCACGATGGTGGACAGTTTTAAAGCTGAGGGAGCCGCCAAGCCATAAACCTGGCAAAAATAGTCCAGTTCCGACGAAACCAGCGCCCGATCTGGGTAAGAGTAGCATGATCCGCACTCCAAGATGTGTGGGCAAGGAAGCAGAGAGCGTTAAGTTTATGCATGCAGCTAATCTTCAGGTGTCAAATATGGGAAAGCCAGGTCAGCGTTTTATCCAAAAGGAGGCACAAGCAGAGTTCTGGGCCAGGATGGACTATGGTACGACGATAGAAATGCATTACCCGTGATTTTGTAGGAGAGAACTGGATACCATGAGAAAGAGCCCATGCAAAGGCCACCGGGTGATACCTTCGAGCTGGCGTTCAGCAGAGGGTTCCGAGTGGGAGCCTATCAAATGCAAAAATGAACACCAGTTTCGAATTATTTTCATAGTTAAAACTATCTTGGTTGCGAAATTATTTAATGTCAATGACGTGCTTCATCCTTTTGGGGCATCATTAGATTGTCTATAAGAACAAGAAACCAATAAATTAGTAACAGATAAAGGAAGGTGCATGGCACTATCTTGTACGACTACGCTGGTAAAATGAACTGAAAGTAATAAGAGACATAAAAGTAGATGTATATGAAAGCCATCCGTCATACAGCTATATAAAATCCAAAACTGACGCATTAACAACTTGATAAATAATCCATCTGTCATAAATGAAAGGTAGACCTAATTAAAAGACAAGATAACCGCCAGTATTTCATCACGAAAGCACAGAAAAGTGGCGGAAAAATTTCATCGACTATCAAAAAATGGTTCAAATGGCTCTGAGCACTATGGGACTTAACATCTGTGGTCATCAGTCCCCTAGAACTTAGAACTACTTAAACCTAACTAACCTAAGGACATCACACAACACCCAGCCATCACGAGGCAGAGAAAATCCCTGACCCCGCCGGGAATCGAACCCGGGAACCCGGGCGTGGGAAGCGAGAACGCTACCGCACGACCACGAGATGCGGGCACGTCGTCCTATTTCTTACCATTTGAATAAAAATGTTAAGTTGCAGAATACAAAAAAGTATTGTGACCTATGGCAAAATAAGTTCATTAATAAGCCCCCCTTTAAAATATAACTGCCGTGACTTCACGCGCAACAAAACAAACGAAAATTGGGCAATCGACAAAATACAATGTATCACTGTAGTAATATTTCAAACACCAGAAGCACTGTATCATAACAACTTGGTTTCTGCTAATCAGTTGATCCTTCAGCAACTTGGCTTTATCAACATTGAGATGTTTAACGATTTCCAACTCCTCAAGTAGATTCAACTTTTCCCTTTATGAGCAAGTTTTCTAGTGTGGGTACGTTTAACTTAAGATGTTCAGCACACTCAGAATTCTGTTTAACCTGGTCTTTCTTCCTTAGCATGTGCTCGCTGAACCTGGTTTTCGATATCCTACCTCTCTGGCCCACATATGACTTGCACAATCAATACACTCTAATTTGTATTCGCCCAACCCAGCATACTTAGCCTTATGAGGGCGTTCATTGCGAATGTAATTATGCTGGAGCTAAAACAACACGCTTATCTCGGTTCTTAAAAAGCTTAGCCAAATTATAAGAGACGATTCGCTCCAACAGAATATTCACAAAGCTGGAACTCGAAAACAGCGAGACGTGGAGACCTCTGTGTTCAGCTACTGATTTTCTTCTTTGTATATCGTATCAACAACTCCAAAGACTGTAGGTATTATTTACAGCGATGCATTTCAAATTCGCTAACGCTTTATCTCTGGAGGATTGGCTGGGCGGTATTTTATCGCACACACACTGTTAAAACGCCACGCCTAACCAAAAGAGGTAGAAGACAAACTTCGTGATGCACAGCTACAAATTACATGAGCACCTTCATGTAAAGAACCCCTGCAGCAGCTGTATATCTCACATTTTAATAAAGCCACAGAACATTCGGCGTTTAGATTTCTGTCCAATGGCACAAAACTGGTTTAATTCAAACAATTCAAAATTGAAATCGGTATTCGACGTTACACATGGTGCGAAACGTGGCTGTATTTATTTGAAATTAGCATAAATAGATGTTGTTATGAACGCTGAACGTGTAGGTCCAATGCCACAGGAGCGGCAACAGCGCGTCACACACTGAGATGTAAAAAGTCGTGGGATACCTCCTAACATCGTGTCGAGTCTCCTTTTGCCCGGCGCAGTACAGCAACTCGACCTGGCACGGACTCAACAAGTCGCTGGAAGTTCCTTGCAGAAATATTGAGCCATGCTTCCTCTACAGCCGTCCACAAACGCAGAAGTCTTGCTGGTGCAGCAGTTTGTGCACAACTGGCCTCTCGATTATGTCCCATAAATCTTCGATGGGATGCACGTCGGGCGATCGGCGGGGAGGGGGTGGGGCAGATCATATGCTCGTAATAGTAAAGAATTTTCTTCAAAGCAATCGCGAACAATTGTGGGCCGGCAACATGGCGTGTTGTAATCCATAAAAAATTCCACTGTCATCTTGAAATATGAAGTCCACGAATGGCTGCAAATCCTCTCGAAGTAGCCGAACTTAACCATTTCCAGGCAATAGTCGGTTCAGTTGTACCAGTTACATTCCATGTAAACACAGCGCAGATCGTTATCAAGTCACCACCAGTTTGCACAATGCCTTGTTGACAACTCCAGTCCATGGCGTCGTGGGGTCTGCGCCACACTCAAACCCTACTATCAGCTCTTACCACCTGAAATCGGGACTCTCATCAGAGGTGGTCACGCTTTTCCAGCAGTCAATGGTAGAACCAATATGATCACGAGTCCAGCAGAGGCGCTGCAGGCGATGTCGTGCTGTTAAAGACACTTGCACCGGTCGTCTGCTGCCATAGCCCATTAACGTCTATTACAACGCATTATAGTAACGGCTACGTTGATTTCTGCAGTTATTTTACGCAATGCTGCTTGTCTGTTAGCAATGACAGCTCTAAGCAAATCCCGCTGCTCTCGGTCGTTAAGTGAAGTCCGTCTGCCACTGCGTTGTCCGTGGTGAGAGGTAACGTCTGAAACTTGGGTATTCTCGATACACTCTTGACACTGTGGATGTCTGAATATTGAATTCGCTAACGATTTCGAAATAGGATGTCCCTTGCGTCTAGTTTTATCCACCATCCCACGTTCAAAGTCTTAATTCCCGCCGTGAGGCCAAAATCAAGTCAGAAACCGTTTCACATGAACCCGTTGAGTAGGAATGACAGCTCCGTCTATGCACTGCCCTTCTATACTTTGTCCAGGCGATACTACCGCCATCTGTAAATGTACGTATCGCAATCCTAGGACTTGTCAGCTTAGTGTATGTACCACAAAATGGGTTTCCGAGAAAAGCTACAAAATACTGGACCTGTGTTGCGAGTTCTGTCAGAGAGGCCGTTCAGAATCTGGAACGACCGCAGGTAGGAACGTTGCGTAGAGCCAGGCCTCGCGGCCGTTACGTTTATCCAAACCATAAATACCTTGGCCTCAAACAGGCTGTCAAACAATAATCGCTCAGCGGTCTGGACTAAAACAATAAACTCACGAGGAAGCGCGCACTCCCGAGACTAAGAATCAGGAAAAACAGATTCCCCCCAACTCCTACCACTACTCTCTGTACACACCAACACGACGAAACTCTTAAAACAGCAACCGACGGTCGACTTGACAACTTGATACCGCATTTGCCCCGTTTCCAGCGCCTCTTAAGGTTATTAAAGTTCGGACAAAAATTCAGTGCCGATTTTCTAGGAAGTCTTGTTTTTTCTCCGCTCTAACATTTTACGAAAAATAGCTCTTTTCATTTTTTCTTTATACGATAACTGGTAATTCTTCTGATTTATGACAATTTCTCGAGTATATTTCGACAAAAATGAAGTCAGCTAAAAATTTGTCCTGTTAAAAGTTCATCACATGAAGAGTTAGCTGAAAATACGTTAAGACGAAGAAACCGAGCGGAAAGCGATTTCAGTCGTCACAATGAAAGTGTGTGAAATTCTGAAGTAAATAAAGAGGACACTGCATACGCAGAGGACACGGCACAGGTCCAAACCACCAATTAGAACGTACTCTGTAGTGTTTCAGTTATATTTCTATTCAAGAGATCCGGTGGGCCCTGCGGAACAGACACGATAGCATGGCAATAGTACAAGTAAAACACCATTCGTGTTTTCTGGTTTTACATCGACGAGAATGATTTGCGAACAGTGTTATGGTGATTTACTTAGAGTACTCTTTATTCTACCGTATTAACGCGTCTTCGCGTTATATTCCCATGTAGAGCAAAAGAGGTTGCTTTAAAACATCTGTTGTCATTCTGTTTCCAGAGTACACCTAGTAGTGGTAAGAGCGGGACTGAAGTTAATACAATATTTACACCTCAAAACTAGTTACTCATATTTTCTATGTGCGTTCTTGCAAAATTCAGAATTGAAAAGAGGTCAACTCTCACGACACCGTACCTGCATGGGACACTGATAGAGGGTCGTCAATTTAAAGATGCGAAGTGCTGTGCTGCGGAAGGAGTAGGAATCTACCAGGGCACGTTCAAAAGTAATGCATCCGAATTTTTTATGGGAATACTCTTAAAGCTTTTTAAATAAAACAAACGTTATGATTATATTACATTTATTTCCCAATAGTCACCCTGGCGACGAACACATTTCTCGCAACGAGAGACCAATTTGTTGATACCGTCACCGTACACTGTTTGACTTGGTTGATGGAGTCACAACCTCACCTCTGCGTGCACCGCTTCATCGCTATCGAAGTGAAGTTCTGGTAGATGTTCTTTAAGTTATGAAAATAAATGAAAATCTGGTGGGACCAAGTCGGGACTGCATGGAGGATGATCACTGACAGTGAACCCAGGGCGTCGGACTACTGAAGATGTCGCAGCGCTCGTGCGTGGCCTGGCGTTGTCATGCTGAAGGAGAGGGTGATCCACGTGAGGACGAACTCTTCGAATTCGAAACCCGATCACAGCACGCTGTTTCCCATGCACCGACATGGTTATGTTACAAAACACCATATTACACCCTGTTTGTCGGAGCTCTCTTCCAGCACCAGAGGACTACAAATATGTAGATATCAATACAGAGGAAGACTATGAAAAACGTTTATTTAATTTAAACACCTTTAAGAGTTTCCACATAAGAAATTCGGAGGCATTGTTTTTCAGTACCCCCTCCTTTGTAAGCGCCCACACTGTTACAATTGCAGTTGGCTTCCTTAAAGAGTGACTTCCTACAGTTGACTGAGTTACAGTCAGGTTAAATTGTCAGCCTGTGTGACTGACCAGAGGAACGCCGCTATATGCTTGATGTGGTGGTGGTGGGGGGGGGGGGGGGCGGCAAACTTTCTATCACTGGGATTCACGTGCAGACTGCTTCGGTACACTAACATCCATTGCGAGTCGCACGGCGACCGGGTTTCAATTACGGCCGATGTGCCAAATCAGACTACCGCAAACTGTTTACTGCACACTGGACTGTGAGTAAGGTACCGCTCGCCCTCCTCCCTGCCACACCTTATCAGCGTGCAGTTAACTTCCGACAGTGAGGTGAAAGATGTATCCATCGGAATGAATGGTTCAAATTTTGGTTTAGAAATGACAGTAGTTTCTGTATAGCCATCAGTGATCATCGTACGGGAAGGCGGCGACAGCTAGAGCAGAGGGAACTATCGACGTGTATCAAACTGAAACGTCCAAGATCAACTCAATACATCATGGGTGCGTAGCGATATACAGATACTTCTCAGGACATCATGATGTGGGAAGCCGTAGTTGTAATATCCGCATCCCTCTTGTGTTTGTTGATGGAACGCCGAACATTGCAAAATCCATCCAGATCATCATCGTCATCCATTCACTCTATTGCCCTACCACACGGTCGGAGAGACACGCCATTCCGGCAGAGTTAACCGACAGCATTTTCCAAAATTGTTTACTTCACTTGAAGAGTTACATGACACGGATCACTTTCACTGAGAGGTATGCAAATCGAATAACTACGACAAATATTGCTTCACGTGTCTGTCATTTACTAAAGCACTTAGTGTGACGCTGTAGTAAGAACTGACGCGACACACTGACACGTCACAAGTATGTGCCGTCCTCATGTGTTACGTCTCATGTGACAATATCGTGGTGCTATTTTTCAACAGGATAATGCTCGTCTCCACATGGCACCTGTGTCTATGAAGTGTCTGCATAGTGTTGAGGTACTCCCATTTCGAATGTGATCCCCCAGATCTGTCCTCAACGTAACACGTGTGGGACCAGCTCGGATGTCAAACTCCGACCAAGTGCCAGCATCCAGGATATCGAGGACCAGTTACAACGGTTGTGGGCCACCTTGCCGCAGGAGGGGTACGACATACACTCCAACCCTGCATTCATCAGGATCAGAGGGGTATAAAGAGGCATAATGACTCGATTTTTAATCACACTGAAGTTTCATTTAGTTTCATCCTAACCTTCTGTATATTTAGGATGAACCCGAACGCCACAAACTTCGAGGCGCTCCACAGGACGTCTTGAGGAAGAAATTGAGGAGAAAGCCTACACGCCCGGAAACGTCATGCAATGACGTAACCAAGCGTCGCAAGTGGAATTTCTCGCAGTGCATATCTTCTACAATGTAGAATCTACTTGACTGAATGTATAAACTTGGGGCAAATTTTAATTTAAGCATCGAAAGCAAAAGTTTATCTTGGTGACAACTGTAAACTGACTGTAGTGGTTGCTCTGTCACACATAAAAGAATGTCGAGGCACCTATAACACAACATACAACGTTTGGCACTCTCCGTTTCAACAGGTGCAGTTCTGTTTCAACTGTCTGGCGTGGTTTTTTGTCGACAGTGCGGCACGACATTTCTTAACAATGAGACTCAACGATCGTAAGGGGCGCATCGCCCAAAATTCCTCCAAGGTCACCTGGTCTCATTATATGACTTTTTGTGGTAGTTTGTGAAAGACCACGTCTAGCGCCCCTCTTCCGACAACTTTAGGTGAACTACGAAGCCGTACGTGAGCAGCAGTGAAAGCAGTTGATTCTAGACATGTACGGGAAAAGTTTGACCATCGTCAGGTGAGGGTCACACTGATCATTTGTGAAATATAAGTATAATTTTTTATCCTAAACGTAATTGTAAATAGTCTCCTGGTTGAATGTGTATGTATGTAAAGGACATGTAAAATCTGATAGTTCTTTTGAAAATAAATCTTTGTAGCCCTAAACGAAAGTCTTGCGATATCGGATGATTCTTTCAGAAACACCACGTAAAGCATTATGACGTTTGCTGAAGTTTGCAGCAGGGAAGTGTACTAAACGTGTACGCTGCAACTGATGGGACAGCGGAGAAACACTGTCGACGGTTAGAAAGCGAAGTAGGTTAGTCTACCGGAATATGGTCCCATCAAAAATGCATAGGCATCAATAAATATGAAGATAAATAAAACTGGGCCACGAGTATTAGTCATGAAGCAGAACACTTACCTCGCGTAGGACAATGTGTATAATCAGAGAATGACATGTATACAGGGGTGGACAAAAATACGGAAGCACCAAACACACAGCACATTACAATGACTAATACGGTGTAGGAAACCAGTAGCTATTGAAAACAGCTTCCAGTTACCTCAGAACACACACGTCCTGTAGGCTTTTCTAGGGAATAGCATACCATTATTCCTGCAAAACAGCAGCAGGTTCAGGTAACAATGAAGATGGTGGACAGCCATCACACACCCTTCTCCTCAATTTAGATCACAAAGACTCAATAATATTGAGATCTGGTGACTGATGGCCACGAGAGATAAGGCAATTCACCCTTGCACCCACGAAACCAGTTCTGGACGACATGTGCTGTGTGAACAGGGCCCTGTCTTCTTGGAACACAGCACGACCATTGGGGAACAAATACTGTAGTACTGGACGGACTTTTTCAGCCAAAATGGTCAAATAATCCTAGGCAATAATGTGACAATGCGGAGTAACCATAGAGCCCATGGAATACCACGATATGGCTGCCCGGATCCCCACCATGTTTCACTCTTCGCATCAAGCAGTCTGCACCGTAAACTTGTGACGGTGTATGTCAGAAGTTGGAAACACCGTGAATCAGCCGACCGAACGACTTTCTTCATTTGCTCCGTGGTCCGGAATTTATGGTTTGGGTACCATGTTTTCCTGATATTTGCATCACTGATGAGTGGTTTTGGAATTCCATCTCGTCCTGCACTGCCCTGGTCATGGAGGACCCCTCTTGCTGTTTTGGTCTTGATAGACTTCGCAAGTGCGACATTCAGTTCTGCAGCGGTCGTCCTCTTATTTTTCGACACATTCCTCTTCATTCACAGTCTGACAAGATCACTCAACACACACTTTCATACGCGTTATGACTTAGCGGACGATGTTTTTCCCCTTTAGGTGTATGCAGTGTAAATCATCTAAACGGCGCATCTTTAAACAATAAGCGCTTCAGCTATTTTGGTTACATAAGTACCCATCATACAAGCACCAAAAATTTGCCCACGTATGCAATAAGGAAACGTGGTTCTGCCTTGAGCAAACACATTTTTTTCTTGTTTTACTACCGATGCATATGTTTCTCCATTTTTATTTATTATCTGCTGAACAATATACAAAGAATTTATGCATTTGATGTTTATCAGTTTTTTGAGAACATAGTATTTGCACTGACAGAAACATTAACATGAAGAATAAATGTAAGCCTTATTATTACATATCGGTTTTCACAACCCTGTTTGGTATTTGCAGCATAGCTGCAATGAATGTCTTTCAGTATGTCATTTGTAATTAATAAACGTTTATCACTGGTTTGTCCGTCATAGACTTTTTCTTCTTCTTCTTTCTATAACACTACTGTCGTAATATTACTTTATTTTGTAAAAAACGTTCGTTGCCCACTTTCGAATTCACTTAGCTCCGATGTAACGCACTCACAACTACACAGAACATTGTTGTGGCCACGGCTGACACTTGCGACGTTCTGAGGGCACTGCACAAGTGACATTAGAGTCAAATTCAACAGGCTTGGCTAGCATCTGCATTTATGTTCAAGTATGCATTTCTCGCGGTGTTTCGATATTTTTGCACAACCAGTTCCATTTGCCTGTGGCAAAATCCCGTCGTGCGGGAATGGACACACACACACACACACACACACACACACACACACACACACACACACGCACGCACGCGAAACAGAGAGACAAAGAGACAAAGAGATGGGGTGTCGGTAATGGCAATCAACAGCTTGTTTGTCATTGTCCTTGCGGAATGTGAGTGTATACATCTGGGGAGATGAAGGCCCCTCTTGCCTTGGCAGCGTGTCACTGGGTCTGGCGCGATCTCTCGCCAACGGGGCAGCCCTCTGCGCCGATACGGGCGGCGGATATTACCGGTTCGCAGCAACACAGCCGTGCCCGCCTTCGTGAGCGACAGTGGTGCTTCCAGTCGCGGCTTATTACTCCTGCGGCACGCAACGGAAGCTGTGGGCAAACGTCCGCTGGCTCTCGAGAGAAAGGCTGGCGCGCCGACGAAGCACGGACACGATGCAGTCACCCAACACGTATGCGCACTTGTTGTTACGCTATCTGTAATTACAGACGCTGTTTACTGCTGTCAGCATACCGAGAGGAGCTCTAGCGTCGTGCGCTCGTAGGAGGCTGGGAAGCTAGCAAGCATCCTGCTACGGCTGAAAAGCAGCATTGATACTGTACTTCCTGTCTCTCGAGATGTAACGCTATTGGAGACAGCTTTCTTATCTTTTAAACATTTAAAATCGAAAGCAAACAGCTAACGTCGAGTACAGCTAGTTAGTAAATTCGATCGAGCGTACGAGGAGTAGAAGTAGTAGAGATGTAGGATGCGGTGACAAGACGGGAAGAAAACAAATACGTGCAAGGGAGGCGGTAGGGGGGAGGGAGAGGAGGAGAGGTAGTTCGGTAAACCCTTGTCACACTCATTTCCATGCTGTTATTGGACGAAAACGCCAATGGCTACAAAAAAAACCGCAGGGTCTATGTAGCAATGATTTTTCCTGCGAAACCATTCTGGCACAGAAATAAATATTCGAGAAGACGTCGGACCCGAACAACGGTACCTGCAGTACCCTATTATCTAACAAGTAAGGGATCTTTCCAGAAATAAATACAGCCATTTCTCCACTTTCTGGGTAAACGTGCTGCTATTTAACTGTCACATAATTTATTTAACAATTACTTGTCGATCACGCAACCGTATCCCACCTCTGACAATAGTCAAGTATCGACATCAACTACCACTGTTGTCATGACATTGCAGACGACGATTACAGACCAGCATGAGTCTGCGTGGTAACTCCGATCATAAATTTAAAAACCTTTCTACTGAACCTCAGCGATTTCTTTCGAAACGAGAGCCAGAGCTGCACAGTCGGATTTCTTAATTAGTAGGTCGATCTTGCCGTCCAATTCTCAACGTTCTGCATCGTTATATTCAAAATTGCATCTGAAGAGGGTGAGTAGGTTTCGCTTAGACGGTTGGCACGACGCGTACTGGAGTACAAACGAAATCGTAATGGATTGTCATCAAGTAGTGCTACCAGTATATTAGTTGTGCTATGTGAGCATTAAAATAACTGACTGGATATACGGCAGAATTAAGGAGGGTATAAAATGTACACTCCTGGAAATGGAAAAAAGAACACATTGACACCGGTGTGTCAGACCCACCATACTTGCTCCGGACACTGCGAGAGGGCTGTACAAGCAATGATCACACGCACGGCACAGCGGACACACCAGGAACCGCGGTGTTGGCCGGCGAATGGCGCTAGCTGCGCAGCATTTGTGCACCGCCGCCGTCAGTGTCAGCCAGTTTGCCGTGGCATACGGAGCTCCATCGCAGTCTTTAACACTGGTAGCATGCCGCGACAGCCACTTCCCAGCAAATTAGGGACACTGTTGCTCCTGGGGTATCGGCGAGGACCATTCGCAACCGTCTCCATGAAGCTGGGCTACGGTCCCGCACACCGTTAGGCCGTCTTCCGCTCACGCCCCAACATCGTGCAGTCCGCCTCCAGTGGTGTCGCGACAGGCGTGAATGGAGGGACGAATGGAGACGTGTCGTCTTCAGCGATGAGAGTCGCTTCTGCCTTGGTGCCAATGATGGTCGTATGCGTGTTTGGCGCCGTGCAGGTGAGCGCCACAATCAGGACTGCATACGACCGAGGCACACAGGGCCAACACCCGGCATCATGGTGTGGGGAGCGATCTCCTACACTGGCCGTACACCACTGGTGATCGTCGAGGGGACACTGAATAGTGCACGGTACATCCAAACCGTCATCGAACCCATCGTTCTACCATTCCTAGACCGGCAAGGGAACTTGCTGTTCCAACAGGACAATGCACGTCCGCATGTATCCCGTGCCACCCAACGTGCTCTAGAAGGTGTAAGTCAACTACCCTGGCCAGCAAGACCTCCGGATCTGTCCCCCATTGAGCATGTTTGGGACTGGATGAAGCGTCGTCTCACGCGGTCTGCACGTCCAGCACGAACGCTGGTCCAACTGAGGCGCCAGGTGGAAATGGCATGGCAAGCCGTCCCACAGGACTACATCCAGCATCTCTACGATCGTCTCCATGAGAGAATAGCAGCCTGCATTGCTGCGAAAGGTGGATATACACTGTACTAGTGCCGACATTGTGCATGCTCTGTTGCCTGTGTCTATGTGCCTGTGGTTCTGTCAGTGTGATCATGTGATGTATCTGACCCCAGGAATGTGTCAATAAAGTTTCCCCTTCCTGGGACAATGAATTCACGGTGTTCTTATTTCAATTTCCAGGAGTGTAGATCGAAAATGGCAAGGAAAACTTTCTGAAAATGAGAAATATGTTAACTAAAAATATATATTACTACGAAGTGGTTTCTAAAAATATTTGTTTGTAGTTTAGTGTTATACGAAAGTAAAAATGGACAAACAAGAGGAGACTATAAGTTTACGAAATTTAACGCTACAGAATAACGCTGCAGGTAAGATGGGTATATTAATTACCTAAGAGGTACGGAATAGAGGACGGATACGCTGATAGGGAATCTCCTGAGGAGTTTAGAAAGAGTTAATTTGGTTAAATGCTTATGAAGCGAGATAACTGTGATGACAAGACTTTCATGGGATAGCTTCACGAAAAGAACGGATACGCTGACAGGGAATCTCCTGAGGCATTTAGAAACAATTAATTTGCTCAAGAGCTTACGAAGCGAGGAACATGGGAGGTCATACGAGATCCTTCCCTCGTAGAAACTAAATTTTCACACCGAAATCAAATGCTGGTCCGCCAAACGAACAGACCTTGTCAGTCCACTATGAGGCTGAGGAAAGCCACGATGTGTACTGGATATTGACCAGTAGCATGTGTAGGGCCTACAGACAATATAAGCTCAATTATTTCGCCATTCAAAGAAAAATAAATTAGCATGGTTTGCCGCCGCCATCACCCCTCCTTCCCACCAGACGAGACCCTGAGTACGGTCTTAAATCTGGTAACGTAGGGAAGTTCGGGAGGTAAAAACCGTAAAGAGAAACCATGGTTTGAACACAGTGAGCAAGTTCAAATAGATCGTAGTTATGGAAATATACCCAGAATAGGCAACCGTAGATAGTTGCATCAAAACGGTCTTCCGACTGATAACTACAATAACAAGAAATATGAAACTTCCTTACCAGCCTCTGATAAACATTTACTTCAGGACTATGAATTCACTTTTTATTCTCAGACTTTCCCAATTCATTCCGCATATCTGACTGACACGTAACGGACTTTTTTTCGTGTAGTATTTTATAAGAAAATGCGCTCGCTGATGCAACTCTTCCAATTATTGCGACAAGTCAAACACTTCTCGTAGGGCCGTCCACGTGCTGTAAAATTTAAACCCTTTATCCTCGTCATTTCGCCACTGGCATTAATGTATGCACGCAAGAATACTGTGATGAAGAATGGTACGGCTGCTAGCCGCTGGCCTTTTGTCCGCCGCTAACGAACGCACATTCCCGTATTTAGAGTCACAGAGAAAATCCACCCCGCGTGCAGTTAGCAGATTGGTATCTGCAAGGAGAAAATGTGAATAATAATAATTTGTGACCCTTCTTCAGTTGATATTATGGGTCAAACTCGAGAAGACTTACGATATCTTTCTTCAAAAATTAGTTTAGTAGACTCAGATTATAATTCCAGTCATAAAATGTTTCAGGTCTATTTTCGTTACAATAATTATAACTCAAAACATATTATCGTTTTTCAAAGATGAATGAAAATACAAGCTTACAATGGCACGAAGCTGTTCAAACTTTCTGGGGCATTAAAAAGAACGGCTGTTTTCAGAACAGGCGGATTTGGGTTCCTGTAACCAAGATGTATTAATTTCTGAAAATAGACTGCGTTATCGCACTAAACGCAGGCTAGCACTGGAAAATCAAAACATTTTTTCTGTACATTTGTACAGTTTTAAGCGACGCACAAACGTTCTTCGACACACAGTAAGTTAGCCACACTCTAACGTGCAGTGAAAAGGTCACGTTCCTGAAAATACGGGACGACCTTGCTCCCATGCCCGTTGCGCTAACCGCGCGCTCACTAGGCTTCTCTGTGGCGCTAAACGCGGGACGTGTCTTCATAAGGCCATCATTAGCAACGACACAGAACCAGTTTTCAACAGAAAAAATAACAGACCTCCACCCTGTCGTCCAATGAGTTCTCGCTTGACTTACCTGAAGTCGCAAATGGAGGTGGCTTGAGGACAGTGGAACGCACGCTACAGGACGTCCGGTTCGGAACTGTCCTTGAAGTAACCGATTTGTAACAGTTCACTGTGTCACTGTGGTGCCAACTGCTGCTCAAATTGCGACTGCAGATGCAGTACGATGCGCAAGAGCCATACGCCAAGCACAATGGTCTTCCCTCTCGGTAGTGTCACGTGGACGTCCGGAGCCCGGTCTTCTTGCGACCGTTCATTCTCGTTATCACCGCTGCCAGCAATCATGTACAGCGGCTACATTCCTGCCAAGTCTTTCTGTAACATCGCAGAAGGGACATCCAGCTTCTCGTAGCCCTATTACACGTCCCCCTTCAAGCTCAATGAAGTGTTGGTAATGGGATCTTTGTCGCCTTAATGGAGTTCTCGACCAACATCAACTCACCACGTTGTAATGGTACTTGAATTACGTAACCATTACGGCACCTCACCTCAACCTCTCGATACCAACAATATTCTACTGTTTCTGTAAAATAGTTAACATATTTCTGTGACAACAGATTTGATTTCATTAATGTAGAGGTACTTTGATACATCGCCATGTTTATATTGCAATGATATTATTCTTATGTGTATTCTTTCTTCTGTCACTATGATCTTTGACGTACTTGTAACTCCGATTTTTGGGCGCGTGAGCGGTTATTAGAGTCAAGTCTTGGTCGTCATGTTGAAAAGACGCAAATTGTAGTCAGTTTATGAAATGTGAACTTTAACAGTGAGTAAAATATTTTCAAATATGTTTTATATTGTGAAGTGATGTTGCAACAAAAGTAATAAAAAAGAAGTGTAACTTAAATTCGGAGTGCTGATTACTTTTTTACATCACCACTGTGCTAACTTGCAAAAGTTTAATCTTCAAGAATGGTTTATGAAACACATCTATAAAACTTTTGAATATCGCAGAATAACACCTAGGCCTCTTTGCATCCGAGCTTGGACTTATCACTACCTAGATTTTCGACGATTGAGCCACAACGAGACCAGCGTGGGAAACGCGAAAAGATGAGTGCCTAGTTTATCCATTATTTCCAGAAATGACTTTAATAACTGTGCTCTAATGACACCTGCCACGTAAAATAACTTTGTTGTTGCCCGAAAGTGCAATATTTAGCAGCGTGAGCAACACTACAATCATAATTAATTTTTTACCTTTGTTGTGGTAGGGTTGTTAGAACGTCCAGTTTCAAAGGTAACACGCTCACGACCGTTATATATGGTTCAAATGGCTCTGAGCACTATGGGACTTAACATCTGTGGTCATCAGTCCCCTAGAACTTAGAACTACTTAAACCTAACTAACCTAAGGACATCACACACATCCATGCCCGAGGCAGGATTCGAACCTGCGACCGTAGCAGTCGCGCGGTTCCGGACTGAGCGCCTCAACCGCGAGACCACCGCGGCCGGCGTTATATATGTATTCAAAGAAAATCCTATTCACACTCATGCGGCAGGGACTAAATTTGAACAGACATCATCTTTCTGATGTAGAAACACGCCTATCAGCTTTTGCTTAAGTCGCAAAACTCCTCCTTGGTGTTGTGATTTTTTCCGTCGATGTATTTTTAATATCGTAAATAACGAATTTACGTCTTTGTGTCTGAAATGGATAGTACTATGAAAATATCCACGAACTGTAAATGTTTGGTAATAAAAAATTGCACTATCAATCTCGTTCCTTTTGTGTCGACCTCTGACATATTTTCCCTCAAACCCAGGAACCCGTCCGTGGAGTAATCTACTCATCTCCTGCACTGTGTTCATTCGATCAAGTTCTACATAGTCTGAGCGCGTAGACACACTAGAAAGCCGAAAAAAAGTGGCGGAATGGTTTATTACTATAGAAATAATTTCTTGATAATGCGTGCAGTTCTGTTTAATTTGTTGACAGCCTACGTTCTATTATGCGTAGCAACCGATAAACGTACGCTGTCCGTCTCCAGACAGTATGGGTGTAATTCAGCCAAAATAATGCACAGAGCGAATATGTCTGTTCACAAATGTAATTTTTATAATAAAAAAGACAAATTAGGGTTTAACGTGGTCAATAGAAAGGTAGCACAAGCTCGGATTGGGGAAGGATGGGGTTAGGATATTGGCTGTGTCGTTTTGAAAGGAAGCGTCCCAGAATCTGTTTAAAGCGATTAAGCAAAACCACGTAAAACCTAAATTAGGATAACCGGACGGGTATTTCAACCGCCGTAGTCGCGGATGCGAGTCCATTGTCGCATCGCCGCGCCTGTCTCTCGGACCTCGTATCGACGTCACACTACAAGTACGGAATAGCATCGGGGCATTCGGAGGGTGACAGTATAGCGTTGCGTGTCCTTATATGCCATCAGCTACCGGATGTCACGGCGGTCATGGCGGCAGCACTGTTATCGTGGACAAGGTGCTCTCAGTGTGTACGTCGTGCGTTGTCATAGGCCCAGTAGATAAGTCACAATCCTCATAGTTCGTCTGGCACACAAGAAAAAAGTACCTCATACATTTACGCTGTCTTTTGACAGTGCCTGTTCATGAAACTAGGTTTTTGGCGTTAAATGTTGTTAGTTTTCGACGCAGTCAAAAAATAATTTGACAGCGTCGTCGGGAGAAAAGATTGGCGCGGCTTTGATCAACAACAAATAAAAAACCATTTGTTCGCTATCTTTGTGCAGCAGTACCGCTGTTCTCTCCACTTAGCAACTGCTTCGAATCGGAATTCGAAACCGGAACTACTCTTTGAGTAAGAATCTACCGTGTGATTATTGTAGAAGCTCGCGACATATCTCACTGTTTTTCTGACAAATAATGACTGGCGGAAAAATTCTCCTGTAGGAGCACAAAAAATGCTAAAGACCTGGACAGAAAAATGGTGTACCAGCTACCTCAATTTACCTTCCTCAGCACCTTTAAAAATTTTCCCAAAAATTTTGGCATGCGAGCATATTCGTAATTTTTTTAAACATGTAACTTACGTCAAACTCCCACAAGTTCCCCTAAATGTAACTCACTCACACCCACTACTCCATTGCTGTCAGCCGCTCATACCTACTCATTCCCTGTTGCCACTTCTCACTCACTCAAGCAGAACTCATTGTCAGTATCTCTTGGTGTCTTGTCATTGTCATCTGTGTCACAGCCGTAGTTCCCTTCATTCTGTCCTACTACAGTCACCTCTCACCGTCACTGTCTCCTCTAACTGCTCTTCTGTCATTCATTCATTCATTCCTTCCTACTGCTGCTATATCTTCTCACTGTCGCTATTTCTCTCTTCCTTGTCAATGTCGTCTGTCTCCCATTATCACTGGCTCTCAGCCACTTTCACTTTCTCTTCCTCCCCAGGAACTGTTTCCTTCACTCTTTTCCTAGCACTGTTCTGTCACTGTCAACTCGGTTCCATGCCACTGTGTCCACTCTTTCTCTCTACTGCCATTGTCTCCTTCGATCTTTCTGTAACACAACTGCTGTCTACTATTTTCAAATATTTATTATTTTTCTGTCTATTTGCCACTGTCTCTGTCTTCTTTTCTCACAGCACAAAAACAGCGCGAATTCTGGGATGCGAACATATTCGCGCTGTTTTTGTGCTGTGAGAAAAGAAGACAGAGACAGTGGCAAATAGACAGAAATGTGCTGACTTTTCAGCCAAAGTCTTTTAAATAAACAGGAACATATTCACACATCTTGCACACCGATAGGGGTATTTTTTCCGCTGGTTCCCTTCTTCTCCCTGCTGCAGCAGGGCTTGTAATTCATATGAAAAGAAATGTATTCGTCAATGGCATTTAGATAGTTTACTTATGTGAAATTCGAATAACGCAAAACTTATTTTAAACGTAAGACCGGATTCGACGTACACTAAAAAATTGCATGTGTTTCAGTATTACAACTTGGCTTTCCAGTTGATAATGGAGATACTTTAGAGCATATTGCTCTATTTGCCTAAGCAGGAGGAAATGTGTAATATTCATACTTTGACCCAGTACTGTACAGCAGTGATAGTAAAACGATCCTTCTGTTGTGTATACAAATGGTGCCTTGCCCAAGGGCTATCCTGAAAGAACACTTAACCGCTCAGGGACTGGGTGTTGTGTTGTCCTAATCATCATCATTTCATCCCCATCGACGCGCAGGTCGCCGAAGTGGCGTCAAATCGAAAGACCTGAACCAGGCGAACGGTCTATCCGACGGGAGGCCCTAGCCACATGACATTTCCATTTATCACCAACCCGAGGTATGAGCACCGCAAAACCCGTTTTCACGAGCATATTAGGTACGCATGGAGTACGCTACCCCCCCCCCCCCCTCTCTCTCTCTCTCTCTCTCTCACACACACACACACACACACACACACACACACACACACACACACACACACACACACACACACCTCAGACGGTGCAAAGATAGGCAACTGCGCACAACTGAAGCGCTTGTCTCTGCAACAGAAGGCTAAAATGTGGAAAACACAACTAATCAATACGCAGCCACCGGTAAACAATGTGCTACACAAATACTAAGCTCTACAAAGGAGGTTCTCCCAGCCCCCAAGAATTCACTAAACTCAGAGGACGCAATGATCCACTGCATTATGCTCTGTAAGCGAAGACACTGTCGACGAAATATATGTAACCACAGAGAAGTGGTCATCTGAAACTAACACTTGGTTGCCCACGGTAGAGGCTCTCAAATTCAAGTTAAGAGCGCCACGCGAAACACTTGAGCGCTACGCGAAATACTTGTCAGAAGACTGGGAAATGTAGCTCTAGTTCAACCGAATAAGAGTAGGAGAGGCAACAGCTATGGCCTGGTATACGGAATAACCCCGGGACTGGCCTGACCGGACTTAGCGGAAACGACGAGAGTGTAAATCGGAATGGTAGGGCAGTAATTTCAACCGTTCCCCTCCAGATTAACAGGCCAGTACCGTAACCAGAGCGCCAACTCGGCCAACTCGGTTGGCACCATTCAAATGGACACCATGTCGTTTGTGTCAGATGTGATCAAACTCAGGTTCTCATCCCACGTCACCACACGAGTCGCCTACAGTATTTTCCGCAATGATGCAATGCACCGAACTTGGACAAACTCAAATGGTGGACCGCAGCGCAAACATTTTCGGACGTGAGCACTAATGACATCGCCGATCCTAAGAGTAAGACGTACAGAAGACTCAAAACGTGAAGCAGAGACAGCGCTACCAGGAACGCACAAGAAGCTATTTCTCAACAGTTTTCAACGTCTCTATGGATGAGGATTTCGAATTTTTATACTCATAAAATAATAACCTCGTCCATTACATGTATCCTACGGGATATTTGCGTTTCCAGAGCTCTATTATCTTCAATGTTTGGAAATGCTTACAGAAGTTAAAAAAAGAAAGAAAGATCCATACATTAAAGTCAATTTAACATTTTTACTATCTAACATAATTTATTATAAGAGCCTATGACTTTCCCACGGAAAACCTTAAAATACACTCCTGGAAATTGAAATAAGAACACCGTGAATTCATTGCCCCAGGAAGGGGAAACTTTATTGACACATTCCTGGGGTCATATACATCACATGATCACACTGACAGAACCACAGGCACATAGACACAGGCAAAAGAGCATGCACAATGTCGGCACTAGTACAGTGTATATCCACCTTTCGCAGCAATGCAGGCTACTATTCTCCCATGGAGACGATCGTAGAGATGATGGATGTAGTCCTGTGGAACGGCTTGCCATGCCATTTCCACCTGGCGCCTCAGTTGGACCAGCGTTCGTGCTGGACGTGCAGACCGCGTGAGACGACGCTTCATCCAGTCCCAAACATGCTCAATGGGGGACAGATCCGGAGATCTTGCTGGCCAGGATAGTTGACTTACACCTTCTAGAGCACGTTGGGTGGCACGGGATACATGCGGACGTGCATTGTCCTGTTGGAACAGCAAGTTCCCTTGCCGGTCTAGGAATGGTAGAACGATGGGTTCGATGACGGTTTGGATGTACCGTGCACTATTCAGTGTCCCCTCGACGATCACCAGTGGTGTACGGCCAGTGTAGGAGATCGCTCCCCACACCATGATGCCGGGTGTTGGCCCTGTGTGCCTCGGTCGTATGCAGTCCTGATTGTGGCGCTCACCTGCACGGCGCCAAACACGCATACGACCATCATTGGCACCAAGGCAGAAGCGACTCTCATCGCTGAAGACGACACGTCTCCATTCGTCCCTCCATTCACGCCTGTCGCGACACTACTGGAGGCGGGCTGCACGATGTTGGGGCGTGACGGCCTAACGGTGTGCGGGACCGTAGCCCAGCTTCATGGAGACGGTTGCGAATGGTCCTCGCCGATACCCCAGGAGCAACAGTGTCCCTAATTTGCTGGGAAGTGGCGGTGCGGTCCCCTACGGCACTGCGTAGGATCCTACGGTCTTGGCGTGCATCCGTGCGTCGCTGCGGTCCGGTCCCAGGTCGACGGGCACGCGCACCTTCCGCCGACCACTGGCGACAACATCGATGTACTGTGGAGACCTCACGCCCCACGTGTTGAGCATTTCGGCGGTACGTCCACCCGGCCTCCCGCATGCCCACTATACGCCCTCGCTCAAAGTCCGTCAACTGCACATACGGTTCACGTCCACGCTGTCGCGGCATGCTACCAGTGTTAAAGACTGCGATGGAGCTCCGTATGCCACGGCAAACTGGCTGACACTGACGGCGGCGGTGCACAAATGCTGCGCAGCTAGCGCCATTCGACGGCCAACACCGCGGTTCCTGGTGTGTCCGCTGTGCCGTGCGTGTGATCATTGCTTGTACAGCCCTCTCGCAGTGTGCGGAGCAAGTATGGTGGGTCTGACACACCGGTGTCAATGTGTTCTTTTTTCCATTTCCAGGAGTGTATAATCTACAATACCACATTTAATTCAGCTAAGTTACTAATGAATAAACAAAACGAGATTGGTACACACGAGAAGTCCGAAGAGAACAACTTTACTTGGATACTTTTAAAAACCTGAATACCAATCGCGAGGGACGAACCGACCGTTACCCGATGTCGGCTTTGATTTCGGACGTATTGAAGTTTTCTAGTGTGCAGCACACACGCGCTTAAACATAAAACGACGTATTGCCAACATTTATTTTGCTCCTACATTATTTTCTGGGTTGTAGGTTGTTGTGAGAAAGGTAATTTGTGGCGTAGACCGACGTCTGCGTTAGGTTCGAAAGTGGCAGTTTGGTTGGAAGTTAGCAAAGTCAACGAAAGTATGGACGAAACTTTCGTTGGGTCAATGAATGTCAGTTTCGATTAGCAGATTATGTGTGCCACTTTGATGACGCCATTGGGCAAAACAGACGGGTGGACTAAGTAAGTTCAATATTTCCTATATTTTAGGCGAGTCATTGCACTCCTCCTGTGCTTAATGGTATTAAGCTGTCTTTGATTTTTCTGGTCTTTTTTTGTACCACTCAAGTCTTATTTCGCTTTGCAAAATTCAAAATGTTTGGTTACTTCATAACTAGTTTGAAATGAAGTAGTTTTCTGACTAGTAAAAGAATTCTTTCTCACTTCTGCGACCCAGTATCCGGTCACGCGGATTTTTCCTATCGGTGGTTTGCAAAGTAACACTGATGCAAGCTTCAAATAGTTGCGGCCTACCTACCCTCATGTGTGTATCCCTGGTTGTCTTTTTATGTGACAGGCCTTCCGCAGCGTAACAGATCTGCGGGTTCCTAAATGACGGGATTCCTGTCTAAATAATCCTCCTGAATATTTCAACAACTTTACAACGGGGCTGCTTGGGAATAGTTATGTCGACGATTATCGCCCCCACGTATACAGTCAAGCTAACGTATCTGAATCAATTTGATTTTATCCATAATTCGTAACTGTTGACAAGGATTTATTCAATATACGGAGTTTTGTGGCGATTCCAGCAGAGATGACAAATTGCGGGAATGTTGATTGCCACATTTCATCCAGTGTTCCAAATAGTCTACGACACTTTCTATGGCATTAAGAAGGGTGATTTGGCGGACTAGTCGAGATGCTATAGAGTGACCAGGGGCGTATGCATGGAGCACTGTGAACACGGACGGCTATTCTCATCTGAATGTTCAGGAGTTATTCATCATGAAGACGTACGACACTAAAAGGCAATACTTGGTCGAAGAGAAAGTTGAAATAAACCATCTGGCCCACGCTTACGGTAACCAGTCAGCTACTGCGTTGTTTCGCCTAATTAAGACGTGAACATTCACGTACCGCTGTGAGCAATGGTCTTTTGCGGGGCACCCGACTCGGAAAGTCTACTTCATGCAATTCCCTTCAGTGTTCGCTCGCGCAAACTGGTTGGGCTGGACCTGCATTCACAAAAAGCAGCAATGGAACAGATTTGCTAACATGATGTGCCACTCGTCTCAGATTCCTGTCGGTTACGATATTTTCATGACAGTCTTCTTACATTGTGTAGTGCAGCATTCTATGTAGCAATGTTGGACAGTCCGAGTTGATACCCCAACAAATTAGGCAATTCTGGGTGTGGTCATGAGCAATTACAATACAGGGTGATCCAAAAAGAATACCACAACTTTAGGAATTTAAAACTCTGCAACGACAAAAGGCAGAGCTAAGCACCATCTGTCGGCGAATTAAGGGAGCTATAAAGTTTCATTTAGTTGTACATTTGTTCGCTTGAGGTGCTGTTGACTAGGCGTCAGCGTCAGTTGATGCTAAGATGGCGACCGCTCAACAGAAAGCTTTTTGTGTTATTGAGTACGGCAGAAGTGAATCGACGACAGTTGTTCAGCGTGCATTTCGAACGAAGTATGGTGTTAAACCTCCTGATAGGTGGTGTATTAAACGTTGGTATAAACAGTTTACAGAGAATGGGTGTTTGTGCAAAGGGAAAAGTTCTGGACGGCCGAGAACGAGTGATGAAAATGTAGCACGCATCCAGCAAGCATTTGTTCGCAGCCCAGGAAAATCGACTCGCAGAGCTAGCAGAGAGCTGCAAATTCCACACTCAACTGTATGGAGAGTCCTACGAAAAAGGTTAGTTATGAAACCTGAACGTCAACTATCCGAGGCGATGGATCGGCCGCCAGGCAGCCCGTGACAGAGCACTTCATCACTGGCCTCCAAGAAGCCCTGATCTTACCCCCTGCGTTTTTTTCTTATGGGGGTATGTGAAGGATATGTTGTTTCGGCCACCTCTCCCAGCCACAATTGATGATTTGAAACGAGAAATAACAGCAGCTATCCAAACTGTTACGCCTGATATGCTACAGAGAGTGTGGAACGAGATGGAGTATCGGGTTGATATTGCTCGAGTCTCTGGAGGGGGCCATATTGAACATCTCTGAACTTGTTTTTGAGTGAAAAAAACCTTTTTAAATACTCTTTGTAATGATGCATAACAGAAGGTTATATTATGTTTCTTTCATTACATACACATTTTTAAAGTTGTGGTATTCTTTTTGAATCACCCTGTATAATAGCTTCTGTCTGTCACGTCTCCTCGTCGACCTATCTTGCCGTCTGACACATGCATACCACCGCACTGCAATGAAATACGTCATCAAACTTTGTCACATAACTGCTGGAAACCAGTTCTATACCACCTACTGCACTCCAAAGCGACGTGCTGGCATACATAGCCAGCTATAATTTGAATCTTACATTATTTCTCTTGGCAGAGGTAGGTCGTACAAATGTATGTTTCTGTTACAAGAAAGTTAGAACTCAAACTTTGAAAACTGCGGATAAAACAAAACGAAAAATGGTTAAGTAGACTAATATGGCTACAATCAATAAGCGTTATTTGTGACCGATGACTTTGGTTATTATAGTTTCCGTATAAAATGATTTATTTGACCTTTGGTTACAATTAAACGGTAGCTTCCATTTCTGGTGACACTGGTAGTACAGTGCTCTCAACGGTGAAATATCATCGATTAGCAGCGCGACACTAGTTGTTGAGCATCATGCAAATCACTAGTTTTGTTTACTATGTTTGTATTTAATCGATCATTTAGGATTTGAATTGATAGGTGAAATGACTGCGAACCGCGAGTAAATAAACAGTACGGAGTCACTGATGTGAAAACTTGTATGCAGTATGACCAAAGGTACTGTTGGATCTGTTTCACGATACACTTGTTGTTTCGATTCTATTACACATCATATGTACTGTTGACAGGTTGTCAACGATCAATTCGACAGCAACAAGTAGACGTTAAACGTATGTATGTGTTCGCACTTTGTAATGTTGTTGCATTAATTTCTTCTGATTGCGGTGCTGATATTCAAGACCATAAAAGTGGGTTAAAAGCTGTGAGCTATCTGAGGAAGTTAACCTTGCATTACTGCGCAACTGTTTCACCACGTATCCAGTCTAGCTTACCAAATTCCCAACCAGACTAACATTAATTATAATCTTTTAGTACTCATCTTACGATAACCAGTGATATATATATATATATATATATAAAATCAGTTTATATTTGGACATTTATTTTAACATTGATCATTGTTCTGTTAAAATTTCAGCATATCAAACTTGATTCATAACTAAACTGGTGCCTTATTTAGGATTGTGAAAATGTGAGTTTGTAATCTTACGGAATACATCAAATAGGGAGCCAAGATTGGGAGACTACATACAACACTGCATTCATAAAATAACACACGAAGAACGTTGAAACATATCCAAGAGGAAATTAACCACAACCAACCGATTCAATTTTCACCCAAAGAAGTTACGTTCGTAGCGCAATCCTGTCCGTCATGAAATTACCACACACTGGTATACTAAGTTCATACTAACTCTCTGTGAAATCTTCCCGAAAAGAATAGCTCAGGGCTACTTTGATGCTTACACCACGTGCTTCACGTCGTCAACTTGGTTTACACAAAGAGTGTAACGCCACAATAATTTTGATAATGAAAATAAATTACATCGAAACGCGATTTACAAAAGAAAAACCTCGTCTTACTATTAACCTGATGGGTCAAGCAATTGTATAACCACGTGGTACTGGTCTCACAAAGTACACCCCTCGTGGGTTGAACATAAAGGAAAGTTGCTATATTGAAAAATATTGTCAAGACGAGACGTTATAATCTCACGTACATTCGCATTTAAGATTGATGGTCTTAGTTAGAGTTACTGATCAACATGTGGTTCCACTTTACTCACAAAGTAGTGACAAAGCAACTACCGGAAGATATTTTGAACTTCACACTCGAATTACACTGCGTTGCAATTTAAGATAACATTAGATATTTTAGAGCTAAATCTGAAATAAAGGTGATTAAATTTTCAGTTAGGTTGAACTTAAGAAATCCAGTGTCCTACGGACTCAGCAGACACGCGTTTAGCCGGAGATCTTACCACTTCAGACGCTCGCCACGGACAGACTGCTGTGGGTCCCTCCTGAGGGGTGCCTCACAAATACAAACGGAAGTGGCCAGAGAGGCAGCTTCCTATACCAACATGACAAGGGACGGACAGGACCATACTAAGAATAGAAACCTCTTTGCTTCTAGAAAGCGTAGCTACCTGTTCCGACGTTGGTCCTACTGTTCTCAAGCAGACAGGCTTGTCTGCTACCATCAAGCATGCAACTAGAAATGCATTTGCTCATTCATTCTTTCACACAGAAGGGAAGGGGGATGACAGTATCTTTTCATATACAGTATATAAAAGAAAGCGGATGTAGGTTCCGTATGAGACTGTGTGACATGAATTACATATAAACTGTGTTTTAAAGTGTAGTAGTGTGACATATCGTTCTTGTTTATTTGTAAAAGTAACACGTTTCACTGCTCAGTCTCCTCCCAGATAGTCAGAAACACCATAGTAAATTTAGAAGAGGAATTTATGCCGTAAATGACAACAGATTTAAGAAATTAACACGAAAGGAATCCAACAGAGACCTTTCAACTTGGTTGCCACAACCAGCCGTCGCCGGAGACAAGGAATGCAGGAGTGACCAGCGACGAATACCGAGAATTGTAACAACCAAATGGGTAGAGCGTAGACCAAGCCACCTGTAAGACCTCTGTTTAGCGACCACATGGCGACCAGACTGTTTGAGAGTGCTTTCTCAGAAAATGACGTTCGATATAGGGCAATTTATCACCGAAATTCAGCGTTGTACCCCGTTACATGGCGTATGTTCCTGATTTATCATAGAATTAAATATAAATCTGCTCACCTTAACCCTCCAGCGGGCGCGCCTGTGTATAAAGTGCGCCAACCAAAAATAAAATGATTTTGTGCGGTTCCATTTTTGTTTCACAACTGCAAACCTATACCTATTCCTTCAGTGATGCTTCAGGTAACACAGCGATAGATTGCGTCGTCGTACGTCCAAAGGAGCAGCAGTAATATAAAATAAAAAGCGAGGATGGCGAGAAAAAAATTACGATCAGTTCAAAAAAATGACCCCAGTTACGAACTAACAACATAATCCCACATTGAGGAAGTTGTCTACGAGATAATTAGTGATCGAATAAGCAGCTGACAGAGATCTGATGCAACTGCACGCCGTAATGCTTCGAATGCGCCATTACTGTCTCTTTAACACCTGTCCTTGGCAACAGAGTTAGAGTGAAAATTTATTTCATTATTGTTTAATAAAACAGTAGTTTAGCTCATATTATGTAAGTTTATTTGCTCCTTGTTGAAATAAACTGGGATTAAACTTTGATTCTGATCATACATGACTTACCTTGGTAACATAAGGAAACCTATTCTATTCATGTGTACAAAGTGCGCCGCGCGCACGCTCGTGTTATGAAAAACGACGCGCCCGTTCGAGGGTTGATGTAAAAAACAGTTTTTCTCCTGATGATATGTAATATTTTGAATGTGTGTCCGGGTCCTGAATGGATAATCTCAGCTCGTTCAGCACTTTTTCACATAAGTTGACATTCTCAAGTAGTTCAAAAGCTCACTGACATTTTTTCATAACATTACTGAAAACTCTGAACATAACCTTATTTCTTCCTTTTTGTAGCAGAAAGTGCACCCAATATGTTTTTTTTTTTTCCTGGCCTTTTTGTTCTGAGCAGTCAAAAGAACAATTACGACGTCCATCTCTGTAAACTATAAGCGACGAGCCGCGGTATCCTCCCTCCCGGCTGCTTCCACCTTTGGTTGCTGGCAAGCATAGTTACTAGCGACTGATCGACAACGCGTTGATTTCGGGTTCCTAAAGTCCACATTATTTATGAGATTTACACAAACTGTCCCTCTACTAGTGATGTCCAACTTGGTATGAAACAGATAAATCTACAGTGACAGTGGACAAAGTCTGCCTGCGAACCGGCACGAACCGATACCTGGCGGTCGGCCAGGCTCATTTCCTAGAGTGGCCGAGTACACACGCCGTCGCCCGGTAGCGTGTAAGGCGAACGGTGCACTAGGCTCCCAAAGTGGCGAGACTCAGCGAGCAGGATTTGTGAGAGTAAGATGGCCGGAAAGATGTGAGCTGGAACTTGGATATCTCCAGCATTTGGTGACGAAACGTCAGAGACAGAAAAATGTCCTGCACCACGGTCTAAGCCCACAATTAACTAAATCTACCAAGGACGCAAATACAGGTCGTTAAAAGCCTACACTTATGATTTGCACACAATCTTGTGCAGTGTGTCATTTTTTACATCAGCTAACTTTATCGCAATTATATATTCCGTTACAATAAGAGCGTTCGCGCAATGGTTAAAGCTGGTGGTCTTGTATTCGAGAGTGGGACATCGAATCTGTTTTCTGCGTTTTCTCTACAGGAACGAAGGCGAATGCCGAAACGATTACTTCGATAAGGTGAAGGGCGATCTCTTTCCCCGCGCTCCTCCAAGTCAGTCCGTGCTGTGTCGTTAATGACAACGCTGTCGACAAGGTGTTAAAGCCTATCAATCACTTTTATTTTTTATCATACCTCCTTGATATAACCTCCTGAGTATCTCAGTTTCAGAGCAATGGGTTTTCCAGCCGGTTAACACACCGTCGCTGCAGTTGTGCCCGCCAGTGGTTTCTTACATCCGTTTTGTAGGGTCTAGCGCCATCTCTCTTTTCTTTGCTTTATCCAATCAACACTTTACCAGCTGAGTTGCCGTTCATTCCAGTGAATACGTACTCTGGAACTTTGTTACTTTTTTTTTACCAACTAGAAAAGCACCTCCAGCCATGAAACTACTTTTGATACTGTAGTTCGTACTTTTTATGTTGCCTGCAGGTCCTTTCGCTTCCTTCACCTCACAATACCCACTGAACAATGTGGCCGTCAAATTGCATTTCTTCTCGATTTACTTCTACGTTAGTGCTTTCGTCGCACATCCATCTTTGCTATGGTTTCTCTCCTGTGCGCTGGTTACACCTCGTATAAATTTAGAGGTGAGATGATTAATTCTCTATACCATTGTTTTGTAAAGTAACTACTTTAAGTCAAATCAGATCAGACCATGGCTCTAATAGCCTGCGAACGACTATCGGATTGGCACTCATTGGTGGAATCGAATAAAGCCTGGCACACATTGTCTTCGCGAGGAGGGTGCTTGCTGATGCGTCCCTCTGTTTTGTTCCGTACCTCTCTAATTTTAGAGTGGTTACTTGGCGCTTGAAAATATTCGAACTCGTCTATCTACGTAATATCGTTATTCGTTCAAGTCATCACAAATGTTATTGCAATCTACAGCGTCGAAATGTGATCCTCATAGGATGTCAGTCCCACTTATGTTCAGTGTCAATGGGAATATGGCAATTGGATCTATTATACAAGTTGTATCAAAAAGAATGTTCCGATTAAAAAAAATCATAATTAATACGTTAGTTGAGACATGTGCGTAAACGACGTACTCTTGGAAAGAGCAAACCTCGAGTTTTACATGGTTTCCTCTAGGTACCAGCAGTGTGCACCCACTTCAGTTCTACTAAAAATGGTGTCAGGACGACAGAAAGCGTTTGGTGTTCTACATTTTACGCACTGCGGGTCAGTAATAACTGTTGAGGGTGGCTTTCGTACTAGGTATGGAGTGGATCCTCCTACAGAAAAGAGTATTAGACGATGGCATGAACAATTCCGAAATACGAGTTTTTTGTGTAAAGGAAAATCGCCGGACCGTCCCAGAGTGTCTGCCACAGACGTACAACGCATTCGCCATTGTTTCAGGAGTCCGCAGAAAACCGTTCGCCTTGCAGGTCGACAGCTCAACATGCCGCCGACGTCCGTCTGGTGTGCGTTGCGCCGAAGTTTACACATGAAATCATACGAAATTCAGCTACTACAGACTCTTCGTGAAAGTGACGAACAACAACGCATGGAGTTCTGGAATTTCGTTCTTGGCAACATGGAGCACGACAGTTTCCTTCCACGTTTAGTGTTTAGTGACGAGGCAACATTCCATTCAAATGGAAAGGTGAACCATCATAATGTGAGAATGTGGGGTACGGAATAACCACATTAAGTTGAAAAAGAAGAGAGGAGCCCTCCAAGATTTAATATGTTTTGTGCAGTTTCACGGGAAAAGCTGTATGTTCCATTTTTCTTTGCCGAGAACACTGTTACAGGAAGAACGTATCTAGATACGATTGAGAACTTTCTTCTCCCACAGTTGGAGACTGGTTCGAACAATTTCATTTACCAAGAGGATGGGGGCACCGCCACAATGGCATCTGGAAGTGCGGGAATTTTTAAATCAAAAGATTACTGAACGATGGATAGGTCGCACTGGACCAAATGACAGCCTTACATTACTAGCCTCCAAGGTCACAGGACCTGACTGTATGTGATTATTTCTTGTGGGGGTTTATAAAAGACTGTTTAAATGCCTCTGTTACCAACGACAATGAATGAACTGAGACATCGCATAACAGCAGCTGTGGAAGTTTTAACTCAAGACATGCTCGCTGCAGCGTGGAAACAATTTAAATACCGCATGGACATATCTCGAGGGGGGCATACTGAACACCTATGAAAAGGTATGAATAAACTTTTTGAGTTTCCCGTTCATCAAAAAACCAAATTCATTGTATATGTTTATTAATTTCAGAAGTATAGACGAGCCAAATTGGATGATTCTTTTTGATACACCCTGTACATTGATTTTTTTCGCTAGCCCTGTATGTTGCACAGTCTCTCCCGACTCCCGGAAATTATACTGTAGGGAAGATTTACAATTACAATATTTTGTCCCAGTAGTTAGGAGACATATTTTTCTTCACTGGCTTATGTACTCACTGGAGTGGGGTTAAGACTGCAGAGTTGCTTAGTTTATGGGACGCCAGTCATTTAATGCTTACGCATTGATTGTTTCATGAGGGTGATTTCTGAAATTCATGACTAAATATCCTAGCGATAAATTTCTTAATTTTTTTCTGTCCAGAAAACAAAAAATAGTTCTAGGACTGCGGTCACGTACATTGGTCTCGAACTATTTTGCCTAAATGTTAGGCAAGAAAGTTTTCGTTCGTAAGAAGGGATCAGATTCGATTGGATTATCATAAATGTGATTGGAATCTGACCTGGAAGCATGCTGCTGACGAAAGAAACGTTGAAATGTACTCATATGAATACTTAGTACAGGGTCATTGTTTACTGTAGACGTGAAGTACAATGATTCATCAAATAAAATGTTTTTATTGAATTTCATCGCGGTACCAAAGACCAATTAGTCTCGCGTTTGAACAGAAAGTCTCGTTCGAACAAAGGAAATTATTTCTGACATGACTGCAGGTTAACCGTGTACATGTGCCGACAATTCATTGCATGGTAGTTAAAAGGGAACAGACTTGACAACAAGTACGCATATATGTGCAACTTACGTCAAACGCAGAGAAATATGCAACCCAACATGTCATCAGTTGAATTCTTATCTGGCATTAATATTCACAGTCTGTGCTGCCACTTAACACGAAACAGTTTTTGTCAGAAGACAGCGTTGTAAGATGGTATTTGCTTTCATATCGTCTGCTGACATATGCGTTCCTTCTATTCACACCCCCCACCCCCAATCACTTCCCACCTGCTGGAGTGTGCTGTCAGCGTGAACGGTAATTTGAGTTATGAGCACATACTACTACACTTTTTTCCTCGCGAATCTGATACTAAATCGCGGCTCCCTTATTTCTGCAGTAAAATGTTATCTTTTCACCAGGTGATAATACGTTTTATAAAACAAATGCTCCTCCGCTACAACGAAAAATTAGACAAGTATCAAATAAAAAATAAAAACGCTGAATACAGCCTACTCACGCTGCAAGCAGTTTGTACACTGAATAGATCTAGAAACAGGACCATGCCTACGAAGACCTATAGTCTTGGACAACAATTTCAACATTTATAATACCTTCCTCTAGCTGCATTGCAGTTCTGAAACTGTGTTATACACCCGATTATACTTCATTCTCGGGAAGTAGGTGAACCCGATGCCCCATGCATGCCAAGCGATCGCAATGGTCACAGGAAGAAGCAAGACTATGGTTTAGCGTCCTGTCGACGAGGATGTCATTAGAGAAGCAACACAAGTTCGGATTGAGGAAAGCCGTGGTCACTATTCGCCATGTCCTTTTCACAGGAATCATTCCAACATTTAAGTGAAGCGATTTAGGGACGCACGAAAAAGCTACTCAAGATTGCCAGACAGAGTGTTGAAGCTCCATCCTACCGAATGTGGGTCCAGTGTCTTACGTCAGAGCCACTTAGCTTGATTTTAGTATGGTTAAAAAAAAAGGTTCCTAACTATCTGATGAGATTTCACGTGAACTAAACTGCAGAACACATCACTGAGAGATACCTCAATCTCTAACTTGACAAGCGACTTTTAAAAACAAGCCTATTAGAAGCAGTTTTCTAAAATCAATTTTCCAGATGCATACTTGCAAACAGCACTTGCGGGGCTTCGCAATGAACTGCCTTTAATTTTCTACGACTGTCTTTCGAGGCACTATGAAAGCTAAATTACGGGTGTACAAATTGACTAGGACCAATCATTCAAGATCTATCACTGAAGCTTTCAGTTCGTCGTCAGACACTTATCCATACATCCATCAACGTACAGAACTTTTTATAAAATCTAAAAGTTTGACGTTCAAAAACAGCAAAGGAGCATCAATTGTTTTCGATCTCTATTTAAAAGAACAGCGCGGTTAGGAAAATCCTGGCGCTTTTTACATTGTTATTTGTTGGCGTTTCGTACAGCAGGATTTTATTGGTGTGATGCCTGCGATGAAAAGAATATCCGCTGCATAAATGATGAAATCCAAAAGGTGTATGAAAAATCTTAAAAGCGCATTATGAATATCTTTAGTTTCTTTCCCCTTTTTAAAAAGAATTTTCAAATCAGAAATGACCGTAATATGAGACTGCAACAGATACGTTAGAGCTAGTCCTTTGAAGATGCTTTTTTCAAGTCTGTAACAGGTCTTAATAATTCCTTAAACAAAGATTTACAGAAAACTGTGTGCCACATTTCTCAAAACGGCCCTTTATGACGAAATGGTGATCTACGAGGGTCACTCCAAAAGAAATGCATACTATTTTTGTAAAAATACAGTTTTCATTCTGCATGTGTGAAAGTTTTGCAGTGTGTAAATACATCCTTCCTGCTTGTTTTCAAACTTAGTTCAACCTGTTCCCTTGAGTGGTGCCGCCACAGAATGTTTTCAAGATGGCTGCTACACTTGACGTTCGTCAGAAGCAACGTGCTGTCATATAATTCCTGTGCTGTGAAAACGAGACAGTGGTAAACATCCACAAGAGGTTGGAAAAGGTGTATGGAGATGCTGCTGTCGATCGCAGTACAGTTAGTCGGTAGGCAAGCAGGTTACGTGATGAAAGCGGGCACGGCAATATGGAGGATTGTCCTAGCAGTGGCAGACCTCGTACTGCACACACTCCAGACAATGTGCAGAGTGTTAACGAAGTGGTGACTGCTGACAGACGCATCACTATCATCTCTTTGAGAAACAGAAAGACTCTCTTCGTGGAACAAGGTTTGAAGATGATGACTCCCTAGTCCACGCTGCCAAACAGTGGCTCCAACAGGTTGGTCCAGAATTTTACCTGCGGGTACACAGAAGCTGGTTCCAAGATGGCATAAGGCAGTTGAGAGGGATGGAAATTATGTGGAGAAATGAAAATATTGTTTCTAAAGGATGTATCTACACACTGTAAAACTTTCAAACATGTAGAATAAAAGATGGATTTAAAAAAAATAGTGTGCATTTCTTTTGGAGTGACCCTCGTATAATATATTAATCAGGTTAATTGCAAACGCTAAATGCCTGGAAAATAGGGAATAACTATAAACGAAAAACGTGCCGAGGAAAAGCTATACAGTATGGCGCTTAAACGACGTGAAAAAGAAACATTATATTACGGGTTTGCAATGTCTGCATTTCACGATGAATAGTAAAACGGTCGCCGTAACCACTGTAGCTGTCCGTGCACGCCTCCGGAGCGACCCAAACTTCCACATCTCACTTTTGATCTTTCTCCGTATCATCTATGCTCGCACCTCGCAGTTCTGCACAGGGCGAGTCAAATTTTTTATTAATGACATTTTAGCCATTCGAGGCATATATACCAATTTCCAGCGCGGAAATCACAAACTGCGAGCACGGGGAATACGGGCAAACATGACACATATGGAAGTTTGGGTTGGTCCGGGAGGCGTTCACGGATAGCCCAAGTAGTTACGGTGTCCGTTCGCGATAGGCACGAAATCCGGGTTCCACTTCGGGTCCGGCGCAAATTTTCAGTTGTTCAAATGGTTCAAATGGCTCTGAGCACTATGGGACTTAAAATCTGAGGTCATAAGTCCCCTAGAACTTAGAACTACTTAAACCTAACTAACCTAGGGAAATCACACACATCCACGCCCGTAGCGGTCGCTCGGTTCCAGACTGTAGCGCCTAGAACCGCTCGGCCACTCCGGCAGGCTTTTCAGTTGTCACTAATCATTTTTACAGCTGATGAATAATTATAGTCTGTTTGCAATTTGCGAAGACGTTTCTTCAAATATTATATTATTGAACCAAGAAGTGTAACGAATAATACATTTCCGAAATGTCTGAGTAACTAGATTAAATTCCAATTTGATACTATTTAGGCTTAATATCAGTGCTCTCAGAAACAAGCGTGCGCGTGTAACGGGTGATTGTTTTAGTACGGGCCGTATACGCCCTATCGTTGACTGTAAGACATAACTCATCCACCATTTGCCGATCGTTAGAAGGAGCAGTAATCGCTTCGGGATCATAAAGGAATGCTGACCGTGCAGATTTACGTAAGGCTTAGGAGCCACGGGACCAGCACGCGCTGAAAACATCGTTATGAGTATTAGCGGGTCACGCCTGAACTCGCCTGTGACGGTGTCTTGCTAGGATCCCGCTGCGATCATCTGGTCCACTACTTCTCGCTACCAATCTTACTGGTCTTCCTCTCCTACACTAGCATTTACGCCACCGAACATAGCACCTGGCTTCCCCGTCTATTGACTATGCCTTTCCATTCCAAACGCAGCTGCTCGAGCGAGCGAGCTAGAGAGAGAGAGAGAGAGAGAGAGAGAGAGAGAGAGAGAGAGAGAGGGGGGGGGGGGGAATTAGCTTTCGGGTGTTTTATAAATCTGGAAAGGCACACAGTAAAGAACATTCATTTTTAAACACAATCTTCACAGAGCTAAACGCACTCTGTCTCTTAAAGGTTCAATTTTTTTTAATAGTCTCAAAAATTGTTTACCACTGTGCGTACTACTCGTTAACAGCATAGATAACCTCTTCATGTGATGATTCTCCACCCCCCCTCCCCTCCAAAGCTCTATTTTCTTAGATTAGGAAAAATAAATAGTCACGTGTAGCAAATCTGGGAAACAGGATGGCTGAGAAAGTGTTTCGAAACACAGCTCGTCAACTTTTGGCAACGCAGCGGCCGCTGTGTTAGCAGGCACACTGCCCAAGTGCGAGGAAACGCTTTTGTGTGCTAATATTGTTCGCTTCTGCTTCAAATCACACTGCAGACGATCCAACAACGTTGCGTATAAAGAGTCACTCACTGGTGTAACCTTTTCAAAACAGTCAATCGTGATAATATACGATTAAAGAATTGGGTTTGCAAATGACAACAAAAGACTTTTTGCAGATAGTGCTGACAGAAACATTGAAATTTTCGGCGTTTCTGTGGCTCTGCCTACATATGAACAGCATGTGCATGAGGACAGATAACAACACAGGATAAAAATATGAATGGCTAACCAACCAATGCCTTATTGATTAGTAAATATCCATAAAACAAAAACCTAGTAATGATGGTATTGGTGTAATAGAAATAGTTGAGGTAATACTACTAAAACAATTTGTCGTATTCAAACGTACGTATTGTATCTAATGCCTAATTTTAGACCGCAAAAAATAAAGTATAACTGCGATGATACCATACGATGACCAAAATAGAGTCTACAGCAATTTTTACGCCGAATAAACTGTTTCCTCTTTTTGCTGCACTTTTTTTCATCTTTTCCAACCCATTATTTTACGGCAGTTTTGAGGCTGTAATGATGAGTCCAGACGTCGTCTAAAACCGAATGACGACAATGCGTTAACCACTGTGAAGCATCAAACGGTATCTGTCAGATATTAAATTATGTGGTAGCTTTTTTTCCCACTCGTTCTCGTCGGATAAGCTTAGAAGTAGTCAACAAAGGAGATCTAATCTAGTAAAACACAAGCGTTACCAAGATTACTATGAAAGTTTCATTTAAAATAACTATCGGTGACCGTTTCCCTTGATTCTACCTATCGATGTGAAGCGCCAAGCATGAGTAATAGCTTATGTATCGTGGAGAAAGCTTAACGTTGTTTTCGTACTTCTGTGCTCAGGGGTTTATGAAATAAGTAACTATAGTATCACCATTTAACACATATTTTTCTGTCTTTTACAACTTAAGATCTGAGCGAGCTACTGGACTGTTCAAGGAAACTGCACGCGAATAGTAAAGGGATGTGTGTCTGATAACATTTAGGAACACTGGTAACGTCGTAATCTGACAATGACACCCACCGTTCTGGATGTTTAACTTAGGACTGTAACTGAGCTTCACATATGATTATTTGTATGTGCAATTATAAACTCCAGAATTATGCATTAGTTGCCGGCCAGAGTGGCCGATCGGTTCTAGGCGCTTCAGTCTGGAACCGCGAGACCGCTACCGTCGCAGGTTCGAATCCTGCATCCGGCATGGATGTGTGTGATGTTCTTAGGTTAGTTAGGTTTAAGTAGTTCTAAGTTCTAGGGGACTGATGACCTCAGAAGTTAAGTCCCACAGTGCTCAGAGCCATCTGAACCATTTTGCATTAATTCGACGAATACGAAGGGTATCTAATTCTCGTGGAGGGGTGGGGAAATTAGTTACCCTCTGTAAGAGAAAACAAACAAACACACACACACACACACACACACACACACACACACACACACACACACTTGAGGGGGGGGAGTGAGAGAGAGAGGGGGGGGGGGCGGATGAGAGAGAGAAGGGGGGAGTGGTGAGCGATGAATGAAGGGATAGTGACAGGGTGGGTACGACCACGTTCTCGTAACCGACAGACGTCATACGGTTGCACGAGTTCAACTGGAAATTTTCACAGCGAACGTCAGAGAATGCTGCGTACTGCGAGCCATTTCCCTGTCCGTTCGCAGAAGACAACGGAGCGACTGCGGGGCTTCCCTGTCCGCTACGTGACCCCTTGCCAACACAAAGCAAGAGAACGCCGATTTCCAGCAAACCTTTCTTCGGATACGCAACTGCACCGGCATTTTTTTTCGCCTTTTACGTACCTTCAATGTTTAACGAGCGAACGTTTCCGGTGTGATAGGAAAGTTTTAGGAAAGAGGCTCACAAGGCCCCTGACACGTGTCTGGTTTATGGCGAGTTACAATCTCTCGAACAGAAGTTACATCCGCTTGCCTAAGGCGAAGTAGATGCCGTATCACGCAGTAAATCGAGCACGAATGGTTACCACATGAGCGAGACCTTCTGTGGAGGCACGCCTGGACGTCAGCCGTCTATCGGCGGCTACGTCAGTGGCAGCTGTCCTGCATCGACGATATCTACAGTGGAATACCCCAACGTCTACCCGTGGACACCAGCAACGTCTGACGGAGAAGTGTTATCCCCGACACTAGCCGTTCTCTCACGCACGCGACAACACTGAACCGTGGTACGAGGGGCGTTGTGATTTTTCGTATTCTTCATTTTATGACGCTAAAGCGTTTGCGTCAGTTTCTTATAATCGCTTGTGGAGTGTTAGCTTACGTCCATAAGAGAACAAGAACACAATGTTTCGTGTTTCACTGTAAATCGCCATTTTGTGCGGTACACATACTATCATGGAAGTTCTCTGCGGAATTTTCTCCCTGTCAGAGAGAAAATCTGGAAATAAAAAGAAATGAAAAAAGGTATTCTGAACAAATAAGAATCGCTGAAGACTTAGGCAGCACTTGCTATTGCAGAATTACTGGGTACTCAGTTGATCACTGGTTAGCAATAACATGAGACGATTTTAGGAAAACACAGTAAATCTAAATCAGAATGATAGCAAACGAGGTAGAGAGACTCATGGCCAGACCGCGAATACTACTTGTCCGCACTTATGCGGGAATTACTATGTTAAACAGTGCGATAGTTACAATGCAAGCAAAGCCGGATTTGCATTCAAGTAGATGACATGATGGGGTATGAATTATTGTCTGCTGCATAAACGATGTGACTGAAAAGAATGATGTCCGTAGTGGATGGAAGCTTGAACGATGCGGTGATGCGTTTTCCGATTAGTTTTACTTAAAACTTTCTTTACCATTGATTTCGTTGCGCGCACTGATTACCCTTTACAGTATTTGTGGTCAGCGGAATGCACCTGACACCAGTCGCTGCAAAGGGTAGGCACATGATGTTAATCCACAGGGCGCTAGAATGAATTTTGCTCTGCAGCATATTGTGCACTGATTTGAAAGTTCCTGTCCCGATTAAACCGTGCTGGACCGGAACTCAAACCTGGGACCATCACCTACTGCGGGCAAGTGCGCTAACGACTCAAGTGCGCTAACGACTGAGTTATCCAGGCACGACTCACGACCCTCCCTCACAGCTTTACTTCCGCCAGTACCTCGTCACCTACCTAACAATCACTCTTACATACGTAGCAGGACTAGCACTCTTGGGAGAAAGGATATTGCGGAGACATGGATAAGCCACAGTTTGGGGGCCTAGGTTCAACTCCCGGTCAGGCACACAGTTTTAATCAACCAAGAACTTCTACACAACACTGACCACAGAAGTACCGCAAAGATGCGAGACCGGAGCAGTTGTCTGAAGAAGCAGTGAAATATCTAGCACATAAAAGCCTTTAGAAAACACCCCAGACAACTCCTATTAGTGCTGTAAGAGTATTCGTGAACAAAAACTATTCGTAACATCTTGGGTATAAAAACAAAAGTTAGTCGAACAGCCACCACATTGACTTTTGTTATCTGTAGTAGGTGAGTTAAAAACATCGGTGTACGATTGGATTCATGCTGGACCACATAATGTTTCTTCTCAGAAATTTGCTATTACGGTGTATTGTTACTACGCTGAGGTGACAAAAGTCAAGGGGGGTGATATGCACGTATACAGATGGCGGTACTGTCGCAGACACAAGACATAAAAGAACAATAATCGGCTGAGCTGTCATTTGTACTCAGGTGAGTCATATGGAAAGGTTTCCGGCGACGAGAATTAACGGATTTCGAACGTGGAATGGTGGTTGGCGCTAGACGAGTCAGACCTTCGCCGGCCGCAGTGACCGAGCGGTTCTAGGCGCTTAAGTCTGGAAGCGCCCTGCTGCTAGCTAGTGTCGCCCGTTCGAATCCTGCCTCGGGCGTGGATGTGTGTGATGTCCTTAGGTTAGTTAGGTTTAAGTAGTTCTAAGTTCTAGGGGACTGATGACCTCAGATGTTAAGTCCCACAGTGCTCAGAGCCATTTGAACCATTTTCTGAGACCTTCCATTTCAGAAATCGTTTGGGAATTCAATATTCTGAGATCCTTCGTGTCAGAAGTGTGCCGAGAATACCAAATTTCAGGCATTACCTCTCACCACGGACATCGCAGTGACAGAAGGCCTTCACTTAACGACCGAAAGCAGCCACGGTTGCGTAGAGTTGCCAGTGTAACAGAAAAGGAAAACTACGTGAAATAACGGCAGATATCAATGTGAGACGTACGAAGAACGTATGCGTTCGGACAGTGAGACGAAATGTGGGTTAATGGGCTATGGCAGCAGACGATCGACGCGAGTGCCTTTGCTAAAAGCACGTCGTCACCTGCAGCGCCTCTCCTGAGCTCGTGACTATATCGGTTGGACACTAGGCAACTGGAAAACCGTGGTGGCCTGGTCAGATTAGTTCAGGTTTCAGTTGGTAAGAACTGTTAGTGTACGAGTGTGGCGCAGACCCTATGCGAGTGTGGCGCAGACCCCACGAAGTCATTGACCCAAGTTGTCAACAAGGCAATGTGCAAGCTGGTGGTGGCTCCACAATGGTGTGGGCTGTGTTTACATCGAATGAACTGGATCCTCTGGTCCAAATCAATCGATCACTGACTGTAAACGGTTATATTCGACTACATGGAATTCATTTGCAGCGATTCATGAACTTCAAAACCTACGACGAAATTTTTAACGGTCACAAATGTAGCGATTAGTTTGAAGAACATTCTGGACAGCTTCAGCGAATGATTTAGCTACCCAGATCGCCCAACATGAAACCCATCAAACATTTATGGGACATAATCGAGAGGTCAGTTAGCGCACATCCTCCTGCACTGGCAACACTTTCGCAATTATGGACGATTATAGAAGCAGCATGGCTCAGTATTTCTGCAGGGGGCTTCCAACGTCTTGTTGAGTCTATTCCACATCGAGCTGCTGCACTACACCGGGCAAAATGAGGTCCAACACGATATTAAGAGTAATCCCATGAGTTCGGTCACCTCAGAGCAGTACTTACTGAGAAACATATGGAAGAAAAAAACAACTGGGTTGTTGGGCCACGTCATGTTCCTCTTCAATAGCACACGATTCGACCCTCTGCTGGGGGTCTTCTTCTCGTCTCTTGTGGTGTGTCTGGTTGGCTGAAGACTCGTCAGCTACTGGAGAAGTAAGTCTGAAGAGAAACATGGCGAGGCCTATCTGCTTAGAAGATTTTAACTTCAATGAAAACGCCAACGACAGCTCCTGTTTCACACAAGAGAGACATCCTGTAAAGGCATCGTGTAAACCTGTTCGAGGGTACATCTTCCGTGCTCAGCCGTGCTGAACAATCGAGGCTGTTCCTTTCGAAGGAACATACTAATTAACTGGAATTCGCTGTGCTCTAGCTTTATTTGAGTAGAAGGCAAGTACAGTGAGAGAGACGAGAACAATGAAACGCTTCCTGTCACTGTGAGGCGCGGCGTTTATGAGCAAATGTTTACTTGGCAGCAAGCGCGCGATAGTCTCGGCCTTGAACAGTGAGGCTGGGCGAAGAATGCAGCCGTCATCGATGACGTAAGTGAGCGCCGTTGCTGTGCAACTCAGACCGTAAACAGGTCGACGACAACTCGACGCGAAATGCTCCGGCCGCCAGCTCGAGGAAGCGGACGTTTGCCACTGCTTTAAAGATAACTTCAAAACATGGAGGGACGATCACGGTGTAACGTCCCGTCGACAACAAGGTCGTTTAGGGACGTAACCCAAGTGCCGATCGAGGAGATGCAAAGAAGAAAATAGTACGTATCCTTTTTCAAAACGAACCATTCCGTAATTTACTAGAAGTGATTTCGGGAAACCATGAAAAAACGAATTCTGGATGGCCGGTTGGGTATCTGAACCGGCGTCCTGCTGAGTAATTTACATACAATTACTTAGCTTACCACCACTCCCAGGAAATGGTCTAACGAAATATTAATCTCCTTTAAAATTTACCTGAAGAGGGGACGCATAGAACCCACAGTATTTTTGTTCAGGAAACTTGGGCGACCCTCTAACGGATGGTACAACTACGCAATTGCTTGATCCACAACTGATCCTATTCAACGACTGCGAACTGAAGGAAGAAACGCACGGTGGAGTCAAAAGGTATACTAACAAGGGCAGTCCACGACGTTCGGATCACGGATTTACTTCAGACTTTGTACACTTTTGGTAGTCCATTAGAACAACATAAGGTGCAAGAAGTAAGGCGTAGACCCTACTACCTAGGCACTTTCGAGAAAATCGCAAGAGAGGTTTCACGCGTCAGTGATGTACCCGTGTGTTGCGATCCCGAGTACGAGCTGATGGCAGTCGTGGGGTTAACGTTCAAGCTCCGTTGTCGCTGGATCGCTCAATTGAGTCCGCTCATGCTTTTTTTAAAATTTATATTTTCTTCAACACTGTTCATATTACTCACATTTGGAATGTAATATGACAAAGATACGTGTATTTTCATGAACTTTTATTGAATTCTCAATGTTACTTGGTTGTTTGATATTTTTACTATCACAACAAATACTACATTTGTAACCATCGACAAATAAACGACCAGACGTACACAGTTTTTCTTAAAATCTATGCCTCATGATTTCCGAAACTCCTCATACCTGCAATCGGGTAAGGTACCGAAAACTGCTTTGCACCTGGACACTTCGATCTGCAGACACTTGGTTCAAGGACGAGGGACGGGTTTTGAATGGCAAAGTAAAACGACGATAACTAAGGGAGTAAGTAGCTTTATTCAGTTATACAATGAGTTACAATATGCCAGAATATGAGGGTGTTGTACGATAAATCGTCGGGTTTGCTTTCGGCATTACAAGTTGCAGGATGATATTTTTGATACGGATACGAAAACATAAAAAGGCATATACAACATTAAATGAATGCAATTTTCCCACATGCACATAACATCTTCAGAGCTTCTAAGGAAAAATATAGCTCGTTGACATATTGAAAAGTTTCTGCTTTTTCCGACACTTTGGTTACAAACCATGCGTAACGCAATATTTTAGTAACAATAGGTGCTGAAAATTAGCGATGAACAACTGAATGAATTTTATAGCATCTTTACGAGAAGCAATTTCTCGTTCTTTATCAATCAAACATGAAGAAGTTTGCAGGCCCTTAAAGTTTTTAACTTACCTATAGAAATAAAATTCGCGTAACATTTGCTATAATAATGAAAAAGTAGTTAACAGCGAAATAACATTGGAAATTCGATAGAAGTTCCTGCATATACGCGTATCTTTTCATTGTACTACATTTCAACTGTAATATGACGAAATAATATGACTAGTGTTGAAGAAAATGTAAATTAAAAAAATGAGCGGGGCTCGATTCAGTGGTCCACCATTTACCTCTTGACCGCCCCCACCTCGTGCTCAGAGTGGCAAGTCGCCGGTAAATCGTTGACGCGTAACACTTATCCTGCTATCTTCTCGAAATCGCGTAAACAGGGCGCCTTACTGCTTGCACATTATGTTGTCCTAATGAACTATCAAAAGTGTATGAAGCTTGAAGGAAATCCGTGATGCGAACGTCGTGGCCTATTCCTTATAAGTGAGCCACTGAAATGGGAAGGTCGCATATATATGGGCAATACAGTGGAATGGAAGTAGTGAATAAGCTTTCTGTAATGCTTATTAATGTTGGAATTACGGACAGTTTAGGCCACAGGCCAAAAAATTCGGGAAGCTTCATTGACGCTCAAGCGCAGGTTACAACAACAAAATTGCTTCATTCACGACTGATCCACACAGTGAATGAACTGAAGAATGAAATGACCCTCCTACACAGCGAAGTCATAGGGAATACGAAGTCTGTTCAAAAATTTTAGAACATTAGTAATTTCGCGCCGATGGTATGCTGGAGCGAAATGCGGATGGCATCCTTGCACACGTCTGTGTTTAATGTGTAACCGTCTGAAATTTCATGTTGTATATCTGTTAGTTATTGTTCAGCGCTGTACTGGATAGAACGTTGTGTTAGCGAATTTCGAGAGGCCAGAGTTAGAGGACCAACACGTCTGCATTAAATTACACGTGAAACTGAAGAAAACCTTTACAGAGACGCACCATATGATGCAGGAAACCTACAGTGACGAGAGCTTAAGCCGTACTCGGTGTTGCGAATGGTCCACACAGTTTAAAAATGGCCGGACGGAAGTTACAAGATGACACTCGTTCAGGACGTCCTTCGACGCCTACCGACGAGCGCCCAAGTTGAAAAAGAGAGGCAGGGAAAGAGAGGGTGATATATACTTACACATGATAAACCCCCTTCCCTCGAATATTTTTCTCTCCTTCATACCCCCTCTGTGTTACCACAGATGACGTGTCACTGATCTCATTTGTACTAAGGCTGCAGTTCACGCGACTTGCCTATTTGCTCCCACCGCCCTTATTGGAATGCCTAAGTTCCAATAAATATCCACCAGTCTTCTATAGTTGTTGTCTTCCGCTGCGCAGAAAACAGCACATAGGTCGTGAATCCGTTATCTTGAGGCTGTAAGAAACTCGTATTGAGGAACTGATACTATGTGAATAATTAAATAGTCAATAAGCTTGTGTATGCGGGATGCCGCTCGCTTTTTATTAGCAGAACACGAGAAACTGCAAATTACATTCCACGTTAGAGTCACAAATAATTCCCATTCTTCAACAAAACAATTAACTGCGTATTTCCGTAAATATTATCACACTCTTCTCAACCACATGTCCAAATAACCAGAGTTAGCAAATAAAAGTCTCAACTGACACCGACTGCGGCAGACAACATGTTTGTCCTCCGACACTGGCGAACCAGATCTCATCTTACAGCCGAACCATTTCGCCCGCCATCCAAGTTAGGGGCGATCCAAAGATCACCGAACTGCTTCGTCTGTCTCTTCGTTTAGCAGTTGTTTATTATTCTGCTGTTTATTAATACTTGTGAAATACTGGAATGATAGCACACTATCGAGAGATGCTCTAATTTGAAATGTAAGTAAATACGCCGTTTACTTTGTCTAATATTAATAACAGAATATTATTATTTTGGCGCGCAACTTCCGAATGCAGCAGCCAATAGCGGAGAAGAACCGCAATTTTGGCGGTCTTTCTCACAATACCCGTAACGAAAAACCATCTGTCATCGGTACCTCACACCACATTGTCATCTTGCCACTTCTCAACTGCTCTAAAAAGAGCTTCTTGTACCTGAATATCATGGGTGCAAATATTGCACGCTCACGTCAGGAACGTCAACGACATTGTGCGTGCCAATCGAAGACTCACTGTCCGAGAGATTGCTGAAGAATGTAACATTTTAGTTGGTTCATTTAATGAAATTCTGGCACAGTATCTCCGAATGCAACGTGTTGCCGCCATCTTCGTCCCGTGGCTTTTGCGACAAGACCAGAAAGACCTTCGCTTTTTTATCGGGCAAATCAGAACGAGATTTTCTTAAAGAGAATCATAACTGGTGATGAGACTGGGCCTAAGGTTATAATGTTGAACCAAGGTTCAATCTTCACAATGGGTCGGGAAAGGTTCTCCAAAATCAGAAAAAGCTCGTCATGTCAGGTCAAACGTCAAAACAAAGGAGACAGTTTTCTTTGACTTCGAAAAATTGGGCCCTCATAAATTTGTGCCACAGGGACAAACTGTTAATCGATGGCATCTGCGAGAAACTGTGAGAGGAAAACAGAAAATTTATGGCTCTTGCATCACGATAACACACCCCGCATTCATCCCTGTTGGTGCGTGACTCTTCCACAAAAAAAAGTGAAATCACTGTACTGCCTCATCCTCCGTACTCTCCAGACCTGGCCCCCGCAGACCTTTCTCTATTTCCAGTGTTGAAAACCCTGTTGAAAGAACGAAGTTTTGTAACGATATACGAGATAAAAGAAAATTCGCAGACGGCGCTTCGTGCGTTCCAGCAACAGGCGTACCAAGACAGCTTCCGGAAGTGGAAACGGCATTGGGAGTGCTGTATCAACTATGAAGGAGAGTATTTAGAAGGAGACCACGCACACTAAGTAAAAGGTAATCGTAGAAAAAAATTGTGGACAAAGTTCCGCCATTTTTGGTATAGGCCTTGTACTAAGTAAGCACCTGAAACGGGAAGATCGTATTCACGCGAGTAATACAGTGAAATGGAAGTGGTGAGTACTATCTCAGTAATGCTTATTACGGCTGGTATTACAGATATTTTAACAGATTGAGGAAAAGAGGATGGAGCCATCTTCCTATAAGTTTGCCTGACTGTAGAAACGAGTGATTCAGAGAATCACTCTAAAGTACAGCTCAGAAGCGATGTGAAACGGAGACGGCCCCAATAAAATCAAATAGGAAATTTATCGAGGACAGAAAAAGGGAATATTACCCAAACACAGGAGTGAGACCACGGAAATCCAGACAAATTGCAAAGTAGTGACAACAAAGTGAAAATCCTAAATCCAGCAGCGGATAACAAATGTTCACTATGAACTCAGTTCCAGTTAATATACGTAAGAGAGAAAACATGTACGCTTAATTAATCAACAGTTAACGCCTGACAATGCGGCTGATAAAGAAAACCATACCTTTTTTGTTTATTCTGATATGCAACCTCACACCTTCTGTAGTTAGGTGCCCATCGTAGGATCAAACATTAACTATAATTCAGGAGAATTTTGACAAATCATTAGACGCTACGAAATTCTGCGAGAAAAGTGCAATATTGTTGTTAAATAGTGTTTACAGATACTCTGCGAAACGACAGCGTAGCAGGGAATTAACACGATGGTAGCGGACAGAAACACTGTCCCGTGACGTCATGCGCCAGCCGGTTACGTCACGAGCGGAGGCAGCGGCGCAATCAGATCAGTGGCACATTCCCCCCCCCCCCCCCCTCTCTCTGTCTCTATCTAGGCATTACAATAACTGTGCAGTGCTCCATTGGTTTAACTGAATGGTGATCTGTATGCACCATCAACTTTTATGCTAGTTAAAGCCACAAAAAGGAGAGATTTATGACCGCAATGACAACCTACCTTCGAAGGTCTAGTAATCATTACTTGTGCATCTGGTCGTCACTGTCGAGAAAAGATGAAAAGCTGAGAACAGTCTACGTCATTGTACGTTCGAAATTTTCTGAAACAAACTTTGTGGTACCGATATCCTGCTTATTATATATTAACTTTTAACTGAAGTAGTATATGTGGTCTTTTAAACTGCTACTACTAGTTTTCAAGATCAGAGGAACAAAGTCTCTCGTTCAAACGAACAACTGTCATGTAACACGTTCCCTCGAGTCTTTTCGATGTCCCTGGAAGAGCTGGATGCTAAATAAACACAGCACCCACATGCCATTCTAGGCTTTTGTAAATGATCCCGTTCGATTTATTAAAGCAACTTTCTAGCAAATTAAAACATTATCGTTCAACCCGCAAAACAAGGTTATCGACTGACACGTCTGTGTGTGTGTGTGTGTGTGTGTGTGTGTGTGTGTGTGAGCGCGCGCGCGCGCTCGCGGTCGTGATGTCGGTGGGGTGGCTGTGACGGAAGGGCCTTATTAATCTTGGACGACGAATACCAAGAAATTTATGATTTTAAAAGAAAACATTGTTTACACAAGAATCGTCAATCCAACTACACACGCGAAACAATTTAAAATAATGTTCCACTTAACATTCCAGGTTCAAAGATTTCTGGGGTTCGAAGTTGGGAGAAGAGTTAGCGGGCAATGAGGAAGAGGAAGGCATAGTTAATTAATTTTGCTAAATATTACTCGAAATGTTGAGTTGCTGTCGACTTTGCCTCAGGAAATAGTTCTACTTCGTCTATTTTCTGTCCCTACTTTTCAGAAATTCATATTTACATAAAATATTTTGAGGCTTGTCCACTGGATATCGCTCAACCCTTTATGTTGTTTAATCTCAGGAAACTGTGGAAGCGCCTTTCCAGTGACAACGAAGACATCATTATTTAGTTAATTTAGGCACTTATACTTTTTATCTAACAGTAATGGTTAGGTACGTATATTCTACACTTAAAACTGTTATTTGGTAATGCTAACGTCACTGTGGTATCGTTGATCATGCCTACTGTAACCTCACTAATCCAAAAACAAAAAACAATAGAAAAATCAAAATTGGAAAAGAAACGCCGAATCTTAATATGAGTTCGGGAATGCTGGTGGGTATTTAGTACTTCGTGGTCTGACATTTCATTTGCGATCATTTCATTTCAGACATTTTCCAATGATCTCGTGAAATACACAGCATATGCGACAGTATTTACGAAATCTTACGCAGTACTGAATCTTCTATCCCTTCATTCCATGTTTACTGCCAGACAGCAATGAACGAAGGCAAAGTTAACACGGAAATTTTCTGGGTATGGTGCTGTATCATATTGTAAATAACTACCACTGATGACATCAGTAACAGTTATTTACAATATGACGCAGTACCATGCCCAGAAAATTTCCACGTTAACTGACTCTGGCTGCGGACGCTTATGCAATTACAGCAAGCAAAGTGATTTTCAGTTTACTATATTACTCACTCTTTGGTGGAAACGACAATATTGCGCGGTATCCATTAACGCTCCTCCACAAGGAACGAGTGACCGTGTTTAAATACCTACTGACATCGAAGGAAAGAAGTTTGCATTTTACACGTCTCGTCGACACCGTGGTCATTAGAGACGGAGCACACCACCTCAGAATGTTTCACGGATGGGGAACCAACGCGGCATTGGCCTGGAGCGATTTATGGAAAACATGGAAAACTTAAATCCGGCCGGTCGGACGCGGATCTGAACCGTCATCTTCCCAACTGCGAGTCCAGTGTGCTAAAGACTGCGTCACCTCGCTCGGTCGCTGACATAGGGTCAAACACGATGAATGTTTGTTCGGTCAGACAAGGATTAGGCATTACCCAACCGTGGCTTGGAAGCTGGAACCATAACAATGTTTACTTACGTCATTTTTTGGAGTGGGTGGAGGGTAGGGTGGAGATAGAGCGAGCCTGGACCACGAGCTCCCAGATCTGTCCCATTTTAGCAAGAAAGTGATTGGTCGATGGGGTTAAAATTAATTTACCTTTGTACTGAACAAATATGAGACAAACCGGACAAAATACATAAAAAAAACTCAGCAAAATGCAAATAGCTTAATAGAGCACTGTGGCGTTTCTTTTCTTACGTTTAAGAAAATGTTCAAGCACAAGGGCTAAGATTATGCTAGAACAAGGATAAATGGCAGAGACATAATACAACGTGACGAGAATGTCTTTTCACAACTGATACAAAACTCACGAAACAATGAACACTCTTTCAATACCACTGCATTGCATTCCTTTGCTGATTTCATACTGACTCTGACTACTATTCATTGCCGACTTAATATAAGCGTATGAAGAAAATATTATTTGAAAGCAGTGTTACTCAAAGTCGTGAGTATTACATAAGGGGCGTTCAAAAAGAAACGAGCCGGAGGCATAATTACAGAAACCAGTAACTGTATGTTAGAAGAACTGACTCTGGCTGTTGAGACACTTGTCGCACTCTGACACAAAGCGTTGAATAGCTGTCTCATAAAATTCCCGGGGCTGCCATGTTAACCAGTTCCTAACGTACAGCTGAATGTCGTCGTTCACACGAGTGCAGGAAAGGTTCTTCTTCTCAATAGCCAGAATCAATACTTCTAACATACAGGTACTGGTTTCAGTAATTATGCCTCCGGCTCGTTTCTTTTTGAACGCCCCTTATATATTCATTCCCAGTCACAACTTTAATTTCAACAACATTGTGAGACAAGTGGCATATGTTAAAGACGACCTCTGGAGAGTTTTAAGTCGGGTTCTCCGGCAATTAAACAGACTGTATGTCTGAAAAAGCCGTCTACAATTTTAGACATTACGTTAAAGTAGTTCGATGATCTTCCTAATAGACGGCAAGGTCAAATGTTTTCAGTGATATATTCAAATCCCATGAGCTGATATCACAGAGAATTTTGGTTTAGAGTGGGCCTATTTACGAACAACATTTATTATTGTAAATTATAAAATATTGCTACGTTTTATCTCATTAGCAGTTCGTACGAAAGAAAATTTTCTTGACAAAAATTTATGAACCAAAGATACAACACGATCACATTCCACTTTCGTGTCGGATTTCATAGTTATAGCTACATAAAAGTAATCATAGTCTCCGATCACGTACAGTATCCAAGCGTGAGTAGTAACATTTTTAAAAAGAATGTCTTATATTTTTTTTAGTTATAGACCATTCGGTGATAGTTAAATGCATTTTCAATAGTAGCATAACAAACAGCTGACTACTGGAGTCCTCCTCACAATAAGGAAAACTACCTGCGAGAAGAAGGGAGGCGGGGGGGGGGGGGGGGGGGGAGAGAGAGAGAGAGAGAGAGAACCGCTTGACGAGCGCTTCTAGGAGCTGGAGTATAATGGAAGCTGAGAAAGGCTGTGTGTGTGTGTGTGTGTGTGTGTGTGTGTGTGTGTGTGAGAGAGAGAGAGAGAGAGAGAGAGAGAGAGAGAGCACGCGTGTACATGTGTGTTTGCTTGTTTTGTTTTCGCGGTAAAACTGGGTGTTTTGTATTAGTCTCATTGTAAACAGCCATTTTTAACTACACTTAGCTGTGATTATGCACAGAAAGCCTTCCTGTCATTTATCGACATCAAAAAATTGTAAGTTACTGATGTAAAATGTTATCAAATTGCCGAAACAGCTCATGCAGTACAGTGTTCTTTACCTAGCGACTAACAAAAAATGGATCTCAACGTACAAAAGGCACTGTCTCACTAAGCCACGGGTTTTAAAGGTCTTGGCATTAAACTGTGTAGTTCTGTAAAACAGCTTTTGGGCGGATTAAGGGCGGTTTTGTGGTTCTGGCGGCCTGGTTTAAGATGAAAAGATCTTGGGATAGAGGCCGTACCTCATGCTTGATTCTGCAGCTGAGCTATCAGAAAGTCGTGTCGAAGCATTCGACATGCGTCGTATGAGGAGAGTAGGCTGCTGCTTTATACACGTGGTGCATAGTTTGACAAAATTAATACTGTTTTATGTGTGTACATTCAATATCTCCGTGTTCGCAGTATCTTAGTAGTCTCGTATTCTTAGTCGTACGGTGTGACTTCTGCGAAGCAACTCACAGTACTGTCTGAACGAAATGAAAACTCGTGGAGTCTGCCTATGAAAGGGGAAACGGGAGATGGGTTATTCGCAGGGGGGATGAATACAGTGGATAAAGTTTGTGAAGGACTGCAGCGCATGAGAACTTACGGCAAAAGGCAGTGTACTGCATAGTGCCGAGTTGGTTATACTGCGTTCATCGTAAGAATAAACCTAAGTAAACATTACACTTTTAATTCTTCGCCGTTTGCTGTAGTCTCATTAAATTTTGTTTTACGTGGAGCGGAAGCCAATTTGTGTTCACAAGACAAAGTGTGATATCTGGAACACTTTTTCTGCTGTAAGTTACGCGCACACCGATTCAGCGATAATACGGGACACTACAGCTTTAGCGCCGTATTTAATTTGGACAGCCATGGCCAGCCAGCTGGTCCCAACTACTCTGCAGAGTCCGTCTCGGTAGCTGCGCGGCGGATTGCTAGCCGAAGGGGCCCGGGTTCGATTCCGGGTCGGATCGTGGATTTCCTCCACTCGAGGACTGGGTATTGTGTTGTCCTTACGTTCATGTCAGCATAACTGACATTCCACGTCAGCGTTCGGCACTGACGTGTGCACAGCTTCGTGCATTAGTTCAAGTACTTCTGGCAGCTTAAATGTATTGCTACTTCTCGCGACAACCTTCCTTAACTTGGTTCCAGATCAAGTCTGTTGGGTTCAGATTGCAGTGGCACAGTAACAATTGTACAAATGCATTTGTACGCTGTGCTCGATGCCGTGCAAATTATTATTTTCCATGTTTCTACGACTCTCTTCACTCTGGCTCATATAAGACCACATCTATGGTATAAAACAATGGACATGGTCCAAATAAAGAATATTTGATTTTTCATTCTTGTCCGAAATTTTTTCTTTATTTAAACTATCCTTAACAAAAATCGTTTATAAAACATCGATAACTAAACATTTATAGTCACAACAAAATCTGGAGTTTAGATGTGACACATAATTACATACAAGACGACAAACATTCATAAAAACATGATGATTATGTCAGTTGATGCATGTTTGATGAATTTTTATATTTAAATGATGTAGGTATACGAATTGAACGAAAAAATAAAAGACCACACTGAGATTTCAACCAGTGATGCGCAACAACACTGGTTCCTATTCTCCAACGTGACCGATTAACCAGGGCATCTCGTTTATAAAAACGAGAAGGAAGCAATGTCTGATATTTTCACAGAACACGTTAACAGCGCGACCATGACAGTACTACTAGAGTTTACACAGCCTGCGATTGAACACGATTATTAAAATAAAAACGACATAGCTCAAGTACCATTACGAAAAATGTTTCATTTACAGTAATAGTAAAAAATATATCTAAAACATAAGCAGAACCTACTTCCTAGAGCGTACCACCACCTGTATATGTGAGCTACGGCTGCTGACGAGTCATCGCGTTTGTGTTTGTTTACATCAGGTTTGTTCTTATGATGAAAGAAATAGAGTGACTGAGGTACTCACGACGTCCAGTTTGTTCGCCTTCTAGGACGCCCGCCAACACATTTTACGAGTACAACCTGTGCAAACACTGCAAAAAATTAGGCGTTCCTAGAGATATCCGGATCGGTCACCTGTCAGTTTCGTGGATTTGCTGAGTTTTCGTATGTGTCTGTGGGCAGTTATTCGTTTCTGATGTTTTCCTTTTGAATTTTGCACTCAGAAATACGACAGACATGTCCACGATATGAAGAGTTTACGAAAAATACCAATACCGTCGTAGAAAAGACAGAAGATGGCACTAATGTACCTGAGTGACCCGGCAGATGACAATACGGTAATCGAATTCTTGCCATACCCGTCCCAGCATGGGATCGTCGACTGTGGCAGTCTCTTCCCGTACTCTCTTCCGGACCTCTGCTGCATCACGTAGTAGAGGCGGTACATACCCCAGATCTTTAATGTATCCCCACAGAAAAAAGTGAGACGGAGTGAGATTTGTTGATCGGGGAGACCATTTCATGAAACAGCTGTCCCCCTTATGTAGCACGGCCGATCCATCGATGCAGCAGCTCCTTGTTCAGATGCCCACGGACTTCACGATGGAAATGGGGTGGGGCCCCATCCTGCTGAAAGATGCATTTGATGAGCTTCTGCACTAGCTCCAATTTGAATGGTTTCATAGACAGCTTCTGTCGCAGGACTTTCCGCACTGTCATTGGAGCCATTTCGAGTTCACGGAATGCACGACGCACCGATTTCTTTGAATCCTTATGAATGTCTCGTACGCGCTCCACATTCACTTCACTCACACTGGGACGTCCGCTTCTCTTTGTCGAGCACAAGCAACCCGTCGTAACGAATTTGTTGTGACATTGTGCCACAGGTAAATGGCCTTCCTTGTTGGCTTCTTACCGTACTTGGTTTTAAACATCAATAGAACAGATGTAGCACACTTGTTTTTGTCGAACTCCAACACAAAGAAAGCTCGCTCCGCACCTGAACTCATCACGTTTGCGACTAGCGCTATCGGCAAATTACCAAACTACGATGTGGCGGTAGACAAGAAAAAAATTCCGGGTTTACTCTTCAAAGTGACGTATGTATGTTATCTGTACAATGTTTGGTTCTTGTGCAATAAATAATTGAAAGTGTTCCCAGGCCTTATGTACATCCTGTATTTTGCTCGACATTAATTCTTACAACTACCTGCTTCAAAAACACTGTACATGGATTTAATTAGATTAAATCAGGCACTACAGTATAAATGTTACTGCTCCGACCCATTTGTCAGAACAATTTACGCCAATCAACCACCATTTCTCCAGCTGGAAGAGACCTTTTAGTTTGGGGAAGCCAAGCTATTTCTGAACCTTATCAGCGCCGTACCTTGTGTGGGTGTCTCGGCGGATTGTCGTGTAACGAAAAACCGCTCTCCCTTCCTCCCCCCCCTTCCCTCCCCCACGACCAAAACAAAAAAACAATAATCTCTTGTGCAATACCTGGGCGCCGGAGCAGAAAACACCGCACGAGGCGCTGCAAACACTGCAGAGGCGGCAGACGCGCAGGCTGACCTTGCGGTCGGCTGTGTGAACACGGTTCATAGCAGAGTGTCTTTACGTTACAGCAGGAATGAAAACTACTACTCAGAGTCATCGCTTTTTAATCTAACTTGAGACATCTAAACTGGCGCAAAGTCGTCCGGAAAATACAGCTCGCTCAATGTATACGCCCAATCTGCACCCATACACCAAAAAGAAAAATTGTTCGACCCAAGTCGCTTTATTGGACTTTTTTTCACCACGTATACGTTCTGCATGTGAAGGAGTCGTGATAAAACGCTGCGCAACGGAAACGACGGTGAAGGCAGCTTGTGCTTGCGCACTGTTAGCAGCATCAGCTTCTCTTCCCTTCGCGCAAGAGACATTTGATAGACAAGTTTCGACAGTCTGAAAGCCAACACAGATAAGATCACAATTAGTGGTCGGAATGTTCGCGCACGTGTCTTCTTCCTATGTTATTGCCCTTTTTTTAATACAAATCGCTTTTTCTGGGCAATGTGTGGATCTCAGTTTTCTTTTTTCTCGAAAAATAAGGTACACGATTTCACTATCGATTCCTTTATGCTGCAGCCGTTTGTCGTTTGGCACACTGTGTTTCGAGACATTCTATCTACTACCTCAATTTATAACTCTTTTCCTAGAAACGAGAGCGAAACATCTCGCTGTATGTTATGGCTCACAGCGTTGTATTGCAATTGCGTGCAGCTTATCCGCTACCCATTTCTTAGCGGTCCAAGGTGATAAAACATCATCGCGCTACCTATCACGACAACTTTTCCTAGCAAGGAGAAGTAATTGTCTTGAGATTACTAGTTTCTTTACACTTTTTCATAGTGCGCCATTGGATAAGTGCGGTCAAAGCGAACCCAATCAATAGATCCCACAATTGCGTTAGCAGTACCAAATAGCAACTTTTAAGTATTCAATACATCTATTTAAGCAGTAAAGTTAGATAAAAGTATTGGTACATAAAATATTGTTGCATAAAATACATGAACTGGTGTTCTCTTCGTTGTCATTCGAAAGCTGGTTCCACATTTCTCAGAGGCCAAACAACATAAAACTTTAAGAAGCGACAAACAATAGGAAGTTCTCAAAATGAGTTTCTGGAAAACTAAGACACAAAAGAGACGAAGTCAACAAATGAACATTCTGAAATTAAACCTGTGCCAAACGAATTTGGATATGTACATGTAGCATTTTCAGCCGCTTCGGATCTGGAACAGTTCCGCCCGGTTCAGCTAACTGCACTGGAAACATATTAACATAGTAACAGTGTGCTACTGTATCTTCACACCTTATTTGCAATGAAATTATACCGTGACACCTTTTTCAGATCTTTGGCACAGCAATGCTGACCCAGAAGTTAGAAAATGCATTAGAACTATCCGAGGACACGAGCTAACGCAGTTTAAAGTATTTACGGTTCTGATAAAAGAATCACACTAAAATAAAATTATAACAGATCGACTGTTTTCCAAAACCAAATGCTATTTTCTGGGAATATGTCACTAAAGAAACGAAATTAGTAGAAGTTTCGGCTCCGTTAAGTCTGTATTTAAAACTATTAAATTCACCATAAGCGTAAGAGTAAGATCTTACCTCCATGGCTTTGGCGCGACACAACACCTAATAAGTTTCCAACGCTGTTTTTAGAATAGACAGTTTTCACAATTCGTGCTTACCGAAATGGTTACTAGCACTATGAGTGTGTTCTAAGACGCGTTTGGTCCGAAAGTTAAGAAGTAAGATTTATACATAAAACGAAACCGACATTGTGCATAAGCATCATAATTCTTACTACGACAGAAATAAAGAATATTTATACATGAAAGAAATGAGACGCAACTTCTAAAGAGATTTAAACACTTTTCTCGGCCCGTAAAATTCATGTAACACGACGGTTCCTTGGGGCAGCCACATCTCAGTCGACGGCACCTCACTGAAAACAAACACCCTGTGCAACAGTAGTTACGGAAGGTTACAGTTTAGCGTCTCGTCGCGGCCTTTACTTGATCAGTTGCAGAATAATTGGTAAAGGAATGTGCCATGGGATGTTTTTGGGGCAACCCTAGTGTTTTCATGTGAGTTTAAACAAGTCGTGGGAAGCCTAAATGAGGATAAAATGACGCGCTCTTCCCGAATACTAATCCAACAGCTTAACCACCCCCCGTGCCGGGAGTATCTGTTGAGAGGCCAGACAAACGTGTGGTTCCTGAAGCGGGGCAGCGGCCTTTTCAGTAGTTGCAGGGGCAACAGTCTGGGGAGGGGAGATTTGGGGAGGAGACCAAACTGTGAGGTCATCGGTCTCATTGGATTAAGGAAGGAAGTCGGCCGTGCCCTTTCAAAGGAACCATCCCGAAATTTGCCTGAGGCGATTTAGGAAAATCACGGAAAACCTAAATCAGGATAGCCGAACGCGGGATTGAACCATCGTCCTCCCGAATGCAAGTCCAGTGTGCTAACCAATGCGCCACCTCGCTCGTTCAACAGTCTGAATGATTGACTGATTTGACCTTTTAACATCAACCAGAATGGCCTTGCAGTGCCAGTAGTGCGAACGGCTGAAAGCAAGGGGAAACTACAGCAGCAATTTTTCTCGGGGGCATTCAGCTCTACTGTATCGCTAACTCATGATGGCATCGTCTTGGGTAAAATATTCTCGGGGTGAAATAGTCCCCCATTCGTGTCTCCAGGTGGGCCTGACTCAGGAGGATGTCATCAGGAGAATCAAAACTGGCGTTTTAAGGATCGAAGCGTGGGACGTTAGTACTCTTCATCGCGAAGGAGAGTTAGAAAATTTAAACAGGTAGAAGTTTTATACTGTGAGAATTAGTGAGGTTCGGTGGCAGCAAGAACAGGACTGCTGGGTCAGATGAATGCAGAGTTGCACTACAAAATCAAATAGAGGTAATCCAGGAGTAGGTTTAAAATGAATAATAAAATAGGTATGCGGATAAGATACAATAAACAGCACAAAAACTGTAGATCAATATGGGGTGGGAGAAAGGGTGCCGCCTGGTAGAATGCTGCACAGAGCATAATATTATCATCGCTAAGATTTGATTTCAGAATCATGAAAGAAGACTATACGTGGAAGAGACCTGGAGACACCGGAAGTTTTCATATTGATTGCTTAAGTGCAAGACAGAGATTTAAAAACAAGATTTTAAACTGAAAAACACTTCCACGGCAGTTGTGAACTCAGAACACAATTTATTGGTTATGAAACTATAAAGAAATTGGAAAAAAAGTTAGGAAATTAACGAGATGGGACCCGTATAAAATGGCAAAAACAAGGGTTGCTTTGAGAGATAATATAGTGAAGGTAGTAGAGATTCAAATAGGTAAAAAGACAAGGTCTAGTAGAAATCCTTCGATAACACAGGAGATGATACTGAATGTAATTGATGAAAAGACAAAATATAAAAATGCAGCAAATAAATCGGGTGATAGGGAATACAAACATCTAAAAATGAGACTGACAGGAAATGCAAGGATTTAGAAGCACATTTCTCTAGGGGACAGATAGATACCGCCTATAGGAAAAACAGAATCAGTTGTACGAATAGGAAGAGCTCAGATGAAAAAAACAGTCCTAAGCGAAGAAGGGAACCTGAAGGTTGGAAAGAGTATATAGAGGATCTATACAAGGGAGACGTACGTGAAAGCAATATTACAGAAATGGATGAGGATGTAGATGAACATGAGATACGGCGAGAAGAATTTGAGGGAGCATTGAAAGACCCAAGTCGGAACTAGACCCCGGGAGTAGATGAGACATTCCGTCACAACTACTGATAGCCTTGGTAGAGCTAACCAAGACAAAACTATTCCATCTGGTGTGCAAGATGTATGTGACAGGCGAATTACCCTCAGACTTCAAGAAGAATGTAGTAATTCCAATTCCAAAGAATGCAGTTGCTCACAAGTGTGAAAATTACCTAACTATCAGTTTAATAAGTCATGGTTGCAAAATACTAAGGTGAATTCTTTACAGAAGTAGGAGAAAGTGCTGGAAGCCGACCTCGGGTAACATCGGTTTGGATTCCGGAAAAATGTAGGAACACGCGAGGCGAATCTGACCCTACAATTTGTCTTAGAAGGTAGGCTACGGGAAGGCGAATCTAAATTTATAGCATTTGTCGACTTGGAGAAACCTTTTGACAAAATGCAACACGGAAACAACAGAAGAGTTGATAGCTTAAATTATTTGGGAGAATGGATACAATCAAATGGACGGCATAGCTCACCCAAAATCGATGTAATAAAAGATGAGTATCATTGCAGGCGAAAAGTAAGGAAAATATTGCGAAAAAATTTAGGACCACTAAAGATCAAAGTTAACAACTGGACCAAGAGGAAAAATGAGGGTTTATACAGAAATATAGACGCAATTACGTGCCCAATAAGGAAGAAGAGATTAAAGTTTTATAGTCATATTCACAGAATGAATGATAACAGGCTAACCAAGTAAATTTGGCATATTATATATATATATATATATATATATATATATATATATATATATATATATATATATACTCAAATCCCTTCTCGTCTGCCTGCCGGAGTGACCGAGCGGTTCTAGGCGCTACAGTCCGGAACCGCGCGACCGCTACGGTCGCAGGTTCGAATCCTGCCTCGGGCATGGATGAGTGTGATGTCGTTAGGTTAGCTAGGTTTAAGTAGTTCTAAGTTCTAGGGGACTGATGACCTCAGAAGTTAAGTCCCATAGTGTTCAGAGCCATCTGAACCTTCTCGTCTCTTCGAGCCAACTTTTATATAGTATATATAAAAACCTCCGAAGGTTCGCTCGAAGAGACGAGAAGGGATCTGATAAGACTTAACATAACAGAAGGCACCATACGGGATACGTAAAATTTAGGACTAGCCATCAAAACTGCAAAACTTGATGTCCAACAACAAAAACCACTACCTAGGAGAGTGACGTGAAATTAACAGGAGCAGGTTATCTGGCAAAGTAGAAAAAGTTCTGGGGAAATAAGAAGAACACAGTACAATAGTTATACCTTCTAAGCGGTTTAGAATTGGCCAAATTCTGTAACAAACAAATACAGTACGCGGTTGACACAGTAGCAGAAGGACAAAGTAGCGGCAGTGAGCCGCCACGCGGTGACGTCGCCTGCCCGGCAGACTGTTTACGGCCAGGAGGCGGCGATTAATCGCAGGCAAATGCGGCCTCCCGCGCCGCGCCGCCTCGAGTTACACAAGCGCTCATTTGCATCACTGCCGCCGTCGCGTCATCGAATTATTTTACGCTTAATGGCTGGGATCCCCGCAGATGGCGAGCGTTCGCAAGCAGCGTTAAGTTCGCACCAGACGAGTTTCGAGACAGAATCGCTGACAATAGATACCTTCGCCGAAATGACAGACACGGAAAACCATTACTAACAACCGTATAGTTATAATTGTAATTAATATTGTGTTTATACTTGTAGCTGGTGAAGAGGAAAGTTAGTTATTAGTATTTTATTAATGATCTCATTCATAAGCAGCCATATCACAGCATCACAGTCGCTCAAGAAAGTTATAATTAAGCTTTACTTGTTTAATCAGAATCGGACGATGACTCTCCTTGTCCGCAGTCTCGATGATTCAAAGCGATCTGCAATCCTGTGTAAATAAAATGTCTTGGTTTTCTTGCGTTGCGTACTCAGTCGGGAAACCTCAGATCAAGCGGAAAGTTTGCTTTGATAGAGTTTAATTATCCGATGAAATAATGGAGCTCTTGGATCTAATAATTGCAGGTTCGTTTCCAATTCATCGGAAGTTCCCTTCTGATTACCAACGAAACGACACCTCCGTGAAAATTTCCAATTAGAGAATACATATATAATGAAATTCCTTACACACCTTTGATGTAAATGCTCCGTATATATTTTCTTGAGTAGCATACAATATATTTTCAATCTCTTTCTTCCAGTAATCTCGATAGCAAAATTCTAATTATTCAACGCGGCTATTCGGCACGGAGAAGATCCTAGAAGTCCCCCAACACACCAGAGAGAATATTACAAAGAGTAATTATGCTCTCATGGAATAGTAATAGTACTGTACTACTTTGCGCATCGATTCTGCGAGAATATAGACGATCAAGTAGGGAACTTAATTCACTTATAAAATTGTGCAGAGATAATTTGGTTCAAATGGCTCTGAGGACTATGGGACTTAACATCTGTGGTCATCAGTTCCCTAGAACTTAGAACTACTTAAACCTAACTAACCCAAGGACATCACACAACACCCAATCATCACGAGGCAGAGAAAATTCCTGACCCCGCCGGGACAGAGATAATTAGTAGAATATAAAGAGATATTACATAGTATCCAAACTAATGATGCATAATATTTGTTGAGGGTATGGTAATAAATGTCTGGAACTTGCTGCACACGTACTTTCGGAACAGAGTTCAAAATTACTAAATCTCGATAGGAATGAACAAATAAACAAAACCACTTCATTACTCAAGAATCACATTTAACAGCGCTATTAAGTATTCAAATTAGCGAGTTTCTACTTCCAACTATTCTAATTAAAGGTATTGCCAAATTCTCGAAAATGGAATAAACAGTGTCATCGTTTCTATGAAAATCTTTAAATAACTTCTCAAATAAGAGAATGTGATAGTGTTTGAGGAATTTCTGGCACCTTATCTGTTGCCTTTGTCTGAAAATCTGGTTGTTGTACCATCAATCCTAGTTTTGAAAAAATGGTTCAAATGGCTCTGAGCACTATGGGACTCAACATCTTAGGTCATAAGTCCCCTAGAACTTAGAACGACTTAAACCTAACTAACCTAAGGACATCAAACACACCCATTCCCGAGGCAGGATTCGAACCTGCGACCGTAGCAGTCCCGCGGTTCCGGACTGCAGCGCCAGAACCGCACGGTCACCGCGGCCGGCCCTAGTTTTGAGATATTCAGTAGTGAGCGAAGGAAGGAAGATTAGTGTTTAACATCCCGTCGACAACAAGGGTGGTCTCCATCCCCTATTAGACGCACGATTGGCGTTGCACATTATTTCTATTTGTGCTTCAACTACGGTATGTTGTCAGAGATCCAAATTACACAATGGCCAAAAATCTGCATGGAAAAGCTCAGAATGTCTCAACGTTGTCCGTTTATACGTTCAAAAGTTCTTCCGCATGTACACTATGTGATCCAAAAGTATCCGGAAGCTCTATGTAATGCGGAGTTGACCGCTACATGTCACGGGAGACGGACCCGACACTATAAAAGGACGCACGGAGTATTCTGCTGTTAATACAGAAGCAATAACAGCAGAGTGAGTCGGTCTGGAGAGCTTAGTGACTGCATGTCAGCTTAGTACGAAAACCATCAGGCACATTCATATCCTTCTAAAGCTGCTAGAATCACTATTCGTGGTGTGATTGTGAAGCGGAAACGTGAAGAGATACCACAGCCAAACAAAGGCCAGGCCCTGAGGGACAGGGACCATCGAGCACTGCTGAGAGTGGTTGTAACAAATCGCACGAATCACTCGTGTGGTCAAACGTGCTACCAGCAGCCCATCTAGCACAATGACTGTGCCTAGGGAGTTAAAAAGCGTGGGGCACAACGGCAGAGCAGCTCCTCATAAGACACACATTTCTGTACTTGATGATATTGTATTGTATGTTAACCGAGGGCCTAGAAACGACGGAGAGGCTCCGTCCCCGCCGCAGCCGCAGTGGTCCACAACCTAACGACGACTACCGCAGTCTTCACCCCTCCGCCGCCCCACACCGAACCGCTCTTTCAGGGTTATTGTGCGGTTCGGCCCGGTGAATCGCCCCCCAGGGAACATCTCACACCAGGTGAGTGTAACCCCTATATTTGCATGGCAGAGTAATGGTGATGTACGCGTACGTGGAGAACTTGTTTGCGCAGCAATTGCCGACATAGTGTAGCTGAGGCGGAATACGAGGAATGGACAAGAGGGAACGAGTGATTTGGAATGATGGATCACACTATACTCTGTGTCGATCCAATGAATGGTTTGGGTTTGACGAATGCCTGGGAAACATCTGCCGTCATGTGTAGCGCCAATAGTGAAGTGCGGAGGAGGTTCTGTAACGGTTAGGGTATGGTCCCCTTACCGCGCTATAGAAAACACTAAATGCGGAAAGGTATGTACATATTTTACAGGATTGTTTACTGCGTTTAATAGAGGAACAGTTTGGAGACAATAATTGTATCGGCATGACGACGCCCCACGCCATAAAGCTGCACGTTTCAGGCAATGGTTTGTGGACACTAACATTCCTGAAATGGATTGACATGCCTAGAGCGTCAAATTGAACCCAGTGGAACACCTTTGCGATGTCGACTTCGCTCCAGACAAGAGAGTTCAACATCATTCGCATATTTCTCTCGAGAGCAGGTCACAAAGGCCCAAACATTCAGATCTGATGACTGTGATGGCCAGTGGAAATTCGACATTTCATCCTCGTGATCACAAAATCAGTACTAGACGATGCGACCTTTGTGAACAGGGGCTATGTCGTCTTCACAGCATGAACACTAGGGAACAAACACTGTACCATGGGTTCGAACCGATCAGCCAAAAGGTCAAATAATCCTTTGCAGTAATGCGACCTTGCAGAGTAACCATGGAGCCTACGGAATATCACGTTGTGGCTACCCAAACCATCACCACATACCAGCCATGTTTTATTCTGCGAATTAAACTCGACCAGAAGATGGAAACAGTGTGAAACAAGATTCATCCGACCAAATAACTTTCTTCCATCGTTCAACAGTACAGGTTTTATGGCTTCGACGCCACGTTTTCCTGTTACGGACATTTACATCACTGATGAATGCTTTTGGAATTCCTGCTCGCCCTGCAATTCTGCACGTGTGGAGCTCCCTTTGTATTGTTTTCGTGCTGACGAGGTTCGCGGTTGCATATTCAGTTCTACAGTGATTTTTGCTGCTGTCGTCCTCTTAATTCTCGCCACAATCCTTTTCCATGACCGTCTGTCACGAGGACTCAGCATACACTGTCGTCCGCTCTACGACTTAACGGATGATGTTTTTCCGCTTTCCTTGTAAGCGGTATAGATCTTCGATACGGTGCCTCTTGTAACAACAAACAGTTCTGCCACCTTGTCACGGAAGCGTCCACCATAGGAGCAACAACAATTCGCCCACGTTCAAATTCACTTAGCTGCTACATAATGCACTCACAACTACATAGAACTCTGTTCTGACAGGGATTGACACTTTTAACACATTGAGTGCATTGCACGGGTACCGTTCGTGGCTAAATACAACATCGCAACCTGCAGGCTTAGCTAGCATCTACATTTACGTTCAAGCATGCATTTCTAGTGGTGTTACCATGTTTTTATCCAACCCTGTGTACTCTCTAAAGCATCTTCTTGAGGTCATTTAAAGGTTCAGCACGAATTTAGCCCGCTTCATTTCCTATCTCGATAATTACATGCCGCGTGGGATTATAGCCGAGCGGTGTTAGGCGCTGCAGTCATGGACTGTGCGGCTGGTCCCGGTGGAGGTTCGAGTCCTCCCTCAGGCATGGGTGTGTATGCTTGTCCTTAGGATAATCTAGGTTAAGTAGTGTGTAAGCTTAGGGACTGATGACCTCAGCAGTTAAGTCCCATAAAATTGCACACACATTTGAACATTTTTTGATAATTACACGGCCCTTCAGACGTAGGTATTAAATAACACTATTACGGTCGTGCTTGCATAACCTCAGTCACACGTAGTATGTACAAGTCGACATGCACGCATTTAGTGTCATGGGGCGTCCACGAACGCTCAGTGTTACAAAACTCAGTCATGACACAATGGTCTGCAGTATTTGTAATATTTTGTTTTTGGGTGGAAGAATGCGAGGGGTACAGGAGCAGATTACTAGTCTACTGACTGACGCGGTCTGCCACAACTTCCTCTCCTGTGTCAACCTCATCATTTCAGAGCAGCACCCATACCCAATGGTCTCGATTACATGTGGCATATCTTTCAACGTCTCTCTTCTCCTACTGTTTTTGCCCTCTACGACGCCTACTAATCCCGTATAAGTTATTCCCTGATGTCTTAACACACATTCTATTACCTCGCCCCTTCTCTGGTAGTGCTGTCCACATATTTCTTTCCTCATTTATCATCAGTCAATTTTCAGCGTTCTTCTATGTTGTTATTGTTGATTGTGGTCTTCAGCTTGAAGACTGGTTTGATGCAGATCTTCACGCTATACTATCATGTGCGAGCCTCTCCATCTCCGAATAACTGCTGCAACCTATACCTTCCTTAATCTACTTACTGAATTCATCTCTTCGTCTCCCTATACGATTTTTACCGCCTACATTCCCCTCAATACTAAATCGATAATCCTTTGATGTCACAGAATGTGTTCTATCAACAGGTCCCTTCTTTTGGTCTAGTTGTGCCACAAATTTCTTGTCTCCCCAATTCTGTTCAGTTCTTCCTCATTAGTTACGTGACCGACGCACCTAATCTTCAACATTCTTTTCTAACACCACATTTCGAAACATTCTATTCTCTTTTTACCCAAACTGTATACTCTCCATTTTTCACTTCCTCACATGCCTACACACCAGACAAATACCTTCAGAAAAGTTTTCCTAACAGTTAAATCTATACTGGACGTTAGTAAATTTCTCTTCTTCATAAATGCTTTTCTTGCCATTGCCAGTCTACATTTTATTTCCTCTGTACTTTGGCTATTATCAATTATTTTGCTGCCCAAATAGCAAAACTCATCTACTACTTTAAGTGTCTCATTTCCTAATGTAACTCCCTCAGCATCACCGCATCTAATACGACTACACTCCATTATACTTATCTTATGCTCTTGATGTTCATCTTATATCTTCCTTTCAAGACAACTGTCCATTCCATTTAACTGCACTTCCACGTCCTTTACTGTCTCTGACAGAATTACAATGTCATCTGCACACCTCAGAGCTTTTATTTCTTCTCCATGAACTTTAATTCCACTCCAATTTTTTCTTTGTCTCCTTTAGTTCTTGCTCACTGTACAGATTGAATAACATCAGGGATAGGCTACAACCTTTTCTCAATCCCTTCTCATGTACATCTTTCCTTTCATGACCCTAGACTCTTGTAACTGCTGCCTGCTTTCAGTACAGCTGAAAATAGCCTTTTGCTATCTGTATTTTACCACTGTCACCTTCAGAATTACAAAGAGAGTATCCCAGCCAACACTGTCAAAAGCTTTCTCCGAGTCTACAAATGCTATAAATGTAAGTTTGTCTTTCCCTAATCTACATTCTACGATGTCGTGTGACTCGTCGTAGGCTCAATATTGCCTCGCGTGTTCCTACATTTCTCCGGAATCCAAACCGAGGTCGGTTTCCAGTAGTTTCTCCGTTCTTCTGCAACGAATTCGTCTTAGTATTTTCCAACCATGACTTATTAAATTAATAGTTCGGTAATTTTCACACTCGTCAGCAACTGCTTTTTTTGGAATTGGAATTACTACATTCTTTCTCAAGTCTGAGGGTATTTCGCCTGTCGCATACATCTTGCACATCAGATGGAAGAGTTTTGTCATGGCTGGCTCTTCCAAGGCTATCACTAGTTCTGAGGAAATGTAGCCTCCTCCCGGAGCCTTGTTTCGACTTAGACCTTTTTAGAGCTCTGTCAAATTCTTCACGCAGTATCATATCTCCCAATTCATCTTCATCTACGTCCACTTACTTTTATACGATGTTGGTTTCAAGTTCATCTCTCTTGTACAGACCCCTCTATATACTGCTTCTATTTTTCAGCTCTCCCTTCTTTGCTTAGGACTGGTTTTCCACCTGAGCTCTTCATATTCACACAATTGCTTCTCTTTTACCCCAAGGCCTCTTTAATTTTCCTGTAGGCGGTATCTATCTTTCCCTTAGTGAAATATGCTTCTAGCCATTCCTGCTTAGCCATTTTGAACTTCCTGTCAATCTGATTTTTCAAACATTTGTATTCCCTTTCGCCAACTTCATTTGCTGCATTTTCATATTTTGTCTATTCAACAGTTACATTCATTATCATCTCCTGTTTTCTTGTTTCATCAATTAAATTCAATATCTGCTGTGTTATCCAAGGATTACTACTAGGCCTTGTCTTTTTACCTACTTGATCCTATGCAGCCTTCACTGTTTCATCTCTTGAAGCCACCCATTTGTCTTCTACTGTAGTCCGTTCCCTTGTTATAGTTAATTGTTGCTTAATGCACTCTCTGAAACTCTGAACAACCTCTGCTTCTTTCAATTTATCAAGGTCCCATCTCTTTAATTTCCAACCTTTTTCCGGTTTCTTCAATTTTAATCTACAGTTCATAACCAATAAACTCACACCTGCCCCTGGAAATGTCTTACAATTTAAAATCTGTTTCCTAAACCTCTGTCCTATCACTAGAAAATCAATTTGATAAGTGTCCCAGATCTCATCCACGTATACAACCTTCATTCATGATTCTTAAGCAGGTTTTAACGATGATTAAATTATAATCTGTGCAAAATTCTACCGGGCGGCTTCTTCTTTCATTCCTTTCCTCCATCCCACATTCACCTATTCTTCCTTCTCTTCCTTTTCCTACTATCAAATGCCAGTCCGCCAACACAAAAAACGCGTGTGAAATCTTATGAGACTTAACTGCTAAGGTCATCAGTCCCTAAGCTTACACACTACTTAACCTAAATTATCCTAAGGACAAACACACACACAAACACACACCAATGCCCGAGGGAGGACTCGAACCTCCACCGGGACCAGCCGCATAGTCCGTGACTGCAGCGCCTCAGACCGCTCGGCTCATCCCACGTGGCCCGTCAACACAATTACATTTTCGTTTCCTTTAACCATCGCAAAAACTTCTTTTATCTCATCATATATTTTTCAATCTCTTTATCATGTGTGAATCTAGATGGCATGTAAACCTGTACTACTGTTGTAGGCGTGGTCTTCGTGTCTTATCCTGGCTACGATTATGCGTTCACTATGCTCTTCACTGTAGCTTACTCGCATTCCTGTTTTCTAATTCATTACTAAACCCACTCTTGGATTACCCCTACTTGACTTTTGTATTTATAACCCTGTATTCACTTGACTGGATGTCCTGTTCCTCCTGCCACCGACTTCACTAATTCCCATTATTCCCTTCAACCTATCCATTTGCCTTTTTAAATTTTCTAACCTACTTTCCCGATTAAGGGATTTAACATTCTACGCTCCGATCCGTATAACGCCAGTTTCGTTTCTCCTGGTGACATCCTCCTGACTATTTCCAGTCCAGAAACCCGAATGGGGAACTATTTTACTTCCGGAATACAGGGTGTTTCAAAATGAATATACGGAAGTTAAGGCTTTGTAGCACATATTACATTCACCTTAAAATTATAAATAATACACCAAATGAAAGAGAAACACAAACAGTTTTTCTTACAATTATTCAGTGTGAACACCGGTCACACATCGAATCGATAGGCGAGTTGTTCCGAAACCTTGATCAATGTGTCAGGAGTAACTGTTGCAATAACACTGTTTCTAAAGTCGTATAGATCAGCTGGTATCGGAGGCGCACACACACACACACACACACACACACACACACACACACACACACACACACACACATGATCGCGTCATAGGCGTGTGTGAACGTGGAGGTCATGCATAAGATGCTGTGTCAACCGGCCCTTTGCGCCCAATCCACGATCGGATACAACGTCGTTTTACCAGTGGCGTACTGAGTTATGTCGGTGAGGCGGCGCACCATCTTACTCCCAAATAAAGATGTGTTGTTCAGCTTCTTCCCATTGAGGCACGGGCCATAGCGGAAGCACATCAAGATAAGAAACATCAGTTACAGTTGATTCACCGAAAAAGGCAGGCCCATAAACATTCCGCGGGAACATTTCTTGGGGGTAAGCGTGAAAGACTAGCATTCGTTCAACACGAATTTTCAGGCACTGTTTGTCATTCCATTCTCTTCCCATTGCGCACAGGTATACATATCAAACTGTCTGAGTTGCTCTTTCATTAGGTGTATTATTTACAATTGTAAGTTGAACGTAATAAATGCTACAACACCTTAAAACCGGTATGTTCATTTTGAAACATCCTGTATTTTGTCCAAGAGGACACCATCATCATTTAACCATGCAGTAGAGCTGCAAGTAGCCGGGAAAAATTATGGCTGCAGTTACCCCTTGCTTTCAGCCGTTCGCAGTACCGGCACAGCAAGGCTGTTTTGGCTGATGTTGCAAGGCCAAATCAGTCAGTCATCCACACTGTTAGCTCTGCGACTACTGAAATGGCTGCTGCCCCTCTTCAGGAACCACACGTTTGTCTGGCCTCTCAACAGATACCCCTCCATTGTGATTGCACCCACGGTACGGCTATCTGTATCGCTGAAAACGCAAGCCATCCCAAGGACGACAAGATCAGTAGTCCACGGCGGGGGGCACCGTACTTCTATAACAAATCTCTCACATTATCTCTTTTCACCACAGTTGATGATTCACCTTCATATTATACTGTACTCCAGAAGTAAATTATTAAAAGTTTATTCCTCATTTTAAGTCTAGTAGATATCTTCTAGCGGGCAATGCTGTCTTTATCTTTATTAGTTTGCTTCCTACAGCCTCCTTGCTTCGTCAGTCATGCGTTTATTTGGGTTTCCTAGCTAAAGGATTTGCTTCGCTTGGTCTACAATGTGGTCGCCAAGTTTGATGTCTATAACGGTAATAACACTTTCTAAATGAGAGATGGGTGAATCTCTTTGTGACTAGCTATCCAATGTACACTTTTTATTTTACGTTGTTACGAACGGCCAACCTTGCGAGTCTGATAACTGATCACGCCTGTACAAGGCCACAGGCTGTTGAAACGTGCAACAGACCAGATACAATTACGTAACAGCGTCGTCGATCTTCTGTCACATTCGCCAAGATCATAAACCATGACCATTAAAAATACATAAAAAAACAAACAACCTGCACCCGACAGATAAACAAACGAGCCACATAAATCAAGACCGTATAGAAGAGCACAAAATGGTGAAAATTCCTTATTATCGGAAAACTTGACACGAGCACAATCTACCACGACGCTTCCTTCGTAAGATCATTTTTCTGCAACGACAAACTAAAAAGTAAAGTATTCTTTACTAAGAGCCTGCATGGTATTTTTCTGGTATTGCATTACACTAAGTGGGGAGGGGGGGAGGGAGAGGGAGAGAGGGAGAGAGAGAGAGAGAGAGAGAGAGAGAGAGAGAGATGCCTTATAGTAATTCGCGTGTACCGTCATTGGTTACCATCTAGTACGAGGATCGAGAGCTGCTCTAAGCCTGGCTTTCGTGAAGTTGTGAGTTACGACGCGCATAGCACTATAACTCTGCGCCGCTTGCTAAAGCAGAGTACACAAGCTGATACAGGCTATTCCCCCGACGAAGATTGTTGACGGCAGGTCGTTAGGATTATCTATTAGTTCTTGGAAAGAGGTGAACCAATGGATGCTAATAAGAAATACGCCCTGAAATACGCTGCTTCTAGATAAGCAACCTGTAACAGCTAACAGGAGCGATGCTTTGTTAGTTTTCTTTTAACTTTATGAAACAAGAACGTGAGTGTCAAAACTGTCCTATGAGACCCTATTAAAGTCTCTACATTCAGCTCAGGTGAGTAACCAAGCAGCTATACCCCTCCGTAACCGCCAGTATCTTTTTGAGGTGATACATGATACACCAATAAATTAACTTTCAAACATACCTTTGACTGCTTTCTTCAGTGAAGGCTGTCAAAACTTTAAAATATCAGCAGTAAGGCACAATTTTCTCGTCCGAGAAAATATTGAACTGTACATCTTCTGAGTATTTTAAACATCTTTATTATACTGCTGTCAGGAGGTTCACTGCCAGCATGTATCATCTTATGAGAGCAGGAAGCGAAACTGCCAATCAAATAAAAAGAAAATAGGCAGCACTTGGCGACCTCATATACAAACGCTTATGTTGATCACTGCGAACAAATGTAAATAAATGATCATCTAAGGTCAGGACCACAGCTCGCGACGAACACAGAGAAAACGTTGGCGCATAAGCTGCACGCCTAATGGCGAAACAAAGCGAATATGAAGTAGGCCTAACACACATAATTACAATTGTTCCAAGAAACGATTAAACTCTGTATATAGTAGTATCACAACAATCTGCAGTATGTGGAACTACAACGAACAGCCGCAACAGTCTACACCTAACAGTAAAGAATGAAACAAATTTAGGAAGAATCTCCGAAGAGTGACATTCCAGCCAGATCCTTCAAATCCTATACAAGTCTGACGTCCAACTGCGTCGGGAATTGGACGAGACAGGCGCCGTCGGACGAAATCTAAAATATTCAATGCCCAACAAGCAGGAGAACAAGTAGTACCGTCAGTGCAGAGGAAAGGGCTCGAATATTTTTTTGAATAACGTGCGCTAAAGATAGGAATGTTGCTCCCGGCTTACTTTGAAGCATATCCTTCAGGCTCTACAGCTTTCTGGGTCCGCCGACGCTGTTTAAAAAGTATGTACTCTGTACGCAATAGTTCACGACAGGCAACACATGTCTCCGATCGTTGCAGCAACCGTTTGTCAGTTATTGATGGATCCTGTGTGGCACAGCGATCTTCGTTTGTGGAAGTGTACAACGTTACATTTCTGTACATTAAATGATAGCTTTACCCGCAACTAACTCTCAGATATGCGCATTATAATCAAAAAGTCTTAAGATTGAAACATACTATCTGACAATTCATTAATGTGCTGCAAGAAAAATTACACTACATGTTATTTGAGGTTTTGCAAACGACTCTTCAGCCAGGACAGCGTGCCTGTCAAAACATTCGTTCCTGTGGGGTGCTGTCAGATGATAATTTCCTGACAGGCAGAAACACTATCTGCTTATGTGGAATAATTAAGATTCAGAACTGATATCACACACATAGTACGACAACGCGATATGGACGCTTTGAGTGCTCACTGTATTAATAACTAAAACAGAGCATCTGTTTATAATCTAAACTCATCACAAAGCAGTTATCTAATACTTAATATTTTGTGATAAGCCTACAAATCACACACTGGTGAAGTTAAGTACTGAATTCCTTTCTGCAGAAAATATACACATCGCTTCACTAGTGCTAAAACCTAACTGCGCCCATTAATACGCGTCTCTCGAACTGCGTGCAGAGCATGTTTGTAAGAAAGCGACCGAGTCAGTGACCTGCTGAAACGCTATGTTTTCAGGAAGTTTTCAGGAATTCAATAGACCTTTCTGATTCTACAATAATCAGACTGGAAATAAATACGAACAATGGATCGAGCTTAAAGATGTTTCCTCAGTATGAATTAAATCTTGCATACTTCTTTTACTTAGACGTGAATTTGTAGCACTCGCTAAAGAAATAGCGTAACAGCAAATACCATTCTTCCACTTCCTATCTGCGTGAAACATTTATGTAGCCTTCTCTTAATATTTGGCCCATGTGGCTAAAGCGTATAGTATAATAATAATGTCATGTGACTAGGGCCTCCCGTCGGGTAAACCGTTCGCCTTGTGCAAGTCTTTCGATTTGACGCCACTTCGGCGACTTGCGCGTCGATGGGGATGAAATGATGATGATTAGGACAACACAACACCCAGTCCCTGAGCGGAGAAAATCTCCGACCCAGGCGGGAATTGAACCCGGGCCCTTAGGATTGACATTCTGTCGTGCTGACCACTTTTTTTTTTTTTAATCTCATTTTGTTCGTCTTCGATCTTTGTATCTGCTCGGGGCTGACGTCGCAAGACACCCTTATTACAGAGGGCAGCTAACCCTCTGACCGAACACGCTCAGTTACCGTGGCGGCTATCTCATTTTGTTCGCTTTCGTTCGTTGCATCTGCTCGGGGCGGACGTCGTAAGACACCCGTTTAAGTTCGTCGTTGATCGATTAACTCAGTTTTTATTTATTTATTTATGTTACATTACAGAGGGCAGCTAACCGTCTGACCGAACACGCTGAGCTACCGTGCCGGCACCACTCAGCTACCGGGGGCGGACTAAGCGCATAGTTAAACGATGTGGTAGGATTATGATTTCACTCAAGGTAATTTGTTTCAAAGGACTACCAGGAAAGGCCATTCGACCTCAACGCGACAACAGAACGAAGAAACAAAGCTTTTATCTTCTCCCGGATATGAATTGAATATGGGATTTATGCCCAATTTAAAACTCAACAGACATCCAAAGGTCTAGCTGCTGTAAAGTTGCTGAACGTTACGATTACTCATCCCCTCTTATGTTGTTGAGGTTTCTATTCTCAGTGCTTCACACGCTGAAGGCAATAGGAACAGAGTACTAGCTTACTTTAAGGGAGATGCAAGGTGGAATTATCCGGAGTTTAACTACGCAATGAAGCTCGTCCCGAATATTAATCTTTAAGCTACATGACGCCAGTTAATAGTAATTCGCTAGATCAAGTAACGCCCGCATCAATCACTTGTAATGCAACTATCGTACAAATGAAAGCTTTTAATCGACATATTTGCGTAGTGCTTTTAATTCGACGAGTATGTCTACTGACAGAAGAATATGCCTCTGAAAGGAGAAGGAAAGCGAGAAAAAGCTGTATGACGCCCAGCAACAAAATTATCGTATTATCAGCAAATTGTATCGAAAAGTGCTTCAATTAGTCTAAATAAAATCGGACAAACATTCTGTATGGGGAAACAAAATAGATATACGGCGCTATATTATATGTATATATCGCAGCACCTTATATATATATAAGAGCACCTTGTGAAGAATGATACGCGATACATTTTTCAAGGACGCTCAGTATATGCGAGCGTGTGAAGTTTAACGCTACGATGTAGTCAGGGGGCAACGCAGTGGCGACACCTGCAGCGGGGTCAGGAGCATAGATTACAGCAAATTTGACGCGGAGGTGATCTCTGTAAAGTAACAATGGTACTAGGGGCACTTTCCCAAAAGTGTTCGTGTTATAGAATGCGGTTTGGTAATTCATATGAAGAACGTTAGTAACACGTTGGCTGCTTCTTTCTGAAAATGCCACTACCTTCACATTCACCAGTTTCCATGGGGCTCCCAAACCTGGATCTCGTAAGCCGATTTCACAATGATGGTTCTGGTTGGTCATGTCTACACTGCAAAACAGATTCTTGAAATTCGTTTTTAGTAGCCTGTTTTGAACTTCCACCAAAATATTTTCGATCTTATGTAAACCCATGACCGATTTGGAATGTGCTTGGGTTGTCAGGTTACGTCTTGTTATCAAAATATTGGGCTTAATATGGACGGAGTGACTTATTGCGCAGTGAAGGAGGCGCAGAAATATTACTCTGAGTACGAAGCTGTCTGTCTATAATATTAAACTTAAGAAAAATAGCGAGTGTGCTAACTGAATCAGAAACTGGAACAGCTGTTTTGCTGACGCCATATTTGACTAGGCCAGTAAAACCGCTTCACGCCTTAACATGTAAACACGACGGCGAAAAACAGTTTCCGAAATCCGGGAGTCGTCTTGGAAGATGTGTAGCATGTGAATGTAGTGACTGTGCCGCTTCCAGACGCATTTTCGTTCAGCTGGGAATGTGAGCTCCGAGTGTTACTGTATGGCATATGAAGTGGGGCGGCAAAGTGGCGTGGTCATTTATGACGTTACTTGCAGCTGACTTTGGCTTTCATCTGTCCCGGAATTCGGATTCCTGTCCGATAGATGTTCGAAAACCAAGCTTCTCAATAAAAACTTAGCGCATCTGTTTGAGAATACTCGAATTTTCATGAGGCAGTGTATTGTAGGTAGATGCGCTGTTCTCAACGAAATATACAACGCAAGCGGTACATTCTCACTGTCATCTATTACGGACCTCTTAATTGTAGGCTGCGGTTCGATGGATTAATTCCACATAGCTTGTAGGTGGGCCAGGAATGGCTATATTAGTCTTTAATTTAAACGAGTACCCGTTATTTAGGTAGCAGGTTATATATCTTGTCCTTCGGGTTTGAACGTTAAATGGAGCTCCACATGCTAGTTATTTTCGTAGTGTTATAATGTTTTCCTTTTCTATGCCAGTTAAACTTTAAACTCTGAGCTAGGAGGCTGGCGTTTGTAGCCATGTTCTCCAGTATATGCTAACCATTTTCTGAAGTATTATTTCGTAGTTCACTAAGGTGCTGTCCACGCTGGAAATTTCGAACCTGGAATATATTAAGATTTAAACTATTTTAATTATTTGGGTAGAAGGAATTTTACTGCCACACGTGCGAAGGCTTTGGTTTACGGATAATAATCTTTTGTCTTGGTCAAATCCCAATGTTTCATTTTTCAGAACACCAGGGTATCCATATTGTGATTACGAACGACCCTAAGCACTGGCTGACGTAAATGGTGAAGGAATGTCCTTTCAAAGGAATGAAATAAGTCATTCATTAAAAATTCAATGAACATTATTCACTGTTCAACTATTGTGGCAGTTATTTTTTTTCTTGCCACTGCAATATTTTTAATTAATAAATTAAGAAATCTTATGCGCTCGATTAACCCAGAACTCGCTACCACTACCGACCTGTGGTACAACACGTGTCTCCTAATATGCTTTTATCCCCTTGACGAAATCCGTGTCCAAGCAACTGGAGACGACGCGTGCGAAACGGGCCATACTATCACAATACGAGCCGACATGCGGATACCTGTTACGTAGCTACACGTTTGTTTCACGTGATACTGCTTTTGCATATGTTACCACTGCTTTAGTTCTGTTACATAATTTTATTTTTATGTTTATTTTTGAATATATATACATAAATTTGTACACAAACAATTTTTTGACAGAAAATATCTTTCTCGGCGTCTCCAGGTGCGACTTCTTCAGAAGAATTGTAATAACACGACGCCTAAACGTAGTGGTTCGGTTTCTTGCTGCCTGTCCTCCTGCCCCTCCCCCCAACACAGACGAAATATAACTTACCGTTACCCCTCCCCTTCTGCATGCTACAGATGGATAAGTTTTTAATATTAATATCAATAAGACATATAAAATACTTTAATGTAATAATTTGTTTAGATACGTGAATAGTACATTGCTATAGTATAATAAAATTGGTTGGTGGATTCGGGGGAAAGGGCCAAACAGCGGCCCCACACGATTGGGGACGGAAGTCGGCCGTGCCCTTTCAAAGAAACCATCCCGGCATTTGCCTGAAGCGATTTTGAGAACTCACGGAAAACCTAAATGAGGATGGCCGGACGCGGTTTGAACCATCGTCCTCCCGAATGCGTGCCCAGTGTGCTAACCACTGCGCCATCTCGCTCGATTAGCATAATAAATAAATAGTCTTACACTTAGGGAATGAAAGTAGGGGAAGCAGAAGCAATGTCTTCCACCGCTACTCATGATACGATCTTAGTGGAGGTGGTTTGTCGTTGCCTTCCTTTAATCTTGTGTGAAGTGTATACCGTTGTCGTATGAATGACTGCGATGAGAGCTTGCACTGTGCAATGTTGGGTTTTTGTTGTTGTAGGTGAAGGGAAGGGAGAGCGTGAAATCTGGTGTCGGCACATAATCTAGTCTTCTCGAAAAGCACCAAGGCGGCAGCAGAGCTTAACATCCCCATCCGAAGGACGGATCACTATCAATGCTCCCACTTCATGAGACACTGCTGAGAGGTTTCAAATTCTATCCGGCACATCGGCGCAAAGAATGGCGATCACAAACTTCGCGCACCATCTCTCCCTTCCCATGCCGGACTAATACTGGCAGTGAAAATTTCATCCACGACTAAGAATGTGCCCGAAGGAGGACTCGAACCTCCGCCGCGATCAGCCGCACAGTCCAGGCTGCAGCGCCTCAGACCGCTCAGCTAATCCCGCGCGGCCACGACTAAGATTCGAACTGGCTTGCCTCAGAGTCGAGCGTTAGCGACCTCGGCTATGGAGGTGGTTTTTAGCGTAACACCCAAGAAATAAAAGTTGTCAAGAGAAAATAACTACAGAGGTAGATATAGCACAGCTTTATCTACATAAAACAATCATAAAACAATGCTTCAAGCGCATTAAATTCACTTGAGATTTCCGTTCCGCGTATCGTACGACACAGTTGCGTGGAGCAACCAAGAATCCACGTTGCGCTGGGCGATACAAATGAGAATAAAATCGGTGTCGTCCCTGTGTTTCTACGCGCTCTTCTGATCTGGAGGGATGGGGGGGGGGTGGAAGCAATTCTGCGTGGTATCGCAAGGCGAGTCGCATCGCGTATCGTATCGTATCGTATCACTTCAGTGAGAACCGTGCCTTTGTTTCCAGGCTGCTTTATTCTCTGTAAGTTTGCTGTGAAATTTGGAAATTTTTGTACCTAAAAATATAAATCCTCCCATTTTTTTTTATTTCGACGGTGGGCCATGACCCCCATAACCCATCATCCCTGACGCCTACTCCGTATTCTGGGAGCGTTTCGTGCCCGTTGCAGGAGTTCGGTAGCTGCAGCTCGTGCGTCTCCCTCGCTGGCACGGCAGTCGCACGCGCGTTTAACGGGAGTACAGCTGGTGGCGCAGGTGCTGTGCCCAGCCGCCGGCGCCGGCCGGGCGCCACTTGGCGCTCCCCCCCCCCCCCCCTTACACTCTCTGTGCTATTTTGTAGCGCGGGCAGCGACGTGGCGTGGTGGGGCGCCACTCCCCCTCCACGACACCGCCGGCAGACCTTCGCGCGTCGCTGACGACCCGCGAACCGCCACCTGAAGATTCGCGCCCCGGCGCTAGCCAAGATCCCGGCAGCCGCCTTGTTTACTATCGGCTGAGGCACCAGCTCGCCTGGTACCGTTCTGCCAGCACGGTGTCAACTGTGACCGCGTGGCGAAACTTGCTGTCCGCCGACTTTTTACTTAACCTCGACAATATGCGCAAACTAGCGGCCGACCAAGAAGAGTACACAAAGTGTACGTAAAGACGCTACGGAACGTTCGGGAGCATCTGCAACTTAATCAGTTGTACAGTATGTTTCGCAACGCTTTGACGATTTCAAATAACATTATACTGGTCGAAGCAACATCGTGCGTTCACGGTGGAATGCCATTTTCGATTCGGCGAATCAGTCGTGCACGTGCAACGTGCCTTTCGTAAGCATTCCAAGAGTCAGCGGCGATATCCAATTCCCGCTCGCAGAACAATATTTAGCTGGGTAATAAACTTCCGTCCAGCTACCAGCGCATCGAATCAAAAGTCAACAGGCTCTCAGAAAACAGTCCGAACTCCGTGTCAGACTTTTACCTACGGGGTTATTTGAAAGCGAGCGTGTACTCCCGTACTACAACCACTACCTTTGGCAAAAAATAGGGAATGCTGTGTAGAACTGGCAGTGAACATAAGATAACACAATGCGTTCACCCGTTGCAAATCCTTCAAATTCACACTGGCGGTAGAAAGGGAGGTATATTTATCGTCGTCGGTAGATAGCCCGGACGGCGCATAATCAACATCTGCATCACTAACTTTGCAAGTAATTTTCTAGTGTGTGGCGCAGTTTACTTCGAGCCCTCATTTCATGTTACTCGCGACGAATGGTGCTCTGTAAGAAGCCTAAGTGAGGAACTCAAAATTTACCTTCATTAGAGTTTAGAGAATTGTGTAAGTGTGTGGTTGGAAGTAGAATGGTGCAAGACTTCTCTTGGGAGTTGCGGTCACGGAATTTAACAGTAAACCACAAAGTGATGCAGAACTCTCTTGTAGCGGCGTAAGTGGAATAGGATGTGTATAACCGCAACACCCTGGATAAACGCAATGGTGACAAAACATGGCGTTTCTCTTTTTCTATTCGCCATCTGTTCCTTTAATGCTACACACTGTCATGGTTTGGTGAGCATGGGTGGAACAAAGGTTTTCGGTAGCTTATTTGTGGCTCATTTACATTCCTTTTAAAATTCTTTCAATAAATTTGTCTTGTCATCTGCTTTTCCCAAAATCGTTTTAGATGCTCCTTCCACTATAAATTTAGCCCGAATGTCGTGGTCGTGCGGTAGCCTTCTCGCTTCCCACGCCCGGGTTCCCGGGTTCGATTCCCGGCGGGGTCAGGGATTTTCTCTGCCTCGTGATGGCTGGGTGTTGTGTGCTGTCCTTAGGTTAGTTAGGTTTAAGTAGTTCTAAGTTCTAGGGGACTTATGACCACAGCAGTTGAGTCCCATAGTGCTCAGAGCCATTTGAACCATTTGAACCACTATAAATTTCTTAGAACTAATCTGCTTTAATATTTATCAGTTATAACTAACTGCAGTGATTAATCGTCAATCATTTAATCAAGGAAGAATGGACTTTTCCTCTTATGTGCAATACGTAAAATTTGCTATTGTTGGGGCTCAACTGCTGATTCCCGTACCATGCGAAGATTCTCTACAATTCTTCCATAATTTTACTATAATTTTATGGCGTTGCATTTTTACATATACAGCAGTATTATTCGTAAACGGCCTCCGACATTAACCACATTGGTTATACGCATCGTGAAAAGTAATCATCCTGTAAGATTATCTTGCGTACGCTCAAAACTGCCTTCAGAACTTACTGTTTCTCCTCGATGAGAATTATGTGCTGCATATTATTTTGCTAGGAAGTCATTGATATAATTAACATCAGCTTCGGCATTCCGTACTCTTCCTTTTGTTTACATGGGGCAGTGCGAAATTGTCGAACATAATGTTGACAACGCAATGGAATCATTAAGTCACTGCTTGCAGCACATGTATTTCGGCACTCTCACGATGACCACTACTGCTCGAAAGCATTAACCGCATTCTGAAATGTGATTGTTGTCGAAAGATAGCGGAAAGAGAATATCACAATTTCCAGTATTGTTCCCAGCAGACACCATTAAAGGTGCTGCGGAAGACTAAATATATTACACATTTATACATATGTTCCGCAAGTCATTGTCAGGAGCAAGATCCCCAGTTCTCAAGTGGCCAGGACTACTAAGGTATCACTGATGAACAGCAGAAGCAGTGGCTTTGGCACTATAGAAAAATAGTGGAGTCGCGCAATTATTGATAAAGCGTGCTGGCAAAAACTAGAAATTAACGGAAACATGCTTTTTGAAACAAACGTAACTGCACTGAAGAAAAAAACAGGCTCCAAGGACTGGTACGTGGTACATTTGCAACAGCAGACAAGAATCTTAAATCAGCTGTGGCTGGAACAAAATTTACCAGCGAAATATTTCAGTGAAGAAAGATTATCAAAACTAGGACAAGGGTTGTAGCTAGGTCCTTTTAGCGGACCGGTTTCTAGACTCATCTGCAGAGGCAACTGGGGACACCACACGAATGCATCACTACGTAGAGGCGGTGGACAAAAATACGGAAACATCGCAAGAAATGCATATTTCAGCATAAGTGCAAACGCTAGCCAGCATGCGGGTTGCGCTGTTGTATTGACCAGGAACGGCATCTGTATAATGTTCTCAAGATGTTGCAAATGACAGTCGGCTCAGAACGGCGTTCCGTGTTGTTGTAAGCATTATGTCGGAGGTCACTGTATTCGACGTGGCAAAATGTTGTTGATCATATCTACGTCTACGTGATTACTCTGCTATTCACAATAAAGTGATTGGCAGAGGGTTCCTTCAAGCTGTCTCTCTACCGTTCCACTCTCGAACGGCACGCGGGAAAAACGAGCACTTAAATTTTCCTGTGCGAGCCCTGATTTCTCTTATTTTATCGTGATGATTATTTCTCCCTATGTAGGTGGGTGCCAATAGAATGTTTTCGCAATCGGAGGAGAAAACTGGTGATTGAATTTTCATGAGAAGATCCCGTCGAACGAAAAACGCCTCTGTTTTAATGATTGCCACTCCAATTCACGTATCATGTCTGTGACACTATCTCCCCCATTTCGCGATAATACAAAACGAGCTGCCCTTCTTTGTACTTTTTCGATGTCATCCGTCAGTCCCACCTGATAGGGATCCCACACCGCACAGCAATACTCCAGAATAGGGCGGAAAAGCGTGGTGTAAGGAGTCTCTTTAGCAGACCTGTTGCACCTTCTAAGTGTTCTGCCACTGAATCGCAGTCTTTGGTTTACTCTACCCACAATATTATCTGTGTGATGGTTCCAATTTGGGTTATTTGTAGTTGTAATCCCTAAGTATTTAGTTGAATTTACAGCCTTCAGATTTGTGTGACCTAGCGCGTAAACGAAATTTAGCTGATTTCTTTTAGTACTCATGTTAATAATTTCATACTTTTCCCTATTCAGGGTCAATTGCCACTTATCGTACCATACAGATATCTTATCTAAATCATTTTGCAAGTCGGTTTGATCATCTGATGATTTTATGGTGGTGCTTCCGTAAACATGGTAGCAGAAGTATTCGGTGTTTCAAGAGGCGCCGTATTGGAGATTTATACCACATACACAGAAAGCGGAAAATCATCAACCGCCAAGTCACAAAAGTATGTGTTGAGTGAACGTGACGGACGATTACTGAAGGGGATTGTGACGCCAAAGAAGAGGACGACAGCCGCAAAAGTCACCGCATAACTGAATCACTTGTGAATCCTGTCAGCATCAAAACAATACAAAGGGAGCTCGAGAAGCAGGAAATTGCAGCGCGAGCTGGAATTCCAGAACCACTTATCAGTGATGCAAATACACACAACAGAAAAACGTGGAGCCAAGGCCATGTGGTGGTCGGACGAGTCTTGTTTCACACTGTTTCAAACGTCTGGCCGAGTTTAAATCCCATGAGTAAAACATGGGGGTTCGATGATGATTCGTGCAGCTTTATCGTGGTGTCCGTGGGCCCTACGGTTACTTTGCAAAATTGCATTACTTCCAAGGAATATGTGACCATTTTGGCTGATCAGTTCCATTCCGTGGCACAAAGTTTGTTCTCCAATGATGATCTGTGTTCCAAGACGGCATGGCCCCTGTTCACAAATCTCGCATCGTCCAGGACTGGTTTTGTGAGCACGAGGAGCAATCGTCGCATCTCCCCTGGCCAACACAGTCTCCATTCTGTATATTACAGAGCTTTTATGGTCTACTCTGGAGAGAAGGGTGAGCGATCGCTATCTACGTCCACCGTCGCTACGTCAACATGCCACTATTCTGCAGAAAGAATGATATATGATTCCCTTAAAACCACACATGGCGTGTATTTAATTATTCCGAGACTCGAAACTGTTTTCAATGGCAACGGTTTTCCTACACTTTGGTGTTCCCATATTTCTGTCCACGCTTTAAATGTCCAAAACCACACTAACCTTGAACAGGGTGAGAAAATTACAAATTCGGATGCTTCGAACGCGACAGAACGTCGCGAGGAACTGTTCAAAGCTTTATCTGGAAATTAATTGGAACAAATGAATTAGTGCAACTGAAGCAATGTACACGAAGATAACCAGAACATCAAAAATATGCAGAGAAGTCTATGTTCAGATGAACAGATTGTAAAGAACTTATGTAATTTAAAGACATGAGCTTTACCATTTAATCCGTGCAACCAACACATGGGGTACTGTCGCAAAAGTGCAAACAGATCAAAATCCATACACTCATCTTCGGCACGGGTATGAAGTGGTAAGTGGGTACAGCCTTCTGTAAACAACACAACAATATACTATCGCAAGACATATCACCATATGTGAATGTTTTCAGTACCAAAAGAATTAATGTCAAGGCAGTTGCTGACACAAAACGTAGCAAGGTAGAAAGTAGCAACGAGAAATTCGAAAATTTCAGTTCTGTACTTAAATGTGCTTTTACCAACGAAACCTTCTAATGTTGTACCATTCAATCGTCATATGGCTCGAAGCATTAGTTACATAGTAAACATTACTTGCAACGTTTAATAACACCTGGAAATCGCTTAAACTCAAGTCTGCTGAGAACGACGATACCCGCGTTATATTTTATGCACTCTCGTGAGTAAGATGTAGCAATGAGTCTTTAATCAGAATGCTGTTTTTTCTAAGATAGCAACCGCAAAAATGGCATCAAAACTGATCCACATTACTACCGTCGCATATCACTCTCCTCTATTTGTAGAGTACTTTATTTTGAACAGTGAAAATATAACACGTAATCCCCAGCCACCCTGGAACACACTCACTCACCTTCACACAGAACACTTCCGACACAGCGGCCGGACGGGGCAACGCCACTGCAGAGTCGGTGATTTCACAGGCTGCAGCTTCTTGTTCCTCAACCCTAACCACTCCTTCTCTTCTTCCTCCTCCTCCTCCACACGGATGCTCCTGTGCATTAACAGCGAAGTAACTGCATGCACTGGAGCAGCAAATTCAGAAACTAATTTTCAAACAGACATTCTTAGCTACTTCATCCACTGCTTTGTTACCCTGAATGTGCCCCCCCCCCTCCCTCCTGCCCTGGTACACAGCAGAATGACGACACATTACCAGTCTGTCAGTGGAACAGACTGTTGTGGATCAACTGAGGATACTTTTCTGCTGGATACATATGATGCGCAGTCTAAACGGCACTTAGGTAGAGATGGTGCAGATACGGAATTTGGCAGCAGGAAGAAACCTCATCTGTTCCGGTGCCCTTAAGATCGCATGTAATTCAGAGTCGCATACTGTGAATGTATGAAGTATGCGAATCTTGAGAACACATTCTGCAAATGCCACTGCGCAGCCGATGGCATTACCCTGCTTATACCCATCAGTGTAAACGACCACACAATTACAGTGCTCGGAAAAAGTCCCATAGTGCTCAGAGCCATTTGAAACATAGCCTGGACTAAAATTCTGTTTGTACGCTGATAAATCTAAAATAATTCTGGGTATCCTTTTAAACGAGGATGTCGAAAGGCTCCAATATCGATGAAGCATAGAAATAAGGTCCGCATTAAGATCTACTAAGTCCTGCCAAACGCGAATACTGAAAGGCTGCTCTGTTCGCGGCGTATTTCCGGATAGTCGCTCCATTAAAGGACGAACAACGGCATGCAATGCAATGGGACAGTGGAGTGGAGAGTAGGCTGCATACATTCATCATGAGGATCTGCCACCGGATGAACAATGGTGGTTCTCCAGTCTCAACGCCGAAGGCTGGGAATCGGACTTGTTCCTATTGTCAACCGAATCACATCACGGTGAACAGCATCCTATGATCATGATGGCCAAGCTGAGCCATAAATCGTGCATCCATAGTGAACGCACAAACGTCTTGTAAAACTGGAGCAAACACGTTCGGTCTGCTCCCCATAATATGTGGCTGCGGTATTTTTTCAATGCCTTTTAACTTTCTTCACATGTGGTAACCACGTCAACCGCTCATCAAATGCGAGAGCCATAAACCTCACTGCGCTTTTAAAATCGAGATCAGTGTCCCCAATTTTAAGAATAGGCAGGTTAAAAGCGCGACAAGAACGATTAAAAATTAACACACACTCTTTTCGAGGAAAATTTAAAATCTGTGCTATCTGCCCACATCTCCAAACCTCGTATCGTGTGATCGTTGCAAGGTAGGTGGGTGAGTAGAAAATGGCAAAAGTCTCCTACAATGGACATCGAACGAGAGACTTAACCGTGGAGGTAATAACACTAACGGTAATAGCAAACAGTCACACTTAAAACGTAACCCTGAGGGACCCCATTCTCTTGCTCGAGCGATAAGAGCATCACCGATCCGATATCAAAAAATTCGTCTGGAGAGGAAGGCCGGTGTGAATGTTAGTAGCTATCCTTGGAAGCTCCATTTGTGAAGCTCAGCCAGGATGTGATGCTTCGAAGTAGTGTCACAGGTCTTACATGGTAGAAACTCACCTACTCCGTGTAATCAGCGTCGATAAAAAAAAAAAAAAAAAAAAAAAAAAAAAAAAAAAAAAAAAAAAAAAAAAAAACCTTTCGATTCAGTGTCACACCAAAACAACCAAAGAAAATCCGTTCATGACTTATTGAAGATTTCCTGGCAGGGATAAAGATCGGGGTTTAACGTCCCATCTATAACGAGGTAATTACAGAGAGAGCTCGAGCTAGGAATGTAGACGGTAGGTGAAGGAACCGATATAACACTTTGTCTTAGGAGATTTGTGACGACCTAAATCTGGACGGCAGCATGAGCAAGTGAAATCCACCGCGCTCAAATACGAGTCCACTGTCTTAACCACAGCGACTATACACACACGAATAATATCTAGCTCGCTCCGGGGAAGTGATATAGAACCATTAATATTCATAACACATTAATGAAATAGAGCAGGCAGAATCAACAGCAAATAAAAAAAATGACGACGAACACTTGTTACCTATAAGTAAGTTTTATCTGGTAAAAATAGTTTTACATCCACTAAATTTTGACTAAATATCTGATTGAAGCGAAAAGTTAATGTTATACATTAATAAATAGAAACAAAGTTGTGTACAGCACAAAACAAACGTAGCAAACTCTAACTCCACAATTAATATATTACAACTAGCGTCAGATACTTCACACAAATATCTTTGAGAAATAAAATGTAGATTTGTAAAGTGGAGCGGTTACGTAAATTAGCGCAAGCAGGTTCGCGTGTGTACAGAGAAACGATATAGTCTGAGCGCCAGTGTTCTTGAAATACATAATCGATTTATCAGATGGGGTCAGCAGCACCCCCGGAAGGAAGGAAGGAAGGTTGAGGAAAATATATCGTCGATGACATGGCCAATAGAGTGGCAAAGCAATGTCGGATTGGGAAACAAATGGGAAGGTAATCGTCAGTATCTTTTTCAAAGGAACAGTTAATTCAGCATGTCATATAATGTCTCAGTTATCGCTTGCTTGAAATTCCCGCCTTCTCTCTAATAACTGCCTTTCTTGCCCTTGCTCTCTTTACACCTACAGTACTTTTTAGTATCTACCAGAGTACATTTACTAAATATAAGGAACTGTCCGAAAGAGAGTTTCGTCAGTGTTGAAGGAGATCGTGGTTCACTTGATGATACAAACGCCACATGAATACACATCCTTTGCTGGTTCAACGATGTATGGGGCGTCAGCCTGGGAAGGAATCAACGCATGCGCAAAGCAGCAGACGAGCGTGCCCGATGTTACTCGAGTACACACCACGATGGGAACGTGGTCGCCAATGGAAGTGCATGCTGCCATCCGGTATTGACGGGTAAGTGGGACTAGTGTGTCCGTATTGTGTTTACAGCGCTGTATGTTCGAGCTTACAATCTAAACTACATAGACTACAGATCCAAAGGTCTGGGATTCGAATCCTGTTCAGACCTAGGGTTTTCATCTGTCACTTCTCACTCATTTCAACTCTGGCAATGTCAGTTAATGAGAAAACGGCCGAGTTGCATCGCTGTACGAGGTCCACGTTAATCCGTATGTCCCATCTGTAATTGGCTGTGTACATGTATGTCAATTCAAAGGAGGAAGGTAACGGCATAACACCTCCAGCAGAACCATGCTTGATAAAGCAGTATTCCAACTAAGTCGCGGTTTTGTGACACACACACACACACACACACACACACACACACACACACACACACACTACTCGGCACTTTTGGCAGAGGATGCTGGGTGGTAACTACGAATGTAACGATAGAAGTCTGCAGCTGTTGACTTATTTCCAATACTGCCAACATTAGCAAATAACACTGTTCCCAGCAGCACAGTATAGTAGTATTTTGCAATTTGTAGTAACAAAATTTAGGCCCCGCTAATATAAAATTATTTAATCGATCGTCAGCTCAGTACGTCATCTGAGCTTTCGTAGTGACACTGGCACGAGTTCGTTTATATGTCCCCTGTTGTGACAGTGGGAAGAACAGAGATCGTTCCCAGCATTCCCCGCGCGAAATGCTCAAATTATATTGTAAATATAGTAAAGCAACATCTCTTTTGCACAACGTAATACCCAATATCACATTCAATACCATTTATTCCTGGTGACTGGTTTTATGGGGCACGTGAAAGGAGCCTCCCCGAAGACTGCGATTGAGAAAAAACATTGAAGGTTGACCCTTTCACACCAGAAACGTCCATATACAAGCCCTTTTTTAGGGCTACAGCTACGCATTATCACAATGAACATAGAAGGAATAACATCAGCCAAAAAAGAACTGCTACAAGAACTTTGCTGACAGCACCAATGTCACGTGCTGTGCGTACAGGAAACAAACAGGATTTGCGACATGCGTACACCAAAGATAAACGGAATGCACCTTGCCATCGAAAGACCACTTGATAAATACGGAAGTGCTATCTTCGTTCTTCCAGACGTCCAAATTCTATCCATAGCACTCAAAGAGCAAGTCCTTACTATAGAAACAGCTAATTGCACCATGTCGTCTTTTACGAACCATCTGGTGAAGAACTCACATTTAATAAACCGACAAATTACCAAAATATACAGGTGCAGATTGTGATGGGCCATTTCAACAGCCGTCGTAACCTTTGGGGCTATGATAATGAAGATGAAAATGAGGGAGCGGTACTAGAGTAAACAGAAATGACTCACAGTATAATAATCAATGATGCAAAACTACCTACATCATTTCTACATCTACATCTACATCCATACTCCGCAAGCCACCTGACGGTGTGTGGCGGAGGGTACCTTGAGTACCTCTATCGGTTCTCCCTTCTATTCCAGTCTCGTATTGTTCATGGAAAGAAGGATTGTCGGTATGGTTCTGTGTGGGCTCTAATCCTCATGGTCTCTTCGCGAGATATACGTAGGAGGGAGCAATATACTGCTTGACTCTTCGGTGAAGGTATGTTCTCGAAACTTCAACAAAAGCCCGTACCGAGCTACTGAGCGTCTCTCCTGCAGAGTCTTCCACTGGAGTTTATCTATAATCTCCGTAACGCTTTCGCGATTACTAAATGATCCTGTAACGAAGCGCGCTGCTCTCCGTTGGACCTTCTCTATCTCTCTATTTAACAGTGGCAAGTGGAGACAATGGTACTTTAGAAAGGCTGACTGATCGAGATTTTCAGATTTACTGGATTCCGAAGTGTCTTCAGAACCAACACCATAACGGTACGATACCTTCACCACGGCCGTAAAGAGATGTTCCAAAATATCTGTCCCTCGTGGCTGTCGAATACCTTACATCCCTGGGCTCAGATCAGGCAGCCTTATTTACAGGATATAGCAACCATTTAGAGAAAACCATTTCAGTGAAATAACTATAGAAACAGGAAACAAAGTCATTTTCGCTGAAAGAGAGACAAAAAGAGAAAATGGATTAAAACAATAGAAAACCTGGATCTGAAAAGAAACAGTCATTAAGACTTGGACACTTCTGTGACGCCTGTGCAATGATCCAACTAAGACCACTACACATCAAAATATCACCGCCGACCAAATAGCACACCAGTTACTGCTAAGTGGGGAGCCCAGCCATAAATCCAAAAAACCAAACCTACGAAGAACTGAGCAAGAGCTAAATAACATCATCTCACGCTCATTCACGATGGATGAATTACAGAAGGCTATTAAACAAAGTAATACGGGTTAAGTCAGTTGGCTTGGACGATGTATGAACTGATAAAATTAAGCACACTGTATTAGCAACAAAGGGATGGATTCTCCAACTCTTCAATAAATGTCACCCCCGAATACGACGTAGCGCAATGGTGTGGCTCTTGGGCCACACCGTTTTCACGATTTATGACCTTCGCCTAACTGATGCTGTCTCTTTCATGGACTAACTTTGGAGACAGCATCGTCTGGCAGAAACCAACCGGCAATATACCACTACCTTTGCAAGGCTTCTTAAAGTGGCAATGGTTCATGGCTATCAAAAGGTTTTCCGGGTCGGCAGAGGCGCCTCGTACGAGGATTGCCTGAGTGTGGCCCAGGATCTCAGTAAATCGGACTTTCAAACTACACTTGATTTGACTTTACCCTTGATTTGACATTGCCCTTCTGGGCGTCACTGGAGTCAATTCTCTTACGATACTGGTAATATGACAATTGTGTGAAAATTCTCGGAAAATTGGAAAAACCGCAATCTCTCTTAGAGGCTTACAATTTAGTTTATTCTTATCGGCGATGGGATTATCTCGCCATTTTCAGTCCATTTGAGGGAGCCGCCCTCTTGTGTTTTATTTTGTTTTAATTTCTGTCTTTACTTACTTCTTTCCTTTTAGTTCCTAAATTCTTATCTTGTTTCACACCTGCTGAGGGAGGTGTGTTTTTCCAATGTATGTGTCGTCGCCCTCATAAGGCATAGCAGAGTATGCCTACTCCTTTCTTTTCGTATTTGGCAATAAGTCTTGCCACTGGACGCATCAAATTTCGCGTGCTGCGTCGACACTAGTAGATGGCGACATTTTTGGAGAGGAAAAGGTAGGGAGCTACAGGGGAGGTAGGAGGCCCACAAAAATTAAAAAAAATCGCACTACTGTGTCACCGCTAGAGAGAATAATTTTAAACCGTCTATTACATGTTACCGATCCCTTGCCTATACCTCAGCAAGCTGGATTCCGCTCTGGTAAAAGCTGCACAGGACAATTACTCAGTCTTACACAGTTCATAGAAGATGGCTTTGAAGCCCGTAAGGTGACAGGAGTGGCACTCATGGATTTGACAACAGCGTACGACACCGTTCACCACTAGTTACTATTAAACCAAGGATTTCAGACACCAGGCTCAACGCCAATCTTCTGAAGAACCGAAGGTTCTTCACTGACCTCCAAGGACAGTGTAGCCAATGAAGGCTACAGAAAAATGTCCTTCCCCATGGAAATGTTTTGGCTCCAGTTCTGTTCAGTATATAAATATTAACGACCAACAAATCGCCTACAATTGCAGGAGTTTCTTGGCCCTGTGGCAACCCAAAACACGAACTTTTAAATTCAATAGAAATCAGCCTAAAGAGTGTTCTTGAAGATCTGTCAAAATACTATTGAATAAACCAGCTTAAACCAAACCCGTCAAAGACAAGTGCGTGCTTTCCATCTGAGAAACACGGAAACCACACACAAGTTACAGATTGAATGGTCATGGGTTAACTTGGAACATTGTGATACTCCAAAATACCTTGGAATAACACTTGGCAAATCTCTAATGTTCAAAAAACTGCATGAATTTCAAATCAAATGTCTCCACCAAGAACAACCTACCGAGAATACTGGCCCGATACAGTGGGGCAGTCAAGCTGAAACCATCCGAACTTCTGCAATGACATTATGCTGCTCAACTGCAGAGTATGCCTGTCCTGTCTGGTATAAGTTAACACATGCCAAACAGGTGGATACTGCCCTAAACGACACATGCAGATTTACAACAGGCTCCTTGAAGTCAGCTTCAGTCGAATGGCTCTTCTACCTTGCAGGAATTGCACCACTTCTTGTTCGAAGAGAAATAGCAGCAAACAGGGAAAGAACGAAACTGGAACAGGGAAAAACGCATCCCATGCATGAGCAAAAACCCTACCCACGACGACTAAGCACAAGGAAAATTTCTTCAGAACATCGGAGAAACTAACAACCACTGAGTAAGACTGGACGACTGAGACACCTCTCCTGGCTGGACAAGATTTTCAGAATCTTATAAGCCCTGATCATGATGAGAATTGGCCCATCTGGAAGTCCTTGAACAGGCTGAGGTCAGGAGTGGGCACGTCACGGGTTAACCTGGGAAAATGGGGATTCATTGAAGAAAACAAAAACCAATGTGACTGCGCGGAAGAACAGACTGTTCAGCATATGCTGCAGTGTCGACTGTGACCGGCCACCTGCACAGAAGATGACTTTCACCAGGAAAAGGAAAATGCAAAGGAAATGGCCAAATTTTGGTCAAAGATTATATAAACTTTTTATGTATGTTTCTGACACGAGAATAATAACTGGTTTCATTTGTAAAGCGATGCATTTACATAGAGTACATGTACATCCATTATTTACATTTCCCATTACAAATGAGGAAATGGAAATTATACATTTTCATACCTTCAAAAAAAACTTGTTAATATACATCCTGTTCCCTTTGTATAATACATGCCGTGTTCACATTATAGTGGACAGTATGTAGCACATTCCGCAAAGGTTTGTTAAAAATAAAAAAAAGCTCGCCATAAATACAAACAACACAGTTACAGTGCATCCTTAATTGCACAAGGAGCTTTTTAACTATTATTTTTATCTGTGACAAGCTGTTTCTATTTTTAAAATACCTGTGTGGAATGTGGTACACACTACCCACTGCCGGCCGGACTGGCCGTGCGGTTCTAGGCGCTACAGTCTGGAACCGAGCGACCGCTACGGTCGCAGGTTCGAATCCTGCCTCGGGCAAGGATGTGTGTGATGTCCTTAGGTTAGTTAGGTTTAATTAGTTCTAAGTTCTAGGCGACTGATGACCTCAGAAGTTAAGTCGCATAGTGCTCAGAGCCATTTGAACCACTACCCACTATAGTGTGAACATGGCATGTGTAATACGATCATAATGAAACAGGACGTATAATTACAAGTTTTTATGAAGGTATGAAAATGCAGATTTTGCATTTCATCATTTGTAATGGCAAATATAAGTAATGATTCTGCATTTACTCTGTGTAAACTGACTCAACTGTTGAAACCAGTAATCAGGGATAAATGCCATCTTGACTATTGAATGTTTCTTCAAGACAAATACAAATCGCTCCTTCTAATCTCTAATTATGAAAAAATTCAATCTAAAGTAAAATACGTGCATTTCTGTTACGCCACAGTCAACAACTGTTCCATTACTGCACAGACCAGCTTCTCCTAAGCAACTCTTTGCCATGATCACGAGATATTGTGTATTAAAGCTTCGGATACCCCATCATCCCACGGCAATGGTGTGCAGCTTCTGTAGTAGCGAAATATTCAGCACGCACCCGTAGCTGTCTAGCGGCGCGATATGCGCTGACGGAGGAGAGTAATGGGCCCGCCACGAACAACGCATCATTGTCCAAGCTGTTTTTCAAGGTATCCACTAACATCTTGTGTCATGTTGAAACCGTATGTACCTACGAATTATCAGCGCCATATCTTCCTGCAACCGTCGAAGGACTTTGTAGAGGAACGTTAGGTAGGCCCCTCTTTTCAGTCTTAAGGAAATTTGATGGTAATGATGCACAGACTACCAGCAAACATTACGGAACAAGCTTCGAAAGACTGATGAATCCATCTCAGTCTTTCCTACGTTTGCTAACTAATATAACAGCTTCAGCCGCAACAGATACAGTGTTTTGGAAGAAAAATGATATTTTGCTCGTGTTGGGAACATCGGTGATTGTTCAAATGCTTGCTTTGGAAATAGTTTATTTTCCGGCACAAACACACAATTTCAACACGAAATTACCGGTTTCGGCCGTGGCTGGAGTGAATTACTACATCAGTCTTATGATCTGTAGATGGCCGGTGAAAGTCGAAAACTGTAATTTCTTAGTCGTATTTTGGGATTAAGCAGAAAATAGCTGCCATTTCAGAATTTATTTTACGACGACTGTGGAGTTTAGTTGTGCGCATAAATTGATAAGATAGTGAAATCGTTGGGGATTTCGTGGTCGCCACTTGATCTGCCTATTACAGTTCTCCTCCAGTTTTTCAGCTGATTTTGACACCTGAATACTGGTGGAAAATTGGAATCGAGCCCGCGGTTTGAGGTTAGAATTACTCACCGCGGCATTGTCTACGGACCTACTCCCTCGTCATTGCTGGCGTGGCTTCCAGCTTGTTACCTGAGACGGGTATCAGCAACAATGGGAAAATCTAGCTGCGTTTCTTCTGCGGCATTCCGCTTCCTCCTTGAAGCAGTTGTCGTACTTGTCTCTATAATTTTCACTTTTAGTATGTTTCATTCTCCTTAAGAGTGGGTAGAGCTGGCTGTTCCTGACCCATGACAGGGACCACCTAGATGCAACAATGATTACGTTTCTATCAAAAATGCCGAGTTGTATGCTGGTCCGAAGTCTATGTTAAACTGTAGGTCCCCCCTAGAGCTGGCTATAGAAGTCGCTCGAGGATCGGACAAAGGGAAGGGTACACCACCTCGGGATTTCCAATTCCGGTATTTGTCTTACTATCTAGAGAAAATTACCGAATATCTTCGTCAGAGTCGAGAAAATTGATGTATTTTTAATTATTTTTTGGACAATACCCGCCAGACCAAAGAGGGAAGGCCTAGTAAGTGTTTTAAGTATCTGTTTACAACAGAGTAACGCCGATAGCTTGCTCGATATGGGCAATGTGGCTATCGGCTCATTCCAATTTGTCGTCTTCGAATAAATGGTCCCGATAGCTGTTCTCCACGGCGAGTACATGTATCTTCAATCTATGCGATCGCAGTCATCATCTTCTCGTGTCCAGCAATAACTGATTTCTCCATGTATCCCAACCTGCTAAGTCGTTTGTATCAGCTGATTCGAGTACTGATAGATCGTAATTTACCCTAATATAAACGTTTCTGTAGACACAATTTCGACGTTGCGAGTGCATCCATCACGTAAGATGCAAAGTCTTGAGGGATAGAGTTAGAGCATCACAGGAAACCCTGAAACATATGCACTGCTAGAGCGAGTGCCTGCGTGTGCACGGGTGTCCATGTGTAATGGCAGCGCGATTCCACGAAAAGTAGATATTCAACGCGGTGTCGGCGGACTCGGGAGAATGCGCGCGGAGCTTCGTTGCGTGAGGCGGCAGCGACGACGAGCTATTTGTGAACAGCAACGGCGCGAGCTCGCTATAGTAGGTCTGCAGAGCGACGCGTGCATTGCGTCCCAGACTTTCGCAAGCGCCCGCTCCACAGTATTTTGTAAGATTTTAGCTCAGCGCTGGTGTGGCATGTGCCCGTCTACGTTTGTAGTCTTTGTTCTGGAAGACAGGTGACTGTAAAATTACAATGTCACGTCTCTCTACTGCTAGTGGTTCAGAGATACTTTCAAGTTTTGCGAGAAAGCGTGTCACCGAAAGCACGTATTAAATGTGTGTGCCGCGCAAAAGGAAACTTATAACAGGTGATGCGTAAGACGGAAGTTTGCTCCCATGAATTACGGCACCTGTGTGTACAATGACTTTTTCAGTCTGCTTCTACATCATACACTGAAATGACAAAAGTCATGGGATATCTCCTAATATCTTGTCGCACCTCCTTTTGCCCGGCTTGATGCAGCAACTCGAATTGGCATGGGCACATCAAGTCGTTGGAAGTCCCCTGGAGAAACTGAGCAATGCAGCCTCTATAGCCGCCCATAATTGCGAAGGTGTTGACGGTGCAAGATTTTGTGCACGAACTGATCTCTCGATAATGCCCCATAAATGGTCGATGCGATTCATGTCGAACATAGCCAAATCATTCGCTCGAATTGTCCAGAATGTTATTCAAACTAATTGCGAGCAATTGAGGCCCGGTCACACGGCGCCTTGTCATCCACAAAAATTCCATCGTTGTTTGAGAACATGAAGTCCATGAATGGCTGCAAATGGTCTCCAAGTAGCTGAATACAATCATTTCCATCCAATGATCGGTTCAGTTTGACCAGAGGACCTTAACCCATTCCATTACGAAGGCACCATCGGCTCACAGTGCCTAGTTGACAACTTGAGCCCATGTCTTCGTGGTATCTACGCCACACTCGAACCCTATTGTCAGCTCTTACCAACTGAAATCGGCACTCGTCTGACCAGGCCACGGTGTTACAGTCGTCTAGGAGCCAACGCTATGGTCTCGAGATCAGGAGAGGCGATGTCGTACTGTTAGCAAAGACACTCGCGTCGTTCGTCTGCTTCCATAGCCCATAAAAGTCCAATTTCACCGCACTTTTCTAACGGATGCGTTCGTCGTACGTCCCACATTGATTTCAGAGGTTATTTAACGCAATGTTGCTTGGCTATTAGCAGTGACAACTGCACACAAACGCTGCTGCTCTCGATCGTTAAGTGAAGGCCGTCGGCCGCTGCGGTTTCCGTGATGCCTGAAATTTGGTACTCTCGGCACACTCTTCACACTATGGATCTCGGAATATTGAATTCCCTAACGAGTTGCGAAATCTACTGTCCCACACGTCTAGCTCCAACTCCATTCTGTGTTCAAAGTCTTCATTCCTGTCGTGCGACCGTAACCACGACGTAAACCTTTTCACATAAATCACCTGAGCGTAAACGACAGCTCCGCCAATGCGCTACCCTTTTATACCTTGTGTACGCGATAGTGCCGCCGTCTGTATATGTGTAATCGCTGTACCATAACTTTTTGTCACATCAGTGTGCACCGGTATGCAAAATTTAGGGACAAAAGTAACTTTCGCCTGATGTCTCAATACCAATGTAACATAGTTCAATGGAAGTCGGACCATACATAGGACTGCTACGGTACAGTACAGAACAGAATGTAATAGAGTAATAGAAATGACGCTTTTATTCAAAGATAATAATTACAACGAAGTCACCGTCATTCATGAGTGTCTCCTGGATGCTAAAAAGGCAGTACACAGTTCCTAATAGGGTGTCTGATCACCACGGGCTGCAATGCATGCTCTGCAACGTGTTCCAACGCTGGCCACAAGGTTGGTTAGGAGTTCCGTACCTCCATCACCGCCTTGATAACTAGAGTTTTTTTTTTTTTAAATTTTAATTTCCGCCATTTGGCGTTTATTTCACATAGTCATGATCTCGGCTTTACAGCCATTCTCAAGTACAAGTTGAAATGTCACAAAATGCCCGACATGTCTGAATGACATGTCATCGTCGAAATAATACAGGGTGTACATAAAGTCCGGGAACACTTTCAATTACTTACTGCACAAGAACCAAACACTGTACAGATATCATACATATGTCATATTGAAGAGAAACCCGGATTTTTTTTTTTTTTCATGTCTACCGCCACAGCGTAGTTTGGTAATTTGCCGATAGTCAGCGCTGGTCGCAAACGTGGCGAGTTCAAGGTGCGGAACGAGCTTTCTGTGTTGGAGTTCAACAAAAACAAGTGTGCTACAGCTGTTCAACGGATGTTTAGAACCAATTACGATAAGAAGCCACCAACAAGGAAGGCCATTTACCACTGGCACAACAAATTCGTTACGACGGGTTGCTTGTGCCCGGCAAAGAGAAGCGGACGTCCCAGTGTGAGTGAACTGAATGTGGAGCGCGTACGAGGGATATGCCGTATTGACGTCTGCCGGGTCACTCACGGTTCGCAAATCGAATGTTTGCAAAAACACTTTCAGAATTTCTCTTCAAAATGCAATATGTATTACATCTGTGCAATGTTTACTTTTTGTGCAATAAATAATTGAAAGTGTTCCCCAACTTTATGCACACCATGTATATGTCTGGTCTTATGAACCAGATACATTGTTTCGACGATGACGTGTCACTTAGGCATGTCGCACATTTTGTGACATTTCAACTTCAGCTTGAAAATGCCTATAAAGCCGAAATCATGACTGTGTGAAATAAACGGTTTACAGTCAAATGGAGGAAGCTTCTTTCAAAAGCTTCTAAATGACAGAGGTCATCCACGAAGGGAAATCATTTATTGCTTTATGGTCATACGTGGACATGGTGCAATAGTCTCCTTACTTCGTCCCACACGTATTCGATGGCATTTAAAACACAATGCGACTGGAACCTTGACGACGAGAATGTTTCCCCTCACATTCCTGTGCGGGCTAACATCGGGCCACTGCCACATACGAATGGTTGGTTGGTTGGTTTGGGGGGGATTAAAGGGACCAGACTGCGAAGGTCATCGGTCCCTTTTTCCAAAAAAAAGGGAAACCACCCAAAGAGAATAAAAAACGAACAACAGGAAAGACGTCAGACGACACAGGACAAGAAATACTCCTACAGAGATCAGACGAAACAAATTAAAATCACACAGAGTGTGACAGTGGTTGGCCGACCATAGAGATAAAAAGGAAAAGCCAACCACCGAGAACACATTAAAAACTCAGCGTAAAATCGTAGGCCAATGGCCAGAATCAACACAAAAGAACAAAACAAACACTCAGAGTAAATAATAAAAACCCCCTGCCCGAATAAAACGGAAAACTAAGTCAGCCATACCAGGGTCATCACATAAGAGGGCAGGGAGCGTATCAGGCAGCGCAAATGTCTGCCTGACCACAGCTAAAAGGGGGCAGGCCAACAAAATGTGGGCCACTGTCAAAGCCGCCCCGCAGCGACATACAGGAGGGTCCTCCCGGCGCAGTAAATAACTGTGTGTCAGGTGGGAGTGGCCAATGCGGAGCCGACAAAGGACGACGGAGTCCCTGCGGTTGGCTCGCAGGGATGACCGCCACACAGTCGTCGTCTCCTCGATGGCACGGAGTTTATTGGGCATGATCCGATTGCGCTATTCAGCGTCCCAAAGCGCAAAAACTTTTCGGCGGAGGACTGCCCGCAAATCAGTCTCTGGGAGGCCAACGTCCAGAGACTGTTTACTCGTGGCCTCTTTCGCCAGGCGGTCAACATGTTCATTGCCCGGGATACCGACATGACCGGGGGTCCACACAAAGACCACAGAGCGGCCGCAACGCGCAAGAGTATGCAGGGACTCATGGATAGCCATCACCAGACGAGAACGAGGAAAACACTGGTCGAGAGCTCGTAAACCGCTCAGGGAATCGCTACAGATAACGAAGGACTCACCTGAGCAGGAGCGGATATACTCTAGGGCACGAAAGATGGCGACTAGCTCAGCAGTGTAAATGCTGCAGCCAGCCGCCAAGGACCGTTGCTCGGAATGGTCCCCTAGAGTTAGCGCATACCCGACACGACCAGCAACCATCGAACCGTCGGTGTAAACAATTCCAGAGCCCTGATACGTGGCCAGGATGGAATAAAAGCGGCGGCGGAAGGCCTCTGGAGGGACCGAGTCCTTCGAGCCCTGTGCCAAGTCGAGCCGAAGGCAAGGGCGAGGAACACACCACGGGGGTGTACGCAGAGGCGCCCGGAAAGGAGGTGGAACTGGGAAAAACCCAAGCCCGCAGAGAAGCTCCTTGATGCGTACGGCGATCGGACAACCCGACCGGGGCCGACGGTCTGGCAGATGGACGACTGACTGCGGGAACAGGACACGATAATTTGGATGCCCGGGCAAGCTAAAAACATGGGCAGCATAGGCGGCCAGCAAACGTTGGCGTCGGAACCGCAGTGGAGGTACACCTGCCTCCACTAGGACGCTGTCCACAGGGCTGGTGCGGAAAGCACCAGTGGCAAGGCGTATCCCGCTGTGGAGAATTGGGTCCAGCACCCGCAACGCAGATGGGGATGCTGAGCCATAAGCTAGGCACCCATAATCCAGGCGAGACTGGATTAACGCCTGGTAGAGCCGCAACAGGGTAGATCGGTCGGCGCCCCAGCGGGTGTGGCTCAAACAACGCAGGGCGTTGAGATGCCGCCAACACGCTTGTTTAAGCTGCCGGATATGAGGCAGCCAAGTCAACCGGGCATCAAAAAGGACACCCAAAAACCTGTGGGTCTCCACCACAGCAAGAAGTTCGTCGGCAAGCCGCGGCTCAGGATGGACCGTTCGGCGCCGGCAGAAATGCATAACGCGGGTCTTGGCAGCCGAAAACTGAAAACCACGCGCTACAGCCCAAGACTGCGCCTTGCGGATTGCGCCCTGTAGCTGACGTTCAGCTGCTGCAATGCTAATAGAACTATAGTAAAGACAGAAGTCGTCAGCATACAGGGAAGCGGAGACAGAATTTCCTACTGCCGCAGCGAGACCGTTTATTGCAATTAAAAACAGGCAGACACTGAGGACAGAGCCCTGGGGTACCCCGTTCTCCTGGACGAGGGAGGAACTATACGAGGCCGCGACTTGCACGCGGAAGGTACGATACGACAGAAAATTTCTGATAAAGATCGGCAGAGGGCCCCGAAGACCCCATCCATGAAGCGTAGAAAGGATGTGATGACGCCATGTCGTATCGTACGCCTTCCGCATGTCGAAAAAGACAGCGACCAGGTGCTGACGGCGGGCAAAGGCTGTACGGATGGCCGACTCAAGGCTCACCAGATTGTCGGTGGCGGAGCGGCCTTTACGGAACCCACCCTGAGACGGAGCCAGAAGGCCCCGAGACTCCAGCACCCAATTTAAGCGCCGGCTCACCATCCGTTCAAGCAACTTGCAAAGAACGTTGGTGAGACTAATGGGACGGTAGATGTCCACCTCCAGAGGGTTCTTTCCAGGTTTCAAAATGGGGATGACAATACTTTCCCGCCATTGCGACGGAAACTCACCCTCGACCCAGAGACGGTTGTAAAGGTCGAGGAGGCGTCGCTTGCAGTCCACTGAAAGGTGTTTCAGCATCTGACAGTGGATGCGATCTGGCCCGGGAGCGGTATCAGGGCAAGCGGCAAGGGCACTCTGAAATTCCCACTAACTGAATGGAGCGTTGTAGGGTTCAGAAGCGTTGGTGCGAAAAGAAAGGCTCCGACGTTCCATCTGCTCTTTAATGGAGCGGAAGGCCTGGGGGTAATTCGCAGAAGCGGAACTCCTAGCAAAATGCTCTGCTAAGCTGTTTGCAATGACGTCGGAGTCAGTACAAACTGCTCCATTCAGTGAGAGCGCAGGGACGCTGGCAGGGGTCCGATAGCCGAAGACCCGTCGAATCTTGGCCCAGACCTGCGATGGAGTGACATGGAGTCCAATGGTGGACACATACCGCTCCCAGCACTCCTTCTTGCCTTGGCGGATAAGGAGGCGGGCCCGCGCACGCAGCCGTTTGAAGGCGATAAGGTGGTCCATGGAGGGATGTCGCTTGTGACGCTGGAGCGCCCGCCGGCGATCTTTAATCGCTTCAGCGATCTCAGGCGACCACCAAGGCACAGCCCTCCGCCGAGGGGACCCAGAAGAACGGGGAATGGCAGACTCGGCGGCAGTGACGATGCCGGCGGTGACCGATGTAACCACCGCATCAATGGCATCAGTTGAGAGAGGCTCAATAGCGGGAGTGGAGGAGAACAAGTCCCAGTCAGTCTTATTCATAGCCCATCTGCTAGGGCGCCCAGAAGAGTGACGCTGTGGTAGTGACAGAAAAATCGGAAAGTGGTCACTACCACACAGGTCGTCATGCACACTCCAGTGGACAGATGGTAAGAGGCTAGGGCTACAGATTGAAAGGTCAATGGCGGAGTAGGTGCCATGCGCCACACTGAAGTGTGTGGAGGCACCATCATTCAAAATCGAGAGATCGAGCTGCGACAATAAATGCTCAACGGTGGCGCCTCGACCTGTTGCCACTGACCCACCCCACAGAGGGTTATGGGCGTTAAAGTCGCCCAGTAATAAGAAAGGTGGCGGCAATTGGGCTATCAGCGCAGCCAGGACATGCTGCGCGACATTACCCTCCGGTGGAAGGCTGGAAGTGCAGCGGGAAGACATATGGCCGAACTTCCAGCACTTGAAGCACCGCATCGGGGGAGGGATATAGGGCTTGACGTCACATCGGTAGACCATCACCTTGACCTTTTCCGGTAACGTATCACCCTCGAAGGCCAAGATGAAGGCACCGGTAGCAACCTGATTGTCCCTCGGACCCCGATGAACGCGCCGGACGAAATGAACACCTCTACGTTCTAAGTTGGCGCGCAGCTCGTCATCAGACTGCAAAAGGAGGTCCCTATGGAAAATAACACCCTGGACCATATTTAAACTCTTATGTGGAGTAATAGTAACGTTAACATCCCCCAACTTGTCACAAGCAAGTAACCTGCGTGACTGGGCGGAGGATGCCGTTTGTATCAGTACTGAGCCAGAGCGCATTTTAGACAAGCCCTCCACCTCCCCAAACTTGTCCTCTAAATGCTCGACGAAGAACTGAGGCTTTGTGGAGAGAAAAGACTCCCCATCAGCTCTCGTGCAAACTAAGAATCGGGGCGAATAACTGTTACCTCCATCCTGGGACTTACGCTCTTCCCACGGCGTGGCCAGGGAGGGGAACGTTTTCGGATCGTACTTCTGAGCATTAAATTGAGCCCGAGAACGCTTAGAGACTGCTGGCGGCTGGCCGCCAGCGAGAGATGATGTACCACGCTTCATTGCGGGTCATCCGCCCTGATGCCACCTACTCCGACCAAGGGCCCTCCCCACGGGCGCCACCCAGCCACAGCAAAGGCCACCTGGCAGGATGGCCGTTGCCGGGAGTCCTGATACCCCAGGAGGATAGGCATCTACTCCTTGGCATACGTGGGGAGTTAACGGCGCAGGCATCAGTAGAGCGATCCCTGTGTTGTCAGGGGGCTACAACCAAGAGGGTACATGGCGGCCCCACCACAACGGACTGGCTACCGTGCTGGATCTTAGGTGCAAAAATGGCCAAGGTCGTCGTCGCAGTTAAAAGAAACACTGCAGAGTGCAGTGTGGTAATCGCCCAAGAGATCGAAAACGAGCGGGACACCATTGCAACGACGAGAAAGACGGCTAAAGGTCTAATTGCACGACGGATACAGTGCACCATGTAAGGCGCCCTTCCCCAATTGGCTCGCTCTTCGGAATAATTTAGAAAGATGGAGGTCAAACCCGAGAGGGGACCATCACAGAAGGCCAAAACATGTGAGACTCCTTTTAGTCGCCTCTTACGACAGGCAGGAATACCGCGGGCCTATTCTAACCCCCGAACCCGCAGGGGGGCCACATACGAATGCCCTACAAATGTGGATGCTGCACGATTCGAGCAGACGGCCATATGCAGACCCACAACGACGTGCCTTTCAAATTTTGTCAGGTGCCGACAACGCTGTCTCACAGAAGTACGCGACATCTCCGTGTGCTTCACAGTGATCACTCGACTTCTGATGTTCTTCACGCCCCCTATATACTCGACAAGACTTGGCAACAACACTAGACATGGACAACACTAACCACCTGTCACAGAGTAGTGCAACTCTAATCATTTACCTACCAACCGACGGTGTTTAGGTGCACGAAATTACAGTGATACGACCCTGTCTTCTGGGTGCGTTACTTTTTTTGTCAGGCAGTGTAAAATTCGAACACTGCGACGCCGCTGTGCGATTCTTTGCATACCACCAGCAAAAAGCTGCTCTGTATGTTTCAATGTACAGTTGACCTTATTTAAACATTATCCACTACGAACGGTACCACACAAACACGAATACTAGCCCGTCCAAACAACATTTCGTACTGTACTCCATTGAGGAAATACAGGGTATAAATGAATATCGTGGTTTTAACGCTTTATAATACTTATTATATTAAACTTACAGTTATAAATGATATGTCAAATGAAAGACCAACTCAAACAGTTTTAACAAGAACCTTATAAATGTTCAATGTGAGCATCATTTGTCACACGGCACACATCAAGTCTATAGCAGAGTTCTTCCCAAACGTCGATAAGTGTGTCTACAGTGATTGTAGCAATAGCTGCTTCAATCCGGTTTCTTAATTCAGGGTGGTCTGCTGGTAGAGGAGGCACGTACACACGATCCTTGATGAAGCCCCAAAGGAAAAAAAAATCGCATTGCATTAGGTCCGGTAAATGTGGAGGCCATGCAAAGCAAGCTCTTCATTGGGTTCCTTGTGGCCTATCCAGCGCTTGGGTATAGACTTGATGGTGCCGTGTGACAAATGGTGTTTACATTGAACATTGATAAGGTTCTTGGTAAAACTGTTTGAGTTGCTCTTTCATTTGAAATATCATTTATAACTGTAAGTTTAATATAATAAATATTATAAATCGTTAAAACCCCCGATATTCATTTATAAACAACCTGTATAACAGAGTTTCAGACGATATGTCTGAAGCACCAACAAACATTTCGTTCATCGATAGCAGTGTGATCTAAAATTTGTTTCACCGAACAACTATTGGTTTTATACCACAATCTTCTTTCCCCCAAGTCCTTACTACAAGTGACAGTCAAATGAAAACGAGGCAGATGGAAAAAAAAGTGAGTAAACTATTTACTATTTCAAAAGTAGTCGCCATAGACGAGACGGTCAGTTTCTTCTTGGAAAAATGTTTGCGGCTGCCAACCGAACCATGACTGTACCCAGAAGTGCACCTCTTCGTCTGAAGCAAATCAATAACCACGAATGACTTTCTGCAGGGCTGCGAAAATAGGGAAATCGCATGGGGAGAGATTGGGATTGTATAGATGATGCGTACGGACTCACCCGTTAAATTTCTGCAGCGTAGTCGAAACAGCATTGGTAAAATGTGGGCCCGTCTGTGCAAAAATTGAAGTCCAAACGCCCAGGAATGTTGTTGGACAGCACAATGCCTGCCTACATGTTGCCAAGTTTGTTTAGAGTTTCGACTACGCTGGAGGTGTGACGCTGGGAAGCCCTTACACATCATCCACACGATCCCGATATCTCCCCATGGGATTTCCTAATTTTGGGACTCACGAAGTAAGACATTCGTCGCCGTCGATGAGAGTCGGACGAAGAGGTGCACGTCTGGGTACAATCATGGTTCCCTGGCCAATCGCTAACATTTTTCCGTGAAGGCACTGAACGTCTTGTCTCATAGTGTGTTAAATGTATAACCAGTTACGCCGATTACTTTTGATGTAACAGTTTACTTATTTTTTCCGCATCTGTCTCGTTTTCATTTGACTGTCCCTTCTACCTCAATCGTAATGTTGGCCACAAAGGCTTACGGTCACCAGTGCTTCGACGGTAATCCACATGTGTTCTTGGCGCTGTCAACTCACCGGTTCTTGACATCTTAGAGCGCGTTTCGCGGTCCTGCATTTCTTTGTCCCTCCTACAAAATTCATGAATTATCCGTGGCAAAATACATTCGTAAAAAACCTTTATCCAAAGGGCAGACACAATTCTCGACATACAGTCCCTTCTTACACAAGCTAATCTAGTCCCGCTGTGCAAAAACATGTCACAAAAACCGCACCACGAGAGGTCCATCTTGCAATCAAATCGGTTTCAATCTTTTTAAAGTAGCCAGCGAAATATTCCAAGTGATTAGTAGTATATCAGCTAATATTAAAAGCTATTACAGGTATATATCCCCAACAATGACATGATACTATGTTTTTGTACAATGTCTCTGTTGACGATCACATCGGTTGTCCCTCTCTGTCGGGAATCACTGTGTGTGTGTGTGGGGGGGGGGGGGGGGGGGGGGGACAAGTAGACACATGGAAGTTTGGATCGATCCTGGAGGCGTTCTCGGACAGCCGAAGCCGTCAAGGTGACCACTCGCGTAAAGCGGTGAATCTGGGTTCGAGTCCCGATCCGAAAAAACTTTTCACACGTCACCGATAAATAGTACACCTGAAGCTGAATTAGAGTCTCAATTTACCAATAGCAACAATTCCTTGATTGTGCAAGGAGGAGCGTCCCGTATGGAACTTTCTTGTTGCTGTGGTAGGAAAGTGCACCACTAAAAATTAAGTGTTATTTAATCGTTACTATTAAGATGACATCAAAAAAGAAACCCGACAGATTTTAATAAAAAAATAACTCCCACTAAATCAAAAGAACAATAATTTGCATAAGTAATATTGATTGGAAATAATAGTTTCCTTCCCTGACGCCCTCTCTGATAACGCGGCTCCTGACTTGTCATGATTAAACAGCTGCTGCACCTAAAGAAGCACTTATCAGTAAACAAACGAGTTCCGAATAACCTGTGCTCCTGACATCGCTATTTAACTGTAGCCAGAATCCGATTCATAAAACTCGATGACAGTTGCATTGGCGCCTTGTACCAGACTTCTGCTAGCTACTGCTCGTTGGTACCAAGTTTGGTTTGAAGTTCCGCCTGGAAAAAAGCCGTCGACCGCCTACGAAGTAGCTATTTTGGGGCGGCCAGAAACGTCTAGTTGCAGCGAAGGCCTAACGGAAAAACATCAGCAGAAGCCTCTGGTAAGCAAAGCGCGTCTCGAAACGTTTATTTCTCTTCCGATGTTTTTCCTGCCAAATATACGGTATGTGCTTCATAAGATCAGCGCTTCTGAAGTACTGTTCGACCTCTTCTTGAACGAACCCCAAATGCAGAGGCCAGTGTTGTTTGGTTTTGCTATAAGTCTACGAAATAACAAGGGACGGGACACTTATTGGATTACAAGCCGCCATTTGTACACAGTAATTTAGAAAGCCATGGAAAATCTTCATGTGTCCAATGACCATGACGTTGACGAGACAAACCTCTTTATTCCTCGCTGCTTCAAAAGATGGATTCAACACAGTGAGCTTCACTCCAGAGTACCACGCTTATACAACTATCTTAATTTACATCCGTCGAAACTTCGAAACTGTGGGAACGCAAACGATTTCTTAAGTAACATATTGCTGAGGTAACAATGTCTTTTTTTCTGTCACAGCTAGTATACATCATCAAGGTAATCCTTCATAAAATTCCTGAAGAGCCTGCGATGTTAGTTATACAATTTTCGTTGAGTACGTCAACTAGTTTTCTAGCAAAGAAAGAGAGGGTGGAAGTCACCCCATCCGAGACAATATGACGTAAAGTTCCATCGCCGCCGAGTTCAGTGGAGACAGGGACAGGCAGGAAATCAGAATCGGCTATGGCCTCGTTGTAGGAATCGTCTTTTCATAAGTCGGAACCGATTTGTGAACATTATAGATTGATTACAGTTGTCCAATAAAACATTGGGGTTGAGTGGGTACAACAACGAGGGAAGTAGCTGGAACCAAGACTGAAAACCTCAGGCTATGTGTACAGTAATTACACCTCGATACGCTGCTTCCTTGTCGAAGAACCCTACCTCTACAGTACCAAACACCTTAGCCTCATCAAGGCATGTACAGGCACTAACTTCTTCTGAAGAAGAGCCCGCAGTAGGACAGGCAGTTTTATACGACCAGTTTAGTAAGGCAAAGTCGAAAGTTTATGCAAGAATAGTGTTACATTTATTTTTCAGACCTTTTTATATACTTGTGTTTGTAACGAAAACGGAAACAATCCTCAAGATGTACGTAACAAAACTGTAAAATTTCCCCCAATTCAGTACCTAGCAGATAATAGGAGCACAGTTCGGAGCGGAACAAAGAAGTGTACTCATGAGAGTGATGGGTCTTCTTTGTAAAGTTTGACAAACTCTCGGAGAGCATTCGTCTATGATTGACTACGGTGTGGTTGCCTACTGTGTTTATCCCCCCCCCCCTCCCGGCGCTGGATAAAACGACCGTCGTTCTCCCCACACAGATCGTGGTTTTCCACGACGACAGTGATACGACCAAAATACCCAGATATTGTCAAGTCCATCAGTGGGATCATAATAAACATAAAATACAATTTCTTTACCTTTTACGAAGCTTTTGGCATGCGAGACAGACTTACTGAGGGGACGGGCAGTCGTGGCTAATGAACACTATTAGGTCACCTGTTCCAGTCTTAAGACATGGGGTATTCCCAAAGAATTCAATTTCTTGATTTGTACCAGGTAATCAAGAAAAGTATGAACACAGAAGAAGGAATCCATAGACGCACTAATCCCAAGAGAAACTAAATTCTCTTCACCAACAGAGGCTGGATCTCTTGTTTTAACACTGTCTTTCTGTCTCACTGTTCAAGATGCACAATGAATAACGTTGAGGGCAAACAGCTCCCACTAAAGGAGCAACTTGTCGTCGTCGTCGTCGCCGCCGCCGCCCTTCCCACAGACAAGTAGTAATAGATCATCAGCGTTTTGCTTAACTTGAGCGTTAGAATCTGTATACCTGTTCCATTGTCCTCACCTAAATCTACATCTGTACCTTACATGACAACACTTGATGTGTGACACAGGGTCCTCTTTGTCCCATTCCAGTTGCATATGGTGTAAGGGGCCAGTGACGGTTGGAATGCTTCTGTGCAAACTCAAATTTTATTTTATCATCATTACATGAGATGTATATGGGAGAAATAAATATTTTGCATCACCTTATCCAGTCAACTGCTGAGTGATATCCGCAGCAAAACATGTAATACACGTCAAGATGCGATCTTTTATTTGTTCATACTCAAGATATTACCGGAATCAAAAATCATGCCAAGTTCCAGGGCAAAATCCTAGGGTTACTGAGCACTGAATCCAGAACTACTAGATAACCGATATGATACACATAGTTGCAAATGCATAGTTGTAGCGCAGCATTGCCCCTTATAGCCTTTGTACCGAGATTCTTAATAGCAACAATTATGAAGCAGTTAATGTTTATGGTACCAACAAAGTACAGGTGAACTTCAAAAAATATCCATAACGGTTTTCTCATATTGCAGAATTTTTTGGTACCTTGCATTATGCGAAATTGGTAACACTGTGACATATAAACTAAGGAGCCAATCATAGTCCAAGTGCCTGCTTGGTGCCACTGTGTTACTGCTCAGCCAACAACACAATGTGAAGTCTTTTTTTGACACCAATGGACAGCAGTAACAGGAGCATGGATGACTGGATTGGTAGAGCAGACAAAACAAATACATTTTGAAATAATTAACAAAACCATCCACTGGCATGGGCTATTATATCAGGGGGGGGGGGGGGGCTGCAAGACTATGGTGATGAAACTTCAGGGCAGATTAAAGCTGTGGGCCAGACCAAGACTCATGACCTTTGCCTTTCGCAGGAAAGTGGAAAGTGCTCTACCATCTAAGCTACCCAAGCACAACTCACAACCTGGCCTCACAGCTTCAATTCTGTCAATTGCAACAGTACCTCGTCTCCTACCTTCCAAACAGCCCCAAGGCTGTGGCTATGCCATGTCTCTGCAATATCATTTCTACCAAGAGTGCTAGTTCTGCAAGGTTCGCAGGAGAGCTTCTGTGAAGTCTGGAAGGTAGAGACTCTAAGTTAAGCACACACTTTTAATCTGCCAGGAAATTTCATATTAGTGCACACTCCCCTGGAGAGTGAAAATTTCATTCCGACTATAGTGATGTTTTTCTCAAAAAAAGACACTGCATTTCCACCTGTTGTAATGAATGGTGATTCTCTTTAAATGTAAGTGAAAGCAAAATAAAAATGAGAATGAATCCAATAGTATCTGATTACAAGGTAAGTGGTAAACTTCTGGAGTCTGTCATATGGTTTAAATATATAGTTGCTATATTATGGAATGATGTGAAATGGATGAACCTGTCAATACAGGTTTAGGAAAATATAATGTTACACTTACATCTGTTGGAAGGCTTATGAAAAACTATAGTGAATCTGTTAACTAATCCATACACATGAGCGTAGTATGAAGTATGCTAAAGGACTACTCGCATTTGGAGGCTCTATGAAGAGACATAAGAGAAATCCTACTAGAATCTTAACTGGTAGGTGCAGCTCATATGAAGGGGTAAGAGAAACACCCAATAACTTGAATGGGAATCCCCAGCACAAATGCAGCACACTGGACTCGCATTCGGGAGGACGACGGTTCAATCCCGTCTCCGGCCATCCTGATTTAGGTTTTCCGTGATTTCCCTAAATTGCTTCAGGCAAATGCCGGGATGGTTCCTTTGAAAGGGCATGGCCGATTTCCTTCCCCATCCTTCCCTCACCCGAGCTTGTGCTCCGTCTTTAATGACCTCGTTGTCGACGGGACGTTAAACACTAATCTCCTCCTCCTCCCAGTACAAATGCAATGTAGTTCCCAAAAAATTTTGTTGAGTAAATTTAGACAACTAATATAAATGGAATGTCCAATAGTTGTGGTACTGAAAGTGTAGAACCCATTTACGGATTATGAGATTAAGTTAAGATTGTTTAGAAGGCACACAGAGGTACTAAATCCATCACTTGTTCCCTGTGTAATATGGGACAGTGAATCTACTTCAAGAAGAAAGTATCCTCCACCTTGTATTGCGTGATGGCTTGCAGATAATATAAAAAGCTGTAAAAGTTGGAAAATCTAGCTGCGAAAACAAAATGTAACCAGATACACATACAAAACGTTATCCTGGTACACGCAATCTGTTGGAAATGGCACAAAATAGAGGTCATTAAACACGAAGACTTATCAGTTGTCACTGTTGTTCATTCGGTTTTGAAGCAGGCAGCTCAAATTTCAATATAACAAGTAATGACGTATGGCAATGTTGGCTGGAAAAATCTGATGTGAAGGTCTACTTGCATATATCAAAAAGATTTTCCATCTTCGCAAATTGTGTGTGTTGTGTATTAAGTGTAGGGGGTCGTTACGGTTATGCATAGAGCTTCTTATTGTGTTTGTGATGTTGAAGATGAGAAAGATGGAACCGAGAAAGCCTGACATCCCATCCATTGGACAAATCACAATCAACAGCGTCAGCTGCCCTTACTCCAAGAGACTCTGACAACAAGTTTGGCATTTAAAACAACACTGAAGCAGGGTCTTTTGATTACAAATTTCATACAATCAATGATAAACACTATATATCAGTAGAACTTGCTGAGAACAATATGTTAGTTCTTAAAATTTTCTTGCTGCAAGAAGGTTAACACAAAATAGGCCTGACAAGAACCAAATTAAACTAAAGTTGAAACTGATTATGCTTTATCAAATATTAAAGAAATTACATGAGATGTGAAGTCCTGAATAAAATAGAATAGAAACAAAACTAGAGCAGACTGAATCTTTCGCTCTGCAGTGGTGCATATGCCATTTTAAACTTCGTGGCAGATTCATGAGACTTTAAGTAATAAACATACATTATGAAAAATTATCAACTAAATTAAGCAACCAATTCAGAAACTTAAAAAAAAAAATAGATTATGCAAGCCTTCCCCTTTCAGAGCAATTATTTAACAAAGTATTTATTCTACTAGCAAAGGATGCAGATAGGAAAAAAGCCAAAGAAGAAAAAATGTCAAATGGAACAAAACAACTATTTAAGGGAAGGTGAAAGTTTCAAGTAAACAATAATAAGAACATGACAGAATAAGCTAGATTAAACAAAACTATTTGGAATTACCTTTGAGAGCATGTGAGGAGATGCAATGAAAATGTGGATGGCAATAGAAATGATTCAAAACAATAAGAGTATGGAAAAAAAAAACAGAAAGTTACATTGAGTAGATACCACATACCTTCAAGTGTTAGGTGTCATGATAATTAACAATGCAGAAAAACTGGACAACCATTGAGTATTTCTTTAAGGGTCTGTATAGTTCCAGAGGCGGATCACAAGTGCAGACAGTCAGTACAGAAAATAACAACGTTCTGGAAATAATGCCAGATGTGGTGTATAAAGTAACTCAGAATATGAAGACAGATAAGTGCTTTGATATAATGATGATTCAGCTGAAGGCATACTAATACAAAAGAAACTTGCAAAATTCTGTTCACAATGTATGTGGAGGATAACAATACCTCAAAACTATAATGATAGTGGAGTTCTTCTACTTCACAAGAAGAAGAAGATGATGATGATGATGATGTCCTATACTCCGAGGAGTGTAGGGGACGAGCGGGAGACCAGCACCGCCGTACTAGGGAAGGTCCTAGTTGAGGTGGTTTGCCACTGCCTTCCTCCGACCGTAATGAGGATGAATGATGATGATGCAGACGACACAACAACACCCAGTCATCTCGAGGCAGGAAATCTACCTGATCCCGCTGGGAATCGAACATGGGACCCCACGTGTGGGAAGCGTGAATGCAACCGCAAGACTATGAGCTGTGGACACTTCATAAGAAAGGAGATAATGAAAGAAAAAAACTACAAGCCTAACTGGCTAATCTCAGTGCACCCTTCACAAGTCATGAATGAAACTGCAGAACAGATTAATGAATGTGAATAATCATATCATCTACAAATTATAGGTTTTCAGAAAACTTTTGATTCAGGTTCTATCAAATTTGCAGAGACAGCCCCTGTACTTGAGAAACAAAGTACTGATCCATCCTCTGGCAAGGCTACAGTTTCTATTACACGTCACCAGCACTGTGAGAAATTCAAAAATTAAGATCAATCACACAAGATTTCATACCAGCAAAACTGTTCCCAGTAATTTCAGAGCAAGTTTTTGAGTTCCTTAAACCAGGAAAATAAGGAAGGAATATGCATTAAATGAATATATCTGAATTAGCTTTCAATAAAAGCTTTAATTATGACCAAAATGAGAATTAAATGGTGGTGGGGACATGTAGCAAGATAAAAAGATGGTAATTGGACAAAGGAAGTTGTTTGTTGGATTCTAGACGATAAGAAAAGCCCATGTAAGGACCCAATGGAAGGTGAGTGGGTGGAATAAAAAACACAGGAGTGAAATTGATGTCTGTAGCTGATGAGTGTGGCACTTGGAAAAGCCTAGATAAGCCTTTATCCAACAGTGTATGTCAAATGGATGATGACAAAGACGGTGGTGGTGATTAGAGCAAGGTCCATTGCTCAGGAATTTTATAACTCTTCCTCTTCTCCATTGGCTAGCAAAATAATGATTACTAAGATTTCTCTGCCCATCATGATTCCTGCAGATCACGAGACACTGTATTAGTCTACATTATAAAACTTAACTACAAACCACTGGTTGGTATTGTGATAGCGAAAGAGTTATTAGATGAATTTAGTTGGTAAAAAGAATTTGACATGCTCATGAGATAATGATTCAATGGTAGTGTTTAAATTAAAAACTTTTGCTACACTGCTTTACAGGAAAAGGGACTAAAATAAGGAACTAAGATTGTGAAGGTGGTAGGTCCTTAGCAGGAACTAAGATTGTGAAGGTGGTAGGTCCTTAGCATAAGTACTTCACACTTTCCACAAGGAGTGATGCTACCGACAGCCCGAATTCGTCATTTCACTACTCCTGCATTGATCATTAACAACATAATAATAGACATGTGCTGCAAATAGTATACCTCAACCAAAACAGTGGTACACTGAAGAATATTGAGAATTTACTACACTTGAGAAAAAGTTTCCAAATAGATCAGCTGAGCTAACTCTCAAGATATCAAAGTCAATGACAAACCATAGTGTTAAACTTTTCTCAAAAAGAAATAGAGAAAGTCCTGCTTTCAATGACTTACAGCAGCGTAATAAAATTTTTTAACAAGCTCCATTACTGTATAATCTGATTTCAGAGGCACCAAGAGAAGCAAATACGCAGCTGTTCACAATGTGGCAACAGTTAAACCTAAAATTAACATCAGGCTTATCTAGACACTGAAATGCTTGACTAGAATAAGCCCTTAAGGAGATGGTATGAAACTGTCTTTCTCCAACCCAGTCATTTATTAAGGAATATGATGAAGTATCTCAACCACGTGTAATTTTTCATATATACAAACTCTAGAGCACTTGAGAACTTGTTGTCTGACAGTTACACATGGAGACATAATATCCCCCGCCCCCTCCGTCTCTCTGACAAGAGGCAGGATAAAGGGTGTGATGATAAACTATACCTTGGAAATTAATGATGTGTTCTGTTGTTTTCCGAATGGGTAAATGCCCCTTTCCCCAGGTATCTGCCCCCTCCCCCCCTCTCCAATGGATAGAGTTTTAACTTTCATGTTAACAGTTGACAAGTGAATTCCACATTACAATAACATAATTTTTTATACTTTTGATGGGCGCAAACTGAAACATATTAATGGTGACGTCTGCTCCAAGTTCCTTACCAGTTGAAAGGATATAAACTGATATTATACGAAACCCTATGTATGTAATCTAGTATTACAACATATATATGTGCAATATCATAAACAATATAGATAAAATACAAATAACTCTAGTATTTAATGGCAAATTTCATTAATCATAAGTTACAACCACAAATAATTACAAAATACTACAGAAATTACTTATAGTTTGTTTCAGGACTTACATAAAACTCTATACTTCATGCCAATATGGCAGACAATTAAAATCACACTTCTACAGCTGTGAACATTTTTCAGAAACCGGGGTAAGTTACATCGCTGGTAATCAAAGTACATTAATCTTTGAAATCTTTTCTGAAAAAAAAAAATTGCATTCTTCGTTTTTCACATAATATATATGTGTTTAAATGTACTATGCTGGTACACTAACTATCAACAAGCCCTACCTCAAACTAAAGCTACATTTAAATTGTCATATTAGGTGGATACACAAAGCCAATAAGCACTGATAAATTTTAACTCAAAAAATTAATTTCTAAACCCATAATGTCTGTTGTGTACCAACAAATTGTCTGATAATTCAGAATTCAATATATTACATACTAACTTATGTGGGAATAAATCGTCACTCATCAGACAGAATTGGACAAAGAAAAGACCAACCATTCATTCACTTTCACACAACTTATTTACACACTGTGACTGCAGTTGGGCCTTAGCAGCAGGCGCCAACAATGGCCAAGTTCTGGGCACATGCACTTTATATTTGCGCGTGTGTGTGTGTGTGTGTGTGTGTGTGTGTGTGTGTGTGTGTGTGTGTGGGTGGGTGTGGGTGGAGGGAGAGAGGGAGAGAGAGAGAGAGAGAGAGAGAGAGAGAGAGAGAGAGAGAGAGAGAGAGAGAGAGAGAGATTGTGTGAAAATTGCGGTGTCTACATCTGAAGAAGAGCTTAGTCCAGCAGCTGAGAAGTATCTAGCGGTCTTTATCAATGTGTGTGTCTATCACTCAACAGCTCCTTTATGTGGTCAGTAGCATCTATTCTTTCATACTGTTGTTATTTACAAAAGAATGATATTATGCTCATTAAAGAGTGTGACATACTTCCTACGCTTCTGTTGCCAATGACCATGAAAATCAACAGTTTATGCTCAGTATTTACATAGGTCACATTACGAAACTGAAAATGTTCACAAGCGATATATTACACAGAACTCATCTTATATATTTTTTTGCATACGTAACATTTTTTGAAATGGTGGTTATGGTGATACTCTGATCTGAAGCACAGAAAAAGGTATACGTCACGGTGGAGGCTCATAGTAAGGTTAAATGTTGGCAGAGCCGACGAATGTGAATACGAAGTCTCAGTTGTGATAACAAACTGATTGGCAGTGTAAATTGGGGCACGAGTTTTTTTTTTTTTGTGTGTGTGTGTGTGTGTGTGTGTGTTTGTGATGGGGGGAGGGGGCAGGGCAGGTATCTGTAAAACTAACTATTCTAGGAGTGAAACAGCCCTGCTTTATTTCTTCAAAATGTGAGTGAGGTTACCTAAAATATAGCAATCATCTGAGCTCATGATATAATACTGCAGATATCATACAATGGTGACAGGTAGGATTGGCAGATTAATTAAAGTGTTTGATACCACTTTGCCAACTTACAGCCGAACTGTCACTCACTAAGGTGTCTCACCACTGTAAGATTTTGTATTCACATTTGTTGGCTTCTTCCACTATTCTGTCATCTTCTGTGCTTACCAAGACTTTGGGCTATGTACAGATCAGTCTGTAACCACAACCATAATTCAAATACTAATAAAGAGACAAAATAAATATTGTCAATATTCTGTTCTTTTTTTTATTTGTTTCAGCAGGTATATCACACGTCATGTTGTCACACTGTAGGACGAAACCAAGATCTGGTAATCTGGTATCAGTAGGTTCAGTTCACCTAGAGTGTCAGTATTTCAATTGCATTAACTCTAAGCCTGCACTCAACATTTAGTCCTATCTGGCAATACTGTCAACAAGTCACTTTAATTGTGATAATTCCAGCTTCTGTAATATATTTGCGATTTACTTGGGAATTGGGTTTTGAGAAGAGCAGGAGAGGCAAGTAGCCTACCAAAACAATTAAACCTACGTCTTTCATACCAGCGTACCATGATGATCGAAGTGTTGTTGGAAAGAAAAATGCAGCGTACACAAGCACGACAAAAATCCATGGGCGACATTAAATCTGGCAGAAAATATGAGAGCTTCATAAGGATTAGCTTCAAGAAAATGAGTAAATCCGTCAACTTTTATGTTAATGAATACAGGAGAAAGTACAAAAGCTGATAGAAGTCGTCTCCTTCACTATTATAAAAAGACATATTTCTGTGAAATTTGTTCATATCTGATAGGCAGCTGCCAGTTACATCAATATCACAACCATATTAAAGCAGTAGTGAAGCCTCTAAATCAGAAAGCTAAATACAGAATAATAATAATAATAGTTGAAAATTATCAGATACAATAATAGTTATGTATCACATACATAAATGTAAACGGATCACACTTTGATATAGTCTGTTAGTAGTATAGATGTATCAATGTTCAATGAATAAGTCTATCCGACACAAGAAGCAGTTTATGACTAGGTCTGTGTGTTCTTTTTCATGGAAGTAGCTGTAAATTCACATTGATACTAGCCTACACTACAACATTTTCAAATAAGCATGGAGTTTTTTTTTCTCTGTTGTTGTCAACTGTTCTCATTTACATTTATTTAAGAACTTTAATACTCCTGTCTGCTGTATGGCACTTTTAAAATAAAATTCCATTATCACATCTGAAAACTACACTACACAGAAGGATAAAGTGTGAATGAGAAGAAAAATACTCATTATCAATGCACATCAAAGAGAAAATATTATGGTCAAACACAGCCAAACGTCTCTTCCATCATTCCCATATTTCCTGCTTCCACATAACTAAGGCAAATAAAAAAATCATAACATTCATAATACGCAAGAATTTAATCTTGAACCATTTCCTAGTCATCTACACTGGATGCAAATTCGATATAGGCCTAATCCTTTCTGTGAATACGATGGAATAAGAAAAGAGGATATCAATCACATATTTTTTTAACATAAACAGTATGCAAACCAGCAAATCGATTTCATAGAACTAATCCTATGTCTTCAACCACTGTCAACTACTATATTAACTTTACTTCATCAAATGATATAGTAGTTTTAAAAGTAATTATGAAATTCTTTGATAAATGCAATGTTAATCTATAAAACTCCAAAACACTGGGAGATGGCTGTATGGCCTTCAGCCAAATGTCACAAAAATAATTTTAAAAATTTATAAAGGAACAACAGAGGGAATATTACTAATTTATAATTAAGAGCTGGAGAGGCTCCAAGAACTATTTGACATTACATAAATATTTCAAAATAAGTGTTCATGCACCATACAAGCCATATCGCTCCTTAAGTTTTAAAATTATATAATCAACGGCATAGGAGAATTGTTATTATTAAAAATGTAACAGAAAATAGCAGATTACACAAGGAATCCTGCTAAGATGCTACAGTCTATAAAATAATAGAAGCAAAGTCAACATCCTTAAAACCTAAACCTCTTTTTTGGTTGGATCTCTCTAAAATTTGCAGTGGTGTGTACATAATATCAATTATAATGGGAACTAACAGAGCAATACTGATTACTCATTCAGCGAGAGAGTAAGTTCAGGCAAGTGTTGCTGGGCATAAGGTCTGTATTCTTTCATGAATTTTATGATGAAGCAAGTTCCCTAGTTACTTCAAGCATATCGGATCTCTGAGGTCTTATGTACAGATATGCAATGATGGACAGCATTACTGACAAGGAGAAGCATATAAAGTTAATAATCAATTATTTTAGTACTATGGTGATTCTATACAGATACAGGCAAATGCTAAGTGCCTGTTTATAATTTAAAAAATGAAGCTATGGTTAATGTCTCGGAACGATATGCATGTTCATATGCTGTGACTGTTGGATTTTGATGCATCTCTCTTTCACATAAAAACGAAACACACTTTATGTAATGCACTACATGTAGATATAATGATGTTGAAAGAAATCTATAGTGTCATTTTCTACAGGAATGCAATTAAAGCTCTTTCACACACTGTGTATGCATGTAAACAAACAACTTGGAAAACAAAGGATTCGCGGTTTTACTTTTTTAAATGTAGCTCTGAAAATGAAACACAGTTTTGTTTATTTTATTTATTAGTGTTACACGATCAGAGAACTTTTTACTGTTGTTTTAACTGATTGGGTTAAAAAATGCTTGTAACTTTTGTGTCACTATCACAAAGAATCAACACAGGTTACAGGCAACAATTTGTCCCGTATTTGAAGTAAATCGTATTTTTTCATATCCTACAATTCGTGTACAATACAAACGTGATTATCTCAGAGAGATGTAAGGGCTAAAACCTTCATATCAGCGTTTTAAACAGTGTTTTGGTCATTAAGAACGACAATTTTGGAAGAAAACAAACATCTTCATTGTTTACAGTATCATTTCATGAACATCAAATTACTGAGATGCTGCACTGATACGGTAAATTCGTCAGTATTTGTTGTGTTTGTCAGCTGCGACTAGCGTTTAGAACATGTGAAGCAAACACCAGGAAGCAACTACCAAGCCGTACAGGAAAGTTGCTTCAAATTACAGCATTCAAGACACACAACAAAATGACTAGCAGAACTTCTATGCGTAATTCTAAGGAGAAATGACTTAAATACTCACCTATACGCTAGGGACATGCATTGAAACAGCTTTGCTAACGATGTCTCGATGGAAACTTGTTGCGTTTTTTCTTGGCGATTTGCACTGATGAATGTCTCAGTATTAGAAATGCTAATGGCAACAGCAACCGTTTTGTTTTCTTCCTCAGGCAACGCGACTGCCACATTGAATTCGTCATCTTGTGCTTCAGCCTCAAAATCTGATACCATAAAATGTCCCGAGTGTATTGCCTCTTTCTCGGGCTTCTTCTTCCTCTCACCAAAGGAATCAGCTCCCTGCGTCATGCTGTACACTTTTCGATACGCTAAACCACTACACTGCATTTGTACTGATTTAAAAAGTATGTCAATGAAACTCAAATATGAATGTCACTACTTTTCCACTTGCGTCGGGCACTAGCCATCCTCCGAACTGTCGCCATATCACAAACAGATGTACAACGCGTATATTCACGTTAACACAAACGCACTTCTCATGAGCCAAACTTAGTTACGGAGTCGCCTCCTGAGAGCACTAGTGTTCCATTTAGTTTGTGCTCCGCATTACAGATGGCGCTGCAGTAGCAGTGACAATAGACGGTTGGAGTAACAAGTAGATTGCTCGGAGTGATGTGACATCACGCGAAAAGATGCGGAAGTATAGAATATTAAAGGTATTAGCCACGATATATTCGAAACAGGCATAGCAAAATACGTATTTAATTAATAAATTTGTCATCTGCTCAGGGCTACAATTACCGGGCTTACACACAATGTCTGTGTTTTACTAACATGCGTACATTGTTAAGCTTGCAGCGTCTTGATGTTCCCATCATATTTAGCATTTAACATTAGTAAAAGTAGTTGATTTATCGCAACAAAATACCGCTTTTAGTCTGTTTTTAAATACCAACTTGCTTTTCGCTTGTTATTTCATGACAAGTTTTCTTTACATCGTTAACATAATCACGTTCTTGCCAATCTGTCTGCAAATATCTATTGTAAAGCATGCCGCAAGCTTGTCTGGCGTAGGCCCAGAGTTCGATTCTGAGGAAGGTGACAGTTTCTTTGGGATTTGGGTGTTTTACAAAATATATTTTAACTTCGGCGTGTCTGTCGGCACGAGGGGCATTAGAGTGACGCCTACGCTCCCTCCATAGACCGTTGTTCATAATGTAGGTTACTTTCACTGTAGACAATGGTGCTTACAATGACCCCCCCTCCTCCCCCCTTTGCCAGAAATTTGACACGCCACACATGCCTAGGATTTTAATACTGGCAGCAACAACACACAAATATAACGAAACTAATAATAAATTAATAGTGTGTTTATACCAGTTCATCACCATAACATAACTTCAAAGAAAATGAAATCCAAAGGGATCCATCCTCTGAAAATTTGATGAATGTTTGCGCCATGAAATGATTTAAGAAACTTTAAAAACTATGAGAAGTCATAATTTACACACCATAAAATCAAAATGAGTACGCTCCATAATAAATATTTCACTCAGCATTAAATTTGTGAGCACAGGCCTGCGGACTATTACTAGGCAAACGTGTAAATAGGGGAATGCTACCTGTTTCAGTAGTTTCTGCCTATATTTGGCATCAGTAAATTTTTTGGAAGTTCTTTCCCTTCGTCTTGCCTTACTCAGTTTCCTCGAACTCCAAACCATGTAGGATTTTTTGTTGGAAGCAAACATAGTCAGTCCGTGAATGAGCGCCTTTAGTTGCATGAATACTTTTTCAGCTGCTCAAGCTGAAAGCCCATCCACGTGGGCTTACTCCTAGAAAGTTAACTAAAAAGTAGAATGCTTTACCATTTTCGAGAACCACAGTTTTTATGCTACATTATTCTTCTTGGCTAAAAAGTCTGGAAATCGATTCAAGTAAAAATATAAATGGTTTTGATAAATATTCTTTAGGGAGGATGAGCCTCCCTTGCATCCACGCCTAGGTAATGCTCAAATATCGGCCTGGCGCAATAATTGGTAGCTTTCTTTCAACATTGAGATCTACAGAAATGTATTGTTGTACACTTCAGTACTGTTTTAAAAGTACTTGTGAATAACAAAGTGTGGAGATATGGAACGATATGCTACAATTTTATGGACTCACAGCCACCCCAATGAAAGAAAGAAAAAGAAGAAGAAAAAAGCAGAGTGTTTCTATCGTAAGATACTGGAAACCGCAGATTACTTACAAAACAACTGTATGGGCCATGCTGAAATATTACTGGAGAGTATAGAACCGGTATCAGGTTGATCTGACAGGCAATATTTATTTTATATTTACATTACATTACCAGTAGTCGTAGTCCATGAAACCTGAAGAGAGTGGAAAGAAGTCAAGGAAGTACATTTAATTTAAGTGCAATACAGTCACAATGCTAATTATCATCATAGAAAAACTGAACCGTTAAATTTAACAGTTTATGCGACGATACGCATCGAACGAGTTTTCCAACGGAAACTGCTTTAATTCTGCCTCTAACTCCTGCATATTACCTACACGACAATGACTGTGCTCTAGTAGGTTGCTGAATACAGGTGCACCCATGTATCTGACCCTTTTCTGTAGTAAAGTTAGCCCCGCAAAGTCTTTGTAGACGTGTACTCTGATGATGTTGGTAAGGCATGCAACATGAAACTTATCAGTGCATAGATATGCGTACCTCAACTAGAAAACCCAATGCGTAGAAATAATAGTGGGTCTTGGTTCAGCTATGTTTCCAGTATGCATGACTACTGCCATAGACGATTTCAAAATGAGGAAACTAGTTTATTCTCCATAATCCCATCCAAGAATGTGTTATGGATTCCTTTCCCGGGGAAATCCAAGCGACACGGGAGGTATTTTCAAAATACAGAAGCGTATTATAATAATATTTTGTGTTACCCCCAGATACAGTTGGAAATCTACTCTGTAGGAATCAGCATGGGTTTCGAAAAAGACGATCGTGTGAAGGCCAGCTCGCGCTATTCGTCCACGAGACTCAGAGGGCCATAGACACGGGTTCCCAGGTAGATGCCGTGTTTCTTGACTTCCTCAAGGCGTTCGATACAGTTTCCCACAGTCGTTTAGTGAACAAAGTAAGAGCATATGGACTATCAGATCAATTGTGTGATTGGATTGAAGAGTTCCAAGATAAGAGAACGCAGCATGTCGTTCTCAATGGAGAGAAGTCTTCCGAAGTAAGAGTGATTTCAGGTGTGCCGCAGGGGAGTGTTGTAGGACCGCTATTCACAATATGTATAAATGACCTTGTGGATAACATCGGAAGTTCACTGAGGCTTTTTGCGGATGATGCTGTAGTATATCGAGGGGTTGTCAAAATGGAAAATTGTACTGAAATGCAGGAGGATCTGCAACGAATTGACGCATGGTGCAGGGAATGGCAATTGAATCTCAATGTAGACAAATCTAATGCGCTGCGAATACATAGAAAGAAAGATCCTTTATCGTTTAGCTACAATATAGCAGGTCAGCAACTGGAAGCAGCTGATTCCATAAATTATCTGGGAGTAGGCATTAGGAGTGATTTAAAATGGAAAGATCATATAAAATTAATCGTCGGTAAAGCAGATGCCAGACTGAGATTCATTGGAAGAATCCTAAAGAAATGCAGTCAGAAAACAAAGGAAGTAGGTTACAGTACACTTGTTCGCCCACTGCTTGAATACTGCTCACCGGTGTGGGATCCGTACCAGATAGGGTTGATAGAAGAGATAGAGAAGATCCAACGGAGAGCATCGCGCTTCGTTACAGGATCATTTAGTAATCGCGAAAGCGTTACGGAGATGATAGATAAATTCCAGTGGAAGACTGCAAGAGAGACGCTCAGTAGCACGGTACGGGGTTTTGTTGAAGTTTCGAGAACTTACCTTCACCGAAGAGTCAAGCAATATATTGCTCTCTCCTTTGTATATCTCGCGACCATGACGATAAAATCAGAGAGATTAAAGCCCACACAGAGGCATACCGACAATCTTTCTTTCCACGAACAATACGAGATTGGAATAGAAGGGAGAACCGATAGAGGTACTCAAGCTACTCTCCGCCACACACCGTCAGGTGGCTTGCGGAGTATGGATGTAGATGTAGATGTAGAATATCTTGCGAAGACCTCTTCAAAAAAGCGGCCGTTTTAACAAGTACTCCACAAAGAAAAATTGGATGGTTTTATTCAAGAGAAAGAACTTCACACATGGAGCAAATAAATAATGTGTTCATCCACCTCTGGCCGTTGTGTAAGCAGTTATTAGCCTTGGCATTGATTGACAAAGTTGTTGGATGTCCTCCTTGGGAATATCGTGCCAAATTCTGTCGAATTGACGCGTTAGGTGATCAAAATCCCGAGCTGGTTGGACGGCCCTGGCCCAAACGGTCCAAACGTTCCTAGTTGGGGAAAGATCCGGTGACCTTGCTGGCGGAGGTAGGATTTGGCAAGCGCGAAGGCAAGCAGTAGAAACTCTCGTGGTGTGTGGGCTGGGATTATCTTGCTGAAATGTAGGTCCAGGATGGATTGACATGAATGACAACAAAATGGGACGTAGAATATCGTCGACGTACCCATGAGCTCTGACTGGACTAGAATTGTCTAGAGTGATGAGTCATGCTTCGAACTGAGTCCCGATGACGAGAGAAGACGTGTCTGGAGACACCCTGGACAGCGGTGGGATACCAGTCTGACTGTTGCTCGCCATGCGACCCGACAACCAGGAGTGATGATGTGGTGTGGCAATTATTTTCATAGCAGGACCCCTTCGGCTGTCAGCCGCGACACCTGACAGTACTACGGTAAGTGGACAATATTCTACGCCCCGTTTTGTTGCCCTTCATAAAAAGCCATCCGGGTTCACATTTAAGACGCGAGAGTTTTTACTGCTTGTCTTCGTTCTTGCCAAACCCTACCTTGCCCGGCAAAGTCACCAGTTCTCTCCCTAGTAGAGAACGTTTGAAGACTTATGGGCAGAGCTCTCCAATCATATCGGGAATTATACGATCTAACGCGCCAATCGGGCAGAATTTGGCACGATATCTCTCAGGAGGACATCCAATAGCTCTATCAATCAATGATAAGCAGAATAATTGCCTGCGAGAGGACCAGAGGTGAACCAACGCGTTTTTGACTTGCTCCTATTCTGAAGCTCTTTCTATTGAATTAATCATCCACTTTTCCTGAAATTGTAATTTGTTTGTACATGTACAACACATCTAGCGACTGCCGTCCCATTCGGTTAATGCCTTCATGGCGCATACCTTTTTTTTTTTTTGTCTTAAGAGCGCATATTTATTAATGTCCTTTGTAATTACGTACCAACATTTCTCTGTTCACAAAAGACAGTGAAAAGCACGGCTATGGGAACAGGACCAAAAAATCCTCTCTGTCCTATCGCTAAGTCTAATTTCGACTGCTGCCCGGATCACAGAGACAACGGCTATGCACTTAGCAACACTTGGAAGAGTGCACTGGATAAAGAAAAATCGCAGAGAAAAACTTCTCGCACTTTACCTCCTGATTTAAGGGATGGCGCTGCAAGCAACGCGGGATAGCAACTACATCTATGGAAGTAGAGGGCACCACTTCGCTACGCGCCATATCGCTGACGTATTCCAGCCAATAAGAAGCCGTCATTTGCATATAAAAGTGGGAACCTCGCTAGTTCACGACAGTCAGTTTTAGCCCTGACGACGACCATGGAGGTAGTGGTCGAAAGCTTGGAGATTTATCCTGATTTGACGCGGCATGTACACCGAGAAATTTTTACTCAGGAAATACGTCGCGAAAGACTTCGTAGCCACTTAAATATGTTGACTAGTCAAATGCATAAATTTAATTACTCCACGTTATTATTTTTTAGTGTTGCGATTTTCTTCCCATCGGTGTATTTTACGCTCCGTGTTCAATTAAAATGTTTTTAAAAGTTTTTAATTATTTTTTTAATGAATCATCATTCTTCTGACTGGTTTGATGGGCCCGCCACGAATTCCTATCCTGTGCCACCCTCTTCATCTCCGAGTAGCACTTGCAACCTACGCCCTCAATTGTTGCCGGATATATTCGAATTTCTATCTTCTTCTACAGTTTTTACTTCTAGTATCATGGAAGTTATTCTCTGATGTCTTAACAGATGTCCTGCCGGCGTGTGTCTTTTCTTGTCAGTGTTTACCACAGATCCCTTTCCTCCTCATTCCTTGCCTTATAGGCCCACATAATTTTCAACAGTCTTCTTAGCACCACATCTCAAATGCTTCTGTTCTCTTCTTTTACGGTTTTCCCACAGTTCATGATTCACTTCCATACAATTCTGTGCTCCAAACGTACTTTCTCAGAAATTTCTTCCTCAAATTGAGGCCTATGTTTTGTTACTAGTAGACTTCTCCTTGTCAGGAGTGCCGTGTTTACCAGTGCTAGTCTGCTTTTTATGTCCTCCTTCTCCGTCAATCATGGGTTATTTTGCTGCCTAGGTATCAGAATTCCGTAACTTCACATCTGCTTCGTGATCACCAATTTTTATGTTAAGTTTTTCGCTGTCCTCGTTTCTGCTACTTTTCATTACTTCCGTATTTCTTCGATTTAGTCTCAGTCCATATTTTGTACTCATTAGATTGGTTATTTCATTCAGCAGATCATGCAGTTCTGCTTCACTTTCACTCAGGATACGAATACCATCAGCCAATCTTATCACTGATATTCTTTTACCTAGAATTTTAATTTCACTCTTGAACCTTTCTTTTATTTCCGTCATCGCATCTTCGATGTATATATTTAACAATAGGGGCGAAAGCGTACATCCCTGCCTTACATCCTTTTTAATCTGAGCACTTCGCTCTTGGTCTTCCACTCTTATTGTTGTTCCCTCTTGGCTCTTGTACATATTGTATAAACCCGTCTATCCCCATAGCGTATCCCTATTTTCCCCAGAATTCGAACATCTTGCATCATTTTACATTGTCGAACGCTTTTTCCGGGCCGACGAATCCTATGGACGTGTCTTTATTTTTCTTTACTCTTGCTTCAATTATCATCCACAAAGTCAGAACTCCGTCTCTGGTGTCTTTGCCTTTCCTAAAGCCAAACTGATCCTTAATTTTCTTTTCCATTCTTCTGTACATCATTCCTGTCAGCAACTTGGATGCATGAGACGCTAAGCTGATTCTGCAATTAAGTCTTGTAGTCTTCGGAATTGTGTGGATGATATTTTTTTCCAAAGTCAGATGGTATATCACCAGACTCATACATTGTGCACACCAACATGAAGAGTCGTTTTGTTGCCACTTTCTCCAATACTTTCAGAAATTCTGATGGATTGTTCTTTAGCCCTTTTGCGTTATTCGATCTTAAGTCTTCCAAACCTCTTTTAAATTCTGATTCTAATACTGGATCCCCTATCTCTTCTACATCGACTCTTGTTTCTTCTTCTATCACGTCATCTGATAAGTCTTTCCCCTCATAGAGGCCTTCAATGTACTCTTTCCGCCTACTCGGCCTCACCTCTGCATTTAATAATGGAATTCTTATTGCGCTCTTAAAGTTGCCGTCCTTGCCTTTCATTTCATCAAAGGTTGTTTTGACTTTTTTATATGCTGAGTCAGTTCTTCCCACATCCATTTCTTCTTGATTTCTTCACATTTTTCATACACCCGTTTCGTCTTACATTTGCTGCACTTCCTATTTATTTCATTCCTCAGCGACTTGTATTTCTGTATTCCTGAATTTCCCTGAACATTTTTGCATTTCCTACTTTCATCGAACAACTGAAGTATTTCTTCTGTTACCCATGGTTTGTTCGCAGTTGCCTTCTTTGCACCTATGTTTTTCTTTCCAACTTCTGTGTTTTCCGTTTTAGAGATGTCCATTCTTCTTCAACTGACTACCTACTGAGCTATTTCTTATTGCAGTATCTATAGCCTTAGGTAACTTCAAGCATACCTCTTCATTCCTTTGTACTTCAGTATTCCACTTCTTTGCATATTGATTCTTCCTGACTAACCTCTTAAACTTCAGCCTACTCTTCATCACTACTGAATAGTGACCGGAATCTACATATATCTGCTCCTGGGTACGCCTTAGAATCCAGTATCTGATTTCAAAATCTCTGTCTGACCATGGTGTAATCTAAGGAAATCTTCTCGTATCTGCTGGCCTTTTCCAAATATACCTCCTACTCTTGTGATTTTTGAACAGAGTATTCGCTGTTACTAGCTGAAATTATTGCAGAACTCAGTTAACCTTTCTCCTCTTTCATTCCTTGTACGAATCCCAAATTCTTCTGTAATCCTTTCTTCTACTCATTCCCATACAACGACGTTCCGATCTCACATGAGTATTAGATTTTCGTCTCCCTTTACGTGCTGAATTACCCCATCAAAATCGTAATATACTTTTTCTATCTCTTCATCTTCGGCTTGCATCGTCAGCGTGTATAGCTGACTATCGTTATCGGTGTTAGTTTGCTGTCGATTCTGATGAGAACAATCCTATCACTGAACTGTTCACAGTAACTCACTCTCTGCCCTATCTTCCTATTCATAACGAATCCTGCTCCCATTATAGAATTTTCTGCTGCTGTTGATATTACCCTATACTCATTTTATCAGAAATCCCTGTGTTCTTTCCACTTCAGTTCACTGACTCCGTCTGTATCTAGAGTGAGCCGTAGTATTTTCCTTTTCAGATTTTCTAGCTTCCCTATCACGTTCAGGCTTCTGATACTCCACGCCCCTAGTCGCAAAACATTATCCTTTCGTTAGTTATACTGTCTTTTCCTCATGATGGCCACCTTTCTCTTGGCAGTCCCCCCCTGGATTTCCGAATGGGGGCTGCTACGGAATCTTTTGCCAATAGAGAGATGATCATGACACTTTTTCACATGTCCTGCGGATACACATTACGTGTGTTTAATGCAGTGGTTTCCATTGCCTTCTACAGCTTAATGCTTGATCATTGCTAATTCTTCTGCCTTTGGGAGCAGTTTACCACCTCAAGGGAGGGGTAGTCTCCTGAACCTCTGTCCGCTCCTCCGCCCTCTTTGGCGAGGCCGTTGGCCAAATGAGAGTGACTTCTTATGCCAGACGTCTTGGGCCGCCTTTGTTGACGATTTTTACTCAAAATTGAAAACTCGAACCTAGGACTGAGGACGTTTTGTTTACTAATCAAAGATACTACTTTTTATTTTTTTTTTTTATTTTTTTATTTTTACAAAGGGAGCTAACTCGCTGACCGAAGACCGAACGCGCTGAGCTATCGTGCTGACCACGGGTTGAGAGTAATGTGATAACGGAAAGACTGTTTCAAGTTAACTTCGATTATATTTTATAACAAGTGGGACAAAGTTTCGTGTTGCCTCGGCTTGGCATAGCTATGGGACGACTGTCTTGCGCTTTATTTCCGTTTCTGGACTTACAATCGCATCCTTTCGACTGTTTTGTAGCATGGTTCTGGAAGCCAATGCAGCCTGGCGGAGAGCAAAGCAGTACAGAGAATGGCTGGAGTATCGCGAGTGGCTGAGCTCATGAGGTGCCTTCGGATCGGAGGCTGAGCTGACGCTGAGGCTAGGTCTATGAAACAGAGTCGCATACAATACAGGAACTGAAAAACATCTGCTGGGAAGCTGCCGCCATCCAACTTTATGCCAGGTGTCTCTGAATATGCTTAGAGGTGCACAGCTGTGTATTAATTTTGCTAGGGATCACTCAACATCTTTTATAAATTTATTTTTCATTGTAAATAAATGGTTAGTCCATATCAGCACTTCGTTTCCGTAATTTCACTGATTTTCCTCGTACTTACACGGGCTACTTCTACGAGTATCTGCGCCACCCTGTACCTACAGTACTCCTGTATCAGGGTTATGAATGTCTCTGGTTGCAAAATGTACATTATGCTATAGTGATTGTGTAAGAAGAAATTTCAGCATTTGGGTCAAGCGAACAGTCTGATTCCACTCGTCTGCTTTGACCTATGACGTCCTGTCTGAAGTCACGAGTTCACATTGCGTAGGATGCAAGCAGCATGGTAAGCGACCTGCTATTAAATGTTATCTGTGGTTGTCTTAGTAAGTAGTGTAATTTCTGCTGTTTATTCCAAACATGTGATGTACGAGGGTGTGCGTAGCATGGAACCTTGCACAGCTTAAATTGTTGATAGAGGAACTATTAACGATTATATATTATTTTTTCCTTACATGTATTTGGCTGTATTTGGTACGATTTCCGAGGGTAGATTTAGGCAGGTATCTAGATGCACGACTCAAATGGTCGTGAGTGAAACGAGTAGTAATGTTGTTTATAATTGCTTTTTTTAATTATTTGGCTTTTTTTCGATGTGACGTTGTGAGGGTGCTTCACACATGAAATGGATTTTTCTTAATAGGGACTGTGTTTCTCTTACGGGGGTCTAACTCTTGTGATGGATGTTTGTTTTGTGATGTGGTTTGTAGTAATGATTCAGTGAAATGGGATCGACTCTGTGGTATTTATTGGTTGTTTATTTGTTTTCGGTTTTTGACCGGTTACTTTTCGTTTGTATATGCTTTCGGTTTATTCTGGAAGAATTCCTGTGTTATTTTTCGATTAAATCATTGCTTTGTGGCTGTGTGCCTGGTCTCCCTTCCTTAGTTTCAGCTATAACGGTCAAGCGAAATATTCGATTTCAGCTGTGTGCTTTTTGCATGTTTTGTTCGGTTTGTTCTTGAGCAATGAGTCTGTGTTACTTTTTGATTTGTGGTTGTGTTGTGGGTGTTCCGGTATCCCTGTCTTCGTTTGAGCTATAGAGGTCAAGCGGTCACATTTCGATAATGTGGTTGTCTGTGTGTGTGTGTGTGTGGGGGGGGGGGGGGGGGGGACTGGTATCGCTTACCTGTATAGGTCAACCGGATTATTCGAATCCAAGTTTGTTTTTTGTATATCTTCGTTCAGTTTTTTCTAGAGGAATTCGTGTGCGCTATTTTTCAATTTTTTGGTTGCCTTGGAATGAACTTAGCTTTGCTATCGTTTTTTAAATTTGTCCCCATCCATCACCCTCTAATTTCCGCAGATGTTCCGTTAATTTCATTACATTAGCCGAGTGAAATATTTCGCTCGTTTTTTTTATGTTTCTATTAGACCGTAATGGTCTGTCTTGTGGTTGTCATCTTGAAGGATGTAATCGGCCTGTTGCCATCTGCGGTTGTCTTAGTAACTCGTGTAAACTATGTTCTTTGCTCGAAATATGACATCACGCGCCAAAGCAGAGTGATGGAATCTGACCTTGCTCTATTCGGCTAATTTGGACAGAATGTTGATGCCGTACTGCTCTCGTTTCAGGAACCTGGGGCTGTCTGCTAGCGTAATCTACAGTACATTACACTAACCGTGCTTATTTTATCTTAATTTGGAAAGAAAATGTCTGTAGCTCTCCCCCTACTTCAGATGGCCTAGAATGTGAGTGGCGAAATCTACAGCGGATAGTACGCTTACAATATACAGGGCTTATCTCATTATTTCTGAAACAAGTAATAGCTTGCTGTTAGATGGACGCCGGCCGGTGTGGCCGTGCGGTCTAGGCGCTTCAGTCTGGAACCGCGTGATCGCTCCGGTCGCAGGTTCGAATCCTGCCTGGGGCATGGATGTGTGTGATGTCCTTAGGTTAGTTAGGTTTAAGTAGTTCTAAGTTCTAGGGGACTAATGACCACAGATGTTAAGTCCCATAGTGCTCAGAGCCATTTGAATTTTGTTAGATGGATCATAGCTGCAGTGCTTCTCCTGTATCAGGGTTATGAATATCACTGCTTGCAAAGTTCACAACGTATTATTGTGCTTTCCTCATTTTTGTGTAAAACTTATTGTCTTAATATGGACAGGTTGCTGATACCAAACTACTCCTGTTTCAGGGACCTGAGGGTTGAATGTTAGCATAATCTATGGTTTATTACACTGATTCCGCTTCTTTCATCTTGATTTACAAAGAATATTTCCGCAGTTCTCCTCCTGGGTCAGGAGCCCAAGGATGGGTGCAGCGAAAAATACGGTGCATGGTACGGCTACAAGCAATAACGTGCTTTGGACGCAATACAGGGTGAGTCACCTAACATTACCGCTGGATATATTTCGTAAACCACATCAAATACTGACGAATCGATTCCACAGACCGAAGGTGAGGAGAGGGGCTAGTGTAATTGGTTAATACAGACCATGAAAAAATGCACGGAAGTATGTTTTTTAACACAAACCTACATTTTTTTGAATGGAACCCCGTTAGTTTTGTTAGCACATCTGAACATATAAACAAATACGTAATCAGTGCCGTTTGTTGCATTGTAAAATGTTAATTACATCCGGGGATATTGTAACCTAAAGTTGACGCTTGAGTACCACTCCTCCGCTGTTCGATCGTGTGTATCGGAGAGCACCGAATTACGTAGGGATCCAAAGGGAACGGTGATGGACCCTAGGTACAGAAGAGACTGGAACAGCACATTACGTCCACATGCTAACACCTTTTTATTGGTCTTTTTCACTGACGCACGTGTACATTACCATGAGGGGTGAGGTACATGTACACACGTAGTTTCCGTTTTCAATTACGGAGTGGAATAGAGTGTGTCCCGACATGTCAGGGCAATAGATGTTCAATGTGGTGGTCATCATTTGCTGCACACAATTGTAATCTCTGGCGTAATGAATGTCGTACACGCCGCAGTACATCTGGTGTAATGTCGCCGCAGGCTGCCACAATACGTTGTTTCATATCCTCTGGGGTTGTAGGCACATCACGGTACACATTCTCCTTTAACGTACCCCACAGAAAGAAGTCCAGAGGTGTAAGATCAGGAGAACGGGCTGGACAATTTATGCGTCCTCCACGTCCTATGAAATGCCCGTCGAACATCCTGTAAAGGGTCAGCCTAGTGTTAATTGCGGAATGTGCAGGTGCACCATCATGCTGATACCACATACGTCGACGCGTTTCCAGCGGGACATTTTCGAGCAACGTTGGCAGATCATTCTGTAGAAACGCGATGTATGTTGCAGCTATTTGGGCCCCTGCAATGAAGTGAGGACCAATGAGGTGATCGCCAATGATTCCGCACCATACATTTACAGTCCACGGTCGCTGTCGCTCTACCTGTCTGAGCCAGCGAGGATTGTCCACGGACCAGTAATGCATGTTCCGTAGATTCACTGCCCCGTGGTTTGTGAAACGCGCTTCACCGGTAAACAGGTAGAACTGCAACGCATTCTCTGTTAATGCCCATTGACAGAACTGCACTCGATGATTAAAGTCATCACCATGTAATTGCTGATGTAGCGACACATGAAACGGGTGAAAGCGGTGACGATGCAGTATGCGCATGACACTACTTTGACTCAGTCCACCGGCTCTCGCAATGTCCCGTGTACTCATGTGTGGGTTCATGGCAACAGCAGCTAACACACCAACTGCACCCGCTTCTCCTGTGACGGGCCTGTTACGGACCCGTTTGCGTGCTACGACCATACCTGTTGCATACAGTTGGCGGTAGATGTTTTGCAATGTTGGATGCTCTCTGTCCGGGTACCGTTCTGCATACACCCTGCAGGCTTCAGCTGCATTTCGTCGACACTCGCCATAGATGAGTATCATCTCCGCCTTTTCAGAGTTCGAATACACCATGGTCACAGTTCCTACAACACTACACTATCACAGACGTCTGGTAACACGGTGTACTACAGTTGTTCTGCGTGCGGAGACGAATGCAGAATAACAACAGCAGCAAGCGCTACATGCGGACACTGCGACAGCTAGACCAACCACAACAGTGCACTGCAGCCACACTCGTAAACACGGTCGTCATCGTAAGCATGTCCCTACAGATGCTGCTCGCCGACCGTGGCCCGTGTTTGTTACAACACGCAACTGAACGTCGGAGGTTTCAAGCGTCAACTTTAGGTTACAATATCTCCGCATGTAATTAACATTTTACAATGTAACAAACGGCACTGATTACGTATTTGTTTATATGTTCAGATGTGCTAACAAAACTAACGTGGTTCCATTAAAAAAAACGTAGGTTTGTGTTAAAAAACATATTTCCGTGCATTTTTGTATGGTTTGTATTAAACAATTACACTAGCCCCTCCCCTCACGTTCGGTCTGTGGAATCGGTTCGTCACTATTTGACGTGGTTTACGAAATATATCCAGCGGTAATGTTAGGTGACTCACCCTGTATAGCGGCACTGCTCCTTCTGTTTCAGGTGTCTACACGCAAAAACTACAGTGCATTGTACTGTTACAGCGTACAAGGTTATTGTAAATGATTCATTGGTGCTGAAAGCATTGTTTATTGACAAGTGTACGACATACAAAGACGATTAACAAGTGAAGAGATAGATACACCACCAAGTTTATAAGATCCTGCCTTGTGGCTCCTGTGCTCGGCAGGCGGCAGGCCTGTGACGGCACCCTACAAGACGGCGGCAGTTCCGGAGAAGAGATGTTGTGTGTTAGAACATGAGAAGTGTTCGTCAGTTACAAGCGTTCAGCACGTATTCGTAGACACATACCTAAAAGCTGCACCTGGTCACCAGAGCATTTTGCGTTGGTTTCGTCAGTTCTGTGGTACTGGTTGTCTGTTGTCTGTCCAAAGGGAAAAGTGCGTTGCGAAATCGTGGAGCACTTACGTCAGAACCTTGTGTGCAACCCACAAGAATTGTCTGTTCGCGCAAGTCGTGATCTGCTGATTCCGTAGAAAACGGTATGGAATGTGTTGTGTCTAGACAAGACAGTCTAGACACAAGGCGAGGAAACCGAAAGGGCACGCGTCAACTCACGCCGACTGGCGTGAAGTCTGGAACAGGATACTTAATGAATGCTATAAAGAAAAGTACGTAGTTGCTGAAATACTTAACTTTACTCCATCATTTGTATACAGCATTCTTGATGATACAAGTGAGACTCTTTAAATACAAGCACTGTAAGGCTAATGGCGCCTTGCTAGGTCGTAGCCATGGACTTAGCTGAAGGCTATTCTAACTATCTCTCGGCAAATGAGAGAAAGGCTTCGTCAGTGTAGTCGCTAGCAAAGTCGTCGTACAACTGGGGACGAGTGCTAGTACGTCTCTCTAGACCTGCCGTGTGGTGGCGCTCGGTCTGCAATTACTGACAGTGGCGACACGCGGGTCCATGTACTAATGGACCGCGGCCGATTTAAAGCTACCACCTAGCAAGTGTGGTGTCTGGCGGTGACACCACAGAATGTTTTGCAGATATGTTTGCATTTCAAAACCTACCGTCTGCAACAGTTACAAAATCTGACTCCAGATCATTATGCCACCCGATTGGAGTTTTGTATCCAAATGCTGCAAGCTACGGAAAATGATTATGACTTCGCGGGAACATCGATATTCAGCGACGAGGTGACATTCCATATGTTGGGAGAGAAGAATTGTCACATTGTGAGAGTGCGTGGTACTGAAATACCGCAAGTACATGTGGAGTTGGAAAGGGATTCGCCAAAAGTGAATGGCGTCTCTGCCATATTCAAGACAAAGGTGTATGGCCTCTTTTTCTTTGTCGAGTAGACGGTGGCATGTTCTGTGTACCTGGATATGTTGCAGCTGTGGTTGTTGCCACAACTGCCTACTGACTCCTCGGCTTTCATCTTTCAACAGGACATGGCTCCACCTTGCTAGAGCACAATTGTCCACACCTTTCTCAAGAGAGAACCACCACATTGCTGGACAGAGCCTGCTGGTCTGGGTGATGTTCCTCTGTTACCATGGCCACCTCGCCAGGTCTCATGTCATGTTATTTCTTCATGTGGTCTTATATTAAGGACAAAGTTTATGTGTCTCCAACACCAACAATGCTGCAAGCATGTGGGAATGCATCACTGTCGCTGTGACAGAAATTGACGGAAAAATGCTAGTGAACAAATGGATGAAACTAGATTACCACCGAGCGAGGTGGCGCAGTGGTTAGACACTGGACTCGCATTCGGGAGGACGACGGTTCAATCCCGCGTCCGGCCACCCTGATTTAGGTTTTCCGTGATTTCCCTAAATCGCTCCAGGCAAATACCGGGATGGTTCCTTTGAAAGGGCACGGCCGACTTCCTTCCCCATCCTTCCCTAATCCGATGAGACCGATGACCTCGCTGTCTGGTCTCCTTCCCCAAAACCAACCAACCTAGATTACCATTTGGATGTGTGCTGGGTGACCAAGGGCGCACACAATGAACATCAATGAACATCTGTAGAACGCACCAGAAACTTGTTGAGTGTATATATCTCTTCGTGTATCACTCGTTTTTGTATCATCATCATCATCATCATCATTTAAGACTGATTATGCCTTTCAGCGTTCAGTCTGGAGCATAGTCCCCCTTATAAAATCCCTCCATGATCCCTTCAGTGCTAAAATTGGTGCCTCTTCTGATGGTAAGCCTGTACTTCAAAATCATTCTTAACCGAATCCAGGTACCTTCTCCGTGGTCTACCCCGACTCCTCCTACTATCTACTGCTAAACCCATGAGTCTCTTGAGTAACCTTGCTTCTCCCATGCGTGTAACATGACCCCACCATCTAAGACTGTTCGCCCTGACTGCTACATCTATAGAGTTCATTCCCAGTTTTTCTTTGATTTCCTCATTGTGGACACCCTCCTGCCATTGTTCCCATATACTAGTATCTGCAATCATCCTAGCTACTTTCATATCCGCAACCTCAACCTTGTTGATAAGGTAACCTGAATCCACCCAGCTTTCGCTCCCATACAACAAAGTTGGTCGAAAGATTGAACGGTGCACAGATAACTTAGTCTTGGTACTGACTTCCTTCTTGCAGAAGAGAGTAGATCGTAGCTGAGCGCTCACTGCATTAGCTTTGCTACACCTCGCTTTCAGTTCTTTCACTATGTTGCCATCCTGTGAGAATATGCATCCTACGTACTTGAAACCGTCCACCTGTTCTAACTTTGTTCCTCCTATTTGGCACTCAATCCGTTAATATCTCTTTCCCACTGACATTACTTTCGTTTTGGAGATGCTAATCTTCATACCATAGTCCTTACATTTCTGATCTAGCTCTGAAATATTACTTTGCAAACTTTCAATCAAATCTGCCATCACAACTAAGTCATCTGCATATGTGAGAGTGCTTATTTTTTGTTCACATATCTTAATCTCACCCAGCCAGTTTATTGTTTTCAACATATGATCCATAAATAATATGAACAACAGTGGAGACAGGTTGCAACCTTGTCTTACCCCTGAAACTACTCCGAACCATGAACTCAATTTACCGTCAACTCTAACTGCTGCCTGACTATCTATGTAAAGACCTTTAATTGCTTGCAAAAGTTTGCCTCCTATTCCATAATCTTGTAGAACAGACAACTTCCTCCAAGGAACCCGGTCATATGCCTTTTCTAGATCTATAAAACATAGATACAATTCCCCGTTCCATTCGTAACACTTCTCCATTGTTTGCCGTAAGCTAAAGATCTGGTCTTGACAACCACTAAGAGGCCTAAACCCACACTGATTTTCATCCAATTTGTCCTCGTTTTTGTATGTCATAAATAAACCGTGGTCTGAAACCCGATGAATCATTTAGGCCAATCATGTACTGTGTGTATCTCTGTATTTCTACAACGAAGTAATGTATTTCACCTCTCTTCTTTTTCCTGAGGTAGTCTGTGAGATAATCGGCTCTATATTTTGCAAGTAAGAACAGTGTAAATATCATTACTTGTGAGACAGAAGCTATGTTGCTTTTGGCAAATCATAATAACAATAACAATGATTGGAGTTCTCTTCGAGTTGCATGAATCTTACTAAGTCTGGAAGCTAAATCTACTTTGTAGTGTTGGCTGAGAATATACGGTTTTTATGTCTGTATCTGCAGAACTGGTCTAATTGTAATTTGGTAATCTGGTACATTTCTCTTCGATGAGATGGTATGTCTCAGAAACTTTACTGGCAGTGATTTCACTTCTCGAGAATGTCACTAACACGTGATGTAGCAGTTTATAATGTTCTTGCCAAGTCGCAGTTGCAATATGCAGGTCGTCTACATATGCCATGACCGTGTCTAACAGTTCCAGACCAAAGACGGTGTCCAGGGCCGTTATGAAGACCCCAGAGCTCACATTCAGCCTCTAAGCCAATACTTTAAATAAAAGTAGTATACTTGCGTGAGTCCTCCGTTAAGCTCACACGCCAATAGAAGTACATGAGATCTGTTGTAGACAGATATTGTGCTTCATACAATTTTTGAATTTGCTCCTGTAGTATGTCAGGTCTGGACCTGACTGGAACTACAATTTTATTAATGGATCCAACACTAACCCCAAGCTAAGGTATGGCTAATAATGGACTACTGTAAGGTGACAAGAAAGTCTCTATGATATTCCATTGCAATATCTTCACGTTTTACGACCTCCCTTCTAGCCCATGGGATGGAATACGACTCATAACTATGTTTTATGTGGAACCACCTTCCTATGATACTGATATCCTTTAATTACCCTACGTTTATTGGAGAAAACTAGCATAACAACAATAAGTTTGCTAGTCCAAGTGTCTGTTCCTCTGACAAACATTCTGATTGTTAAACATTCTTGTATATTCGGACAGGATCATAGCTCACTGAAACCTGGTAGTCAAGGGAAGGCAGGATTCGCTTACGATTGTGGACGGGGCCGTAATCAGCTACTATTGGTTCCCTTTTATAGTTACAAACAACTTATTTTAAACCAGTAATTGGAAAAGGCCGGGAGATACGGGAAGATTTCAATTAGATTACATCATGGTCAGACAGAGATTCCGAAATCAGATACTGGATTGTAAGGCGTACCCAGGAGCAGATATAGATTCAGATCACAATATACACTCCTGGAAATGGAAAAAAGAACACATTGACACCGGTGTGTCAGACCCACCATACTTGCTCCGGACACTGCGAGAGGGCTGTACAAGCAATGATCACACGCACGGCACAGCGGACACACCAGGAACCGCGGTGTTGGCCGTCGAATGGCGCTAGCTGCGCAGCATTTGTGCACCGCCGCCGTCAGTGTCAGCCAGTTTGCCGTGGCATACGGAGCTCCATCGCAGTCTTTAACACTGGTAGCATGCCGCGACAGCGTGGACGTGAACCGTATGTGCAGTCGACGGACTTTGAGCGAGGGCGTATAGTGGGCATGCGGGAGGCCAGGTGGACGTACCGCCGAATTGCTCAACACGTGGGGCGTGAGGTCTCCACAGTACATCGATGTTGTCGCCAGTGGTCGGCGGAAGGTGCACGTGCCCGTCGACCTGGGACCGGACCGCAGCGACGTACGGATGCACGCCAAGACCGTAGGATCCTACGCAGTGCCGTAGGGGACCGCACCGCCACTTCCCAGCAAATTAGGGACACTGTTGCTCCTGGGGTATCGGCGAGGACCATTCGAAACCGTCTCCATGAAGCTGGGCTACGGTCCCGCACACCGTTAGGCCGTCTTCCGCTCACGCCCCAACATCGTGCAGCCCGCCTCCAGTGGTGTCGCGACAGGCGTGAATGGAGGGACGAATGGAGACGTGTCGTCTTCAGCGATGAGAGTCGCTTCTGCCTTGGTGCCAATGATGGTCGTATGCGTGTTTGGCGCCGTGCAGGTGAGCGCCACAATCAGGACTGCATACGACCGAGGCACACAGGGCCAACACCCGGCATCATGGTGTGGGGAGCGATCTCCTACACTGGCCGTACACCACTGGTGATCGTCGAGGGGACACTGAATAGTGCACGGTACATCCAAACCGTCATCGAACCCATCGTTCTACCATTCCTAGACCGGCAAGGGAACTTGCTGTTCCAACAGGACAATGCACGTCCGCATGTATCCCGTGCCACCCAACGTGCTCTAGAAGGTGTAAGTCAACTACCCTGGCCAGCAAGATCTCCGGATCTGTCCCCCATTGAGCATGTTTGGGACTGGATGAAGCATCGTCTCACGCGGTCTGCACGTCCAGCACGAACGCTGGTCCAACTGAGGCGCTAGGTGGAAATGGCATGGCAAGCCGTTCCACAGGACTACATCCAGCATCTCTACGATCGTCTCCATGGGAGAATAGCAGCCTGCATTGCTGCGAAAGGTGGATATACACTGTACTAGTGCCGACATTGTGCATGCTCTGTTGCCTGTGCCTATGTGCCTGTGGTTCTGTCAGTGTGATCATGTGATGTATCTGACCCCAGGAATGTGTCAATAAAGTTTCCCCTTCCTGGGACAATGAATTCACGGTGTTCTTATTTCAATGTCCAGGAGTGTAGTAGTGATGAAGAGTAGGCTGAAGTTCAAGACATTAGTCAGGAAGAATCAATACGCAAAGAAGTGGGATACGGAAGTACTAAGGAACGACGAGATACGTTTGAAGTTCTCTAACACTATAGATACAGCAATAAGGAATAGCGCAGTAGGCAGTACAGTTGAAGAGGAATGGACATCTCTAAAAAGGGCCATCACAGAAGTTGGGAAGGAAAACATAGGTACAAAGAAGGTAGCTGCGAAGAAACCATGGGTAACAGAAGAAATACTTCAGTTGATTGATGAAAGGAGGAGGTACAAACATGTTCCGGGAAAATCAGGAATACAGAAATACAAGTCACTGAGTAATGAAATAAATAGGAAGTGCAGGGAAGCTAAGACGAAATGGCTGCAGGAAAAATGTGAAGACATCGAAAAAGATATGATTGTCGGAAGGACAGACTCAGCATACAGGAAAGTCAAAACAATCTTTGGTGACATTAAAAGCAACGGTGGTAACATTAAGAGTGCAACGGGAATTCCACTGTTAAATGCAGAGGAGAGAGCAGATAGGTGGAAAGAATACATTGAAAGCCTCTATGAGGGTGAAGATTTGTCTGATGTGATAGAAGAAGAAACAGGAGTCGATTTAGAAGAGATAGGGGATCCAGTATTAGAATCGGAATTTTTTGAGCTTTGGAGGACTTACGGTCAAATAAGGCAGAAGGGATAGATAACATTCCATCAGAATTTCTAAAATCATTGGGGGAAGTGGCAACAAAACGACTATTCACGTTGGTGTGTAGAATATATGAGTCTGGCGATATACCATCTGACTTTCGGAAAAGCATCATCCACACAATTCCGAAGACGGCAAGAGCTGACAAGTGCGAGAATTATCGCACAATCAGCTTAACAGCTCATGCATCGAAGCTGCTTACAAGAATAATATACAGAAGAATGGAAAAGAAAATTGAGAACGCGCTAGGCGACGATCAGTTTGGCTTTAGGAAAAGTAAAGGGACGAGAGAGGCAATTCTGACGTTACGGCTAATAATGGAAGCAAGGCTAAAGAAAAATCAAGACACTTTCATAGGCTTTGTCGACCTGGAAAAAGCGTTCGACAATATAAAATGGTGCAAGCTGTTCGAGATTCTGAAAAAAGTAGGGGGAAAGCTATAGGGAGAGACGGGTCATATACAATATGTACAACAAACAAGAGGGAATAATAAGAGTGGACGATCAAGAACGAAGTGCTCGTATTAAGAAGGGTGTAAGACAAGTGGTGTTTTAGGGCGCGGGTGTAAGACAAGGCTGTAGCCTTTCGCCCCTACTCTTCAATCTGTACATCGAGGAAGCAATGATGGAAATAAAAGAAAGGTTCAGGAGTGGAATTAAAATACAAGGTGAAAGGATATCAATGATACGATTCGCTGATGACATTGCTATCCTGAGTGAAAGTGAAGAAGAATTAAATGATCTGCTGAACGGAATGAACAGTCTAATGAGTACAGAGTATGGTTTGAGAGTAAATTGGAGGAAGACGAAGGTAATGAGAAGTAGTAGAAATAAGAACAGCGAGAAACTTAACATCAGGATTGATGGTCACGAAGTCAATGAAATTAAGGAATTCTGCTATCTTGGCAGTATAATAACCAATGACGGACGGACAAGTAGGACATCAAAAGCAGACTCGCTATGGCAAAAAAGGCATTTCTGGCCACGAGAAGTCTACTAATATCAAATACCAGCCTTAATTTGAGGAAGAAATTTCTGAGGATGTACGATTGGAGTACAGCATTGTATGGTAGTGAAACATGGACTGTGGGAAAACCGGAACAGAAGAGAATCGAAGCATTTGAGATGTGGTGCTATAGACGAATGTTGAAAATTAGGTGGACTGATAAGGTAAGGAATGAGGAGGTTCTACGCAGAATCGGAGAGGAAAGGAATACGTGGAAAACACTGATAAGGAGAAGGGACAGGATGATAGGACATCTGCTAAGACATGAGGGAATGACTTCCATGGTACTAGAGGGAGCTGTAGAGGGCAAAAACTGTAGAGGAAGACAGAGATTGGAATACGTCGAGCAAATAATTGAGGACGTAGGTTGCAAGTGATACTCTGAGATGAAGAGGTTAGCACAGGATAGGAATTCGTGGCGGGCTGTATCAAACCAGTCAGTAGACTGATGAAAAAAAAATTACAGACTCAACAATAAATAAAAATACTACACGTTATTAATGAAGGAATAAACACCTGTGTAAATAATAGTGTTTTCAATGAGTTACAATTTAGCAATTCACCATTAAATAGAGATACAGCAGATAATGTTTTAAAAGCAAGCCACTGTGATCTGGCAGAAGGCCTTACACACCAGGAATGGCAATAAATTAAGAATTGTTTAAAAGTCGCTGCAACTAAAAATTACAGGTATTGAAATATTAAAGGCAAGTCCCCACAAACACAGAAGAAGGCATGAGACGCCAGGAATGGCACTAAATAAGGTTTTAAAGGCTTACTGCGTAAATACAAATACCAAATTAGAATTTTAAGGCAAGTGACCACAATCACGGCTGAAGGCTTACACGCCAGGAACGGCAATAATATAAAACATTTAGAATCTGCTGTAAAATAGCAAATACAATAGCAAAGGTTAATTAAAAAACAAGCAACCGATCACCAAACGGGTGAAATAAGATGATGGTAAACTTTGTAACACAACGCTTAACATCCACTGAACACTACACTGCTAGATTTATTCCAGAAGGCGACCAGAACTATTAACTAGAACTATATAACATTTAATGTGGGCATACAAGGTATTGTAATAAATAATACAATAATAAAATACAAGGAACAGTACATAAGTTCCTTAAAGGCAGATTGTTCCCGCGGAAGGCGTGAGCTGAAGGAGCGTTACACTGAACTACCGGCCATCAGACCTCATTTTAGAACACACATGTCTTACAAGAACCAAGGGGTCACAGACGGTGCTCCAGGAATCGACCTCTGAGAAGGACCAGCAACAAACACTTCGCGAGCGATGAGATAGGCAGCCAAGAGTTGCATTCATTTCACAAGATGGTAACTCAGACTAGTGGCAGTCTAACTAGATACTAATGATAATCTTGCTGAAGCTACCTGACGTCCGATAAGCCAAAAGCAACGATGGAACAATACGCCAAAGCCGGAACTGGCGGTCTGCACTATGTCGCCAGAATGCTGCGCTTAGAGAGCCCAGAACGAGAAGGAATCACTGCCACCAAAGTAGAAGAATCACCGACCAGCCTACAATCAAGAAAGCTATCAAAACTACACGCCTTACCGGACAGCAGCGACAAGGCGAGGAAACGTACACTGCCGTTACATACACTTTTTCCCCAGGGCAGGTACCTGGGGCGTTAGCGGCCACCAGGCAAGAAAAATGACCGCTGGTTGAACTTCACAAATTTTAACAAGCTGAACGCAGTAAATAGTAATAATAAGTCGAGGAAAGCTAATCAGATCCGCCTTCCCCAAGCACTTCACTCGCTGCTCTTCACTTCGGCGACACTACGAGCAGCAACACGAACACAAGTCACTGGAGAATCGCGAGATATCACATTGATGGAGGTTTCTCTGCTTGCATTGAAATGCACTCATCTTAAAGCTTGCTGGATCTGGTTTACGACGAGGTCGTGCTCCCTCGTGACCACAGCCCTTCCATCCGGCAATCCACGCGTGCCGCCAGCGGTCCCCGCTTGTTCTGGCACTGCGCGGACCTGGTTCCTCCACAGTCCCCAACCGAACTCGCACACTCACACGACCTGGAGAAACAACGACGTTGCCCCAAAGATAGGGCAACAGTTACTACATACCGATAATCGCCGCTGCTGCCACTAGCGGACAGGACACGCTTTGCGAAACCGAGTGGCGCCAGTCAACACGAGAAGAAGACAAACAACCGCAACCATGCCAACTAAACGATACCGTCTGGCCTCCAAGAGAGGGCGGAAACCTACAAACCGCACCGACGCGAGCCGCAGCACGGATAACTCACGTCATCATCATTTGACAGTACAGATTTGTTACTAGTAGAGTCAGGGTGATCGAGCAAGCACATCACCGAAGATCATATGATTTTCACTTTAGTCCCCTTACATAATCTGCCGTGACGTGCCTTGGTTTTAACTAAATTTCAGATAACCTCTCTGTCATCGACTATGAAATGACACTGGTCGCTTGGACGGTCAATTATTGTGTTCCTTCCTCCCAGGAACTCGATGTTCAATAAGAGTTGACAGATAACCTTTACACCACTGTTCTCATATTTTACATTAATCTGCTCTTGCTTATCCTCTGTCTTCTGGCACCGATAGACCTAGATACTAAGCAATTCTGCACTGTTAGAGGAGGAATTTTTAAAGTGTCGCTAATCCTTTTAAAGAAATTACTATCAATAACGTTCACATTAGCGCCAGTGTCAAGTATAATGGCGGTCGGAATTCCGCCTACAACGGTATTAACTGTGGCCTGGAAAGTTCTGGTGTAAGTTTTCTAAACAACTCAGAGTCAACGCAGAGCTCTTGCCTAATATCTATGTCGTCACTGTACCACAACATATAGAGATGCCTCCTTTCCGTACCTCCTTTCCGTCCCACAGCTGTCTCCAGGGAGCACGATGGAGATGCATCTAGTCTGACACTTCGTTTGTTGTTGAGGATGCTTATCTGTCACCTCAACAATGTGAACAGCATGATTCACTCCTTGTGGCCATTTCGGTAGAGGTCCTGTATTGGTCACCAGTCTGTTGCCAAAATTATGGTTTTGATTCGGTGGCCAATTCGGCGGAGGTCCTGCATTGGTCAATGGCCTGTTACAATGATTAGAATTTCGGATCTACAGTGTTTCGGTGCTACTGGTTGCCGAATTTCGAGTGCCATTAGTTTTGGTGGGTTCCATTACAGGTCGCAGGTTAAATCTGTTGTTGTTATTTCTCGACCGCCTGTAGAAACGCGCCAAGTTCTGCGTGTTTACGTGATTGTTTTGGTTTGGCGACCCGAGCTGCGGCTCTACGCAGTTGCCACAATGTCCATTGCTGCGCCCTTGATTGCTGGCGTGCGTGTTGCTTTCAGAGTCTGCGTGCCGCCAGTGCCATAAGCACATTTAAAATCATTCTGGATACAGTCAGTCGATTGTACTAATGTATCGTTCGAAGTATTTCCTCAAGCTACGATGCTTTGGACTGTAGACTTCTGGGTTAAAAACCTTTTTCTGAAGACGTTCCTGCATGCATCATGACTAATACTTGGCTGGGGAGGCCTTCTCAGACTGGTCACATGTTGTACAGTTCTGCCGGCCGGGGTGGCCGAGGGGTTCTAGGCGCTACAGTCTGGAACCGCGCGACCGCTACGGTCGCAGGTTCGAATCCTGCCTCGGGCATGGGTGTGTGTGATGTCCTTAGGTTAGTTTGGTTTAAGTAGTTCTAAGTTCTAGGGGACTGATGACCAAAGATGTTAAGTCCCATAGTGCTCAGAGCCATTTTTTTTCAACACTAGCTCGCTGTATAGGATGTATCCAGTTGGAATTTGATTTTTTATTAATTTCTTTATTTTTTCCTCTAATGACTTCGTAAACTCGTTACAGATCCTTTGATCTTGGGCATCTCGTAGCACTTCCTTGGGTTCAAGGACTGTATTTCCTACCGTCTGAGAGAGCTGTTGCATCATATTGTCAGTCATAATCTGAGCTGTCTACTATTTCTGAACATCACCGTTTAAATGCTTTATCATTTCGGACATGGACTCAAAAGTTTTCCTTAAATTAGAAATTTCGGTTGAGATGCTTGATAAACCAGAATCTATTCACTTTCTTAATTCTTTGTCCTGTCCTGTTAGCGTGGTATTTACCCGTGCGCCAAAGTGTTTATTACGTTCGTCCATTCACGCAGCAGATTATTTGTCTCGCTCACAAGTGTGGTATTTACTTGAGCAGGAATTTGCATGGACAATTTCTTGTTATGCTCTTCAAGTGTATTATTTATTTTTGCAGCGAGCTGTTTATCACATTCGTCCACTCATACTGCTAACTGTTGATCATGAGTATTAATCATTGCTGTATTATTTTCTAAAACGGTTCGCAAATTGATCCTCAATCTCAGTAGTTTCGGAAATTTGCTCACTGCTAGGCTCGTTTAATTCCGATTCAGGAATAGCGGAGTTCATTTCCTCTGTTGCCGGATCGGCGTAAGAAATGCTATAACTTACAGCAGCAAAAATTATTATTATCTGCAATTAAACAATAGGCAATATGGACCAAAAAAGAACTACCAGCAGAATGGAAAACAGGTCTGATTTGTCCAGTAAGAAGGGTGACAAACTGAAATGTGACAACTATCGAGGAATCGCCCTGCTTAACGTCTGCTATAAGATCCTGTCCAATTGCCTCATACATAGAATTCAGTCAGTGGCAGAATCGGTGATTGGGCATTACCAGGAGGTTTCCGGCCAGGACGGTCAACAGTAGACCACATCTTCTTATTGAGAAACTGGGTGAATATGGTATGTTGTTGTTGTGGTCTTCAGTCCTGAGACTGGTTTGATGCAGCTCTCCATGCTACTCTATCCTGTGCAAGCTTCTTCATCTCCCAGTACCTACTGCAACCTACATCCTTCTGAATCTGCTTAGTGTATTCATCTCTTGGTCTCCCCCTACGATTTTTACCCTCCACACTGCCCTCCAATGCTAAATTTGTGATCCCTTGATGCCTCAAAACATGTCCTACCAACCGATCCCTTCTTCTAGTCAAGTTGTGCCACAAACTTCTCTTCTCCCCAATCCTATTCAATACCTCCTCATTAGTTACATGATCTACCCACCTTATCTTCAGCATTCTTCTGTAGCACCACATTTCGAAAGCTTCTATTCTCTTCTTGTCCAAACTAGTTATCGTCCATGTTTCACTTCCATACATGGCTACACTCCATACAAATACTTTCAGAAACGACTTCCTGACACTTAAATCTATACTCGATGTTAACAAATTCCTCTTCTTGAGAAACGCTTTTCTTGCCATTGCCAGTCTACATTTTATATCCTCTCTACTTCGACCATCATCGGTTATTTTACTCCCTAAATAGCAAAACTCCTTTACTACTTTAAGTGTCTCATTTCCTAATCTAATTCCCTCAGCATCACCCGACTTAATTTGACTACATTCCATTATCCTCGTTTTGCTTTTGTTGATGTTCATCTTATATCCTCCTTTCAAGACACTGTCCATTCCGTTCAACTGCTCTTCCAAGTCCTTTGCTGTCTCTGACAGAATTACAATGTCATCGGCGAACCTCAAAGTTTTTACTTCTTCTCCATGAATTTTAATACCTACTCCGAATTTTTCTTTTGTTTCCTTTACTGCTTGCTCAATATACAGATTGAATAACATCGGGGAGAGGCTACAACCCTGTCTTACTCCCTTCCCAACCACTGCTTCCCTTTCATGCCCCTCGATTCTTATAACTGCCATCTGGTTTCTGTACAAACTGTAAATAGCCTTTCGCTCCCTGTATTTTACCCCTGCCACCTTCAGAATTTGAAAGAGAGTATTCCAGTTAACATTGTCAAAAGCTTTCTCTAAGTCTACAAATGCTAGAAACGTAGGTTTGCCTTTCCTTAATCTTTCTTCTAAGATAAGTCGTAAGGTCAGTATTGCCTCACGTGTTCCAACATTTCTACGGAATCCAAACTGATCTTCCCCGAGGTCGGCTTCTACCAGTTTTTCCATTCGTCTGTAAAGAATTCGCGTTAGTATTTTGCAGCTGTGACTTATTAAACTGATAGTTCGGTAATTTTCACATCTGTCAACACCTGCTTTCTTTGGGATTGGAATTATTATATTCTTCTTGAAGTCTGAGGGTATTTCGCCTGTCTCATACATCGTGCTCACCAGATGGTAGAGTTTTGTCATGACTGGCTCTCCCGAGGCCATCAGTAGTTCAAATGGAATGTTGTCTACTCCCGGGGCCTTGTTTCGACTCAGGTCTTTCAGTGCTCTGTCAAACTCTTCACGCAGTATCTTATCTCCCATTTCGTCTTCATCTACATCCTCTTCCATTTCCATAATATGAATATGGTAAAGATGTGCATATTTTATTCATTGATTTTAAGAAGGCCTACGATTGTATACATCGCAAGAGCCTGCTAAGCTTTTTAAGGGAGTTTGGTATGGCAGAGAAACTCATCAATCTGATAAAGATCTGTCTGAGCGAAACACATGCAAAGGTGAAGATGGGAAATAGCGTAACTGAGGAATTTGAAATTGTGACAGGACTCAGGCAAGGAGATGGGTTGTCCCCTATCCTGTTCAACTTTGCCCTCGAGAAGATCGTACGCGAGACCTTCCAAGAGAATGAAGGGATTGAAATCGAAGGAAAGAGACTGGCATACTTAGCCTGTGCAGACGACATCCATTTACTCTCTAGGTCTGAAGAGGAGTTGGAGCAAATGACCAGAGCGCTAAAGGAGGCCGCCAGCAAATTTGTGCTAAACGTAAACGAAGCCAAGACAGAGTACCTCGTTATGGCGCGTGGTCAAAGTCAGACTGCTGGTCATCTACAATCACTGCAGGTGAGAGACCAGTCCTACAAGAGAGTGCATGAACTTTAATACCTAGGGGCACTTTTCACTGAGAACTCGTCATGTGAAGCACAGATCAATGTCAGAATACAAGCAGGAAACCGATCTTACTGCAGCCTAGCACAACTAGTTCAGTGCAGATGTGTCTCCAGACAGTTCAAGATTCGACTGCACAAAACCCTGATCCAGCCTGCTGTTTTTTTTTTTTTTTTATGGTTGTGTGACATGGAGTATCCAAAGGTCCCGAGTTCGAGTCTCAGTCCGGCACACAGTTTTAATCTGCCAGGAAGTTTTGTGGTAGGGGACCCTCGTCCTGAAATGAGCTAATCGAAAGTTAGAAGAGAAAATCATTCTGATACCTCTGCCAGTGGAATTCTTCTATTGAAAGCTCTTTGCATTCCATACATTGGGAGGGGGAATATGGAATGTGGAATGGAGGTAATGAATGAAAGAGGAAGCCCCCTGGCAGAATTTTGCACAGAGCATAACTTGATCATAGCTAACACTTTGTTTAAGAATCACGAAAGAAGGTTGCATACGTGTAAGAGGCTTGGTGACACTGGAGGGTTTCAGATAGATTATATAAAGGTGAGACAGAGATTTGGGAACCAGTTTTTAAATTGTAAGACATTTCCAGGGGCACATGTGGACTCTGACCACTATCTATTAGTTACGAACTGTAGATTAAAACTGAAGAAACTGCAGAAAGGAAGGAATTTAAAGAGATGGGACTTGGATAAACTGAAAGAACCAGACGTTGTAGAGAGTTTCAGAGAGAGCATTAGGGAACGATTGACAAGAACTGGGGAAAGGAATACAGTAGAAGAAGAATGGTTAGCTTTGAGAAATGAAATAGTAAAGGCAGCAGAGGATCAAGTAGGTAAAAAGACGAGGGCTAGTAGAAATCTTTGGGTAACAGATATTGAATTTAATTGATGAAAGGAGAAAAAATGAAGCATGCAAAAATGAATACCAACGTCTCAAAAACGAGATCGACAGGAAGCACAAAACGGCTAAGTAGGGAAGGCTACAGGACAAAAGTAAGGGCGTAGAGGCATGTATCACTGGGAGTAAGATAGATACTACCAACAGGAAAATTAAAGGGACCTTTAGAGAGGAGAGGACCACTTGTATGAATATCAAGAGCTCAGATGGAAAACCAGTTCTAAGCAAAGAAGGGAAGTCAGAAAGGTGGAAGGAGCACATAGAGGGTCTATACAAGTGCGATGTAGTTGAGGGCGATATTATGGAAATGGAAGAGGCCATAGGGAAGATGAAATGGTAGATATGATACTGCGTGAAGAGTTTGACAGAGCACTGAAAGACCTAAATCGAAACAAGACCCCGGGAGCAGACAACATTCCATTAGAACTACAGATAGCCTTGAGAGAGCCAGCCCTGACAAAACTCTACCATCTTGTGAGTAAGATGTATGGGACAGGCGAAATCCCTCAGACTTAATGAAGAATATAATAATTCCCATCCCAAAGAAAGCAAGTGTTGACAGGTGTGAAAATTACCAAGCTATGAGTTTAAAAAGTCACGGCTGCAAAATACTAACACGAATTCTTTACAAACGAATGGAAAAACTGGTTGAAGCCGACCTCGGCGAAGATCAGTTTGGATTCCGTAGAAATGTTGGAACACGGGAGGCAATACTGACCCTACGACTTATCTTAGAAAATAGGTTAAGGAAAGGCAAACCTACGTTTCTAGCATTTGTAGACTCAGAGCAAGCTTTTGACAATGTTGACTGGAATACTCTCTATCAAATTCTGAAGGTGGCAGGGGTCAATTACAGGGAACGAAAGGCTATTAACAATTTGTACAGAAACCAGATGGCAGTTATAAGAGTCGAGGGACGTGAAAGGGAAGCAGTGGTTGGGAAGGGAGTGAGACAGGGTTGTAGCCTTTCCCCGATGTTATTCAATCTGTATATTTAGCAAGCAGTGAAGGAAACAAAACAAAAATTCGGAGTAGGTATTAAAATCCATGGAGAAGAAATAAAAACTTTGAAGTTTGCCGATGACATAGTAATTCTGTCAGAGACACCAAAGGACCTGGAAGAGCAGTTGAACGGAATGAATAGTGTCTTGAAAGGAGGATATAAGTTGAACATCAACTAAAGCAAAACGAGGATCATGGAATGTAGTCGAATTAAAACAGATGATGCCGAGGGAATTAGATTAGGAAATGAGACACTTAAAGTATTGAATGATTTTTACTGTTTGGGGGGGGGGGGGGGCGGCAAAATAACTGATGATGGTCGAAGTAGAGAGGATATAAAATGTAGACTTGTAATGGCAAGGAAAGCGTTTCTGAAGAAGAGAAATTTGTTAACATCGAGTATAGATTTAAGTGCCAGGAAGTCTTTTCTGAAAGCATTTGTATGGAGTGTAGCCATGTATGGAACTGAAACATGTGCGATAAATAGTTTAGACAAGAAGAGAATAGAAGCTTCCGAAATGTGATGCTATAGAAGAATGCTGAAGATTAGATTGGTAATCTCGTAACTAATGGGGAGGTACTGAATAGAATTGGGGAGAAGAGGAATTTGTGGTACAACTTGACTAAAAGGAGGGATCTGTTGGTACGACACGTTCTGAGGCATCACGGGTCATTAGTTTAGTATTGGAGGAAAGTGCAGAGGATAGAAATCGTTGAGGGAGGCCAAGACATGAATACACTAAACAGAGTCAGAAGGATGTACATTATGTGATCAAAAGTATACGGACACCCCCAAAAACGTACGTTTTTCGTATTAGGTGCATTGTGTTGCCACCTACTGTCATGTACTCCATACAAGCTACCGGAGTAGTGATTAGACATCGTTAGAGAGCAGAATGAGGCTCTCCGCGAAACTCACGGACTTCGAACGTGGTCAGGTGATTGGGTGTCACTTGTGTCATACGTCTGTACGCGAGATTTCCACACTCCTAAACATCCCTAGGTCCACTGTTTACGATGTGATAGTGAATTGGAAACGTGAAGAGACACGTACAGTACAAAAGCGTACAGGTCGACCTCGTCTGTTGACTGACAGAGACCGCCGACAGTTGAAGAGGGTCGTAATGGGTAATAGGCAGATTTCATGGTCGAGCGGCTGCTCATAAGCCGCACACCACGGCAGTAAATGCCAAACGACGCCTCGCTTGACGTAACGAGCGTAAACATTGGACTATTGAACAGTGGAAAAACGTTGTGTGGAGTGACAAATCACGGTGCACAATGTGGCGATCCGATGGCAGGGTGTGGGTACGGCGAATGGCCGGTGAACGTTATCTGCCAGCGTGTGTAGTGCCAACAGTAAAATTCGGAGGCGGTGGTGTTACGGTGTGGTCGTGTTTTCCATAGAGGAGGTTGCACCCTTTTTTGTTTTGCGTGGAACTATCACAGCACAGGCCTACGTTGATGTTTTAAGCACCTTCTTGCTTCCCACTCTTGAAAAGCAATTCGGTTACGGCGATTGCATCTTTCAACACGATAGAGCACGTGTTCATAGTGCACGGCCTGTGGCGGAGTGGTTACACGACAATAACATCCCTGTAATGGACTAGCCTGCACAGAGTCCTGGCCTGAATCCTACAGAACGCCGTTGGGATGTTTTGGAACGCCGCCTTCGTGCCAGGCCTCACCGACCGACATCCTCGGTGTAGCACTCTGAAGAATGGGCTACCATTCCCCCAAGAAATCTTCTAGCACCTGATTGAACGTATGCCTGCGAGAGTGGAAGCTGTCATCAAGGCTAAGGGTGGGACAACACCATATTGAATTCCAGCATTACCGATGGAGTGCACAACTAACTTGTAAGTCATTATCAGCCAGGTGTTCGGATACTTTTGGTCACATAGTGTAAGTTGCAGTAGTTAATCGGAGATGAAGAAGCTTGCACAGAATCGAGTAGCCTGGAGAGCTGCATCAAACCAGTGCCTGGACTGAAGACCACAGCAAAAATAACATATTGGGAGGAGTAGTATGGACGACAAACAAGTTGTCCACACCTGTCGCTGAAGATATGCTTTTATGCGCTTGGTACGCATCCACATTGATATCTGATGGATCTGTTTTTAGTAACGTGAATCAGATTGTTTTCCACGTACAATGTACCGGAAAACATGTCAAGGCGGTGAGATTTCTGTTTTGGTTTGCGCATGGTGCGAGAAATTTGTGTGTTTTGTCTGTTTCTACGATAAGTTTAACCCAACTCTTTACGAGAACGCTCATGGGTCGACGATCAGTTAGAATCACGAAATAATATACCTAGGATGTACTTTTGTGCTATGTATCACGATGAAAATAACTGTCGATACATTATAAATACTTTTTGATTAACTTGAGAGGTATGGGCACTTGTTCAGTACAAGATGGGTTACACGATAGCAAAGATAAAGAAGTGCTCATGGTTCTTAAGGTATGCACTTAATGGTCTACGTTTATTGAATTTTTTTTCTTGTTTTGGTCCATACTACATCCTTCCAAAATATGGAAAGCAAAGAGCTTGCAATAGAAGAGGTCTAGTGGCAGAAGTATAAGAACGATTTTGGCTCACAGATTTCAACTTGGTTGTTTCCAGACCAGGGTCCCTTACCTGAATTCGATACATTTACCTTTCCCAGCACCCCTGAAAGTTTGTAACATCACCGAATCACCCTGTATAATACCACTGTTCTTTCTAGTGCAGAAAACTAAGACTAATTTTTATCTAAACAAGACTGGTACAAGCGATCGTAAGACAGGGAACATCTCGAAGGCGGCACACCAGCGGAGGAGAAATCGAATAATGATCACATTCTTAATCATTTCGCTAATAGGTGTAGTACTGGAAAAGGTCTAGAAGGTGCATCCTGTTCCTCATATTAGTGCAGGTTTTTTTAAACACTTTTCCGCTCAGAATAGGAGAAAGATACAACTCCAGTGCAACAGAACTGTTCTTATCGCAGAAGCACAAAGACGTATAGTTTGCCTCATGTTATGACATTTTGGGACCGTATTTAATCACCTTCATAAATTTTAAGCAAACACCTCAATTCTTAACTCAACGAAGAGAAATTTTAAGAAATATGAGATATAATCTAGAAGAAGATAACTAATTTGAAAATTTACGGCAAGCTGAAATTCCTTTTCTTTCCCCTAATTTACAATAAAGACCGTTCTTATTTAAATAAATACTGCGATGTCGTTGATACCTCTCTTGATACTTCTTGTATTTCTAGTTTGTGTATTCAGGACAGGCCGCTTACAGTGGAAAAACATCGAAATGTGATTTAAAATTTCATACGAAAGTGATAGTGATGTAAATGTGGTGAAATTAACGTCGTTAGATACACCTATCACGAGCTGCAATAGAGAGCAAGTGAATTGCACCTATAAAAACTCTAGGGACTTGAAATGTTCAGTAGCGACAATATGTGAAATACAAAACATAGCGATGGTAGAGAAGGATGTAAAACATAGTTCTAAAGATTGCATTCATTACCCTATCCGACTTCTTCTTTTCGGATTTTCCTGTTTCTCAAGTCATACTCTTCCATAACGTGTTTCAGACGGTATTGACATATAGACAAAACTTTGTTTAAGCCGCACTTACTGGAAAGAATGGATTTGTTTTTCGTCCATTGCCGATATAAGTGCTTGCTGTGATAGTACGAAACATAGTTCTAAAGATTGCATTCATTACCCTAACTGACTTCTTCTTTTCGGATTTTCCCATTTCTTAAGTCATACTCTTTCATAACGCGTTTCAGACGGTATTGATATATAGTCTCTCGTACGTAGGCAACATACATAACCAGTCTGACTGGTGGGTGGCCTAAGATTTTCCATGATCAAGGAAATTCTTGTGGCCAGAATTTTGCATTGAGCATTACTGGAGATGAATTTCAGTGCAGTTGCCGTACAGAAATCACTCACACGACGATCCGTCAAGAGCGAGTACGATTGCGTTTCCATGGTCGTTACGCTGCCGACAACTCACAGCTCACGAGAGCGAGTTCGTGACATTTCTTATAGCGGTGGTAAGAACATCACATCGTCATTGACCCCCAGAACACCGAATGAAAATTTTGAGGAGTGGTAAGTCTCGGGAGATTGTTTACACTCCGATATGTGGAGCTTTAGATTGCCCGGTTATCAATGTTCATCTAAGCATTTTGTGATATGGAAGTGCAAGGAGTAAGATCAGTAAGTCTGCAGACTTTCGTGGCCGTTGTCGTTAAAGGTAAAGTTTTCTAGTTTGCTAGGTCACACGATGTTCCTCTGCAATGTCTTCTTACACAATCGAGGTTTCGACCCTTCTGCTGGGATCTTTTTCAGGATTTTTTGATATCCCTCGTTAGCTAACTGGAGACATCAAAAGATCGTGAGTTCCCAACAGACGGGTGGAAACCTCAATTGCTTAAGAAGAAATTGAAGAAGAACATGAGGCGACCTGAGAGAGAGAGTAGGGTTTAACGCACCAACGACGGCGATGTCATTAGAAACAGACTACAAGCAATGACTGGTTGGAAAAGGAATTATCGCGGAATCCGCATTAATCGATTTATGGACCCCGGCAGACTTAAATTTTTGCGGGCGTACAGGAATTTTAAAATCGATCCTCCCTGTTTCGAGTGCATTGCCTCCACCACTGCGTAACTGTGCTGGGTGCATACGACAGTGATAATCTAACGATGGTTTTCGGCGGTCTGGACACTCTACTGTGTTATGCCATTTCGATCTTATAGAGTAGCCTGACGTGACTAATCTGTGTATACTGACAATAGCCCTGCCTTCGAGGCTAGACACATCTCTCCCCAATACTAATATAAATCGTTACATTTTGTTTAATCGTGTGGATGTAATAGGAACTGTGCGCAAACTATGCGTCCGACTAAACCAGAATCACATAGGTTACATGCCCGTATTACATCGTACACATTCTGTATTGTAATGCGTTGAAGTGGTGAGTGGTCAACACGCTTTAGTATTGGTACTTCTCGTTATAGGAATTAGGATTTGATTAAATCTTGTGCACACTGCCCGTTACCTGAAATATAAATACGCTTGCTCAAAGAGCTGTGACGTGGGTTGCTATTGACAACTACAATTCAAAAACTCTCGGTAAAATTGCCTACGTTATTAACCCGTAACTTGCGCCGACTATGGAGTCGTTATTCACACTTTAAATGATTAAAACCTTTTAACGACAGCAGACAACTTTATAACCCCAAATAACAGTAGCTATCGCTGGTTATTCACGTTACTCTCGCTAACGATTGGTATAGCTTACTACGCAATAATCTACTATAAAAAATCACCTAAAACGTCTAATAAATATTTACTGTGACCAACGTTTCACTTACTTGCTGCAAATCTCAGTTTCGTTTATCCTTGTTCAGTTAAATTTAATAAGCCGTTTCTTATTAAGATAATTCCGAACGTAGTAACCGAAGTTGTAATTTCATTGCAAGGCAGGGATATAGCGATAGCTATCTCTGTGATTATGTTAACTCACTTACGATCTATAAACGTTATTTCTTCTTGTCCCTTTTCCTTACTTCTTTCTCTTTAAATTCTTGAAATAACGTTTAAGTGAAAAAGAAGTTAATATCTTTGCTTTTTCTTAAATGAAATCTAATTAAATCCTTTTTCTCTAAATACTGATTTTAAATCCTAATAAACTCTCAATAAAACATTAATTCTTTGTGCCTTTGAAACCTGGAATTATTGACTTAACTTTGCAAGACTGGCTTTTAACTACTTCACATGAATTTACTCTTTATTATTCACGCCGCTTGCGTATCTTTCAGTGGGGATTCAATCCTTTCCACAGTACAATTAGACTCTGCATTCAGAATTAAGTTTGACTTTTCTTTATTGGAATAAAATTAGTATCTCACGTACAATTTTCATGTGAACGAGTGACTTTTAAAAAGTCTAAGCCCCATACTAAACAAAAATCCTACGTGCCGCCACCTCTTTTGTATTAACTTTAATACAGCAGTCAAGGCTCATACACTTCAGTTGTTGGCAATCGCGTTCCCTAAGTTGAATTTGCCAATCATCACCCTACCAAGCAGTGGAACTGGATATCGCCGAAAAATATTTATTGATTCCATCTTCAAAGGTCAGGCTCACAAAATTTACGGTCAACAATAACTGTATCGTGTTTTACATAAGTCGTACGGATCCTGATTTCTGGCTTTATAAAACACCATTTGAGATTTAAACTCAATGGAAAATAAAATCACAATTATTACGCCTTGTAGTGCGTACTCAATATATATCCAACAGAAACCACTCACAACACTCAGGTGCCTTGGAGCGGGCGTCCAAAATCACAAAAATACCGCAACCGCTCAATTATCGTAGATTGTGCGTGAATACAACACCCATCAACTTAAACCACAACGACTTCTAGAGTCTTATGAGCACTAGGAATTTCCCGAATCGCACTCTAAGATCGCTTCGATGACTAACAGTTTCAAACATCAACTTCTCCAAATATGGAACACTGTTTCACCAAAATTAAATCGTAAATTTGCAACACTACACTAACCCGCTACTTCCTACACAACGTGATCACTAATATACTTTATCCAAGCAATAGCAACGTCAATTAACCAATTCCCCTACATACGTGACCGTAGCAAAAATCTCTCCTGCGCTACGATCCAAAATAAACTCAAATCAGTTACTTTAACGTGCCCTACTTTCTCTCACGAAACATCATAAATTGAAGCAGATACACTGCTAAACACGTCTAACAACCCGGTCACACCAAGTTCTGATCAACAACACCGACCGAATACTAACTCAATAATACAATAAAAGTTCTTCACGATATTCTCAAAAAATTTATTAGTCGCTAAACTCGCGATTTACTGTCTTTCCTGGTGGCTGTTAGACACGATAATTGATTAGAGCTTGCGCCTACCAGCTCTAGCGTAGGCTTCCCTAGCGAGACTCAAATCCGAGCTGAACTTCTAAAACCTGAAAACCATAGGGGAACCAATTTAGAGAATCACTTTACAGTTACATTGCTTTTAACAATTATATGTGAGTTCTCCGGCGGCCTTCGTCTCGTTGAATAGCGGCCACCTCGATGTGATGATATCTTTGGCTCGGACAGCTGATGTCCGCTGCTGCCCGGCGCGAGGCGACTCTTTGCCGCAATTTACTCGTTCTGTTAAGCGCAGTCGAAAGCTCACTTTTCTACAACAGTTGCACACGTAGAGACTTTAGTTATAGAACATATATACATATATAACCATTCATCGCCTATTTAATACTTACCAACCACTAAGTTAATATGTTGATGTGAATCAAAGTCCGTGACGGTACCCAAAAACTTTTATCCCGTCACAACACGAACCATAAGTTTGTGCCGATGTCAAAATAAATGCTGATGTTTACAAAACCATTTTGGACAATAACATGCTTCCGGAATGAGATTTTTCACTCTGCAGCGGAGTGTGCGCTGATATAAAACTTCCTGGCAGATTAAAACTGTGTGCCGGGCAGAGACTCGAACTCGGGACCTTTGCCTTTCGCGGGCAAGTGCTTTACCTACTGAGCTACCCAAGCACGACTCACGCCCTGTCCTGCACCAGTTCTCCGCAATATCCTTTCTTTCAGGAGTGCTAGTTCTGCAAGGTTCGCAGGAGAGCTTCTGTAAAGTTTGGAAGGTAGGAGACGAGGAACTGGCAGAAGTGAAGCTGTGAGGACGGGGCCTGAGTCGTGCTTGGGTAGCTCAGTTGGTAGAGCACTTGCCCGCGAAAGGCAAAGGTCCCGACTTCGAGTCTCGGCCCGGCACACAGCTTTAATCTGCCAGGAAGTTTCAATAACATGCTTCCTCGTATTGCGTCAATTATTTTGCGCTGCGACGATTGTTTGGAATTCGACCTTTTAGGTCTCACCATGGTTATATTCCTGTCCGCAAGGTCCACTGCATAGTGGTTGATGAATGGATATGATGGAGCTGATGGAGTTGCCAGACTGAGTTTGCTCGTAGCTCAGAGCTGCAGTGTGTGAATCATGTTCGGAGTGAATTAGGACTCTGATCTACTCCAGATCAATTTGCCTAAAAAGCTTGTGCCAACTTTTAGCCAAGTTTCAGAGTAAGCTGAAACCAGTCCTGCATTAAGTTATCGTAACTTCATGAAAGGCTCTCCAATGGCTAAATGCAGTGGCAGCAGCGGATAGGCCCTACCGCCATAAGTTAAATGTCTGGTATCTTTGGAACGAACAACAACTCGTATCAGTAAATGTTAGTGAAACGTTAGAAACGTATTTTACTCAATGACTAAGCTCATATTCCGTTTGAGGGCGTTAAACTTTTTCACATCTTGAATTAGGTCTCCCGAGGTGTCCCTGCTGAAGTTCTGCAATGTCTATAGTGACCTGGACGTTACTGTCATACTAACCCCAACAGTTCTTCATTAGTGGCATCGTCATGAAGCGATAGATTCTGCTGACAGAGGTCATCAGCAAGCAGTGACCATCAATAGACGCTAGTTATTACTTTTTTTACTTTTTTCTGTTGCACTCAGAGATGTAAGTGGTTAGAAGAGACTGTATACTTCTGCATGTTCAGATTTATTTTAAGCAGTGATTACTACTCTTCACTGTGAGGCTGAAAATAGTTTTTGCGAACATTGGTTAGAACCAATAATCTGGCTACGTGTTTTCTTAATAGGAATTAGGCTAATTATGAAACATGATGTCAAATTAAGAAGACTATGTGTCTACACGACGTCGTCGAGGCAGCTTAACCGTTCCAACAGAAACAATGCGACAAACCTTTGAACCTATTCGATGCCGTCAGTAAATTTCAATAATTGAATATACGATTACTTTTGGATATCAGTTAAGATTAAGGAAACGATACTTAACAGGCAGCAAATATTTTACGGACTGGTAATAATCTATGGGCTACAGCTGCAATACGTACAACTGAAGAGGCAGTTACTTCCTCCTTTCAACATCGTTCGTTACTGCTGTCTGCACTAATTGCTTGCCAGCTTATTGTGTACATATACTAACAGAATCATCATAAAAATGAATTTTTTGACAATGAAAACTACTTGGTCACACTAAGTTCTGACCTACTTCAGTAGTGAAGTGTGACTACACTATTCGAAATAATAAGACAATGTATGTTATTTATAACAATGACATTCGAACACCTGGCGAGTAACCAGTTTTACCTACTTATTTCCCACTTCTTATTTCGCCTGATGAGACGCTCATACATTTTGTACATTTTGTGGCCAAAGAACTCTGGACAACCACTACTCGCATTATATGTGACGTTATAATCAGCATCCAAGGATGCATGGATGCAGGATCGAGACATTAACATGACATAGTGTTTTCTGTCAGAGCTAGGCAGTTGTTGAGTGAACCCGGAGGTGTATAATTGTAGCCGAAAATATACTCGTTTATTCCCGTAGAGAGATTCACAGCCATAACTCTGTTAGAAAAAAAAAATAAAAAAAAACTGTCGTATCAAGACCACCAAATTCTAAAACATACCGTACGATCAAGTCACTAGACCTAGGCGTCGCCTGTAGTAGTGAAGTTCCGTTGTAGCTTATCTACAGAGGTCAGCGACACGACGGTCGGCTGAAAGGTGGTAGGACTGTTTCCATAGCCATCATGCTTACCACAAAACATCTATGACATGGTGAGATCTAAAGGATCAAATTTCAAACAAATAGCGCAACATCAAACTATCAAGGCAGTGTGAGGAAGCATGTTATTGTCTAAATTTGTTTCGCAAACATTAGCATTCATTTCGATACCGACTCAAATCGGCGAAAAACATCAATAGATTATCACTGCCATATTTACCCAGCGCAGCTGTCCAGTGGTAGAGGTAATGGACTCGAACCAGGATGGAGCGATTTTCAAATCCCTGCACGTCTACAAAAAATTAAGTTTGTCGTTGTTTCTCAATCTATTAATGCGGATTGTGGGATAGTTCCTTTTCCATACTCCCAACTCGGCTGCACTTCAGGAACGGTTACTGAATGACAGACGAATAAGACAGCCAGCCAGTTGCAATAAGTGATGGTCCTCAGTTACCCTTAACTGTTGGTTCAACGGATTTAAACACGTCTTCTTCAGGACAAGAAACCTGGATACAGCGCAACAACAAAAATTACACTCAAAATATCATGGATCAAAATTACGTGTCATACAGAAACTACTACCTACAATGAATGTTGGCATGTTACAAACAACACGATAAATACCAACATACAATAGGTAATACTTACATTTCACATTAATGAACGGTCAGTTCGTAAAGTGATCTGTCTCCACATAAAACGTGTCGGCACCGAGCTGTACATCCATTTGCGAAATTTAAGGCCCCTAAAGCCAAGGGCTTGTACATCAGTAAAAATCAATCACATAAAATGCCAGACCATGTTAAGAGGTACAAGCCAGCTGACGGAAAGAGGAGAGCGTGGATACCAGGACAACAAATACTGAGGCACATGCGCCGATAAACAAGTACGCTTGGCGGCTTGCAGTAAACGTAAGCGCGTTGAAATTATTAACAGAATTACAGAAATTCAGCCAGCGAATAAACGAGTATAAAAAAATGTTGAAAAAGACAAATGCAAAATAAAATACGCTAGCATACATTAACACCCGTATACGGCCATCAGTACGTTATCATTCGAAAATAATGTTGTCCGTACATAAGTACGTTATTACAATCATAATGACAATAAACAAATTAATATCATAAAATTCGAGTGATTAAATGTAAGGTGCGTTTACACTGCCATTTGTATCGGCACATGTATGAGATACATGTATATGCGACTTTGCGACATGTACCGCGACTTGTATGAGTTGACAAGTATCAACCTCATACATGTATGAGCGTGCGTTTACACTGGTTGATATGTATCACTGTGCGATAGCTTTCGACGACGATTTGGAAGATTTCACATTTTTATGTGCTGGTACACTTGCTCTTTTGGAAGATGATAGGAAGAAAAGGCGGAGGAAGCGTAGATGGTGGCAGAGAGAGTTTCTCGCGAATTAACGCTAAAGGATGGCGCATATTTTAGAAATTATGTTAGGATGAGTATGGAGGATTTCCGCGGTTTGTTATCACTTGTGGCTCCTCTTGTGTCCAAAACCAACACAAACTTTCGGGAAGCGATTCCACCAGAGGATCAGTTGGCAGTAACACTCCGTTTTTTGGCCACTGGGGATTCCTCTTGAAACGAAGATTTCATTGCAAAACATTTGCATTGTCGTGCGATTGCTAATGCCAATGTCTCACACACGATTGTCGGCATCCGTTGTCAACATTATCACGCGAGGCCGCCGGAATAATAGCAAAAAATTGATATACGTGGCAGATGCATGAAAAAATTATAGAATGTATTACATACTCTGATATATATAAAACTTTTACCTTCACTTCTTGGAATAAAACTTGCACAAAGGCCTCGCAAACACGAAGAATAATGTTGCATATGGCACTTTTTGATGTTCTATGCAGATACATTAACGTCGAAACGATAGTCGGCATCTCCAAAACTCAAACATCCGCCAAAGAGCCTGGTACTACGCATGCGCTAATCGTCAAAATAAGCGGCAGGCGACAAGACGACAGGAAATGATAGTACTGCGCATGCGCGAGTTCAAATGTCGCTCATACATGTCGCGTGTATGGCCAAAAAGCGATATACAAAATGTATACGCGACATGTACGAGCTCGAGGGTCTGCATACAAGTTCCGTGAATTTTTGTATGAGGTGATGTATCGCGACAAGTCAAATTGTCGCTCATACATGTCGCGATACATGTATCCCAGTGTCTCTTTCGCTACAGACAATGGTTTACAGAGGACACTTTTGCATACATAGGAAAATACTGGAGACTCCTTTTCCAATTGACGTGTCTATAAATTAACCTGCAATAATTGTCCGTGCTATTACATTGGTCAAACAGGCAAAGCTGTGAGGAACAGATGTAAAGATGCCAACCACACTCCGAGACATCTTGTAGACACAGCTATTCTTCACAGAAACGTCAAAGTTTCCTCTTTTTTCTTTTGGCATTAGTCTTCTGTCTGGTTTGATGCAGGCCGCCACGAATTCCTCTCCTGTGCTAACCTCTCAGAGTAGCACTTGCAACTTACGTCCTCAATTATTTTCTGGATGTATTCCAATCTCTGTCTTCCTCTACAGTTTTTGTCCTCTACAGCTCCCTCTAGTACCATGGAAGTCATTCCCTCATGTCTTAACAGATGTCCTATTATCCTGTCCCTTCTCCTTACCAGTGTTTTCCACATATTCCTTTCATCTCCTATTCTGCGTAGAACCTCCTCATTCCTTACCTTATCAGTCCACACAATTGTCAACATTCGTCTGCAGCACCACATCTCAAAGGCTTCGATTCTCTTCTGTTCCGGTTTTCACACAGTCGCATGTTTCACTACCATAGAATGTGGTACTCCAGACGCACATTCTCAGAAATTTCTTCCTCAAATTAAGGCCGATATTTGATATTAGTAGACTTCTCTTGGCTGGGAATACCCTTTTTGCCAACGCTAGTCTGCTTTTGATGTCCTTCTTGCTCCGTCCGACATTGGTTATTGTACTGTTAGGTATCAGAATTCCTTCATCTACGTAGTGACCATAAATCCTCGCTGTTCTCCTTTCTACTACTTCTCATTACCTTCGTCTTTCTTCAATTTACTCTCAATCCATACTCTGTACTCATTAGACTGTTCATTCCGTTCAGCAGGTCATGTAATTCTTCTTCACTTTTACTCAGGATAGCAATGTCATCAGCGAATCGTATCATTGATATCCTTTCACCTTGAATTTTAATTCTATTTCTGAACCTTTCTTTTATTGCCGTCATTGCTTCCTCAGTGTACAGATTGAACAGTAGGGGTGAAAGGCAACATCCTTGTCTTAAACCCTTTTTAATACGAACACTTCGTTCTTGGTCGTCCACTCTTATTATTCCCTCTTGGCTGTTGTCTATATTGTATACGACCCGTCCCTTCCTATAGCTTACCCCTACTTTTTTCAGAATTTCGAACATCTTGCACCGTTTTACATTGTCGAACGCTTTTTCCAGAACGACAAATCCTATGAACGTGTCTTGATTTTTCTTTAGTCTTGCTTCCATTATTAACCACAACCTCAGAATTGCCTCTCTCGTGCTTTTACCTTTCCTAAAGCCAAACTGATCGTCATCTAGTGCATCCTCAATTTTCTTTCTCATTCTTCTGTATATTATTCTTGTAAGCAACTTGGATGCACGAGCTGTTAAGCTGATTGTGCGATAGTTCTCGCGCTTGTCAGCTCTTTCTGTCTTCGGAATTGTGTGGATTACGCTTTTCCGAAAGTCAGATTGTATGTCGCCAGACTCATAAATTCTACACACCAACGTGAATAGCCGTTTTGTTGCCGCTCTCCCTAATGATTTTAGAAATTCTGATGGGATGTTATCTATCCTTTCTGTCTTATTTGACCTTAAGTCCTCCAAAGCTCTTTTTAATTCCGATTCTAATACTGGATCCCCTATCTCTTCTAAATCGACTCCTGTTTCCTCTTCTATCACATCAGACAAATCTTCCCCCTCATAGAGGCTTTCAATGTATTCTTTCCACCTATCCGCTCTCTCCTCTGCGATTAACAGTGGAATTCCCGTTACACTCTTGATGTTACCACCCTTGCTTTTAATGTCACTGAAGGTTGTTTTGACTTTCCTTTTTCGATGTCTCCATATTTTTCCTGCAGCCATTTCGTCTTAGCTTCCCTGCAATTCTTATTTTTTCATTCCTCAGCGACTTGTATTTCTGTATGCCTGAGTTTCCCCAGAACATTTTAGTATTTACTCCTTTCATCGATCAACTGAAGTATTTCATCTGTTACCCATGGTTTCTTTTCAGTTACCTTATTTGTACCAATGTTTTCCTTCCCAGCTACTGTGATGGCCGTTTTTAGAGATGTTCATTCCTCTTCAACTGTAATGCCTACTGAGCTATTCGTTATTGCTGTACCTACAGCGTTAGAGAACTTCAACTGTATCTCGTCCTTCCTTAGTACTTCCGTATCCCACTTCTTTGCATATTGATTCTTCCTAGCTAATATCTTAAACTTCAGCCTACTCTTCATCACTACTATATTGTGATCTGAGTCTGTATCTGCTCCTGGGTACGCTTTACAATTCAGTATCTGATTTAGGAATCTCTATCTGACCATGAAGTAATGTAACGGAAATCTTCCCGTATACCCGGCCTTTTCCAAGTACATCTCCTTATCTTGTGAATCTTGAATAGAGTATTCGCTATTACTAGTTGAAACTTGTTACAGAATTCAATTAGTCTTTCTCCTCTCTCATTTCTTGTCCCAAGCCCATATTTTCCTGTAACGGTTCCTTCGATTCCTTCCCCTACAATTGCATTCCAGTCCCCCATGACTATTAGATTTTCATGCCCCTTTACATACTGTATTACCCTTTCAACATCCTCATACATTTTATCTCTTTATCTTCAGCTTGCAACGTCTGCATGTATACCTTGTAAGATGTATGCTTTGCCGGCGATGGGCGAGGCATGACAGAATCTCTGACCAAAGAGTAGTTTATCGTTAGTTGTTGCTTGTCGCTAGTCTGCGCTTGTCTGCGCGAGTCGACAGTAGTCTGTAGTAGTCTGGTGTAGTCTGCGTGAGTCGGCGGGAGTCAGCATGTGTCGGCTGTGTGCTCTGCTCGCGACTCTGGTCAGGACTCTGGAGGATGAATATTGTTGTAGAAGGTAAAGAAGCAGCCTTGCGCATATTTAATAATGTATGTTAATTGTAATTTAAATTGTTCCAAAAATGCCCAATAATAATTTTTATAATATAAAGTAACTCTTTTAAAGAAAAGCATTCATTTAATTTAAAGAATATTTCCAATGCATGATCATTCCTTCCAAGAATAAAAAAAAATATATATACGCCAGCATTGCACGAAGCTGTGTGGAAAAATATCTAATTAAGAGCAGATATAATTGCAGTTTTTATTGAGGTAAGAATTTTTGCTTTTTTTATTCAGAATACAGGGCCGAAGGTCAGCGCTGCTGTCCTCATAAAATTTATCAGGTTACTGAATTTTTTCATTATTTTGGTGTTTAGGAAATTTTCTGTTTCGAACTTAACATTAAATGAGAAAAGAATTTAGTGGGAACATTAAATGTCAATGCATTTCTACATGGGAGCCAATTTTGTTCAGAGGTTACAATATTTAAAATTCATTTAATTATTATTTTGTGGGGAGTTTACGTATGGTTAATATTTTTAAATGTAAACAATTCTTTGGGCAGGTTACACTTGGCTCATTTTCATTATTTTATTTTTTTAAAAATATTTGTGTGGGGAGGTTACACTTTGAGACGTCCGGCCAGGATCGTATTTCTTTGTGAATCTTCTGATAAGTAGTCATATATCTGCTCTTATTTACTTAAATGTAGTTTGCATCTGGCGCAACGCATTTACTAATTTGTCACTCTTTCTTTCACAGATCATCGGCAATTTGTTGCTCTTTGTTGATTGTGTTTGTTGCATTTTTGCATTGTCCTTGTTTCATTTGTGCTTAATTTTGTTTTGTGAAAAATGCCGCGAAAAACTGTTAACAGTACATCGCGATGTGTAATGAGTGAAATAACCGACTCGAATAATTTGACCGATGGTACTTGCGACACGCAGTGTAATGATGACAATCCTCCATTTACAGACAATCAGTGCGTACCGACCGCTAGTAATGATTTTGATCCTAATGATGAACAAATAAATTCAATTGTGTCCTCTGTTAATTTAACGACAATTGATGACGCGGTTACAATTAACGCTGCCCAGCTTGACACACCCGGTTTGCAAAATTTACGTAATGAGCAGACAAATTTTACTAACGAAAATGAACAGAATACTCAAAATACGACAGATTTATTTGATTCCGATTTAGTGACCAACAGTGCACATTCTATTAGCAAACATTTTCAAGAATCACAGAATGACCAAATGGTTACACAAAACGTGACAATTGCAGGTACGCCATCAAACAGCACAGAGAATAGAGTAGGTAATTTTAGTTTGGATCAAATTATGGCATTGTTGCTACAAATTAATGAACATAATAAAAAACAAGACGCAAATTCCAAACAACAGAATGAAAGACAAGAGAACAATCACAAACAACTTAATGAAAAATTAGACAACAATTGCAGACAGCTTAGTGAACAGATTACAGCCGTTGACGCGCAATGTCATGATACTAAAGAACAGTTACGTGAGGAAATTGAGGCTTGTGCTATGAAAAGTAGTGAAGAAATTAGATCTGTTGCTCAAGAATTAAGGGATATGCAAACAGCTACAACAGAATCACTTAGAGACGAAATTAGTGCAGTCGCTAAACAATGCTCTGAAAACACAACACAGTTACGCGACGAGTTTAAATTAATGTCAGCAGAACTTTCACGCACACTGGATGCAAAAGTAGACGCGAAATTTGACCAACAGAACAGTCAAATTGACGAACGCTTTAATCATCACCTGCAAAACAGTGAAACGCATTTCCGTAAATTTATACAGGAACAGAATAAAGTAAAGCGACAAGTCATGGAAACAATTATCGCACAGAGACAGGAAGATAAACGTAAATTGTTTACGATAGCAAAAACATACGTAGACAACAATATTGCTACAGTATCAGACGAAATTAATACTGTCAAACAATTGAACACCGAATTGCGTGATGAAATTTCCGATCTTAAAACAAAAACAGACACACACACAGTAGACTTTCAGACAGTGACCGACAGACTTGAACAATTAGAACTAATTCAGGATCCCGAAGTCATCAAAGCTGACATTAAAAAACTGAACGAAACCACACGTAAAATACAAAAACAAATTAATGCTTGTGACACTAAAGACGATGATCAGGTAAAAATACTGACTGAAAAATATGATGAATTGGCCAGTCGTATTGACGTTATTGAAAGTAATAATGACTGCAAATCAGACGATACTTCACCGATTTCGTTTAATCAAACACCTGAATCCCAAAATTTACAGCAGACAATCAATGAGATAGATTCGTCCAATAATACATTACGTAGAAAATTGTCAACTTTACAGCAAGAAGTGACAGAGATAAAAAATATTTCAGTTAATAACACGTCACAGCATACGGCACATTCCGAACATTTCTCACACTCACACAGCCAGTATAATTTGGGTAATTTACAGAGAGTACTTGACTTAGATTCCGAACAGTCACAGACAAATAGATTCTCATACAACCCTGAACCTGTTCGCACATTTAGAGACGATAACTATTATGAGCAATTTTTATCCGTAAGAAAATCTAAAGTATTTGAAAATGACAGAGCACAGGTACACGCTTTGGACTTGATACAACAACTTGCTTTCGAATTTTCACCGGCATTGCCTGTAACGCAAAAGCTAAAATTTATTTGTAGCGCGTAAAAGACCTCAGGGGATTCATTACGCTTTAATGAATATGTGCCGTAGCGTGCACAGGGCCCCGAGCCGTAGTAGTGCTGTTTCATCTTTAGTTTTCTGCACTGCTGCCTTCTCTTCTACTATCCTTTATATCTATCTGAATAGCTCTTTAACTACCGCTCTATCTAGAATTAGGAATGAGTAATGAAAACCTGATAAGACAAGTTTTACCGAAAGTGACAATTTTTCATTAGACGCTCCAGAAATGACAATCACGAGAACTTTAATAACAGACAAAAATTTAATCATCAGTATGTGTAAAATTATCAGCAATAGCGAACGCATTTTGGCAACAATAGAGGTTTTTCTCCGCAATAGCAACAAAACCAACCGGTTAGAATACCTGTCCAACAATGTAATGTACAAGGTCAACCAAGCTTTAATGTTTCGCCGCCTGCACGTATAGCATCAGCTCCAACAAATAGTAACGCACAGCAACAAGGGAATCAGTACTTACAGAAAACACACTATTTCAATTCCTATCGCAATGCACCGTATAGAAATGACTATCATGACAGACCTAAAAATAATGAGCGCAATTCTCAGCGTACATTTAATAACAGTCGATCTTATCAGCAGCAAGAACATCAGCAACAACATATTATCATGAATGAACCAGACAGTAGATATCATCCCGAACGTAATACGTCAGGAAGAAATATCAGAACAGTACAAATAGTTGAAATGCCACAGCATCCTCCCGCAAATAATAGCGCGTCAGATAGAATTTGACTAGATACAGTACAGTTTGCATATTCCAGTAACGCAAGCAATAATTTTGACACGCAGAATCTTGTTCACGAGAGTGTTATTTGAAACATGTTATTTGAATGCACCACTTTTATCGCACCCAGATCTTACCAGAAATTTTTCCATTGCCACCGACAGTTCTAACACCGCTTTAGGCGTACATATTTTTCAAGAAATTGAAGAAGATGGTTGTACAGTAATTAAAAAACATCGCTTTTGCAAGTCGCATTCTGTCACCTGCTGAACGAAATTATTCTGTTACAGAACTTGAAACATTATGTATTGTATGGGCTTTTACCAGATTTAGACATTTTCTTTATGGAAGACACACTACCGTTTACACAGATCATAGAGCGATACAATTTTTACTTTCGGCTAAATTTACACACGACAGATTAAGTAGATGGAAACTTTATTTGCAGGAATTTAATTTTACAATTGTTCACATTCCCGGTACACAAAATATTGTAGCAGACGCACTATCCCGTTCTCTTAACAACAATCAGCAAGACATCGCAATCAACTTCTGCAAAGCAAATTTCAGCGTCATGTACATTCAACAAGTTGCATTTGAAAATTTCATTTCGTCGTCATTAGAAGACATAGCACAAGAGCAGAGTAAAGACAACGTGTGGAAAGAAATTAAACACCTTTGGCAAGATAGGAATAATGTTACCATTAGAAACCATTACACTGTACGCAATGACATTCTGTTTCGCCGTTCTCATCCTGACAGCAACAACTGGTTATTATGCATTCCTGACGAACTTGTTAACAAATTAATCTGGTATACTCATTTAAGTTACGCACATTATGGAGCCAGAAAATGTTTTCTTATACTGAGACAGAACTGTTATTTTACCAACATGGAAAAACGTATACGACGAGTTTTAGCGTCATGTAAAATCTGCCAGAAAGCTAAATCAGACACGACTTCACATGTTCCTCCATTACATCCCATTGTACCTGTTAAATTGAGATATACGGCCGCTGTAGACATTTTTGGTCCGATTCCCAGAACTGATAGAGGATTTTGCTACATCTTTGTCGCTATTGAACTCACTTCAAAATTTGCTACCTTCACTCCGTTACGCAAAGCTACTACTAAAACTGTTTCGAAAGCATTTGTAAAACATTTTCTATTTCATGTAGGGCATGTGTTGAAAGTACGAGTAATTTCCGATAATGGATCACAGTCTCGATCTGCTATATGGACACGTATGTTACGAGCTAAAAACATTTCTCCGATCTATATATCCAGGTACCATGCTTCTTTGAACCCTTGTGAACGATTAATGAAAGAAATTGGTAAACTGTGTAGAATATACTGCCATAAAAAACATTGATTGGGACACAAACCTACTCTCATTCCAAGATGTAATTAATTCCATACCAAATGAATCTACTATGCTATCTCCGTCTGTTATACTGAAAAATGTTGAACCACCTAACAAAATTAAAGAATTAATAACCTTTCCTACATCTCGTCGACTACGACACCATGAAATAATTGACATTGCGCTGAACAACATCAAACGTGCCGCAGAGCGCCGGAGAAGACAGCAAAAACAGGTTTGTACACGCCGTGACTTTCACATTGGACAGAAGATATTAGTACGTACACACTATTTATCCAACAGAGGAAAGTGTAGATGCAGTAAATTTGAGCTTCTATACGCAGGTCCATATCGGATTCGCAGCATTCCTCACCCCAATGTAGTACACGTCGAAACTTTGAGAACCAGAAAAACAAAAGGGAACCACCACATCTCCAACATCAAACCTTTTATTGAATGAAGATACTTTATGATTTATCACATTGTAATGCTATTTGCTAATTTTTTATGACCACTTATGCAATTATATTCACATGAACACTTACTGATGATTATTGTATTTTTGCTTAGCAAGTGCCCGGCAAGGTAAGGTTAGCAGGTCGCTCTTCTTGTCGTTACATATCAGACCGTGCATATTTTTCCAGATGAACTTACACATTTTATGACCACTTATGAAATTATATTTATGTGAACACTTACTGATGATTGTCGTATTTTTTCTTGGCAAGTGCCCGGCAAGGTAAGGTTAGCAGGTCGCTTTTCTTGTCGTTACACATCAGACCGTGCACATTTTTCCAGATAAACTTACGTATCTTATGAATAATTATGCAATTTTATCTAGTGACATATTAATTTTATTAAATTCTCTCTCCATTAAAGTCTTCAACTCTCGCCTCTATTAACTACACAACATACAAGCTATGCAGAGTTTTCCTTGAGGAACGGAAGATCCAGGAACTGAAAACTACAAGACGCATCCCGTATGGTGAGGCGAAGAAGATTTACAAGTCCATGCAGCCGCCCACGTTCGCTGCTTCCTTTTCTTCCGTTCTCAAACAACCAGTCTTGAAAACCGATGCCGCTACACAAACGGAGGTTGCTACTGTTAGCACTAGCACCTGCGCTTGTCAATGTACGTGTGCTGCTGCCGTTCCTGTGAAGCCTGCTGCTCCCCCCCCCCCCCGGCCTTCTGACCAGGCTGTGGTAGCTGACATCATGGAACTTCCTGCCCCTTCCCGGGTCCAGTCTTGTGCACTGCCCTGCGATGCTACACCCCCTACTGCTTCTGAGGTTTTGGCTCCAATGCCACCTCAGGCCAGAACATCGAATCCAAAGACAAAGGTGAAGACTCGCCCACTAAAGGAGACTGCAGTTATACAGTCTCCTGATGTGGATGTCATTCTCTCTGACGTCTCTCTCGACTCCTCTTCTGAGGCGATGGAGGTTGATGTCAGACTGGGGCAATCATCTCGCCCCAAAACTGAGCCTCCACCTGTTGTGGGCTCTCCTCCCCGACAGAAAGTGAGGATGAAGGTACTCCCACCCTGATAGATGGCTCCCATTATACAGTGGAACATGAATGGATTCCGGGCACATGTGGAGGAACTGAACCTCCTAGCACGGCAACGCCCCCTGTGCTTGTGTTTACAGGAAACGCATTTAAAACCACCTGACGTTCCTGTACTAAGGGGCTATACGTCATATCGCAAAGATGACCTAACTGGAGAAAGGGCCAAAGGCGGAGTCGCTGTGTTTGTCAATAATGACCACCACTCCTCTGCTCTCCCCCTGGATACTGACCTGCAAGCAGTTGCAGTTGAAATTCATTCACCTCGGAGGCTTACCGTTTGCTCACTTTATTTACCCCCTTTGGATGCAATGACCTTAGACGCTCTCACAGATCTTATCGACCAACTCCCCCGCCCATTTCTCCTCCTGGGAGACTTCAATGCCCATCATGTCCTGTGGGGCTCCACTTCTCTTTGCGCTCGAGGTCGAATTTTGGAGAGCCTCCTAACATCTCAAGTGTTGTACATCCTCAACACAGGTGCTCCGACTCATTTCTCTACTGCTACAGGGTCATTCTCAGCCATTGACCTATCTTTCTGCTCTCCAACCCTCACCGACTCTGTTCACTGGGAGGTCATTGACGACCTTCATTCCAGCGATCACTTCCCTATCCGCATTCATCTCCTGGATGGTGTATTGCTGGAGCAGCGGCCACCATCGTGGATGATTGGCAGGGCTAACTGGCCACTGTTCACTCGGTTGGCTGTCTTTGACCGCCAAAATAACGTACAGGAATGGGTGGATCACATCACGCTTGTGGTCCATCATGCTGCTGACCTGTCCATACCACAGTCTTCTGCCACTCGTAAGCGGCGCCTTGTGCCTTGGTGGACAGAAGAGTGCCGTTCAGCCATCCGGGACAGGCGTGCGGCTCTTCGCCGATTTAAATGCCGCCCAACAGCGGTCAATCTTACCGCCTTTCGAATCGCGAGAGCCAGGGAACGACGTGTCTTTAAAGAGAGCAAGAAAAGGTCATGGCAGGTATTCCTGGACTCCATCAACCGTTCCACTTGTTCCACAAAAGTATGGGAAGCCATCCGGAGGATTTATGGTAAACATAGCCGTTTACCGATAGCTGCTGTCCTGAACCAGGGATGCCTCCAAACAACACCCAGAGACATTGCTCAGACGCTGGCAGTGCATTTTGCACAAAGTACTGCCACTGCAAATCAGGATCCAGCGTTTCGTCGCTACCGTGCGACTGTCGAAAGAGCGACCTTGGACTTTCGGTCGAACAGTTCTGAAGCCTACAATTCCCCTTTCTCCATGTGGAAACTTGAATCGGCACTTACTGAGACTTCTGACACTGCATCAGGTTACGACCGCATTCGGTACTCGATGCTTCGACATCTGCCAGCGGCGTCAAAGGAAATCCTCCTCGAATGTTTTAATCTCATATGGCAGACAGGAGTGTTCCCCACCTCGTGGAGGGAGGCAATCCTCATCCCTCTCCTCAAACCAGGAAAGGACCGCACATGTCCCGGTAGTTATCGTAGTATCGCCTTGACAAGCTGTGTCGGAAAGACCCTGGAACGGATGGTTAACCGGCGTCTGGTCTGGCTGTTAGAGACCAGACAGTTCCTTAGCCGCTTTCAGTGTGGATTCCGAAAATTTCGGTCCACGGTCGACAACCTGACCCTCCTAGAGGCGGCTATTCAGCAGGCTTTTCTCCGTCAGCATCACTGTATCGGTATCTTCTTTGATATCAATAAGGCATATGATACTACTTGGAGACACTGTATTCTTGCACAAATGCATCAATGAGGCTTTCGTGGCCGCCTCCCCATTTTCATTCAGTCTTTCCTGTCTCAGCGGTTTTTTCGGACCCGCGTTGGTAACACACTGTCTGATCGCTTTGAGCAAGAGAACGGTGTCCCCCAGGGCAGTGTTTTAAGTGTTACCCTCTTTGCCATAGCCATAAACAGTATAACGTCTACAGTGAGGAGTCCAGTACAGTGCTCCTTATTTGTGGACGACTTTGCTGTTTTCTGTTCCTCCTCCAGTGTTGCAACCGTGAGCCGTCAGTTGCAGCTAACAGTGCGGCGATTAGAGGGGTGGGCTGCAAAGACGGGTTTTCGGTTTTCTGCCGATAAGTGTGTTTGTGTTCACTTTAATCGTTCTCGTCATCTTTTTTCTTTGCCTGCCTTGCATATGGGGGATACTGTCCTACATTTTAGAGACACAGTGCGGTTTCTAGGCCTAATTTTTGACTCCAGGTTGTCATGGCTGCCACACCTACGTGACTTGAAAGCCAGAACGCTGAAGGCACTGAACATTCTCAAGTGCCTCAGCCACAGGTCTTGGGGCGCGGACAGGGCGCGTCTCCTTCAGTTTTATGGAGCTTTTGTGCGTTCACGGCTGGACTATGGCTGCACAGTATATGGGTCAGCGAGGCCATCTTATTTGCGGATCCTTGATGCTGTTCACCATGCCGGGATCCGACTGGCTACGGGTGCTTATCGGACCAGTCCCGTACCCAGCCTCTGTGCTGAGTCTGGCGAACCGCCACTTACCATCCGGCGGCAGCTCCTGCTGGTGCGCCAGGCTTGTAAGTTTCTTGCAGCTCCCAGCTCGCCTGCTCACCGTCTTGTTGCCCATCCACCTCTGGACCGCCTTTTTTCCCGCCGTCCCCGGGCTACGTTGCCATTTGGGATCCGTGTGCAACGTGTACTAGAGTCCCTCGGTGTGGAGTCTGTACAACCCCAAATCCAAGGTTTTAACCGCCTGCCACCCTGGTTACTGAAGAGGCCCAGAGTGATTTTAGATTTATTGCAGTACAAGAGAGATTGCACTCCTGCCACCGTTTTTAATGCAGCATTTTCTGCCATTTTATCTGAGCACCACGACTATGTAGCTGTTTTTACGGGTGGGTCGAAACAAGGGGATTCTGTTGGTTGCTCAGTTGTTTTTCCATATCGTGTCCTCAAGGTCCGACTGCCTCAGACTTTTACTGTCTTTTATGCAGAATTGTCTGCGATCTTGCGGGCACTGGAGCACATGAGACATTCTTCCTCTCCTAAATTTCTTGTCTGTTCCGATTCACTCAGTGCCCTTCACTCATTGCAACGTTTGTATCCGGCAGACAAAATTGTCCAGACCATCCAGGATGCCCTCCTCCGACTACAGCGACTGGGGAAGGTTGTAGCTTTTTGCTGGGTTCCGGGGCATGTCGGCATTGCTGGGAATGAAAGAGCAGATCTCGCAGCCAAGGAGGCGTGTCTCGATCCACAAGTATCTCAGTGTGCTATCCCCTTGCACGCACTCACCTCGCTGTTGAGCTCACGGGTCATGCGTCGGTGGGAGGATGAGTGGCTGGAAGTGACTGACAATAAGCTCCGTATAGTCAAGCCCACAATGTGTGTGTGGTGTACTTCCTTTCAGCCCCATCGACGGGACGAGGTTCTCCTCACTCGGCTTCGAATAGGCCACAGCCCTATGACGCATGGCTTCCTTCTCCGGCGTGAGGACCCTCCAATGTGTGGTGCTTGTGGCGTCCAGGTCACTGTGTGCCACGTTTTATTGGATTGCGTTTTATTTTCTTACCAGCGGGTCGCGGCTGACTTGCCAGCGGACCTGCCATCTCTTTTAGGCAACACTTGGAGGAATGTGGTTAAAGTTTTAAAGTTCTGTGCCCTGTCAAATGTTTTTACAAAGATTTTAGGGAGAGGATTTTAATTTGCTCACTGTGTGACAAGCTCGCCCATATTTTATGTAAGTGGCCAGCCAATAACAATTTCCTGTGACATTCTTGTTGCTATGTTTCCCCTTTCCTTAGGTTTTACTCTCTTATGTAGCATTTTCCTTCTTTTCCCGCTTTCTTTGAGTGTGTGTTTTAGTTTTCTTAGGTCTGTCCACATTCGTTCCTTTTAATGTGTGTCAGGGCGCTGATGACCTCGATGTTGAGCGCCCATAAGCCCCAACACACCACAACATACAAGCTGAACACAAAGAAGGTCACATTTCTTGCCATCATATATCAGACTGTGCATATTTTCCATTTTTCATGTATGTATGATTGTTTTCCTGTTTTGTTTGTTTGCACTATGAAATATTTAAGATATAACAAACACCAGTTGACTTTAACATTTTGCCTTATGATATCTCAACACTGTGTACATTTTTTGCACCTGAACACTGTCTATTTTTTTTTACATATTACGTTTTCTGTCATGCTATGCTGTATGCTCAATTATGTTACTATAAACCAGTTTTTATTTAATGGGTATATGATTTAAATGCAAGACATTAATCTTTGTTCATCATTTTCAGAAAGAAATAACGTGTAAAAGAAATAAATGAAACAGAAATGGGAATTTCACCTTCGGAATGAACGAAAGAAGATGCAATACCTCGTGACGAAGAGTAAATGGATCAGAATTAACAAGAATATACTATACACATCGTAGAATAGCAGTCTTAACTAATTTTTTCTTTCAGAATACGAGGCGATTGATGCAGGTTGTCAGACAGAACTACAAATCTTAGTTTTAGTGATGAAATATGCTAGAAATAAGGAATAGTTGTATAATGAATAATGAAGTGACTTTCTTGCAGATGATAATGAATGGTGATGAATAGTGATGAAGAATATGCTACTATGGATAATGAAGTTTTTCTTTACAGGTGATGATAATAATGGAGTTATGATAATATGGATAATGAAGTTTTTTCCTTGAAGACGAGGATAATGTTGAAGTTTATGTATTTATGCTATGTAGTTATTTAAGTATTTGTTGCAGTTCGTTTTGACAGTATGTCTTATATCTCATGGTATGATGACTGAAGGTTTTGGAAAGGACACCTAGAGAACATACATATTTTTTATACACATTTCACTACCTGTTTATTCGAAGTTCACTACTTTTCAGCATAATATGCGTTTCTTCTTTCAGTTTAATAATCCATTTTTGTATATTTTGCAGGAGAAATTATTCATGAAATTAATGTGCTATAAACAGTTGTTCATTAAACCTATGTCATTTATGAATGTGATCACATATACTCTACTGGTTTCATAACCTTGCTACAGCTGACTCATGACGAATGACGTTACACATCTTCATTTGCAGCAATAACTCAAAAGCAAATATTGTTATGCCCCAGTAATTAATTATCGATCCCAACGCAATGCATTGCTAGCACAAAAAAATGTATTACCAGTCCCAAATAATGCTACCAGCTTAAGAGAGTTCTAAGTAATACTGATCAGCTCTGAATAATATGTCACTTGAATGATGAATTCTGAGTAATACTGAATGATGCTTTGTAATAATGCATAAATAGTATGCGCATAATTTCTGTAAATAATATTTTTGTTATAGTCTATAAATGCAATGTCAATAATTAACTCTCATTTTGAATGATGACTTCTGAATAATGCATAACAAAAATGCTTTGTAACTGGCCAATGAATGCCACTGATTACTGTAATGAGATGACCTATGATGCCAATGATTACTATAATTAGATGAATTATGTATAAATGCTATGCCAATAATTGACTCATTTTGAATGATGACTTCTGAATAATGCAAAAAAAAAATGCTTTGAAACTGGCGAATGAATGCCACTGATTACTGTAATGAGATGACCTATGATGCCAATGATTACTATAATTAGATGAATTATGTATAAATGCTATGCCAATAATTAACTCGTTTTGAATGATGACTTCTGATGGTTTGTAACTGGCCAATGAGTGCCCATGTTTTCTGTAAACAGATAATTTATGAACATTATTCTGTAATACTACATACATGGTACAGAAATGTTCAGTAACTGGGCGATGAGTGCCACCAATTACTCAAATCAGTTGTTAGACTAGTGTAATTCTCAATGAAGACTAGTATGTGACTTAATGTCCTTCACCTTCTGACCTAATTACCAGAAATTACTGCAATATCCGTTTGTCCTGTCTATCCTCATGATCATGGAGCACTATATTTGGTTTTTGAACTAATTCTACGTTGGTGTACTTTACAAGAACGTGGTGTTGACACGACATGCTGTCCACCACCTTGAGCGATGGAGATGTTATTGTGGTCCCACTAATTGGTGTACCTAGTGTACTACCAAAATGATAGCATGGAATATTATTACGACATTTCAGTGTCTTGGCTACACTGATTAATACTTCAAGGAAAAGAACTTCAGATTGTCTCACTTGATGTTGTGCTTCTATAGAAAGATATGGACTTTCAGTGCAGCTGCGTGCAACCTAAAGTGCTACAACCATGACGCAATCCTTCCCATTCATTTCCTAACTCTTGTAAAATGATAAAGACATATACAGTGCGTGTGCACTTCATTTCATTTGTTAACAAGATCAGTTGTCCTAAATATGCTAAAAACTTACACAGTGCGTGTGCACTTTATTTCACTCCATGATATGTTATGTAAGAATGCTAAAGACTTCTATAGTGCGTGTGCACTTTATTTCACTCCTTGATATGTTTATTTGTTGTAAAAATGCTAAAAGAGTTTTACAGTGCGTGTGCACTTTATGCCATTTGTACTCATTACGTATACATTTTGTGACTCCCAGATATGTTCTGTACTACAGTGCGTGTGCACTTTCGTCATTTTGTTAACATGATTTGTATTCATTGCATATACATTTTTGTGATTTGCTGATATGTTCTGAACTACAGTGCGTGTGCACTTTATGCCATTTGTACTCATTACGTATACATTTTGTGATTCCCAGATATGTTCTGTACTACAGTGCGTGTGCACTTTATTTCACTTCATGATATGTTATGTAAAAATCCTAAAGTCTTATACAGTGCGTGTGCACTTTATTTTACTCCATGATATGTAAAAATGCTAAAGACTTATACAGTGCGTGTGCACTTTATTTCACTCCATGATATGTTACGTAAAAATGCTAAAGACTTCTACAATGCGTGTGCACTTTTGTCATTTGTCAATATGATTTGTACTCATTATGTTTATTTGTTGTAAAAATGCTAAAGAGTTTTACAGTGCGTGTGCACTTTATGCCATTTGTTAATATGATTTGTACTCAGTACGTATACATTTTGTGATTCCCAGATATGTTCTGTACTACAGTGCGCGTACACTTTCGTCATTTTGTTAACGTGATTTGTATTCATTGCATATACATTTTTGTGATTTGCTGATATGTTCTGAACTACAGTGCGTGTGCACTTTTGTCATTTGTCAATATAATTTGTACTCATTATGTTTATTTGTTGTAAAAATGCTAAAGAGTTTTACAAATGGCTCAAATGGCTCTGAGCACTATGGGACGCAACTGCTGTGGTCCCCTAGAACTTAGAACTACTTAAACCTAACTAACCTAAGGACAGCACACAACACCCAGCCATTGGGAAGCGAGAACGCTACCGCACGACCACGCGATGCGGGCAAAGAGTTTTACAGTGCGTGTGCACTTTTGCTATTTGTTAATATATTTTGTACTCATTGTGTATACATTTTGTCATTGCCTGATATGTTCTGTACTCAGTGCATGTGCACTATATTTTATTTCATGTTCTGCACCTATATATATGTATATATTCTGTGATTGTAAAGTTAGTTAATTAAGAAAAATTTGTTGCTCATGGCAAGTCCAATTGACTCACCATCGCTGCCAAATTTTTGCCCCCCCCCAGTGGAGGGTTATGTAAGATGTGTGCTTTGCCGGCGATGGGCGAGGCATGACAGAATCTCTGACCAGAGAGTAGTTTATCGTTAGTTGTTGCTTGTCGCTAGTCTGCGCTTGTCTGCGCGAGTCGACAGTAGTCTGTAGTAGTCTGGTGTAGTCTGCGTGAGTCGGCGGGAGTCGGCATGTGTCGGCTGTGTGCTCTGCTCGCGACTCTGGTCAGGACTCTGGAGGATGAGTATTGTTGTAGAAGGTAAAGAAGCAGCCTTGCGCATATTTAATAATGTATGTTAATTGTAATTTAAATTGTTCCAAAAAATGCCCCCAATAATAATTTTTATAATATAAAGTAACTCTTTTAAAGAAAAACATTCATTTAATTTAAAGAATATTTCCAATGCATGATCATTCCTTCCAAGAATAAAAAAAAAAATATACGCCAGCATTGCACGAAGCTGTATGGAAAAATATCTAATTAAGAGCAGATATAATTGCAGTTTTTATTGAGGTAAGAATTTTTGCTTTTTTTATTCAGAATACAGGGCCGAAGGTCAGCGCTGCTGTCCTCATAAAATTTATCAGGTTACTGAATTTTTTCATTATTTTGGTGTTTAGGAAATTTTCTGTTTCGAACTTAACATTAAATGAGAAAAGAATTTTGTGGGAACATTAAATGTCAATGCATAACATTAAATGAGAAAAGAATTTTGTGGGAACATTAAATGTCAATGCATTTCTGCACACAGACTATAAATGGGTGCCAATTTTGTTCAGAGGTTACAGTATTTTAAATTCATTTTTTATTATTTTGTGGGGAATTTACGTATGCTTCATATTTTTAAATATAAACAATTCTTTGGGCAGGTTACACTTGGCTCATTTTCATTATTTTATTTTTTTAAAAATATCTGTGTGGGGAGGTTACAACCTGAACTATCGTTGTCGGTGTTGGTTTGCTGTCGATTCTGATAAGAACAACCCTGTCACTGAACTGTTCACAGAAACACACTCTGTACCCTACCTTCCTATTCATATCGAATCCTACTCCCGTTATACCATTTTCTGCTGCTGTTGATATTACCCTATACTCATCTGACCAGAAATCCTTGTCTTCTTCCCACTTCACTTTACTGACCCCTACTATATCTAGATTGATCCTCTGCATTTCTCTTTTCAGATTTTCTAGTTTCCCTACCTCGTTCAAGCTTCTGACATTCTATGTCCCGACTCGTAGAACGTTATCGTTTCGTTGATTATTCAATCTTTTTCTCATGGTAACCTCCCCCTTGGCAGTCCCCTCCCGGAGATCCGAATGGGGACTATTCCGGAATCTTTTGCCAATGGAGAGATCATCATGACACTTCTTCAGTTACAGGCCACATGTCCTGTGGATACACGTTACGTGCCTTAAATGCAGTGGTTTCCATTGCCTTCTGCGTCCTCATGCCGATGATCATTGCTGATTCTTCCGCCTTTAGCGGCCGTTTCCCGCCCCTATGTCAAGAGAGTGCCCTGAACTTCTGTTCGCTCCTCCGCCCTCTTTGACAAGGCCGTTGGCAGAATGAGGGGTGACTTCTTATGCCGGAAGTCTTCGGCCGCCAATGCTGATTATTAATTGAAATTTAAGCAGCGATGGGATTCGAACCTGGGATTGAAGACGTTTTGATTATGAATCATAGACGCTACCCCAACTATTAACATCTACAGCTCAGAGCTGGCAATTTGCTAAACGATCAGTTGCATTTCGTCTGTAGGCAATTTTTCGACTGCTTCAAACCCATAATGCTCGTGAAAAAACTCTCCATACGACTGTCGGTAGCCTTTGCGAGTGATTCATTTCCTGAAACTTCTATTATACAATTTTTGTGCATACAGTTTCGTTTGTCAGTTTAAGTTGTTCTAAGATACTGATGCAACTCTTGTTACGTTCTCACTATGCAGACACCTAAGCATTTTTGCTCTTGATTGTCATTATGTTTAGTAGCGTACTTATGCACTGGCATTATTACCTTTCGTACGACGCTGTACTGGAGGTTATATTAGTTTGTTTAATGCCTCATTATGCTTGTAATAACGTACCTGCGTGGAGACATAATTATTTCCGTACTATAATGTGCTAATGACCCTATAAGGGTCTCAATGTATGCTAGTTTACTTTGTCTTTTTCAACATTTTATTCTGTACTCGTTTATTCGCTGGCTGAATTTCTGTAATTCTGTTAGTAATTTCAATGTGCTTACGCTTACTGGCTGTTTATGCCGCCGAGCGTACATGTTTATCGGCGCATGCACCTCAGGATTTGATGTCCTGGTATCCACGATCTCCTCTCTCCTCCAGCTGGCTTGTAGCTCTTAACATGGTCTGGCATTTTATGTGATTGATTTTTACTGATGTGACAAGCCCTTGGTTTTAGGGGCCTAAACTTTCGCAAATGGATGTGCAGATTGTTGCCGACACGTTTCATGTGGAAACAGATCACTTTACTAACTGACCGTTCATTAATGTGAAGTTTGTAAGTACTACATTTTGTATGTTGGTATTTATCATGTTGTTTGTTTCATGCCAACATTCATTGTAGGTAGTAGTTTCTGAATGACATATGATTTTGGTCGAAGATGCTTTGATTGTAGTTTATGTTGTCGCCCTGTGAGCAGGTTTCTTGTTCTTCTAGAGAAGACGGGTTTGAATCCTTTGAAACCATGGTAAAAGTTAGTTGAAAACCACCATTTATTGCAATTGGTTCGCTGTCTTATTTACCTGCAGTTTCTTTCCAGTCCGCTTTTGTAGTCTTTTTCTAATAACGTAGGCGTCGTCGGTGCGCTAATCCCTAATCTCCCTTCAAGGTTAAGTCCTATAGGTTTTAGGTCGCCTCATGTTCCGCTTCAATTTCTTCTTACACGATCGAAGTTTTGACCCCTCTGCTGGGATGTTCTTCACGATCTTTTGAAGTCCCCAGTTAGCTAACCAAGGATATCGGAAAATCCTGAAAATATCCCAGCAGGGGGGTCGAAACCTCGATTGCGTAAGAAGATATTGCAGAGGAATATCGTATGGCTTAGAAAACTAGAAGACCTTACCTTCAACGACAACGGCAAAGAAAGTTTGTAGGTTTACTGATCCTCCTCCTTGCACTTTCACTGTCACAACATGCTCAGATAATTAGGCATCCGAGAGCTCCACACATCCGAGGGTAACACCATCTCCCGGGAGTTCTCACTTCGCAAAATTTTCATTTGGTGCCCTGAAGATCAGTGACGATGTGGTTGCCAACGCTGTAAGAAACGTTGCGAACTCGTTCTCGTCAGCTTTGAATTATCGGCAGCGTAACGACCATGGAAACGCAATCGAACTCATTCTTGATGGATCGTCGTGTGACTGATTTCTGTACAGCAACTGCACTGGAATTAATCTGCGGTAATGCTCAATGCAGAATTCTGGCACAAGAATTTTCTAGAGCTTTGGAAACCTTAGGCCACCCAACAGTCAGACCGGTTATGCGTGTTGCCTACGTAGTACCAAAGAAGGCGCACGGCAAAACACCTTCTCTTTCTCTGGCGTATGACCGGAGGATGTGAAACAAGAGTCACCGATTTTGATCAAGTTTTGCAAGGGTGTTATACACTGAAAGGAAAGAGCACATGTTTTGGCTTTTTGCTAGGCACTCCCTAGTTTATGGAAAAAAATAGAGGTCGAAACTGATGATGGAAAATCGTATTTTCAATGCAATAAATCAAAAGATCGTCTGAAAACAAACATTGTTTCTTAATATACTATGAGTACGAAATCAGTAATGTTGGATTTATTAATGCTTTTATATTTTCATGTTGTAGCTTGGGTACCTCTCATTTCACGTCAGGTCAGTGGTCGAGCGGTTGAGGCGTTAGTGTTCGATTACTGGTCGTGGAATCTTTTTTTCATTTGATATTTTAGATAATCGGAATATTTTTCTTTGTCTTTTTTTGAAATAAAACATTCGGAGAAGTGATAAATAATCAAAAAAGTACGTATAATGTACTGAAAGTTATTTTCATCCTGATGCGTAGTACAAAGGACACCTAAAGTACATTATTGCGTAATTCTAACTGATCGTCTATTCGTGAGCGTTCTCGCAAACAGTTGGGTGAAACTTATCATAGAAACAGACCAAAAAATGTTTCTCGCACGGTGCGCATAACAAAAAAGAAATCTCGCCGCTTTTACATGTTTTCCGGTATATTGTTCGTGAAAATATATCTGATACACGTTGCTAGAAACAGATCCATCAGATATCCATGTGAATGCTTACCAAGCGCATAAAAGTAAATCTTCAACGGCAGGTGTGGACAACTGGTTTTGGCCATACTACCTCCTCCCAATATATGGAAAGCAAAGAGTTTGCAGTGGAAGATGTTTACAGGCAGAGGTATCAGAACGATTTTCGCTTATAACTTTCGACTATATCATTTTAGTACAAGAGTCCCTTATCTAAAAATGTTACATTTACCTTTCTCCTTAATCCCTGAAAGTCTGTAACATCATCACGGAATCACCCTGTATGGGTTCTTGAGCCGACAAACGTAAGTAGTCTAACTTCGAATGAGATCTTTTCAAAAATGCAATTCTTAAAAATTAGATTGAATGCTCAACAGTTATTCCTACCCCCAAATTCAAACTGAAAATTATACATGGCTATTTATATTTCTCTGTACTCATGTCTCTGGATGTCTGAACCAAGAATACGAAACCACAAGCTGCTGTAACAAAGTACAAATTTAGAAATCAATTCATCATCATCATCATCATTTAAGACTAATTATGCCTTTTAGCGTTCAGTCTGGAGCATAGTCCCCCTTATAAAATTCCTCCATGATCCCCTATTCAGTGCTAACATTGGTGCCTCTACTGCTGAACCCACGAGTCTCTTGGGTAACCTTGCTTCTGCCATGCGTGTAACATGACCCCACCATCTAAGCCTGTTCGCCCTGACTGCTACATCTATAGAGTTCATTCCCAGTTTTTCTTTGATTACCTCATTGTGGACACCCTCCTGCCATTGTTTCCATCTACTAGTACCTGCAATCATCCTAGCTACTTTCATATCCGTAACCTCAACCTTATTGATAAGGTAACCTGAATCCACCCAACTTTCGCTCCCATACAACAAAGCTGGTCGAAAGATAGAACGGTGCACAGGTAACTTAGTCTTGGTACTGACTTCCTTCTTGCAGAAGAGAGTAGATCGTAGCTGAGCGCTCACTGCATTAGCTTTGCTACACCTCGCTTCCAGTTCTTTCACTATGTTGCCATCCTGTGAGAATATGCATCCTACGTACTTGAAACCGTCCACCTGTTCTAACTTTGTTCCTCCTATTTGGCACTCAATCCGTTTATATCTCTTTCCCACTGACATTACTTTTGTTTTGGAGATGCTAATCTTCTTACCATAGTCCTTACATTTCTGATCTAGCTCTGAAATATTACTTTGCAAACTTTCAGTAGAATCTGCCATCACAACTAAGTCATCCGCATATGCGAGACTGTTAATCTCACCCAGCCAGTCTATTGTTTTCAACATATGATCCATAATTAATATGAACAACAGTGGAGACAGGTTGCAGCCTTGTCTTACCCCTGAAACTACTCTGAACCATGAACTCAATTTACCGTCAACTCTAACTGCTGCCTGACTATCAATTACCTTACATTAAATTCTCTTCTATGACTTATCAAAAATCTTACTCTCTTTCCTCGTCCCAAATAATTAATCGGTAAATCAACATGTTCCACTTCCACAAACATAACTGCAGCCGTACCACTCGTCCATGCCGTACTATTCCACATGACGCACCACTGCCGACTACTGTGTCTCCTCATCTCACGATTAACAGTGTGCATCACCTCCTGCCCGCGCGTCTTGCACAGCAGAGGTGATAAAGGCAAGCCTCCAGGCAACACAACATCTCCAATGACACTGCGCGCGTATAAGATCAGACAGTAGAAAGGCGCTTACGCATTCATGACATCCAAATACTAGAGAAACGCCCATGAAATTATCTACAGTCCCCTATCCCTCCTTAAGCATAGTCACTGTGTTAGCTGGACTGCTGGTAGTGCTCTCGGATTCAAGAGTGATTAATTCCTATGATTTAACATGAATTTTTACAATCACCCTCTGCAATGCCCAACTGAGCCTGTCCATCAGCACATGAGGTCTGCCGATCTTGGTCTACAATGTGGTTGTTCCTTAACGCTTCTACTGTGAAGAAGGGTTTCCATGAGAGCGATATTTGGCCGGAGTTTGTGTAAGCATGGGCTTCCGACTGTTTTATTAACAACATTTTACACTGCAAGAGCGCATACGTAAATAAACAAGGCAAACACTTGTGCTCGATCTTCAAATTAATTGACGTCAAGAGAAACAATAATTTTTAAAAAATTGACCCGCAGCAATACGAGTAAAATAACGAAAGCTTCAGAGGGGGTACTACGTACATTCAATAGTACTTAACCTAAGATACGTATGATTCATAAGAAACATGTCCTCGGCCAGCAGAGACTAATCTTACAAGGGGCATGGAAGTGATACTACACAACAACGCTAGCTTATCAGAAAATACAGCACCACCAAACTACAGCAACACGGTAAACACACACTGGACAAGCAACACATACACTGAAGAGCCAAAGAAACTGGTATACCTGTCTCATATCATGTAGGCCCCTCGGGAGCACGCAGAAGTGCCGCAATACGACATGGCATGGACTCGACTAATGTCTGGAGTTGTGCTGCAGGGTACTGACACCATGAATCTTGCAGGGCTGTCCATAAATCCATAAGACTACGAGGGGGTTGGAGCTCTCTTCTGAACAGCACGATCGCAACTACCATATTACTATCACAAGCGGTCTTAGTTCTACAGGTACACACAAGTATCCATATACTGGCTCTATAAATCAAGGCATGGCATTACGTCCAAACGGAGCGGTTTTTCCAGACAAATACTGCAACAGTGTATATAGAAATAGATGGCTGGAGTGTATGTTATCAGACCAACGGTGCGGTTACACGTAGCCGACAATGCAACCTCGTGATACAATCACTGAATTTACAAAGTTATTCGGGTAAGGAACGTTGTATGAAACCGGTATTTGCAACTCCTTCATGCCGCCGCTAGATATTTCTGCAGTATTTGTAATGCAGTCTATCTCGATACCATGTCAGAGGTTTTACGATATATCCACTGAGTTATAGGTGGAGGCTGATTCAGAAGGATCACAAATAGTACAGTGTGTAAACTTTTAGATGGCAGACCTCTCCCTAGTCCTGAATCGATAGAAGTCGGTAAACGGTGGGAGGCTTCGGTAGGCACGCAGTTCGACTGCTGCCAACATTACGTAGCAGACTGTGTTGTACAAGGTAGCCATTGTCGTCTGCTGCGTTATTGTTTTGCGCTGTACTGTTCTGCGTGTTTTTATTGTGCAGTTGTGCTAAACATTATCAAAATGAGTGAAGAGGCAGTTGCTGGCCCATTTCGGGAGTCGCCAACAACCCCTACCGGTAGGCCTATGGTTAGAAGAAAACCAGTATCACGTAGCGATGCTCGCAAAATTATATTGCGTGTGATTGAATGCTGCGAAAGGGAAAGGGAGCAGAAAAAATTGCTTCACCCCATTTACAAATCTTCTTTTTTTTCGCCTAGGAACCTTCGTGGACGTACGGAGAACAAATCACCAAAATTTCATCGCAATCGGATGAATTGTTTGGGAATGTACAGAGGGCAGACATACATACATTCATTTTTATATATAGAGATTGACAGTTACGTTATACTGTAAGACCTGTTTAAGTATATTTAAATTTTATAATTAACTGTTTAACATTGCGGGGAATGAAATAAAAAAACAATTGCGAGCGGAGGGAATCGAACCCGTGTCCGCTGTGTGACAAGTCTTTCGGTAATCAATTGCGCTACCCATGCAACATCGTCCGTTACGCTTTTGGTGCGTTAGGAGAACATACATTCATTTTTATATATATATAGATTTTAATGTACATGACGATTTCAGTTTCGTTTACGAACAACATTTAAAGCGAGCTTTACTTCCAAGTCTTTCGTCTGCTTTCGGGTAAGCATGACGCGCAATTTGTAGTGCCAGCACTGCAACTGGTAGGCGTGCCTTGTCCCCCCCTCCACCCCAACGGCTCCTCACCCCACGCCAGCCAATGCTTGATTCCTCCTCTCCCGCACTCCCCTCACAACTAAGCCGTCTTACAGTTAACACACTGTAGATGCTGTGCTGATTGAGGTCGTAAGAAATGTACTAGCTTTCCAGATCTCTAGTGTTACGCTCTCTGGTAGAAATGCTGTCTGGGATTTGGAATTAAGTCTTTCCATTCAACCACACACCCTGCGTTGGATCCTATGGAGTCCTTTAATGATTACAGTCACTCATATTTCTGGAACTCTCATATCGTGAAACGAGTCAGCTTCTTCGAACTTATCAGCCACAGTAAAATTTTAGATAGTCCCTATCCCTTTTGCAACTGCTGCCATTTAGGCAGCTTTGCGCGTGTTATCGCTCCAATTTAGGTATGAACTGAGCAGAAGTTGAAGAGAGCCGTATCTACCACCTTCTGCATCCCGTGCAGAAACAGAGTGATCTGAGTTAGTGCGGCAGGACGTGTTTTGACCATTAGGTGGAAATGGGAACATGTTGTCGTCGCTCCGCCAACATTGTACGATTTGTAAAGTCAGCGCCAAACGCTGGGTGAACTGGGAGAAAGTCGAGGATTTTCTACTGTATTGTGCTGCATCCTTATACTACATACAAGTTCTGCTGTCCGAAGCAGATCCGTGTCCCTCAGGGCCCATTCATGTCTTTCACCCCAACATGCTATCTTCGTTATTCTGTACTATCCAACAGAGAAAAATTATCAACTATAAAAGCCCCACTAACTCCATCCGAGAGAGATTTGGGTTGGGTTGTTTTGGGGAAGGAGACCAGACAGCGAGGTCATCGGTCTCATCGGATTAGGGAAGGATGGGGAAGGAAGTCGGCCGTGCCCTTTCAGAGGAACCATCCATCCGAGAGAGAACTTGGTAAGATTTTTACTGCATCTCTCTCCTCCCATATATCGAAACGAAATACCGTTTGTGTGCTGGCATCGAGCACATGTGGCACTCCTATTAAATATGCAGGTATTGATCCAATGCGTGGACCAGCGTAAAGTTGTATCACCTATACTGTAGAAGGATGACTGTATCCCACAAATTATACTATAAATCGAAGAGAACCCCCCTTGACCATGTGTCATTGTTTGAAACATCGTTTTTTTCTGCTGTAACACGCTTTGTACACTGCCATATATTTTATTTTTTCCTGCCACGACTTCGAGGTCTGTGTCAGTTTCTAAACTGACATTAACCCGTTCTGATCCATTGGTTCTCACAGAAAACTAGATGTCATACGGTATAAGCCATTTTGCTAGTGCTGCTACCATAATACACCAGACACACTGCATGATTTTAAATAAAAGATAGTACAACGTAAGAAACTGGAAGAGTTTGGTGGCGTTGTGGAGAGCTGCCGAACTGCTGTCCGAAGGTGACTGACGACCTCTTACATTTAAACTCATCTGTCACAGTGACGGAATAGCTGATGGCCCTACGTTCCATTTCGACTGATTCCTCATATTGCATTCATGTATGTGATCACTGTTTCGGTGCAGCCATCCCCCGAAGGTGTTGCATTGTCGGCTACGTGTAACCGCACCATTGGTCTGATAATATACACTCCAGCGATGTATTTGTGTATAAAGTGTCGCAGTATTTGTCTGGAAAAACCACTTCACTTGGAAATAATGCCATGCCTTGATTTATAGAGCCAGTACATGGATACTTGTGTGTATCTGTAGAACCAAGATCGCTTGTGATAGTAATATGGTTTTTTTTAAACATATGGCTGTCTGTAAGACGATTACGCCTCTAAGACACAGGGCACCACTCGGTATCACCAGAAATCAGTTATTGGCCAAGTATTATATTTAGTAGTAGGGCATGCGTGATAGGTTCGCCTTGAGCATCAGGCTTGTAAAGTATGTGTGTGTGTTCCGGCATTAGACGGTTCAATCCCGTCTCCGGCCATCCTGATTTAGGTTTTCCGTGATTTCCCTAAATCGCTTCAGGCAAATGCCGGGATGGTTCCTTTGAAAGGGCACAGCCGATTTCCTTCCCCATCCTTCCCTCACCCGAGCTTGAGCTCCGTCTCTAATGACCTCGTTGTCGACGGGACGTTAAACACTAATATCCTCCTCCTGTTCCGGCATTGGCATAGGGAATGACTATGTCCAATTGTAAGGAAAGTATGGATTTGATGCGGAGCACTGTGACAGCAAAGGGAAGAGTATGTCAAGTCATAAGAAAGGTTTATTTCCGACACTTCGTTCATTGTAGAATGTTGTCCAATTGTGAATGCAATCGTAATATTTTATTGTAAGGTCTGTGATGAAATATAAATGTGACCAGTTTCCTAGGATGATTTGGTCTATGTGTGCTTGACGTGCAGTGCTGGTGACTTGTGGTGGGAATGACTCATGTTTCCGGCTAATGGTAGGAGCAGTCCGAATGGAGAAGACTGTTGGGTTGTAGGACTGTATCTGACTTAACCATGTCGTCCTCTAGACGGCCGAATAGCATACTAATATTTAGTATGTGTTGGACAGCTTTCATGATCGCATGGATATTTGAGAACATTCAATATGGACATGTGTTTGCACTGGACCATTATTCCTCCCATATAAATTGTTCGATTTACTACTTCTTCACATCTCCAATCTTTATTTAGTTGAGAGAACGTCGATTGTGGTGTGCACATCTAGCAGGTGAAAGACACATTTGCTGGTTCTCCAGACATGAGAAACACCTTATTTGAATTTGTAAATTATAGGAATGATTTGGAATCTGTTACATCACTGACATCGGTATTCACGAATGGAAATATCAGTTATCCTCTATTTTTCTCGGGTTTTCATGTAGGGGTCTTCACAGACAGGTAAGTTACTAGTTACTCATTGGTTTACAGCATGCTTCACCTCGCAAAATTTTCGGATTTCTAGAGATTAATTTCCAGTCTATATCTTCGGAATTATGTTGCATGGGCAATATTGCTATGCAAGCGATATTGCTATGTGCTTGATATCGAGAATTATCGCGTAAATGGTATAATATTCAGGCAAACCATATGAAATTACATATCTTCTTGTAATGCCAGAGACTGGAGACTGGTGTAGAAAACAAGCAAGCAAGCAGGTCAGGACCAGAAATGGTGACGCCTTCGTGCTGAGGGGAAACGAGCCCGTCTTTGTTCAACAGTTTGGAAAGTGACTTCGGTCCACCAATGGCGCTCTGGTCACACGTCAGAAGCTAATGACTTGTGACTGTCAGCTGTTGCAAAACATCTAGTGCTGCGAGGAATATATATATTGCTGTCGATCTTCGTGGTATATGTAAGAGTATCTGGTGGTCAATAGCTATTTGTGTGATGTAAAAGGGGCGATTTTGTATGGCGCAGAATACGAATTGTATGTATACTACATCGACACTGTACGTTATGATACATTGTCGAATTAGTAATCAGTTTAACGCTCTAATATTCAGGCTTCTGTTCTCAGTGGCAGAGCAGCATAGTTGAAACCTACGGTGCATGTTATTGTGCTGTCTGTTTTCATGGTATATGTACGAGTGTTTGGTGTTCGATAGCTATTTGCAAGATGTAAAAGGCGCAATTTTGTATGGTTCAGGAAACGAATTGTATGTTTACTATGTAAATATGGTACATGGTGATATGTTGTCAGGTTGGAGATTGGTTTCATGCTCTAATATTCAAGCTTCCATTCTCAGTGGCAGAACAGCGTAATTGAGTAAGAGTCTTTCTGTATTTGACGATCTGTATGCCACTTTTGCAGGGTTTAAGTGTCAGTGCAATAAGACAATCTGTACAATATAGTTTTGCCACTGAAACTCTCACCTGCAGAAAGAAAGAAGAAGGCAAACAGTGCTTCCACACTGGCGGCAGGTAAATTCAGTAAGAGCTAATCACAATGCTCCATTCATTCACGAGACATCCTTTGTGCCTGGACGTAGGAGCCTCTACATAGTGGCGAGAATGTTTAATGCTTCTAAGATGTATGTTGAAAGCAGGACGTCGTGATTTCCAGGAAAGGTAACACGTGACGGACGGGGTGCCTCGTTAGGACCACTAGGAGGAATGCAATCGATGTTATTCTGGGCTAGTTTCGTAAACAGGGTCTGTTAGGAAAAGAATTTCCATGGAGACAAACTGGGACATCACGAAAGCTTCTACAAATGTGAGCATTAACTATTTTTGCAACACTACAATTTCTGAGAGGTAGACTTGCCTCTTATTTACATAGCCATGTGACATCAGTATAACATTGAGAACCTTTTAGATTCTCCTGCACATGTGAGCTGCTATGCAGACATCTCCTGCTTGATGATGGACTTGCAGGTAGACGTCAGTCAGAGTAAACATGTGCATGGCCAGAGGCATCTCTGAAGTCCCTGTGCTATTCTGGGAATCATGGGAACAGATTCCCATAGTGCGACCTGTAATGTCAGTATAACATTGAAAAACTTTTAGCTGCATCTGCGAGGGTGAGTTGCTCAGCAATTAGGTATTTGCTGTACAGCAGGTAGAGAATCATTGCACCTGCCACAGTGATTATGTGACCACGTGAGCATGCAGAGACATAGACATGTAACGTCAGGATAACACTTGAAGAATTCTAACTGTATACCCGAAAATAGACGAGACTTTCACCTGGTTGCTGTAGACGGGAGCGGTGTGAGAGCAATGGCTCTCACTCTGGCGCTGGCTTGTGTCCATTGGTGGCTTGTGGCGGTGTCAGCACTTGCGTGCGTTGGAACCGCTGACATGTTGCAGCTGACTATGGATCGAAAGCGTTTCTTACATTCTATGAGTGTTTGCACAGTGCATTATTTTCGGCTGTTTAAGCGTTATGAGCGTGTTTGCAGTGCCTTTTACTTGCATTGTTTTTAGACAATTTATGAGTTGTTAGTGTATCTGTTGCATTATTTTGCGAGCAGGTCTGTAGGCTGTGCTATGCATTATTTCAGTAATTTGCAAGTGATTTGCAGGTCTGTGTGCTGTGTACTGCATTATTTGGACAGTTTATGAGTAGTGTGCATGTGTGTAAAGCGTTTTACATGCATTATTTTGACAATTTTAGAGTTGTTTGCGTGTCTGTACATCAGTGTACTGCATTATTTCGATATATTACGTGTAGTTGGCATGTCTGTAGGCTATATAGCGTGACCCCAAGCACATCAGGATGAGTGTTTTGTATCAGCGTAATAAATCGACTATGTGAAATCCACCCACAAATAAATTTTTACAAAATAATTCCTAGCAAGAGGTGGCAGTCGGACGACTTATGTTAGTGGAGGTGGCCCAAGTGACGTATTTTCCCGCCATTTTCTTAGGTTAGTGGAGGTAACCGTGTTCTGTTGCACTGTCCATCTGGAATCTGAACTTCCCGTCACTTTCTGGGGGAAGGGAGAGAAGGTGGGAGGGGAGAGGTTTAGGTTATTGGAGGTAGCCCAGTTGACCTATTTTCCCACCAAAGTTTGAACTTCTCGCCTTGAAATCATTGCTCCATTGCCGCATCTATCGACGCCATCTTGAATACATTTGGCAAGAATGCAGAGTGGTGTGACACTGGCCTTGTCCCACTACTAGGGTTCCTCCGAGCCATAATCCAAACATCACCACCTTGTTTCACTCTGAGATGCCTGGTCACTTCCCTTGTTGAGAGCCCTTCCTGGCATAAAGTGATGGGGACGCGATCTAACCGTGGTATTGACCATCTAGGTATGATTGTACTTCAGACAACATGAGCCGTGTACCTCCTTCCTGATGGAATAACTGGAACTGATTGGCTGTCGGACACCCTCTGTTTAGTAGGTGCTGCTCATGCATGGTTGTTTATATCTTTGGGCATGTTAGTGACATCTGTGAACAGTCAAAGGGACTGTGTCTGTGATATAATATCCACAGTCAATGTCTATCTTCAGGAATTCTGGGGACTGGGGCAATGCAAAACTATTTTTGATGTATCTTAACTTCTGTGGAACACATCTACAATAATGGCATCTAAGGAAAGCTACTTTCTACAGAATTTTACGAGCTCGTCTAACTACTAGGAAGGAAAGTAAATGAAAAATGAGAAAAATGGTTGATTTTGCTGTGCACTACATGCTATTTGTTCCTTCTGAAAGAAATACGTTATTACAGTAGTCGGTCTGCCAAACAAAACAAAAGTAAAATGTTTGCCGCAAGGGCATCTAATCTACTTGTGTATTGAGTAAAAAATCTTACCTAAGAAGTATTTGCTTAATGTACTCGAACTGTGTGTCAGGTAGAAGGTAAACAGTAAAGAGTTGGCTTAAAAAATTACCGCAAAACATCACGGAATAAACAGAAATCATTTAAGACAAAGTGGTGTTGACCTGCTGAAAAAACAACTGTAAAATTAAGATCATCAACACAGGTATAATCTTTCATAACCAGAGTGAACAAACAGTTATCTAGAGGCAAAAAAATCATTAGAAACATCGTGACAAATCAAATATAGCTTCCTCTCCACAATCCTGTTAACAACCTCCATTCTCAGTGCATAAGCAATCCCTTCCTCATGCAAAAAAATTACTAAGAATTACAAAGTGTGCATAGTAAGCAAATCACAAGTTCCCTAATCATATTCGCACCATCCCAAACATCATCAAAACATCGCTTAAAAACATATCACGTAAAGCCAAATAACTGTATCAAAATAAAATCTACATAACATCATGTCTCCTACCCACTACTAAAATTCCTCCAGTACGTCGTCATTCATCTACGAATCAATGTAAATGTTTCGTGACTTTGCCCAAAAATGCTGCCTTTGCCATAATACGCTGAAAACAGCGAATTCTTCAAACATTTTAACAACTCCTTCAAAGTGTAATTTTTCCTCCTATCTACGTAATTCTGTAGCTCTCAATTCGTTCGAGCAATCAATCATTCATGATAGGAAACACAGTCATAGCTTAGTCACTCAAAATGATTCTGAAATTTTACTTGTTAGAATGAAATCAGGCGATGATTCTTCTTCTCTGCAGGCTCGTGCTTTGCGGCAGTCTGCTAATCTGTACAAATAAAATGCCTCGTAATTTTGGGAGCGTTGTATAATCAGTCGGGAAACCTCAGATCAAGCGGATATTTGGCTTTGATGAAGTTTAACCTTCCGAAGAAGTAATGGAGCTCTTGGATTATTAAATGCAGGTTCGTATCCAGTCTTTCGGAAGTTCCCTTCTGATTAACAACTACGCAATATATCGATAAATATCATTAATTCTCAAATGTCAAATACACACCTTTTGTATGAAGGAGCAATCTATATATACTATTTCCCTTTTAATCGTACGGTTCGTATCAGTTATCTTCTGTGATAAATCTCAATAATCAGATTACAGCTCTTCCAAACCAAGCTCAGGCTAATCGGCACGAAGACGATCTCGGAAGCTCCCTTCTTTTTTTTTTCTAACAACCACCAGAGAGAGTCCTACAAAGAATACTTATGCGCTCATGGCATAGCTATTGTATGAACTACTTTTCGCATGGATTCTGCGAGTATGAAGATAGAAAATTAGTAAACGTCATTAAAGGGTAGAATTGTATCAGAATAATTCATGGAATATAAAGAGATATTACAAAAGAAATGTTACCTGACCTACGCAAGCGTCCAACCTCATTTACCTTTACCTCTAACTTCCACTGTATAACACTGTCTCCCTACATATACACTACTGGCAATTAAAATTGCTACTCCAAGAAGAAATGCAGATGATAAACGGGTATTCATCGGACAAATATATTATACTAGAACTGACATGTGATTACATTTTCACGCAACTTGGGTGCATAGATGCTGAGAAATCAGTACCCAGAACAACCACCTCCGGCCGAATAACGGCCTCGATAGGCCAGGGCATTGAGTCAAACAGAGCTTGGATGGCGTGTACAGGTACAGCTGCCCATTCAGCTTCAACACGATACCACAGTTCATCAAGAGTAGTGACTGGCGTATTGTGAAGAGCCAGTTACTCCGGCCACCATTGACCAGACGTTTTCAATCGGTGAGAGATCTGGAGAATGTGCTGGACAGGACAGCAGTCGAACATTTTATGTATCCCGAAAGGCCCGTACAGGACCTGCAACATGCGGTCATGCATTATCCTGCTGAAATGTAGGGTTTCACAGGGATCGAATGAAGGGTAGAGCCACGGGTCGTAACACATCTGAAATGTAACGTCTACTTTTCAATGTGCCATCAATGCGAACAAGAGGTGACGGAGACGTGTAACCAATGGCACCCCATCCCATCACGCAGGATGATACGCCAGTATGGCGATGACGAATACACGCTTCCAATGTGCGTTCACCGCGGTGTCTGTGATGCAGCGTCAAGGGTAACCGCAGCCATGGTCTCCGGGCTGATAGTCCATGCTGCTGCAAACGTCGTCGAACTGTTCGTGCAGAGATGGCTGTTGTCTTGCAAACGTCCCCATCTGTTGACTCGGGGAGCGAGACGTGGCTGCACGATCCGTTACAGCCATGCGGATAAGATGCCTGTCATCTCGACTGCTAGTGATACGAGGCCGTTGGGATCCAGCACGGGGGATCCAGCACAGCGTTCCGTATTACCCTCCTGAACCCACCGATTCCATATCCTGCTTACAGTCATTGGATGTCGACCAACGCGAGCAGCAATGTCACGATACGATAAACCGCAATCGCGATAGGCTACAATCGGACCTTTATCAAAATCGGAAACTTGATGGTAAGCATTTCTCCTCCTTACACGAGGCATCACAACAACGTTTCACCAGGCAACGCCGGTCAACAGCTGTTTGTGTATGAGAAATCGGTTGGAAACTTTCCTCACGTCAGCACGTTGTAGATATGGCAAACCTTGTCAATGCTCTGAAAAGCTAATCATTGGCATATCACAGCATCTTCTTCTTGTCGGTTAAATTTCGCGCCTGTAGCACGTCATATTCGTGATGTAGCAGTTTTAATGGCCAGTAATATAATCTTCTTCTCGTACCTGTGAAACCATTTTATTATGTGTTCATCATCTGATTCATCACCATTTCATTATATTTTGTTCTCAAAAAAATGGTTCAAATGGCTCTGAGCACTATGGGACTCAACTGCTGTGGTCATAAGTCCCCTAGAACTTAGAACCACTTAAACCTAACTAACCTAAGGCCAGCACACAACACCCAGCCGTCACGAGGCAGAGAAAATCCCTGACCCCGCGGGGAATCGAACCCGAGAACCCGGGCGTGGGAAGCGAGAACGCTACCGCACGACCACGAGATGCGGGCTTTTGTTCTCCTCTACATACTTTTAAATATAAATTGCATGACGCATGTTGTTGTTGTTATTGTGGTCTTCAGTCCTGAGGCTGGTTTGATGCAGCTGTCCATGCTACTCTAGCCTGTGCAAGTTTCTTCATCTCCCAGTACCTACTGCAGCATACATCCTTCTGAATCTGCTTAGTGTATTCATCTCTTGGTCTCCCTCTACGATTTTTACCCTCCACGCTGACCTCCAGTACTAAATTGGTGATCCCTTGATGCCTCAGAACATGTCCTACCAACCGATCCCTTCTTCTACTGAAGTTGTGCCACAAACTCCTCTTCTCCCAAATTCTATTCAATACCTCCTCATTAGTTGTGTGATCTACCCATCTAATCTTCAGCATTCTTCTGTAGCACCACGTTTCGAAAGCTTCTATTCCCTTCTTGTCTAAACTATTTATCGTCCATGTTTCACTTCCATGCAAGGCTACACTCCATACAAATACTTTCAGAAACGACTTCCTGACACTTAAACCAATACTCGATGTTAACAAATTTCTCTTCTTCAGAAACTCTTTCCTTGCCATTGCCAGTCTACATTTTATATCCTCTCTGCTTCGACCATCATCAGTTATTTTGCTCCCCAAATAGCAAACCTCCTTTACTACTTTAAGTGTCTCATTTCCTAATCTAATTCCCTCAGCATCACGCGACTTAATTGGACTACATTCCATTATCCTCGTTTTGCTTTTGTTTATGTTCATCTTATACCCTCCTTTCAAGACACTGTCCATTCCGTTCAACTGCTCTTCCAAGTCCATTGCTGTCTCTGACAGAAATACAATGTAATCGGCGAACCTCAAAGTTTTTATTTCTTCTCCATGGATTTTTATACCTATTCCGAATTCTTCTTTTGTTTCCTTTACTGCTTCCTCAATATACAGATTGAATAGCATAGGGGACAGGCTACAAGACTGCCTCAGCCCCTTCCCAACCACTGCTTCCCTTTCATGTCTCTCGACTCTTATAACTGCCATCTGGTTTCTGTACAAATTGTGAATAGTCTTTCGCTCCCTGTATTTTACCCCTGCCACCTTCAGATTTTGAAAGAGAATATTCCAGTCAACATTGTCAAAAGCTTTCTCTAAGTCTGCAAATGCTAGAAACGTAGGTTTGCCTTTCCTTAATCTGTCTTCTAAGATAAGTCGTAGGGTCAGTATTGCCTCACGTGTTCCAACACTTCTACCGAATCCAAACTGATCTTCCCCGAGGTCGGCTTCTACCAGTTCACGTAGAATTCACGTTAGTATTTTGAAGCTGTGACTTATTACACTGATGGTTCGGTAATTTTCACATCTGTCAACACCTGCTTTCTTTGGGATTGGAATTATTATATTCTTCTTGAAGTCTGAGGGAATTTCGCCTGTCTCATACATCTTGCTCACCAGATGGTAGAGTTTTGTCACGACTGGCTCTCCCAAAGCTGTCGGTAATTCTAATGGAATGTTGTCTACTCCCGGGGCCTTGTTTCGGCTTAGGTCTTTCAGTGCTCTGTCAAACTCTTCACGCAGTATCACCCATTTCATCTTCATCTACACCCTCTTCCATTTCCATAATATTGTCCTCAAGAACATCGCCCCTGTATAGATCCTCTATATACTCCTTCCACCTTTCTGCTTTCCCTTCTTTGCTTAGAACTGGGTTTCCAACTGAGCTCTTGATATTCATGGAAGTGGTTCTCTTTTCTCCAAAGGTCTCTTTAATTTTCTGTTGGCAGTATCCATCTTACCCCTAGTGAGATAATCCTCTACATCCTTACATTTGTCCTCTAGCCATTCCTGCTTAGCCATTTTGCACTTCCTGTCGATCTCTTTTTGAGACGTTTGTATTCCTTTTTTCCTTCTTCATTTACTGCATTTTTATATTTCCTCCTTTCATCAGTCGGCCGGTGTGGCCGTGCCGTTAAAGGCGCTTCAGTCTGGAACCGCGTGACCGCTACGGTCGCAGGTTCGAATCCTGCCTCGGGCATGGATGTGTGTGATGTCCTTAGGTTAGTTAGGTTTAATTAGTTCTAAGTTCTAGACTGATGACCTCAGAAGTTAAGTCGCATAGTGCTCAGAGCCATTTGAACCATCCTTTCATCAATTAAATTGAGTATCTCTTCTGTTATCCAAGGATTTCTACTAGCCCTTGTCTTTTTACCTACTTGATCCTCTGCTGCCTTCACTATTTCATCCCTCAAAGCTACCCATTCTTCTTCTACTGTTTTTCTTTCCCCCATTCCTGTCAATTGTTCCCTTATGCTCTCCCTGAAACTCTGTACAACCTCTGGTTCTTTCAGTTTATCCAGGTCCCATCTCCTTAAATTTCTACCATTTTGCAGTTTCTTCATTTTTAGTCTACAGTTCATAACCAGTAGATTGTGGTCAGAGTCCACATCTGCCCCTGGAAATGTCTTACAATTTAAAACCTGGTTCCTAAATCTCTGTCTTACCATTATATAATCTATCTGAAACCTTCTAGTATCTCCAGGGTTCTTCCATGTATACGACCTTCTTTCATGATTCTTGAACCAAGTGTTAGCTATGATTAAGTTATGCTCTGTGCAAAATTGTACCAGGCAGCTTCCTCTTTCATTTCTTAGCCCCAATACATATTCAGCTACTACGTTTCCTTCTCTTCCTTTTCCTACTCTCGAATTCCAGTCACCCATGACTATTAAATTTTCGTCTCCCTTCACTACCTGAATAATTTCTTTTATCTCATCATACATTTCATCAATTTCTTCATCATCTGCAGAGCTCGTTGGCATATAAACTTGTACTACTGTAGCAGGCGTGGGCTACGTGTCTATCTTGGCCACAATAATGCGTTCACTATGCTGTTTGTAGTAGCTTACCCGCACTCCTATTTTCCTATTCATTATTAAAGCTACTCCTGCATTACCCCTATTTGGTTTTGTATTTATAACCCTGTATTCACCTGACCAAAAGTCTTGTTCCTCCTGCCACCGAACTTCACTAATTCCCACTAGATCTAAATTTAACCTATCCATTTCATTTTTTAAATTTTCCAACCTACCTGCCCTATAAAGGAATCTGACATTCTACGCTCCGATCCGTAGAACACCAGTTTTCTTTCTCCTGATAACGACTTCCTCTTGGGTAGTCCCCGCCCGGAGATCCGAATGGGGGACTATTTTACCTCCGGGATATTTTACCCAAGAGGACGCCATCATCATTTAACCATACAGTAAAGCTGCATGCCCTCGGGAAAAATGACGGATGTAGTTTCTCCTTGCTTTCAGCCGTTCGCAGTACCAGCACAGCAAGGCAGTTTTGGTTAGTGTTACAAGGCCAGATCAGTCAATGATCCAGACTGTTGCGCCTTCAACTACTGAAAAGGCTGCTGCCCCTCTTCAGGAACCACACGTTTGTCTGGCCTCTCAACAGATACCCCTCCGTTGTGGTTGCACCTACAGTACGGCTATCTGTATCGTTGAGGCACGCAAGCCTCTCCACCAACGGCAAGGTCCATGGTTCATGGGGAGGGGCATGACGCATTATGTGTGAAATAAGTAAATTAATCGAGACATCCATATGAGGTAGAAATACAAGAAATTGTTCACTTTGCTTAGTCAAAGAAATCAAAATCTACTCTCTAAGTTTTATCTCTATTAATGAATGGAATAGTGCAATGTCTACCAACAAAAACATTGTGCGATTTCACTTGAAATTCGTAAAGAAGTCTCCTAATGGTTCCCGGAATGTTGTCAAATATATGAGCATGCGTTTGAAAAGTCTGCTGTAATTGTTGTTTGTCGTGGTCAGATGTGGCACTGTAAGTGTCTACTTTGGTCTGTATTAGCTCTCAAATGTTTGATGGCGATTCGTTATCTTTACTTGCATAAGGAAAATCTGTGTTATTTAATTGTGTTGTTTACGAATCAGTGCTTTTGTTTGAAATTGAGAAACGTTGTCTGTTCAAGTCCTGTACTTCTCTTGATAAGCTTTGTTCAAAGTTTAATGAAATTTGAGCATCGTTGTTGTATAGCGATATGCAAGAACTGTTGAAATCCAATACTGCTTTGTGTTGTTCAGGAAATCGATACCCAGTATTGCTTCTGTTGTAGGTGAAGGTACGGTCAGAAAGTTTGCGAAAAAAGTGTGACCTTGTACCATTAATTCCAGATGAGTTTGTGATTTGACATCAAGTCCTTTTCTTGCAACAGTGCCTTTTATTTGAATTTTGTGTAAAGATAAATTAGGACTTTGTCTGAATCAGATTTATTGAGTGCAGGATCGCTGATAACTGTGACTGGAGAGTCTCAGTCTGAAACTGCAACTTTCGAGACTGGATTTCATTGTGGAAACCATTAAAAGTACCTCGCATTAAAGTTCGTGGTAAATTTCGAGCTTGTGTAAAACTTCGTCAGTATTAGGGGTTTTACGTCCTTTTAAATTTGAAACAGTTTTTCGCTGCTCCTGCAGCAATGTTCTGACCTGTTTTGTGTACCATGTGGGACCAGAACCATCTTTTATTAATTTATTTGGTATGTATCACTCAATTACCGTCGATACCGTTTCTTTGAAGCCGAGATACATCTGGTCTACGCTTTTTTAGTGAGATTGGAAGGAGTAGAACCGTGTCTTAGGAAGGCGTCAGACGAATTTTTGTCTGATTTTTTTTAATAGATGTATTTTGCGTTTATCTTTGGCGTGTTTGGATCGTACGATATTCAGTCTAGCTACAAAATCCTCGTGGTCACTAATCCCTTATCGATCATGATGCTCCCTATTTGCTCAGGATTATTTGTTGCTAAGAGGTCAAGGTCAAGTATGTTTTCGCAACCATTCACACTTCGAGTGGGCTCCTGAAATAATTGTTCAACATAATTTTCTGAGAAGGCAATCAGTACAATTTCGGACGACAATTTATGCTTACCGACGGCTTTAAACATGTATTTTCAACTACATATTGAGCACAGACGAAGGTCACCAACTACACAGTTCAAAAACTTTGGGGGAACATGTGTGTCAACGTCCGGTATGTTACGTCAATTTTGATACAGGCGATACAAATGGTCTTGTTGCATGACTCGAGGTCTTCGCGTCGACAATTAAAATCATTCGCCATCTATTGGCTGTGTTATGCATTACGATGTAAGGTGACCCCTCAGAAGGAAGTGAGAACCGATGACCCAATGTTTTCTAGTAAGGCACACAGATGTCAGTTGTCATTTGTGGACGTTGTGTTCAACTAAGTACACGCAGTACGACATCTTACTGCAATGCAAGTTGCAAGAGCGGTTTGTTTGATCCAGAGAGGATGGACTTCCGGTTGTGTTGGTGCAGGTGTCAATGTCTCTCCACGTGTCATCTATAGGTTGTGGACACGCTACAGGGAGACAGGTCGGTACAAAAGGCGAGTCGGACAAGATTTTCGCTGTGTTTGGTCTGGCTATAGTACACGGGTTGCGAGAAAGGTCCTTACGACCCAGACGTCTTGTTCGTGTATCCCGCTTGACATAACATCATCTTGCAGCTCGCCTTCAGTTCTGCCGATCTCGTGTCAACTCGCAACTTCGTCACTGGCAAAGATGTTATTCACATACTAGTCCAGATATCCTCTGACGCTAGGTGATGGCAGTGTTCGTGTGCGGAGACTCGTGGTGAGCAGAAGTTGCCAAATGTTGTCTGGTTCGTTGATGTTGAGGAGATACTTCAGTGTTGACAGCCATGGTCGCCTTACCGCGTGGCAGTACATCGAACAGATCCTGTGGGCCATGTGGTGGCTGCTGCATACTATGGTGGCCCTGTGATCCTTCCAACGCTAAGGCCCGTGGGGCAGGCGTCAACAGGGACGTCTTGCGAAGTCTGGACATGGAAGTAATGGAATGGCCAGTGGCGAGTTCCGACCTAATCCCCATCCTTCATATGTGGGACATGCTTGACAGACATGTTCGTGGTGGTCTTTTTCCACCACAGACTGTTCAAGAAGTCTCATGGGCTCTCATTGAAGAATGGGAAGGTATACATGGCACAACTTGACCAGAAGAAGGGATCGGTTGGTAGGACATGTTCTGAGGCATCAAGGGATCACCAATTTAGTATTGCAGGGCAGCGTTGAGGGTAAAAATCGTAGAGGGAGACTAAGAGGTGAATACACTAACCAGATTCAGAAGGATGTAGGTTGCAGTAGGTACTGGGAGATGAAGAATCTTGCACAGGATAGAGTAGCATGGAAAGCTGCATCAAACCAGTCTCAGGACTGAAGACCACAACAACAACAACATACATGGAAAGACCTCAGTAGGCGTATGTGGAGCGTGCCACGTAAATGTCAGGCAGTCACAAAGGCACGAGGGCATGCATGTTATTGTAGTTATTAAAGTCCAATCAAAAGCGCCGATGATGACGGGATGAAAGTTTTTTTCCATTTTGTTTTCGACACTTGTCGATCATTCAGTTCTTTTTATGTAAACGAACGAGGATGTAATGATGTTTTGTTCTGTACTTTATTGATGAAAGGTGAAGGTGTAATGTTGTTACATATCGAGTTCTCAATTATTGCTCAGTGGAGTATGGCAGACGCCCAAAGTCATGTTTCCCTAGTTCTTCTGAGCAGTGTGTAATTGTATGCCTGGGGTACCTATTTGAAACGAGACTCAAGTTTTCTGTGAACTGTTCAGCAACTATCTCATCCGAGTCGAGGGTTGGTAAAAGGAACCAATTACACATTTATTTCGGTTGTCAAGTATAGCCTCGACCCGTACTAATTCACATGGACTTTCTACTTTGATTTCACTACAAGGTTAACTAATTCTGACAGAGAGTAGAAGCCACCCGCTATTACAGCGGCATGATCAGGAAAGTTACTAATGATATTCTGTAAGTGCTCACTGAAGTGCTCTACCTCTACAGCTCCTGACCCAGGTGGTCTAGAAAATAATTTCCGAAATGCCCTGTGTTATTATTTTGTGACTTTTCCGTATTTCTAAGTCCCTCTTCCCGTGTTGGAGCGCGTGTCTCCTCTGAAATATGTAATTCTTGTATTACCTGTGTCAGCTGATCTTGTACTTCCCGGATTTCTCTTTTGTACTGTGTATTGATTTTGATTTTGTTTGAATTTTCTAATTTGTTCATAATTCCAAAAACTTTGTGAGTGCACAAGTGGTGGTTTATGGGCTTGGTATATTGTCCGCAAGACTCTACGATGGTGATTGTGCACCTGCACATTCGCAACAGATGGCTACTGGCGGTCTCTACAAGGACTGCAGTGGGTCTGCACCTCTGGTAGCCCAACAATACCATACTCTCTACCAGGACTACAGTGGGTCTGCTCTGTGATGACCTACCTATCAATATTCTTCAAAACTTCGACTGACTCTGCTGTGGATTTGCTCTGTTGTGGCCCATTACCTGTCTGCATGTCAAGAGTCAGCATTATCTTTCTGTTGGAAGGACAGCACTACTTCTTCATGACTACATGGGAATCCACTACTTCCGTGTCCATTTTCTTTTACTAATCAGGCTTTGTGAGAAAAAAACTGTAATTACTATTGTGATAAATGATCAAGACTGTCTTTATGGACTGTGAGAATATTTTAGCTTTTGAACAACAGTGTATCAATAAGTGTGTGCATTTAATATCTTTGTTATTGTAATTATGAAATTTTTTTTCAAATATGTATTGGCCACTGCCGAAAACAATTTGTAAAATTTTTTGTGGGGAGCATGGGGGCTATGTAAGTAGGCTGTTTAGGTTTTTATGTTGGTAACGCCATGTAGCGCTCTATATGAAAATCACTGACTGTGCTGTGTGCAGCCTGTGGCTGGTTTGCATTGTTGGAATTTGCTATTGTAGTGTTGGGCAGTTGGCTGTTAACAGCGCGTAGCGTTGCGCAGTTGGAGGTGAGCCGCCAGCAGTGGTGGATGTGGGGAGAGAGAGAGATGGCGGAGTTTTGAGAGCGGATGATCTGGACGTGTGTCCATCAAAGACAGTAACTTTGTAAGACTAGATGTTATATATATATATATATATATATATATATATAATGACTTTTGAACACTATTGAGGTAAATACATTGTTTGTTCTCTATCAAAATCTTTCATTTGCTAACTATGCCCATCAGTAGTTAGTGCCTTCAGTAGTTAGAATCTTTTATTTAGCTGGCAGTATTGGCGCTCAGTGTACTGCAGTAGTTCGAGTAACGAAGATTTTTGTGAGGTAAGTGATTCATGGAAGTTATAGGTTATTGTTAGGCAGGGCCATTCTTTTGTAGGGATTGTTGAAAGTCAGATTGCATTGCGCTAGAAATATTGTGTGTCAGTTTAGTGTTGATCAGAATAAGTAAAGAGAGAAATGTCTGAGTACGTTCAGTTCTGCTCAGCTGTTTGAAAATCAAATAACGTAAGGGTTTTATTAGCTCAATCATTCATAAATTTTTCTAAGGGGTCGTTTCAGTGGATCTGTCAGCGGCCGACCGCGTTCTACGAAACAGGAATTGATCGTCTCTTATCCCAGTAGGATAAATGTCTTAAAGCGTGTTGTGATTACTTTCGAACCATTCCATGGTCGCGTTGTGGCGTAAGTGGCTGCCACTCGTACTTCCAAGCGTCACTTCTGTGTTGTTTCAAGAATCGCTACACTAAGGTGTTAACGCGTTCTATTTAGGTACGTCTCCTATGTGGGCTACTCTCTTCGTAATGCTGATCTTCAGTTAGAGCCCAAGAGCTTCCCAAGTTCCACGATACAGGAGGCTGGTTGTTGCGACGGCGATGAACAGTTTTCCTTGGAATGGTTGTGGAAGCTGCTGTTTTCATTGCGTCGATAAACCAGACATACCATACATCTAGCGTGAGGAGCGAACTAATAATTTACTGTTTGATCCGTTTCTGACTCAAAGCGATCAGGATAAAACAAAGGCCTGATACCATGGAATGTTCCTAGACTCCCCAGTCACTTATCATTTCTAATTTCCTATTCAACTAATGCCCTGTGGACTCTGTACCGATGGCAGGGTTCTGCTCTGATGGTATCTACTTCTCAGATGTGACGTATGACATGTCAGAGTTGATCTAATTTCTCATGAATCTTTATTATCCTGACTTTATGGACCTGAATTTGATTATTTCTACAAGAGGTTCCAAACTGACCTCCTCATTCAGAGTTCAGATGCACGTGTATCGTGAAGCCCTAATTATGTACCGAAATACTAGGTGTGACGCATTTGAGTTTTCCTAGCGAGGCCCCATGATGTGCTGGCAAAAACGATTTTCGATAGTACAGTTGCCTTGTAGGGTCTAACGTTTCTTAAGATGTTGAGGTTCCTACTGCGGAATACTGGGATCAGTTCCGCTCTGTACCGGAAGCTTTAGGTCCTGCACGTGTCTATGGAAAAAATGCGTGTCCATTGTGACTCCCAGATACTTGGCAGTTGAGCTCCATGTTATCCCTTGCCCCTGGACAACAATTTTCTGTCTAGTTGCGATCGTCTTTTGGTAAAGTATATTGCCATTGTTTTGGCCATGTTAATTTTAATCTTGTTATGTCTGCACCACTCAGTGGTGAGATCCAGTTGTGTCTGTAATCTTATGATGTTGTCGCTATGTTGGCGCTTACTCGTATAATACGCAGTGTCAACAGTGAACTGTGCCAGTTGAACGTTTGCAATCGTCGGCATGTCGTTGACGTGGACTGTAAAAAAGAGTGGTGACAAGACTGAGTCTTGTGGAATTCCGGTCTGTAGGAGTTTGACCTCCGAACTGATGCCTTCAGTTTGCACTTGCATTTTTTTTGCTTGTCTGGGGGTCATTGTTTGGTCTCTCATCTTCTGTAACAGGTTCTCACGCCAGACCTTATCATAGACCTGTTCCACGTCTAGAAAAACAGCAGTGGTCGAGGTTGTCGTATTTAAATTCTTCGTGACATGTTCCATAATTCTCAACACTTCGCCGAAATCTTCAGCCGGAAGTTATACTACTCTGTTCGGATCATCTAATCTTGAGTTAACATGTCCTGTTGTTTGTCCTTGATTCTTTCGGAAGTTTTTTTGAAGACTGCTCGGTAAACTGATCGGTCTGCGGTTTGCAGATTGCGTTAAGTCTTTCTCTGGTTTTGGAGTAGGAATGACGTGTGGCAAACGCCGTTTGTATGGGAAAAAGCAGTTGAGCAAGTAGCTGTTGTAAATTCTAGTCAATAGGACGAGTGGTTTTACCACTCAAGTCGCGGAGCGTGACTCATATCCTGGTGCAGGTACTATGGTTCACGTTATTTATTCCATTTGATGCGTGACGTGGAGAATAGTTCCACCCTGCCGGCGACCTCTGCAGCAGGCCCCTAGAATTGCTGGCGGATTCGCTTCGCCTGACGGGTCCGCCCTCCTGTGTAGCATGCGTTGCTTCAGGTAACTCTAGCTTGCAGGAGTTGCAACAAAGTCACGACAGTGAAGACTACTGGTTTCTACTGCACCTTGGCGTGTAACTAAGAATCCACTAAAGATAGACTTTCTTATCAGCTCATGACCATTATTCTTTTGTGTTACTGAATGGACTATCTGTCCATGGCGAAATGCTGATCATTCCATTGGGCGTATTTGACGTAAAGCAGTACGAGGCTGTACAATATGTACACTGTCACTTTGGTGAGCACCTGGCTTTGCTCTGAAGCAACTGTAGCACTGCCTGACAACAACAATGTATGATGACACATGGAAATGCACCTCGTCAATAACAACACAAGCTAGTAAACCATGTGAATGCCTGTAAGAACGTCTCAATAATACGTTTGGTTACTGTGTTCCTTTGAATCGTTCTACAATTGCAACTGTGCTCGTAAAGGGTACGTCCTGTACCAGTGTCATCGCCCCTTTCCTGTTCCAGTCGTTCATGGCGCGTGAAAAGAACGACTGTTGCTAGACCTCCATGTGAGATTGAATCTCTCTCATGTTACCTACATGATCTTTTTGTGAAATATGCTGGGGACACATTCAAGTATTTGTATGTCTGTGGAGAAATGGCAGCCCATTCTTCTTCAATAGTTGAAACCAGAGATGTTAGTAATATTGGATATTCCGGTCTGGAATCAAGTCGACGTTCTAACTCATCCCAAAGCTATTCTATTGGGTTCGTATCGGAACTATGGGCAGGCCAGTACATTCCTGAAAGCAACTGTTCACAAATGATTGCGTCACAGACACAGCTTTATGACAGTACACTGTCGTGCTGATACAAACAGCCGTCGTCTCCTAACTGTTCCTCTGCTGCTGTACCCTATTGTTCTGAACTCCGGAAAGTTATCTTAATAACAATAATCTGACTGTTGTTATTTATTAAAGGGTTTACTTGCTGGCAACGTAATCTATCTCTAACCTTACGTGCAGAGTACACAGGGCATTAGTTAAATACGAAATTAGAAATGAGACGCGACAAATAACGAAACAAACCATCAGAGGAGAGAGTTATGGACCCGTCGCCTTTACAAGTCTTCCCGAAGTGCAGTAAAGAAAGTGGTGAAAACTAAACCTTACCCTGTCATCGAGAAGTGGAGATCGCTGAAAAAGCGATGAGGCTTCAAAAAAGAGAAAAAGAAATAAAAAATAAAAAAAATTAAGTGGCAGAGTGTTTTCGAGAGTGAGTTACTGCGAGAGTTCCAGTTCCAGTCGCCGACACAGCTACCGCTCTAGTTCATAGCAGCTCACCTATCCGAAGAAGGTTTCGCCACTCTTTGACAACTCATGACAATGTCACGAAAATGCCTAAGCTGGATAGAAGACTTTAATGTCCAGCAATTGGACTTATCCTCAGAGCTAATGATGCAGAAGTATCTCTTTGAGTGTTTGTGTTTCATTGAATGAATGTGTGTTTTGGAAATAGAACAGTAGGCTTTTCAGTAATTGTCTCAACATGTTATGTCTTGTTGGGAGCGGCACCCCTGTTTACACTGACATCAGTGGCATGTCGGTGTTTTTTTGTCAACATACACGTTGACGACGAAGTGTAGCTACTCTATTCATTACTTAACCACTCTGAACATCACGACGAGCAGGGCGATGCCAGCTGACACATTGTCGACAACAGCTGTCAGGAATGCAGCGACCAAAGCTTGCATTCAACCGCTCCGGAAGCGACAGCAGGGGCGCGCCCTTGCGAGTGCCGCAAGCCGAGGTCGAGAATCGACAGCGGGAAGGTGAGGGGGTGGGAGTGGTGGTGGTGGGGGAAGTGGGGGGGGGGGTGCACACGGCGCCAGGTATCTGTAAAACAATGAATGTGCTACCAAACGTTTGTCAGCATCTATACCGACTCTCCAAAACTTTATTATCCCCTATTTGTTGGATATTCACATTCTAAAATCCCACAGGAGATGGTCCAAACTACCGCTAAGTTCGGATCTCGTTACAGATAAAACTCTGAATCACAATAACAGCATCCGATTGACGACAGCTTTAATATGTCAGGCTGTGCAACCCCAGCTGGATTAAAAGGCCATCCTACTTTTTCGAGATAGAATCGTCCAAATTTGCAATTCCTTGAATGGGACTTTAATCATCCAGTAGAATGCACCGCCATTGAAATCTAAAGAAGAAAGTCCTCGTGTTTCATATAGTATTCGTCCACCGATTCCAGCGGTTGTGGAGATATGGCCCAAGCCTAACACTCAGATTAGATTCTCCAGATAGAACATAATTCGAGAAGATGGTATTTATATGAACAGTAGTACCGCCCTAGCCATCCATGACACAAACCCATCTCGTCAACGGACTATGTTCATATACTCAGTTCGAACATCTTGCGTTACCTCGAGGAGAACGATTTATTAACACATAGTCAGCAGGGATGCAGAAAATTTCGTTCACGTGAAACACAACTAGCTCTTTATACTCAAGAAGTGACGAGTGCTATCGACAAGGGTTGTCAAATAGAGTCCATATTTTTACTTTTCCATAAGATTTTTGACACTGTTCCTCACAAATAACTTCTAATCATATTGCTTGCTTATGGGGTATCGTGTCATTTGTGCGACTAGATTCGTGATTTCCTATGAGAAATCTCACTTTCGTAGAATCTGACGGAAAGTCATCGAGGAAAACAGAAGTGATATCCGCCGTTCCCTAAGGAAGTGTTGTAAGCCCTTGCTGTTCCCAATCTATACATATATGATTTAGGAGCCAATCTGAGCAGCCCTCTTAAATTCTTTGCAGATGATTCTGTCATTTACGACAAACTGCTGGAAACCGAATCCACTGCAAAATATTTATGTATCTACCAAGAGCGACCTTCAGTGATATGACCACATAAAAGAAAAGGAAAAGCGGGCCCCAGACTGAGATTCATCGGAAGAATCTTACGAAAATGTCATTCATAGGCGAAGGAAGCGGCTTATAAGGTGCTTGTTCGACCAATTTTTGAGTATTATCCATGATTCTGGGACCGACCAAGTAGGACTGATAGAAGAGATTGAGAAAATCCAACGAAAAACGGCGCGTTTCTTCACGGTATCGCATAGCGGGCGCGATATCGTTGCAGAGATATTTAACAAACTCCATTGGCAGACGCTACAAGAGAGGCATTGCGCACCACGGAGAGGTTTACCACTAATTCGAAGAGAGTACTTTCCTCCACATACATCTCATGAAATCACCACGACGACAAAATTCGAGAAATTAGAGCTACTATAGAGGCTTACTGACAATCATTTTCCCCACGCACCATTCGCGAGTGGAACATGGTAGAGGGGATCTGTTAGTCGTACCAGAAGTATCTTCCACCATACACCCTCAAGTGACTTGCGGGGTACTTATATAGATATAGAAACAGATATCCAACTCCACAGTTATAGCTGATGGTTACTTCTATCTATCGTCGATATGTTGGTGAAAATATATGTTTAAAGTTGGTGGCAAGAATAAAATATCGTACTAGATGCGTTGTCAGAAAATTATTTTGAACAATTAGTTCAGGAACCCACTCGAAGTGTAAATGGTTGCAAAACATGCTTGAATCTTAGCAACAAATAATCTTTAGAAAATAGGGAACATCTTGACGTTTACAGGAATTAGTAACCACAACGTCGTTGTAGGGAGACTGAACAGTGTAACATCCAAATCCACCAAAAACAATCGCAAAACACATCTGTTTAGAAATAAAAAGGCAGATAAAAGTTCACTCGATGTCTTCTGAAGAAACAGTCAACACTCCTTCCAAACTATATAAGTGTAAACCAGATGAATCTTAAATACAAAGAAACAGTATCGGTAGCAGTTTAACGATTTTTATCGAATAAATTAATAAAGGATAGTACTGATCCCCTATGGTACACAAAAAAGGTCAGAATACTGTTACACAAGTAACAAAAAAGCATGCTCAATTCAAAATAATACAAAATCTTCAAGATGGCCACGTTTTTCTGAAGCTAAAAAATTAGTGCGGGATTCAGTGCGGGATCATACAATGAAGGCTTTTACGACCGGATGTTTCAACTGCTGAGAATTCTTCTGGGTTGTTTGACCGTGGTCCATGAAACTCTTCTATCCCTGACGTTTCGTCCAAGGCTGCGTTGGACATCTTCGGAGGTACTCAGCACAACCAGGAATACCTCCGAAGATATCCAACGCTGCCTTGGACGAAATGTCAGGGATAGAAGATTTCCATGGACCACAGCCATACAACCCGGCAGATTTCTCAGCAGCTCAGAGCGGGATACTTTTAATAGCTTCTGCAACGAAACTCTGTCTCTAAATCTGGCAGAAAATCCACCAGATTCTGGTCTTGAGTAAAATACACCAACGGCAAGACACAACCAATACATTCAATCCGTGATATCAATGGAAATATTATCGGGGTGACAGTGTCAGTAAGCAGAAATTTTCTGAGGTTTCTTCACCAAAGAAGAAAATGTAAATATTCCAAATTTCGATTCAAGAATAGTTACCAACAAGAGTAACATCGAAGTAGATATCCTCGGCGTGGAGAAGCAGCTAAAGTCACTTAATAAAAACAAGGCCTCTAGTCTACATCGTATACCAGTCACATTGCTTACAGAGAATGCTGATACAGCAGCACCATACTTAGAAATCATATACAACCGCTCCAATGGCTATAGATCTTTACCTAGAGACTGCAAAGTTGCCCACGTGACACCAATATTCAAGGAAGGAAATAGGAGTAATCCGCCGGATTACCCAACCATATCATTGACGTCGATTTGCAGTAGAGTTTTGGAATATATGCTGTGTTAGAACATTATGAAATATCTAGGAAAAAACGATTTATTGACACATAGTCAGCAGGATCCAGAAAATTTCGTTCATGTGAAACTAGCTATTTATACTCATGAAGTGATGAGTGTTATCGACAAGGGTTGTCAAATAGATTCCACATTTTTAGATTTCCAGAAGGTTTTTGACACCGTTTCCCACAAGCGATGTCTAATCATATTGCGTGTCTATGGAGTATCGTCTCAGTTGCGCGAATGGATTCGTGATTTCCTATGAGAAAGTTCGCTTTACGTAGTAACTGATGGAAAGTCATAGAGTAAAACAAAAGTGATATCCGGCGTTCCCTAAGGAAGTGTTATAGGCCCTTGCTGTTCCTATTCTATATAAATGATTGAGAAGACAATCTGAGCAGCCCTCTTAGACTGTTTGCAGATGATACTGTCATTTACCGTCTTGTAAAGTTATCACGTAACCAAAACCAACACCAAAATGATTTATACAAGATACCTGTAAGGTGGCAGAAGTGTCAATTCACTCTAAACAATGGAAAGTGTGAAGTCATCCACATGCGTACTAAAAGGAATCTGCTAAATTTCACTTGCAAGATAAAACACATAATTCTAAAGGCTGTAAAGTCAACTAAATACTTAGGGATTACAATTACGAACAACGTAAATTGGAGCAGTCATATAGATAATGTTGTTGGGAGAGCAAACCAAAGACTGCGATTTATTGGCAGATTAAATAGGAAATGCAATAAGTATATTATAGAGACTGCTTACACAACACGTTTGCGTGCCCTTCTGGAGTACTGCTGTGCGGTGTGGGATCCGCAACAGATAGGACAGACGGACATCATCGAAAAAGTTCAAAAAAAGACAGCTCGGTTTGTATTATGAAGGAAGAGGAGAATGCCATGGATATGAAATGCGAATACAGTGGTGACAATCATTAAAAGAAAGGCGTTTTTCGTTGCTGCTGGATGTCCTCATGAAATTTCAATAGCCAACTCTCTCCTCAGAATGTAAAAGTGTTTTGTTGGTGCCAAGCTACGTAGTGAGGAATGATAATCGTAATAAAATAAAGGAAATTACAGCTCGCACGGGAAGAGTTAGGTGTTCGTTTTTCTCGCGCGCTGTACGAGCGTGGAACGGCAGCGAAGTAGCTTGTAGGTCGTTCGATGAATACTCCGCCAGGAACTTAATTGTCAATTGGAGAGTAATAATGTAGTTGTAGCTGCAGAGGAGGACGAACCCTTTTAAAAAGTACTTTCACTTTATCTGTTTATTGTGAATTGTACAACTTGTACTTGTGCTTGCTTTTAATTTTGATTTTGCTTCCTGAGGAGTACTACTCTCAAGAAAACAAGAATCAATTATCCTTACCAGTTATTCATTATTTACAAAGTAATATAACACGGCATGGGAAAGTGTTGGACCTAGAGGATAGTGTACCTAGGAACATTTGTTTTTTGGTCAGTGCTTCAATCTGGTGATGGATTTTAGAATCACTTAAAGTAACGCGCTCTAGAGGCCGCCATAAGCAGTTAGCGCATTTTTCTACAGTTTTTGTTGCTGGTAGGCATGAGGTTGTGCTTTGCACATGATTTGTAAACATTCCAAGCTCTGCACATTTAAGTGGTGTGTAATATATTGCAGATATTTGGAATATATTAAATCTTCATTTACAGAATTTCATGGCAAGGAAAGTTCTATATATTTTTAAAACTAGTTATATAGCATGTGAACAGTAAAACTATACTTCGACAGTTGTATGTCAGTTTTTACCTTGAAACAGAAGTTCTTTTACCACGGAGCACTGAATAATCGCAAATGAACTGAGTTTTGTTAATGTCTTAACAGGTTCCCTTGTTTTGAAAATGGAAATTTGTGTTGGTTTCCAATAATTTCACTTTCAAAATGTATTTAACTCGTAATGGTTTTTGATAATACTCGCGTTTTATTTTATTCCACTTAATGATTATTGGTGTGTAGTAGAGTAATAATGTAACTGGTAGACGGCTAAATACAGTATTGACAAGATTTTCTCGATTGCAACGCTTTTAAATTTCAATGTAATAATGTAATATTCGTTTTTATGTACACGACCATATTGTATGTTGGAAATGATTTTACGTTTGGGAAGTCCTTAATTTTCTGGAGTAATTTCAGAAAAAGACTGCCGCACATAGAAAGTGATTGCCACATTTAGGAGTGGAATGAGAAAATATATTAAACTTCTACAGTATTATCAATAGTAAGACTAGAGACGCCACGAGGGACAGTGTACTAGGTAGGCAACCCGCATGGAGCCGCCAACGTCATTTCAGCTCCGTGTTGCGCAATGATACGCAATCGAGCTACGTGGGGCGTGGACCTACTGAGGCTACTCAAGGTCACGGAGACATATGCAGCCCAGACAGCTGCAGTGCCCTTATCATTTTCTTCCCTTAAAACTAAAGTCTTCTGTAATATCATATCCCTTCATTAAAAAATGTACAGCTTGTGCTGGAACAACTTTGCTCCAATTCCTGGTGGAAACTATGAGAGTACATGGAATTGATAAGTCGATACCCGATAGACCTTGTTGGCAAACGCAGATATGTGAAACGCCCTCTACACAATCATGTCCCTTTCATTAAAACTCTCAATGAGAATTAATAATAAAGCTATGAAAGGAACCACCAAAAACCTGTCTCTCTCCAGGTTCCCATGTTTTTGAAGTTTGTAAGTTTTCATTTAATATATTTCATATTAGTGCAGTTGGACGTGGTAATGGATGGCTTACTGTTACTGTGATTCGCTGTATTACTGATTCACTCCCTGGGCTTGAGAGTTGAATGAAAGAGATTTGATTGCATATAAGACGTTTCACATATCTGAGTCTGCTACCCTATTGCGCCTCTGATAGTTTCCACCAGGAATCACAGGAAAGTTGATCCAGCAGAAGCTGTTCATTTTTGGATGAAGGGACATGGTATTATAGAAGACTATAAAATCCCTGGAGATATAGCACTATAATGTCATTATTAGCAAATATTTAGCTTTAAGGAGAAAACAATTATGAATTACATTGAAATCTAATGAAGAAATCACTTGTGCTTCGTACGACATTTGTACATTGATTTTGGCGATTGTGGGGATATGGCCCAGACTAGATTCTCCAGATAGAACATAATTCGAGAAGATTGTATTTGTATGAATAGACATAGTCATCCGTGACATGAAACCATCTCGTCAACGGACTATGTATGCTATGATCGCCACCCCAGCTCGTAGGAGCATAGATAAAACTATCAGATGGATTATATCAGATCATTTTACTACCCCCCCTGTCCCCCCCCTCACGATATTTGCCATATGAAATGACACTTACAAGAAATCTAGCCACATTACATAATTTGTGGGGATGTTAATACACTTGCTACAGCCTGGGCTGCAATGCAAAAGACTGCAACAAGGCGAATATTCTTTCAATAATGGAAAACCCTCATACTGATAACTGACCTCTCGCCCACAATGATATCTTCACCCTATTCTGAAAAACTCAACTGTTGATTTCTTCCTCTGTTCTGATATGTGACTGGGAAGTCTAGAAACACTCCATGGTGTCAGGTCATTATTGCATCCTGATCACTTTGCGTCAGAAATGGATCAAATAGTAAATCATCAGTTTCGTTCCTCACCACGCTAGAGGTATGGTACGACTGGTTTATCGACACAATGGAAACAGCAGCTTCTTCAACCATTCCAAGGAAAACTGACCATTGCCATTGCAACAAGCAGTCTCCTATATCGTGGAACCTGAAAAGCTCTTGGGCTCTATCTAAAAGTCAGCATTACGAAGAGAGTAGCACACACAGAAAACTCACCTAAATACAAACGCGTTAACACCTCAGTGTAGCGGTTCTTGAAACAACGCAGAAATGACTCGTGGAAGTCTGAGTGGCAGTCAAATGAAAACCGAATACACGTCACAACGGGGCCATGGGATGGTTCCATTCAAAACTAATTGCAACACACGTTAAGACATTTATCCCATTCGGAGAAGAGTCGATCAGCGGTCGGCTGCTGACACTGCTGACAGATCCATAACTGCATCCACTCTTGTGTTTTATCGTCTGACTGAAACTGATGTCCACGCATGTCTTTCTTCAGTTCCACAAGGATGTGAAATTCACACGGTGAAAGAAGTAGATATCCTCAGTGTAGCACAGCAGCTTAAATTACTTAATAAAGGCAATGTCTCCAGTCTATTCAGATTCCCTTCAGAGTATGCTGACACAATTGTTCCATACTAAGCAATTATGTTCAACCGCTCGCTCATCGAAAGATCCTTGCTTTAAGACTGGAAACTTGCACAGGAAGCTACAAAACTCGCGAAAAAATACGAGTAATCCGCTGAATTACAGACTAATATCATTAACGTCGATGTGCAGTAGGATTCTGGTATCCGTGTTTTTATAGGCTTAAGTTTTTTTTAGTATATTTCATATTAGTGCAATTGGACATGGTAATGGTTGGTTTACTGTTGCTCTGATTCGCTGTATTACCGCACCACTCTCTGGGTTTGAGAGTTTTAATGAAAGAGATGTGATTGTGTACAAGACCTTTCACATATCTGAGTTTGCCAAGAAGAACTATGGGGAAATCCTGATGTTCCTCCGATTGTTTCCACCAGGAATCAGAGGAAAGTTGATAAAGCAGAAGCTGTTCCTTTTTTGGGTGAAGGGACATGGTATTATAGAAGACTTTAAAATCACTGGAGGTATAGCACTGTATTGTCATTATTAACAAAGGTTTAGTTTTAAGGAAAACAAAGAAACAATTATGTACTGAAGCTGTCCGGGCTGCTCGTGAGCTCTCTTGTGACTTTGAGCAATCTCAGTAGCTCCGTGCAACTAGATTGCACATGATTGTGCAACACAGAGCTGCAATGATATACCGTGGCTCCATGCGGGTTGCCCACCTAGAGCCCTGAAAGTCTGGAAAGTTTACTAAGGCACAGCACTCTCTCCTACATGAGAAATAAATGCATGATAATACCGTAGATAGCCCGTCCGGCTAGCCGCGCGGTCTAACGTACTGCTTCCCGAGCAGGAAGGCGTGCTGGTCTCCGGCACGAATCCGCCCGGCGAATTTGTGTCGAGGTCCGGTGCGCAGGCCAGCCTGTGGATCGTTTTTAAGGGGGTTTTCCATCTGCCTCGGCGGATGCGGGCTGGTTCTCCTTATTCTGCCTCAGTTACACTACGTCGGCGATTGCTGCTCAAACACTGTCTCCGCGTATGCGTCCACCATAATTACTCTACGATGCAAACATCTGGGGTTACACTTGTCTGGTATGAGACGGTCCCAGATGAGGGGGGTTCGCTGGGGGCCGAACCACACAATAACCTGCGTTCAGTGTGGGGCGGCGGTGGGCTGGGTGAACCACTGAGGGCTACGACGGGAACGAAGCCTCTCCATCGTTTCTAGGTCCCTGGTTCAATACACAATACCCACAATATAGTAAATTGTTCTAAAAGGCCTGAGAAGCTAATATATCGTCATGGAGTTCAAGGAACTCTTTAATGTTATGAAATAGGCTGTTGACAGCTAGCTGCTTAACTTCACTGCAGATGTCTTTAGTGGTTTAGAGTGAGGATATGTGGAGTCACTTAGTGAGAGCTCAAGTTCTGTTTCACAGGGAACGGGCTTAGCTGTAGTTTTATGCTTTCAAACTTTCTGCATGACAGCAAATTCTGAAATGATGTTTGTAATATAGAGCCGCGAAGCATAGACATATACAGGGTCTCCCAGCTATCTTGTCCACCCAAAATATCTCCGGAACAATAACAGCTATTGGAAAACGACTTTCACCGGTATCAATGTAGTGATGGGGCCCATGAATGTACATATTTCGAAACATTCTAAAACGAAAGAATATGTGTTTTTTAACACAAACTTATGTTTTTCTAAATGGACCTCCTATATTTTTTCCTCATCAATCCATAGCATGACAAAGCAAATACACAATGGCGTTGATTGCATCGCAATATTCCCATTACATCCCGAGATATTAAGACGCGAAGTTGACGCTTGAAACACCCGACATGCGCTGCTAGCGCACGTCCTGAGGCTCAGGCGTGAACCCCATGCTGCCCGTGGTGGTGGTGGTGGTGGCGGTTGTTAGGATGTTTAAGGGGGACTAAACAGCTAAGGTCATCAGTCCCCCATGCTGCCCGTAATCGCGATGTGATTGACATGCGTAATCACACTTCCATACTTATCAAGAGGTCCGAAACGAATAATACGGTCTGCTGGCATCCTGCATTAACGTCGTACATTCCAGCAGGTATTTATCCCATAGGCTAGGGTCGATGCGGTTCTGTAACATATCTGTGTACCGCAACGTTAGTCACAAAGTTAACTTCGCTTTTCGTTAATCCGTTACTAAAAAGGTAATGCCGTTCAACGTTAAAACTTTAATTTACTGTAGATCTAGCGCAAGTGACAGTTAATCATTCACTCGTAATAGTAAAATGCATGTTGATGGTTTTAGTGAAACGAGCAAGTGGACTAAAAGTTTTACCGTTGTTTAGGTAAAAATGTTTTGATTTGGAAAGTTCAGGTAGGACATAGAAGATGAATGTTAACATGTTTAACCAATTAGTTTTATTATCACATAATTATCAATGTCATGTTTATCTAATGCGTTAAATGACAAATTGTTGCAAACAAATGTTTCTTAACATCACTGGATAAAATGGTCCTTTGTAGAAACTTCCACTGTGATACCAGTACTACATACTAAACATAGCGTTCACATCTCATGCTCAAAGTGATGCCCATTGGCTTGCATACAGAGGGTCACTCTGCGGATGAAGGATGCCCTACTTCGTGCTACTGTTTCCTCTTTGATGGCTGTACAAGCATCAATAATGCGTTGCTTCATGTCCTCTGGTGTTGTTGGTTCATGTCGGTAAACAGCATCCTTCACTGCTCCCCAAGCCGGCCGCGGTGGTCTAGCGGTTCTGGCGCTGCAGTCCGGAACCGCGGGACTGCTACGGTCGCAGGTTCGAATCCTGCCTCGGGCATGGGTGTGTGTGATGTCCTTAGGTTAGTTAGGTTTAAGTAGTTCTAAGTTCTAGGGGACTTATGACCTAAGATGTTGAGTCCCATAGTGCTCAGAGCCATTTGAACCATTTTGAACCACTGCTCCCCAAAGAAAATAATCCAGCGGTGTAAGGTCCGGAGATCGGGCAAGCCACCTAACTGGGCCACCTCGTCCAATCCACCTACCAGGGAACTTACGGTTCAGAAGTCGTCGTGCGTTATGTGCAGGGCATCCGTCATGCTGATACCACATGACCATTCTCCGGTTCAGAGGTACGGTGTCCAAGAGAACAGGAAGATTGTGTCGTATAAATCTGGAGTATTATCTGCTATTTTGGATGCCATTTATAAAGAAAGGTCCGATAATGGTATCTCCAATAATCCCACACCAAACATTAGCTTTCCACGGACGTTGATGCTCTACCTGACGGAGCCATTTTGGATTGTCTGAGGACCAATAATGCATATTCCTCATATTGACAATTCCTTTGTTGGAGAATGATGCCTCATCGGTAAAGAGAACATCTGCAAAAAAATTTGGATTAGTCAGAAGTTTTTGCTGAGCCCACCGACAAAATGTTATCCTATTGCGGAAGTCATTTCCATGAAGATCCTGGTGTAAATGAACATGGTAAGGATGAAATTTATGACGTTTAAGAATACGCTGTGCACTTGATTTCGACACACCAACTTCACGTTCAATTTGGCGTGTGCTGATTTGAGGATTTACAGCTATGGTAGCGAGCACAGCAACTTCAGCACGTTCATCTGTGCGTGTTCTAGGACGATGTCGAGGTCTTGGATTTAAGCTTCCCGTTTCACGTAGACGAGATGTGAGACGACCAAACATCCGGCGCGAAGGCGATGGCTTGTCAGGGAATCGTCTTCTGTACAGTCGTTCTGCCTGAACAGCATTTCGTCCATCTACAACAGGGTACAGTACAGGTATGTAGAGTAGGGTAGAAAACAGACATATTAACTTAATAATCATAATGTTCGCTAACAGTACTATCAAGAAACAAGCAATCTTATAACGTATTTCTCGTCAACGTACATTCTCCATAGATCAGCAGCATTTCTACCATATCTTCATGTGTGTACATTATACTGTACAGTATAAGTTCCACAACACAACGTTTATTCACAATGTGTACTACCTCCGTGCCGTCACTAGATTACTCTGATGCACGACTACACTGGCAAGCGGTGTACTGCACGCCAAAGCAACAACAAATGGGATGCTCGGAGGGTGGTGGAGTACAGGAGTTTGCATGTGTCGCAAATCATAAACAAGGCGAAGTGGTAACTGTGGCAGTAGTGGGAACTACGTTGGACACTTGACTAGGTAGAACCAGGCCCTGCGCGAAAGGCACAATGGGTCATATAACGCATTAGATAAACCTTATTTTGGGTGTGCAGGATAAATAAGACAACCTGACGGGTGTACACCGATCGGTACTGGTTCATATTGTGTACGTAGATACGTAAAACGTGCAAGAGGGAAACCATTATGTGCTTATGAGAGTTGATGGCAGCAGACCGTATTATTCGTTTCGGACCTCTTGATAAGTATGGAGGTGTGATTACACATGTCAATCACATCGCAATTACGGGCAGCATGGGGTTCACGCCTGAGCCTCAGGACGTGCGCTAGCAGCGCATGTCGGGTGTTTCAAGCGTCAACTTCGCGTCTCAATATCTCGGGATGTAATGGGAATATTTGCGATGCAATCAACGCCATTGTGTATGTGATTTGTCATGCTATGGATTGATGAGGAAAAAATATAGGAGGTCCATTTAAAAAAACATAAGTTTGTGTTAAAAAACACATATGCTTTCGTTTTAGAATGTTTCGAAATATGTACATTCATGGGCCCCAGCCCTACATTGATACCGGTGAAAGTCGTTTTCCAATAGCTGTTATTGTTTCAGAGATATTTTGGGCGGACAAGATAGCTGGGACACCCTGTATATTCACAATTGTAAGCCCACAGAGCCTGTTAAAATGGAGACAGTACTCCATACAACCCATTGTTCAAATTATTCATACAATTTGTTCTTGTGTTTTTGAAATGTTAATGACATGAGGGTAATTTCTCCATATGAAACATGGGGTGCGCCAAGTAAAAGTGGCACAGAGAAGAGAGTTCCAGGCTACAAAGAAACACAGTACAGGAAAGAAAATACAGTACTTACCTGACTGTCGTAGATGTTGAAAGTGACCGCCATTCATCTCTTGGCACTTCTGGGCCCCGGTCTGCAAGTCGCTGAAGACAGATCGAAGCTGTATTGCAGGAATTGTTGCAGTCTCATTCGAAATGTTCTGCTGTAATTCGTAAAGACTGTGAGGGTTGTAGTCACAAACTGACAGATCTGGTGACTTGGGTGGCCAGTTAGGGCCTTGACCAGACTGACCTGTGCTAACAGTCTACCAGGCGCGGAGGCCGTGTAAATGTGCTCCAATGTTCAGCTGGCTGTATGGACAGTTGCTGCATCCTGTTGGAAGTAATTATGGGTCTTTTTCTAGTCCATTAGTGCTCCCACAAATGATTTAAAAATATTTGCAATGCAATGCGCCGAATTCAGCTTCTGATGAAAGAAGATGGAACCAATAATGCGGTGTGCAGACATTGCACACCAAACCCGAACCTTCTGATCACGCAGTGGTGTTTCATGAAAGTTACGCGGATTATTTGCTGCCCAGAAACTGATTCTGTGAGTTGACAATCAGGTGAAACCAGGCTTCATCAGATGTAAAGAGCACATCCATAACCAAGCCATTCATTGTTATCTCAGTGAACAGCCACTCACAAAACTGGAGGCACTGAGGAACATCTGTTGTTTTAATACACGGACAACAGGCACTTGGTAGGGATGCATGTGCATATCTAGGTGGTGTATTCGTCAGCATGATCAACGTGGTATGCCAACCTCTTGCGACAGGCGTCAATTTGATATGGTAGGACTCTGAAACATTTTCTGGTGAACTGCAGCCACATATTTTGGTGTGTGGGCACATTTTGGAATGTTTTTTTTTTTGACTTGTTCAAAACAGATCCTGTCATACGCCATTTTCGGATTAGGCGTTGCATGGCACGCTTTGCTGACACTTTGACACCACTAAACCTCTCAGCAAACAACTGACTACACCGTTTCCATGACTTTGTTTTCACATAACTTTCCACAATGAAAACCTGCTGTTCCACTATGAGTACCACCATTCCCTTCGCACTGCTCCACTCACACAGGTACAACACGCATTATGCTCTGAACCGATGCGGTTCGCGTGGCAGGTGTACACATGGTGTGTGTGTGTGTCACAGTGTGTGATTATATGCACACATTCATGTCCAGTTGTCTCCGTTCGTCTGTGCTACTTTTATTTTCCCCACTCTGTATGTAACTGGATCAGACAAAAATACATTACTCAATGATATACTCTGCTCACCATGTATCTTACCCCACAAATGCTCTTCCCGCTGGAGTTTGGAATCTATTGGATGTCTAAATATTTTACTAATTTATTTGCCTATAGACGGCTGGAGTTAGAGCTGAAGGTGTTGTGTTTAGCCTGTGTTATATACAAGTTTATAGCGGTGAACGAGTGCAAAATAGAAGCTTTTGTTTTCTGATTCAGAGATGAAATGTCCTGATGCGTAATGAGTAATGTCGTGTCATCAGCCTAATGTATGACAGACTGATGTATGTAACAAGGATAGCTTATCTTTACTCGATTTGCTTTTCTTTCAACCCTAAGCCTATGAAACCTGCAAACCTGCCCACTCTCGTCTTTTGTTCTTTGTCATGCTTTTAACTATAATGAACTTACGAAATACTCTAATCCTGGTCCTAACTTTTCACAAAAGACACTACAAGGTGCATTTTAGCATTTTACCTGGACTTCACTTAAGACGTAATGCTTCAAAGTCAAGTTTACAGGAATAATAATTGATAAGATCAACACCCACTATCAAAACACCACTTAATTAAGAAACGTTTGGGACTAGGTGTTCCATCTCAACGTTATTAACTTTCAATGGTAGCAGCACAAGCGCTGCAAAATTTTTGACGTTAGACAGCGGCATTACAACTGTTCTTTCTTTATTTGTAAAAACATCAAAATATTCAAGCACCAACACAGAGATTTCTGAACTATGACTGTTAAGATTTCATAACCAACACTGCCTACTCGCGCACATACAACAGGAATGATACTGTAGCTGCCATAGGATCATTTTCAAGCAAAATATCTTCAATAATGGATCTACAAACAAAATCTCTGTTACCAGAAGAATCTGCAGTTCCCGCTTTTACCAGAGGCAAACGCTGGAACTGCTTAAGCAGCCTGTCATGAAGATACAAATGACATAGGTCCTTTACCTCATATAACTCTGCGCGCGTGTCTAAAAGGTAAGTAGCCTTATTATCTATCGTTAAGTGCTGTTTCCGTCACTTTCCCCAACGAGTACGGGTCTTTATATGCCCCCTGTTCCATTAGCCTGTATACATACAAGTTTAGAGTGGTGAACGAGTGCAAAACAGAATCTTATGTTCTCTGTTTTAGAGCTGTCTTGCTAAGTTTTGAGTTATGTCCGATGGGCGAATTCTCGACCGCATCTTGTAATTTATTTTATAGAGCCCACATATACCGTTTCTGCCAGCTAAACGTTCTACTCCTTAGCTCCTCTCCTACAATGTTTGGTTGGCATTCATTAAGTAGCAGTCCAATATAGAAATATCATCCGCTTTTATTTCGTAGAAAATGTCATAGGTGCTGCGTTCAAGGACGTCACGCTGTGCTGCGACACTATTTAGTTTAATTTCTCACATGGAATATAATGATTTCCATATTCTGACATCACAAAGTACTCCTCATTAAATCGCACGCCATCTGAGTTAGCCAGCTTCCTTGGCTGTTCATTATATGCACGTGCCAACTGCAATCTTACTTTCTTACTTCTGCCATCATGTACGTGCAAACATTCCAATCATTCAAAAAATTTGACATTGTTGTTATAATTATACCTGGGTACTGCATTAACTCTCAACAGATGTTGAAAATCAACAGTCCATCGATACTGGCAGCAAACACCTCTGGGTCCATTCCTGTGTCAATGTATTAAATTCATTTCCACTAATACTAAAAAAAAAAAAAAAGTTACATTGTACCGCAGTTAGGCTAATATCTTTAATCACTACAAAAATCAACTAGTAGTTCCATCTGAAGTTCGGTAGATCAATATTCGTGTAGGAATTTGTCTCGGATTAAGATGTATGCATATATGTGAAATTTCATTTCCCCTCGGAACAGTATCCTCTTTTAGATGCTCCACTATAAAAAGATATTGTTCCTGCACTAACCAAGATACAGCAAACACAGTTATAAACTCCTACACACATAATTTTGGGTGCTCTAGCCCTCGCAGATCAAAATAACTGAACTGACAACATTCAATAAATGGACCTTCTGCTAAGGTGACCAATGACTGTTGAACCGTCTGTTGCAACAACTGTCATCTACACTACTGGCCATTAAAATTGCTACACCGAGAAGATATGCAGATGATAAACGGGTATTCATTGGACAAATATATTAACCTAGAACTGACATGTGCTTACACTTTCACGCAATTTGAGTGCATAGATCCTGAGACCCTCCTCCCCAAGAGCCATGGACCTTGCCGTCGGTGGGGAGGCATGCGTGCCTCAGCGATACAGATAGCCGTACCGTAGGTGCAATCACAACGGAGGGGTATCTGTTGAGAGGCCAGACAAACGCGTGGTTCCTGAAGAGGGGCAGCAGCCTTTTCAGTAGTTGCAGGGGCAACAGTCTGGATGATTGACTGATCTGGCCTTGTAACACTAACCAAAACGGCCTTGCTGTGCTGGTACTGCGAACGGTTGAAAGCAAGGGGAAACTACAGCCGTTATTTTTCCCGAGGGCATGCAGCTTTACTGTATGGTTAACGATGATGGTGGCCTCCTGGGTAAAATACTCAGGAGGTGAAATAGTCCCCCATTCGATCCTCCGGGCGGGAATTACTCAAGAGGACGTCGTTATCAGGAGAAAGAAAACTGGTGTTCTACGGATCGGAGCGTGGAATGTCAGATCCCTTAATCGGGCAGGTAGGTTAGAAAATTTAAGAAGGGAAATGGATAGGTTAAAGCTAGATATAGTGGGAATTAGTGAAGTTCGGTGGCAGGAGGAACAAGACTTTTGGTCAGGCGAATACAGGGTTATAAATACAAAGTCAAATAGGGGTAATGCAGGAGTAGGTTTAATGATGAATAAAAAAATATGAATGCGGGTAAGCTACTACCAACAGCATAATGAACGCATTATTGTGGCCAAGATAGACACGAAGCCCACGCCTACTACAGTAGTACAAGTTTATATGCCAACTAGCTCTGCAGATGACGAAGAAATTGAAGAAATGTATGACGAAATAAAAGAAATTATTCAGATAGTGAAGGGAACTGAAAATTTAATAGTCATGGGTGACTGGAATTCAGTAGTAGGAAAAGGGAGAGAAGCAAACGTAGTAGGTGAATATGGATTGGGGCTAAGAAATTAAAGAGGAAGAGGCCTAGTAGAATTTTGCGCAGAGCACAACTTAATCATAGCTAACACTTGGTTCAAAAATCATAAAAGAAGGTTGTATACATGGAAGAAGCCTGGAGATACTGACAGATTTCAGATAGATTATATAATGGTAAGACAGAGATTTAGAAACCAGGTTTTAAATTGTAAGACATTTCCAGGGGCAGATGTGGACTCTGACCACAATCTATTGGTTATGAACTGTAGATTAAAACTGAAGAAACTGCAAAAAGGTGGGAATTTATGGAGATGGGACCTGGATAAACTAACTAAACCAGAGGTTGTATAGAGTTTCAGGGAGAGCGTAAGGGAACAAATGGCAGGAATAGGGCAAAGAAATACAGTAGAAGAAGAATGGGTAGCTTTGAGGGATGAAGTAGTGAAGGCAGCAGAGGATCAAGTAGGTAAAAAGACGAGGGCTAGTAGAAATCCTTGGGTAACAGAAGAAATATTGAATTTAATTAATGAAAGAAGAAAATATAAAAATGCAGTAAATGAAGCAGGCAAAAAAGGGGTACAAACGTCTCAAAAATGAGATCGACAGGAAGTGCAAAATGGCTAAGCAGGGATGGCTACAAATATAAGGATGTAGAGGCTTATCTCACTAGGGGTAAGATAGATACTGCCTACAGGAAATTAAAGAGACCTTCGGAGAAAAGAGAACCACTTGTATGAATATTAAGAGCTCAGATGGAAACCCAGTTCTAAGTAAAGAAGGGAAAGCAGAAAGGTGGAAGGAGTATATAGAGGGTGTATACAAGGGCGATGTACTTGAGGACAATATTATGGAAAGGGAAGAGGACGAAAATGAAGATGAAATGGGAGATATGTTACTGCGTGAAGAGTATGACAGAGCACTGAAAGACTTAAGTCGAAACAAGGCCCCATTAGAACTACTGACGGCCTTGGGGGATCCAGTCCTGACAAAACTGTACCATCTGGTGAGCAAGATGTATGAGACAGGCGAAATACCCTCAGACTTCAAGAAGAATATAATAACTCCAATCCCAAAGAAAGCAGGTGTTGGCAGATGTGAAAATTACCGAACTATCAGTTTAATAATTCACGGCTGCAAAATACTAACGCGAATTCTTTACAGACGAATGGAAAAACTAGTAGAAGCCGACATAGGGGAAGATCAGTTTGGATTCCGTAGAAGTATTGGAACACGTGAGGCAATACTGACCCTACGACTTATCTTAGAAGCTAGATTGAGGAAAGGCAAACCTACGTTTCTAGCATTTGTAGACTTAGAGAAAGCTTTTGACAATGTTGACTGGAATACTCTCTTTCAAATTCTGAAGGTGGCAAGGGTAAAATACAGGGAGCGAAAGGCTAGTTACAATTTGTATACAGGGTTATTACAAATGATTGAAGCGATTTCACAGCTCTACAATAACTTTATTATTTGAGATATTTTCACAATGCTTTGCACACACATACAAAAACTCAAAAAGTTTTTTTAGGCATTCACAAATGTTCGATATGTGCCCCTTTAGTGATTCGGCAGGCATCAAGACGATAATCAAGTTCCTCCCACACTCGGCGCAGCATGTCCCCATCAATGAGTCCGAAAGCATCGTTGATGCTAGCTCGCAGTTCTGGAACGTTTCTTAGTAGAGGAGGTTTAAACACTGAATCTTTCACATAACCCCACAGAAGGAAATCGCATGGGGTTAAGTCGGGAGAGCGTGGAGGTCATGAAATGAATTGCTGATCATTATCTCCACCACGACCGGTCCATCGGTTTTCCAATCTCCTGTTTAAGAAATGCCGAACGTCATGATGGAAGTGCGGTGGAGCACCATCCTGTTGAAAGATTAAGTCGGCGCTGTCGGTCTCCAGTTGTGGCATGAGCCAATTTTCCGCGGGCTACGCGTGAAACTTGCCCGCACGCGTTCAACCGTTTCGCCGCTCACTGCAGGCCGACCCATTGATTTCCCCTTACAGAGGCATCCAGAAGCTTTAAATTGCGCATACCATTGCCGAATGGAGTTAGCAGTTGGTGGATCTTTGTTGAACTTCGTCCTGAAGTGTCGTTGCACTGTTATGACTGACTGATGTGAGTGCATTTCAAGCACGACATACGCTTTCTGGGCTCCTGTCAGCATTTTGTTTTTCTACGTATCTGTAGTGTGTCGTGACCATATGTCAATGAATGGAGCTACAGTGAATTTATGAAATCGCTTCAATCATTTATAATAGCCCTGTAGAAACCAAATGGCAGTTATAACAGTTGAGGGGCATGAAAGGGAAGCAGTGGTTGGGAAGGGAGTGAGACAGGTTTGTAGCCTCTCCCCGATGTTATTCAATCTGTATATTGAGCAAGCAGTGAAGGAAACAAAAGAAAAATTCGGAGTAGGTATTAAAATCCATGGAGAAGAAATAAAAACTTTGAGGTTCGCCGATGACATTGTAATTCTGTCAGAGACAGCAATGGACTTGGAAGAGCAGTTCAACGGAATGGATAGTGTCTTGAAAGGAGGATATAAGATGAACATCAACAAAAGGAAAACGATGATAATGGAATGTAGTCGAATTAAGTCGGGTGATGCTGAGGGAATTAGATTAGGAAATGAGACACTTAAAGTAGTAAAGGAGTTTTCCTATCTGGGGAGCAAAATAACTGATGATGGTCGAAGTAGAGAGGATATAAAATGTAGACTGGCAATGGGAAGGAAAGCGTTTCTGAAGAAGAGAAATATGTTAACATCGAGTATAGATTTAAGTCTCAGGAAGTCGTTTCTGAACGTATTTGTATTGAGTGTAGCCATGTATGGAAGTGAAACATGGACGATAAATACTTTAGACAAGAAGAGAATAGAAGTTTTCGAAATGTGGTGCTACAGAAGAATGCTGAAGATTAGATGGGTGGATCACATAACTAATGAGGTGGTGTTGAATAGGATTGGGGAGAAGAGAAGTTTGTGGCACAACTTGACTAGAAGAAGGGATCGGTTGGTAGGACATGTTCTGAGGCATTAAGGGATCACCAATTTAGTAGTGGAGGGCAGCGTAGAGGGTAAAAATCGTAGAGGGAGACCAAGAGATGAATACACCAAGCAGATTCAGAAGGATGTAGGTTGCAGTAGGTACTGGGAGATGAAGAAGCTTGCACAGGATAGGGTAGCATGGAGAGCTGCATCAAACCCGTCTCAGGACTGAAGACCGCAACAACAACAGATCATGAGAAATCAGTACCCAGAACAACAACCTCTGGCTGTAATAACAGCATTGATACGCCTGGGCATTGAGTCAAACAGAGCATGGATGGTGTGTGCAGGTACAGCTGCCCTTGCAGCTTCAACCCGATACCACAGTTCATCAAGAGTAGTGACTGGCGTATTGTAACGAGCCATTTGCTCGGCCACCATTGACCAGACGTTTTCAATTGGTGAGAGATCTGGAGAATGTGCTGGCCAGGGCAGCAGTCGAACATTTTCTGTATCCAGAAAGGCCCGTACAGCACCTGCAACATGCAGTCGTGCATTATCCTGCTTAAATGTAGGGTTTCGCAGGGATCGAATGAAGGGTAGAGCCACGGGTCGTAACACATCTAAAATGTAACGTCCACTGTTAAAAGTGCTGTCAGTCCGAACAAGAGGTGACCGAGACGTGTAACCATTGGCACCCCATACCATCACGCCGGGTGATACGTCGGTATGGCGCTAACGAATACACGCTTCCAATGTGCGTTCACCACGATGTCGCCAAACACTAATGCGACCATCATGATACTGTAAACAGAACCTGGATTCATCCGAAAAAAATGACGTTTTGCCATTCGAGCACCCAGGTACGTCGTTGAGTACACCATCGCAGGCGCTCCTGTCTGTGATGGAGCGTCAAGGGTAACCGCAGCCATGGTCTCCGAGCTGACAGTCCATGCCGCTGCAAACGTCGTCGAACTGTTCGTGCAGATGGTTGTTGTCTTGCAACCGCCCCCATCTGTTGACTCAGGGATCGAGATGTGGGTGCACGATCCGTTACAGCCATGCGGATAAGATGCCTGTCATCTCGACTGCTAGTGATACGAAGCCGTTGGGATCCAGCACGGCGTTCCGTATTACCGTCCTCAACCCACCGATTCTATATTCTGCTAACAGTCATTGTATTTCGACCAACGCGAGGAGCAATGTCGCGATACGATAAACCGCAATGGCGATAGGCTACAATCCGACCTTTTTCAAAGTCGGATACGTGATGGTACGCATTTCTCCTCCTTACATGAGACATCACGACAACATTTCACCAGTCAACGCCGGTCAACTGCTGTTAGTGTATGAGAAATCTGTTGGAAATTTTCCTCATGTCAGCTCGTTGTAGGTGTCGCCACCGGCGCCAACCTTGTGTGAATGCTCTGAAAAGCTAATCATTTGCATATCACAGCATCTTCTTCCTGTCGGTTAAATTTCGCGTCTGTAGCATGTCGGCTTCGTGGTGTAGCAATTTTAATGGCCAGTAGTGTACAATGGTATTATGCTGCAGCTGTATACTTTGAAATAATGCACGTATATTCCTCTTAGCGTCAGAAATGTGATATGTGTCATCTACGTAGTTACTAAATCGAGTGCGCTGCTCTTGCGCCATATTAGCACTTATACTAGACTAGCGCGCAGCTCAGGCTTCGCATGCGTAGAACTAAGTAACTACGGCTGTACGACTTGTCTAGCGTAGCGGTAATTTTGTTTACATGCTACTGAATAGAGCAATGATAAAAATGAGAGAAGAATGTTAGCTAACTGAATATCATCACTTTCATACAAATTAAACGATTTTAGCAATACACACCACTTGCTAGCGTACTGCAGCACCTACAGGCTTCAGCCGACTGCCCGACTGCAACACGGCAACTATGCAAACAGTGCATCGAAGGTGCCACGTCTCTGCGGCCGTTTTATACCCAATACGGCCGTAAATGCCGGTCATTAGCTGGCGGTCGTAGCTATGTCCTGCCTGCCCCGCTGCAGGTGGCGTAGTAGCTCGCAGCTCCCATTAATGCTACAACTCGTCACTCCAAGTACCAACTAAACATGTAACAGATATCAGTGCCTCCTGAGAACTTACACCAGTCTGCCACGAGTGTAATAATCTCTACAGTAGTTCACGACATTAGCCCGAAAATACAGACAGAAGCGGGCAGGGAACTTGCATTTACACTCCTGGAAATGGAAAAAAGAACACATTGACACCGGTGTGTCAGACCCACCATACTTGCTCCGGACACTGCGAGAGGGCTGTACAAGCAATGATCACACGCACGGCACAGCGGACACACCAGGAACCGCGGTGTTGGCCGTCGAATGGCGCTAGCTGCGCAGCATTTGTGCACCGCCGCCGTCAGTGTCAGCCAGTTTGCCGTGGCATACGGAGCTCCATCGCAGTCTTTAACACTGGTAGCATGCCGCGACAGCGTGGACGTGAACCGTATGTGCAGTTGACGGACTTTGAGCGAGGGCGTATAGTGGGCATGCGGGAGGCCGGGTGGACGTACCGCCGAATTGCTCAACACGTGGGGCGTGAGGTCTCCACAGTACATCGATGTTGTCGCCAGTGGTCGGCGGAAGGTGCACGTGCCCGTCGACCTGGGACCGGACCGCAGCGACGCACGGATGCACGCCAAGACCGTAGGATCCTACGCAGTGCCGTAGGGGACCGCACCGCCACTTCCCAGCAAATTATGGACACTGTTGCTCCTGGGGTATCGGCGAGGACCATTCGCAACCGTCTCCATGAAGCTGGGCTACGGTCCCGCACACCGTTAGGCCGTCTTCCGCTCACGCCCCAACATCGTGCAGCCCGCCTCCAGTGGTGTCGCGACAGGCGTGAATGGAGGGACGAATGGAGACGTGTCGTCTTCAGCGATGAGAGTCGCTTCTGCCTTGGTGCCAATGATGGTCGTATGCGTGTTTGGCGCCGTGCAGGTGAGCGCCACAATCAGGACTGCATACGACCGAGGCACACAGGGCCAACACCCGGCATCATGGTGTGGGGAGCGATCTCCTACACTGGCCGTACACCACTGGTGATCGTCGAGGGGACACTGAATAGTGCACGGTACATCCAAACCGTCATCGAACCCATCGTTCTACCATTCCTAGACCGGCAAGGGAACTTGCTGTTCCAACAGGACAATGCACGTCCGCATGTATCCCGTGCCACCCAACGTGCTCTAGAAGGTGTAAGTCAACTACCCTGGCCAGCAAGATCTCCGGATCTGTCCCCCATTGAGCATGTTTGGGACTGGATGAAGCGTCGTCTCACGCGGTCTGCACGTCCAGCACGAACGCTGGTCCAACTGAGGCGCCAGGTGGAAATGGCATGGCAAGCCGTTCCACAGGACTACATCCAGCATCTCTACGATCGTCTCCATGGGAGAATAGCAGCCTGCATTGCTGCGAAAGGTGGATATACACTGTACTAGTGCCGACATTGTGCATGCTCTGTTGCCTGTGTCTATGTGCCTGTGGTTCTGTCAGTGTGATCATGTGATGTATCTGACCCCAGGAATGTGTCAATAAAGTTTCCCCTTCCTGGGACAATGAATTCACGGTGTTCTTATTTCAATTTCCAGGAGTGTATATAGACAACTGTTTACACACGGATTTCTGGGGTCTGGCTTGCGGGGCCTCTATTTGTTTAGTGACGGTGTTACAGACGTTTTCATTTACTTCCAAATTTTACTCGAGTTTTAGCTTAAGATTGTTGTGTGCTCAAAGTGTGCTTACTGTGCCAAGTTCCAGGTCGACATTAAGAAGTAACAACTTTCAATTTGGAAGTGACATGTTCATCCAGTTGTACTCTAGAAGGAGTAAACTGGTATTCAATGTCCTGTTTCACTTCCAGTTTCAAGTTAAAAGCCGGCCGGAATGGCCGAGTGGTTCTAGGCGCTACAGTCTAGAACCGCGCTACCGCTACGGTCGCAGGTTCGAATCCTGCCTCGGGCATGGATGTGTGTGATGTCCTTACGTTAGTTAGGTTAAAGTAGTTATAAGTTCTAGGGGACTGATGACCTCAGAAGTTAAGTCCCACAGTGCTCAGAGCCATTTGAACCATTCAAGTTAAAAATTTGATTTGAAAGATATGTTCGTACATCATTGATCTCAGTTTTTACGTGTATACAGGAATAAAATGTCATTTTAATTTTTCAATTTGGACTTAAGGTCACCGGATGCATCTATTAAAGACAATGCCAAAACGTTTTGCACACTGGGTTTGACATCCAGAGACAGTCTGTGCACTGCTCTTCTGTCATATGCGTCTTCAGTACCTCTAGGTGCTGAATCGCTCACGTCGAGTTCAACTGCTTCAGTTTTCGCTTGAGCTGCCAATTTCACACTAAGGTGCTGCTCCGAGATTTTGTCATCATCCTGAGTAACAATGGGATACATATCGTGACTAAAAATGGCGTGTGACGAGGGCCTCCCGTTGGGTAGACCGCTCGCCTGGTGCAAGTCTTTCGATTTGACGCCACTTTGGCGACTTGCGCGTCGATGGGTATGAAATGATGATGATAAGGACAACACAACACCCAGTCCCTGCGCAGAGAAAATCTCCGACCCAGCCGTGAATCGAACTCGGGCCCTTAGAATTGACAGTCTGTCGCGCTGACCATTCAGCTACCGGGAGCGGACATATCATGACAAACCTACTGTATGCTAACCTCAGCTTTAATTCTGTTGATATCAGCATTATACTCAGCATCACCAGGTGGCATAGGATCTACTTATTCCCTACTCTCAGCTATTCTGTTTGGGAATTTTACAAGAGTGCCCAGCAGCTGCAAAATTACTTTTTGACTTAGATTTTACGGAGTCTGTGGGTGGGTTATGGAGAGCTGTGTTCTCACCGATGTGGCAAACCTCCAGCGTGACTCCCTGGTGTAGGGCCATCGGTGTGCCACTCGCGTAGGTGATTCCTTGCTACTTGCGCAATGGCTTTGGTTATTGGTCTTTCCCGTGGGATAATAGACGGATGTAAGAATCTCCCTTCTGTCTTTAAAGGGTCATGCTCTGTTCTCAATGTCTCTTAAAAAATCTCATGTTTCAAAACTTTTATGCTCAATGACTCCTATTGCAGTATTCCTAAGGTTCCACAGGATCCTGATGTACCAATTTGTAACTTAGCGTCCTACCTCTTAATATAGCGTCGATTTGTACAAGCTAGGTCAAAAACACACTACATACGTCTCCGTCAAAAAGGATTCTCTGCATAGGCGGCAGCGCAATCGCACACTTAAAGCGAACACACCTATTAGTTTCTGCAAGTCGACACACGTCAGTGACGCTGCAGCCTGCAAAACTGATCTGCCTGTCATTTACTGCGCAGTTCTGTCATTGCAGTCCTGCTGGTGGCAAACGTGTACACTTTATTTGAAATGATAGGACAGGGAAGGGGTTGGTTGACCAGAAAATAAGTACCCAGTGCGTCTGGTGAAACCAGACATGTTGCTGAGATGCTGAATCCACCAAATAAGTTGGTTTACAGACATATAATATTAAAAATCAAAGATATGTGTCCTTCAGACTAGAATTCAGGGAGCCTTCACTGCAGCCACTTATTCCGAGTAATCGTCTCTCTATGAACTAGCGACACCTGTGGGATCTTGCCCACTCATCTCGTATACTACACTACTGGCCATTAAAATTGCTACACAAAAAAAAAAATGCAGTTGATAAACGGGTATTCATTGGACAAATATATTACTCTAGAACTGATTTATAAGTACATTTTCACGCAATTTGGGTGCATAGATCCTGAGAAATCAGTACCCAGAACGACCACCTCTGGACGTAATAACGGCCTTTATACGCCTGGGCATTGGGTCAAACAGAGTTTGGATGGCGTGTACAGGTACAGCTGCCCATGCAGATTCAACACGGTACCACAGTTCATCAAGAGTGGATGGTGGGTGATGATGATGTTTGGTTTGTGGGGCGCTCAACAGCGTGGTTATCAGCGCCCGTACAATTACCCAATCTTTGCTCAGTCCAATTGCGCCACTTACCTGGATGATGATGAAATGATGAGGACAACACAAACACCCAGTCATCTCGAGGCAGGTGAAAATCCCTGACCCCGCCGGGAATCGAACCCGGGACCCCGTGCTCGGGAAGCGAGAACGCTACCGCGAGACCACGAGCGGCGGACGTCAAGAGTGGAGACTGGCGTATTGTGACGAGCCAGTTGCTCGGCCACCATTGACTAGACGTTTTCAATTGGTGATAGATCTGGAGAATGTGCTGGCCAGGGCAGCGGTCGAACATTTTCTGTATCCCGAAAGGCCCGTACAGGACCTGCAACATGTGGTCTGCGTTATCCTACTGAAATGTAGGGTTTCGCAGAGATCGAATGAAGGGTAGAGCCACGGGTCGTAACACATATGAAATGTGACGTCCACTGTTCAAAGTGCCGTCAATGCGAACAAGGGGTGACCGAGACGTGTAACCAATGACATCCCATATCATCACGCCGGGTCATACGTCAGTATGGCGATGACGAATACTCGTTTCCAATGTGCGTTCACCGCGATGTCGCCAAACACGGATGCGACCATCATGACGCTGTAAACAGAACCTGGATTCATTTGAAAAAATGTTTTGCCATTCGTGCACCCAGGTTCGACGTTGAGAACACCATCGCAGACGCTCCTGTCTGTGATGGAGCGTCAAGGGTAACCGCAGCCATGATCTCCGAGCTGATAGTCCATGCTGCTGCAAACGTCGTCGAACTGTTCGTGCAGATGGTTGTTGTCTTGCAACCGTCCCCATCTGTTGACTCAGGGATCGAGATGTGGCTGCACGATCCGTTACAGCCATGCGGATAAGATGCCTGTCATCTCGACTGCTAGTGATACGAAGCCGTTGGGATCCAGCACGGCGTTCCGTATTACCCTCCTGAACCCACCGATTCCATATTCTGCTAACGGTCATTGGATCTCGACTAACGAGAGCAGCAATGTCGCGATACGATAAACCGCAATGGCGATAGGCTACAATCCGACCTTTATCAAAGTCGGTAACGTGATGGTAGCAATTTCTCCTCCTTACACGAGGCACCGCAACAACGTTTCACCAGGCAACGCCGGTCAACTGCTGTTTGTGTATGAGAAATCTGTTGGAAACTTCCCTCATGTCAGCACGTTGTAGGAGTCGCCACCGGCACCAACCTTATGTGAATGCTCTGAAAAGCTAATCATTTGCATATCACAGCATCTTCTTCCTGTCGGTTACATTTCGCGTCTGTTACACGTCATCTTGGTGGTGTAGCAATTTGAGTGGCCAGTAGTATATGTCTAAATGATGCTGCGCTCTCGGAATGCCATACAACAGTTAAAGCGAATAATATTAATAGTTTTTATTACAAATAAGAAGATTGACAATACTTTACTTGTATTTACAACAAGTGGTCGCAAGCGACGGGCGAGATGCAAGTAAGTGTCCTTTGGTATATACAATGTTCCTGTAAGCGATTGATGTGGATCACAAGTCGCTGCTATTGCAGCACTCTCTGCTAGGCTTGTCCGTAGACTGTCCTAATCCTGTCCGAATAGTGAGGAAATACTGAGCGGCCGAGGCTGTCAGGAGCGGCGCTTATATTCTCCTCTTGTAGAGGACGCTCCTGTCGTGTGCGGTCCTAATCAGCGCACCGTTGGCCGACGTTTCACCGCCTTGTCTTCTCTTGCGTTCTTCGTCTTCGTTCCGGCGCTTGTGGTTACTCCAGAACAACACCAGTGGGAGGTAAATAAACGGGGAGTATTACACCCGCACATTCAATGACTCCTGCATAAAACATGTTGCCACGCTGGACTTTACACATGAAACGACGGGATATTTAAGATACCGCTTGGGATTATACACAATAAGATTCTCCTCTGCTATTACGCTTCCCAACTCAATCGCGACTATAAAGCCATCCACGATTATCTATAAAAAAAAAAAAAGTTCAAATGTGTGTCAAATCTTATGGGACTTAACTGCTAAGGTCATCAGTCCCTAAGCTTACACATTACTTAACCTAAATTATCCTAAGGACAAACGCACACACCCATGCCCGAGGGAGGACTCGAACCTCCCGCCGGGACCAGCCGCACAGTCCATGACTGCAGCGCCCTAGACCGCTCGGCTAATCCCGCGCTGCGATTATCTATCACAAGACTGAAAATACACGCAGCAAGATAATGAACATAGTTCTACTTACCAACGCAGTTGAGAGTCACGATGCAATACACTGGCATCAGCTTTGTTCATCGGCGTTAATCCTGCCTAAGTAGTAAGAATAACTACTACTTATTCTTACCATTCAAAATAAAACGTTTGTGCAGTGATCAAATTCACTTCCTACACGACTGTACATGGTTTTACTTTTCAACATCAGATAAACTACCAATTGAGCTTAGTGTGCCAATGAGGTAGGACTGCCTCCAGTGACATGGTCTGCCCTCAGCCAACCCCCATTACGAACCGCCTCAAACAAGAGGATGCTATTCCTATTGGTAAACATTTCTGTCTTGTGACCTCAGATACATCACTTTTCACAAAACCCGTAAGTAACACATTTTTACTAGCTCTAGTAGTAACTAACGCTTATATTCACTCAGAGCAACTGTTGGGTGAATTTTAGAATGTATTTTTCTTATCGAAACAGTATATTTATCGTCGAACTATGCTGCATCTCCTCCCCTTCTGGGACATGGACGAGTTCGTTCTGCTATTGCCAATGTTTGTCTCTCTCTTCAAACTGCGTATTAGTTTTTAGTTTAATCAGAAGTATTCCAATGCCATCTTGTAGAACATTCGAGACACGTCTTTCCCCTTCCTCTGGAACACGGCTTCCACCCACTTTTTAGCCATCTCCCTTCTCCTGCGGCCGTTCCGCAGTTCCTTGCATAACAGTGGCCATACACGGCTGCCTGGCACCTCTATGAATTCTGCTCCTCTGCTAGGTTCCTGAGCCCATCATTGCATTTAGATGTGCGTTGTATCAATAAATTAGGAAATTCTAATCGCATGTTTTACGATATATTATATAATAAATTCAGATTCAGAAAGATGTAGGTTGCAGTAGGTACTGGGAGATGAAGAAGCTTGCACAGGATAGAGTAGCATGGAGAGCTGCATCAAACCAGTCTCAGGACTGAAGACCACAACAACAACATATAATAAATTATACTTTCCCTCAGTTTAAGGGATTACGTGATCTTATGTTCGGAAATGAGTGTGGACAATGAGTTAACATGTCACTGCCATGTTTCTAGTTTGCTTCCAATTATTTCACGGGAGTAACATCTGACTAAATAAATTATCTCCGATATATGAATCGAACAGGAAGGCTCTGTTCTCGCTTTGATTGGTACCTTCCCTCGCAAGTGAAAGGCGACTGAGATGGTTCAAGTTGGCACCTAAGAAGAAATGGGTAGCTTCACTCTGTCCTCTCCCTACCTCTCTTGGGGTCAATGACCCATCACGTCATCCAACCAATGTGACCTGTGACATGAGTACGTGTTCGGTTAAGGTGAATGTGGTACACAAACAGCCTACAATCGCTAATGAATGAATTTGTTACGTAGAATATAATTCTCCCTTTCAGCCCGAGAGGAAGAATTATATAAGCAAACGAGCAAATACCGTTAATTATTGTGATTTTGAGGCTGAGATCCTAGAACCATTTTCCGCTGCAGGAATAATAGACACGCAATTCCTAATTCGTGACCGTGTGAATAATAATTATAACACGCGCTCCAATTTTATCGTGCTAAGACATCGGACTCCGTAGAAAATTAATAACTGCAGGCTCTGAAAAGGTCTACTACCGTTAGTAGCGATCTGCATGAGATGTAACAAATGGTTGCTAATTGTTCGGCGGCAAGCCGTTATTACGGAAAGCGTTGCAAGTACTTACAAAAATTCAACATCAGGTCGGTCATCTGTGAAAATAGTAATTATTATTCTTTGAAGTTAACATACTCATATAATTTCATACTAACATACATTATTAACGAACCTTACAATTGCTTACATAGGCAATGGTTAAGGAAGTAGGGACAGACGTGTCTGCCTGTAAAGAACAAGTGAGAGTGAGTCTCTTAAGTGATGAACAAATTACAAAAGTTCAGAAAAGCAGTTCGTTAATTTTCATTGCAGTCACTGATATGCTAAGTCTGCCTTCTCTGGCCATGAAAAGTCATGGGATTACATATTTTAGATAGCATGGAGGCAAGGATTTTTCTTTATAAAATTACGCGGTGAAAACAAGTGTTCCCTTCACTGCAAGGAGCCTGTATGTAGGACATGTATTTCATATTCAAAGTCACTTTTTATACGTTTCACGTTATGATTTAGATATAACACGGAGAATTATATTTTTTGTCTACATCGTTTTGGGGTTAGGTCGTAAGTTTTGTAAGTAGGCTGTTTAGGTTTTCTTATTGGTAACGCCACGTAGCGCTCTGTATGAAAATCACTGGCTGTGCTGTGTGCAGTCTGTGGCTAGTTTGCATTGTTGTCTGCCATTGTAGTGTTGGGCAGCTGGATGTGAACAGCGCGTAGCGTTGCGCAGTTGGAGGTGAGCCGCCAGCAGTGGTGGATGTGGGAAATGAGATGGCGGATTTTTGAGTACAGAATGGATGTCATGAACTGCTATATATATGATGACTATTAAGGTAAATACATTGTTTGTTCTCCATTAAAATCTTTCATTTGCTAACTATGCCTATCAGTAGTTAGTGCCTTCCGTAGTTTGAATCTTTTATTTAGCTGGCAGTAGTGGCGCTCGCTGTATTGCGGTAGTTCGAGTAACGAAGATTTTTGTGAGATAAGTGATTTGTGAAAGGTATAGGTTAATGTTAGTCAGGGCCATTCTTTTGTAGAGATTTTTGAGTACAGAATGGATGTCATGAACTGCTATATATATGATGACTATTAAGGTAAATACATTGTTTGCGCTAAAAATATTGTGTGTCAGTATCAGCACAGTCACGTACAATTTTTCAAAGGGGACGTTTCATATGTCGACCCTTAGCCGAGGATACCTCAGTGGAATCTTGTGATTTTTTCTTTTAGTTTGTGAAATTAGTGTAGCTTTTGTTTATTGCTAGCGCGTAATTGTAGAGAGAATCTCCTTTGTAGTTGCAGTCTTTCATTGCTGTACAGTAAAAAAGTTGTGGCATGCATGTAGATTTGCACCAGGTATTTCGCAGCTGCGCTTGCAATTAACTAGATATTATTTTCAGTGCTATGTTAATGTGTTTTCTTATTTTTGCTCTTCAAATTGTGCTTTTCTGTGTTATCGTGTGAAATATTGCGACAATAATGGCGTGTGAAAAACGTAACACTAGGCTCCAAAGTAAACTGAGAAATAATAGTGACGACGAGCGTAGCTTACCAGCACCACTGTGTAATCAATTAACAGACATTCAAAGTAGTAATTTGGTAATTGTGCATAGGGAAATGGAGCGGGCGGCAAATAATGGTGTAGACAGTCAATCAGGTAGTGAACAGGGAAGCATTATCGATCGATCGGTCGGCAACAGCTCGCCTCAGGAATCCGAAATGACAGAACACAATATTGCAAATACTGTAGACTTAGGTTTTGGGTCCTCACCGTTTTCTCAAATGAGTCAAGACACATTTTCTGCTTGTCAAAATGTGAATGCTGCCGGTGAAAACGCACTGCCAAAAAGCATAGAGAAACAGATTCCAGACACTAATACATTATTATTGCAATTAATGCAACAAAATGAAAAAAATCAGAGACAAACACAGCAAAAGCTTCAAAAGTTAGACACAATGGAACAAAATCAGAGACAAACACAGCAAAAGCTTCAAAAGTTAGACACAATGGAACAAAATCAGAGAAAAACCCAGCAAAAGCTTCAAAAGTTAGACACAATGGAACAAAATCAGAGACAAACACAGCAAAAGCTTCAAAAGTTAGACACAATGGAACAACACCAGAGACAAACACAGCAACAGTTAGACGCAATGGAACAAAATCTTCACACCACGCTTGAACAAACACGTGAAGATTTAACTACTGAGTTACATAAAATAGAATCGAAATGTCAAAAAGTCTGTAATGACGTAAAAACACAAATTTGTGAGCATTTCCAACCTATTTTTTCGCGTCATGGAAATGCATTACAGAATCACGAAGCAGCCATAAAAGAACTGCAAACTATTGTTCATGAAAATCATGAGACCTTGCAAGCTAAAATGTACTCAGTTGGATCTACCGGTTCGGTTACGCAACTTGCAAAAACTCAGGAAAACTTAAAGGACACAGTAGAAAGACACATGGAGGAAATTAGTTCATTATCAGAGAAAGTAGTTGAACTTTTGGATCAGCTAAATAATTTATCTACGAAGGTAGATGATAATCCGAATGACACAAAACCTGTAGTCTTTAATGACACAGAAGAGTGTGAACAAATTAGGAAATTCAAACAAAATCAGAATCAAATTAATACGCAACACCAAAGAGAAATCCGGGAAGTACAAGATCAGCTGACACAGGTAATACAAGAATTACGTATTTCAGAGGCCACTCGCGCTCCCATACGGGAAGAGGGACATAGAAATACGGAACAGCCACAAAATAATAACTCAGGGCACTTCGGAAATTATGAAAGAAATTGGCAAGGTACACCGAATTTTGAGATGGAACCGCCGAAACGACGTAACAATGGCCGACATGCGACTCGCTGACATGATGATTTTGACTATAAGCTGTTCATTACTACAAGTAAATTCAAAACATTTAAGAATTCTGGCAACGACATTCATCCACAAACATGGCTCCATCAACTCTCTCATTGTTTTCCTCCCAACTGGTCGTTAGAACACAGATTAGAATTTATGTGTGGCTACTTAGAGAATGAACCAGCTGTAAGAATGCGATCGGTCATTCACGATTGTCACAGTGAATTTTATCATGCCTTCGTCTCAGCATATTGGTCTCAAGCTACACAAGACCGAGTAAAACATAACATCATAATGATGAAACATTTCGAACAATCTGAATTTTCCTGTCTTGTGAAATATTTTGAAGACATGTTGCACATGAATCAGTACCTGTCAAACCCATACAGCCCCTCAGAACTCATCCGCATTTGCTTAATCAAATTACCTGAACATTTACGACATATTATTTTGGCAGGACGTTGCAAAGACGACATTGAAGCTTTTCAGGGACTCTTACAAGAATTAGAAATTGACACTGACAATCGCAGAACGCGGAAACAGGAAAACAATCACTACAGCTCACATCCGTCACAATTCCGTGACGACAGAAACAATAACTGGACACGACAAGTCTATTCTTACAACGCAAATCGTGACCAAAACAGACACCACCCATATGACAACCACTGGCAGAGTAATAATAGTTACAGAGGAAGATCGCATTTCCGTAGTAATGAACATGACAGAGATAACAATAGAAACAGACAATATGGGAACCAAAACAATAATTATCAAGGGAGACAGAACAACTTCAGACACAACGGTCCACCACGCAGTTACGATTCCGGGAGAAATCCTCCACCACATGACAGACAAACAAGAAACTATGTAAACTACCGACAAAACGACAGACCTGAATTCCATCAGAACTGGCGAGCTTCAAACAGGGCAGGGCGTTCTCGTCAAGGTGAATTTGTAGAAGTTAGGTCTCCTAATCCCAATAACGACGCGCGCCAACAAAGAGACAGACAATGACTCGCACCGCAGGCAGCCGCGTGCGCCAGCTGGCTCAGAGATAAATAATATATACGCTAACCTTGAGAAAAATTCCAGTATTCTTTACCAATGTACCATATACCACATGATAATTCCACTGAAGCTGAAACTATGCGTACTAGGAAGAGCTAAGGGTTACACCATATTTCACATGTAAAACCATTTATTGAGAGATAATCTGCTTTTTAACTTTGTCTTTGCCATATAACTTTTCACTTTACGTTACCAGTATGCTTTGTCAGACTTAGTATCTGTTAACATGCAACAATGTTTTGAAGTTCACTATCCAGTCTAGAACCTAGGGAACATATTTAGACAGTATTTACGAGCGCATTGTTATAGTGAACAGACGACACAGTGTTATTGTGTGTGTACATTCTTGCTTGTTAGTTGCACGATTACGTAACGACCATAAGGCTGACGAACATGTACCTGTACTGCTAACGAGATTTTAATGCAACATTTTGGTTTACTTGAAAATACATTCTGGATTTAAAGTACTTTCTGAGAGATACGAGATGACACAGTGGTTAGTTTATGTGGCAGCTACACGATTATATCACGACGCTACTAATGTGTGACACAATTTACATTGTTGCTTTTGCGGTTTATCCATTTTATATCTGCACAGTTGTTATGTATTGTTCTGGAAAGTAAAACATGTTTTAATAGTAACTTTTGTGGTATACCTACAATGAGACAGCCTTTTCCATAGCACAACAATAGGTTAGATTATAGTACTTTCTTGATCACGGTAAGGTACATAATAACGACGATATCTATACGCAAAGCATTTCACTTTTGTTTTATCATGAGGTAAGTACATTGACTTCAGCAGAACTTTGCTTACAGAGGATGATAACTACGACACTTCCACAGAATTATCTTACAGCAAGACGCACATTTAGTGCTACAGGACACGCATTTGAGTGATTAATTTCGCACTTAAAACATTTATTTTTTTAAGATATTTGAAGTACAATGATACAAGGGTTTTCTGTGATACATTTCATTCCATTGCTGTAATCTGTAACGCCTGAGGGTATAATTACATTAATCCTCAGGGGGGTACATGCCTACTTTGTGTACCATGTGTTTGGCAAGCACAAGGAGCCCTAGCTAATATGGTATTTGCTTATACAACTTTACACATCGGTACCATATTTCTCTAACACAAAATCACACAGCTATCTGATTATTTAACAGAGAAACAAACATATTTTTACTACGTCAGTGACACATGTTTACGTAATTACACTGTTGTATAACTTCACACTTACGAAATTGTATTTTGTTTGTACTTTGTGAACTGTTCATATTTTTTCAGACCCATTGTGATATTATGAGAACTTTGAATGATACATTTGGTATGGGATCACGATTTTTAAAGTAAGTTTGAGGCAGATGACACTTTTGACATGAGCAGAGAATTTTTTTTAATTATTGGAGGAAGCTACGACGATTTTGAGAGTTGACTGAGGTGTTATGATGCTATTTTTACGACGGCGATGTGTATTGTGCTGTTGAGGTATGTTTATGATCAATAAGCTGATGCTATATGAGGAATTTGATTATGCTATGTATTTATTAAGATGAAATATTGAAGTGTCGTCGCAAGATTGACATGTCGACGAATATATGTATGTGTAATAAGGTAAGGAGTAATGAATAGTGGTTAGGGACTGACTTGTGAAAAAGGATGTTGGAAACCAAGAATCGTACTTTAAGAATTATGAAATGTGTGTAAATGCGTGAATGTATCACAATGCCGGCGAAAATTTTTTGGACACTGTTATATTCATAAGATTTTGTTTCTACACATTTGCAACGCAAATTCTCGACCCGTGAAATTTTGTATATGAGATTGTCACTGTAATGCAAACTGGTGTCGTAAATATTTCGGTAAGAAAGCCAAGTGACCTTGATGTAATGCGTCGTGGGCACCCAGCTGTGTCAGACTCCTGGAGAAAAAGCCATTAGTGTGTGCCTTTCAGAGGCACAGGTAAAAAGAAATAAAAAATAAAAAAAGGGACGACATTATCCGCACTATTGACATTTTTTTGTAGAAAGCATCCTAAATACGACACGCTCAAACTTGAAAATATATGATTAATTTATGATATTTACTAAAATGCCTAATGAAATGATGAGAGACATTTTACATCTATTGTTTTTCTAGTTGAGAGATTGCTCATTTTGTTTAATATCTAGTTTCTAGCTGCCCTGCAGCATTGGTTAAAATAAAATTTTATAGATGTACTAATATAAATATTTTATTCCTACAGACCCAGTAAAGAATAACTTTGATGTACTGAAAAAAAACGAAGGAGCACAAAAACACATTTCCCTTCACAGGTATTGCATACAGAATTTTCTTTTCAAGTACTTGGTAATTTCTGTTGTAGAATAAATTGTGATGCATCACTCTAGTGTTAAGATATGACATACGTATTAAAAATGGCCATTTTTACTGTAATATTTTTTCTGCTTGAGCTATGTCATGTTTAGATATAAGTTATTTCATTTGCTGCTGCTGTTTGCCAGGCATAGTGTTACTGAATTTGACTTTGTGTTACTCTGCTAAGCCAGTTTACTACTGATTTATTTTTCTTGTTTGCTGCTCATTGCCTTATATTAGTTGTAATATTGTTGCTTACTTTGCCAATTTGAAGTTCTTTGTCATTGCTGCTCGTGTTAATTATTTTGTGCTGCTGCATTGCCTCGTCCCTTAGTTTAGCATCTGAGCTCAGTAGATTTAAGTTAGCTTAAGAGGGGGTAGCCCCTAAGAGAATGAGTTGCGATGGATTTGAAGAAATGCACTGAGAGGCTATACGAGAAAAGTACAGAAAGCAGGTATAGATAGGACTTTTGGGAATGATGATGAACCAAGGGAGATCTCCATGCAAAATACTGCAGTAAAACAAACCCTGTCCTTTCCTTTTGTGTTATCCTGCTATGTGTTTGTGTACCCTTGTGTATTTGTTTTCTTCCTGTCTCTGTGTAGTTTCATAGAATTTTTTCTTCTTCTAATACTAAGCTACATCCACTATGATGAGGAATACTGTTATCCTCAAATATAATTGGCATTAATAATATGTTATTTACCTTGTAAATATGCTTAGACATTATTTATTCTGTTTTGTTTTAATGCTTATGTGTGAAGTTGATGTTTCAAAAGTTATTCTGATCTTCTATGTATTTACTTATCTCATAATTCCTGCAACACTGATGTATATGTTTATTTCTATTATTTTGTAAAGCCCCTATTACTACAAATGTTATCTGTATTATTATGTTTTTAATGATGTATTTTGTACCTTTGTTATTGTATTCTTATGTTATAAAATTGTAATTGACACCAGTTCATCAAATTAAGTAACTTGTAAGTTACATTTCACTGCACACATTTCTGTTAGTCATAGTATATAGACAATATGTGAGAAGTAGGGACAGTTAGTGTTTGCACGTGTGTTAATAATTCAGCAAGGGACTGGATAACAGCATTGCTGGTTCTAAGGACAATTTCAAAAGCTTCGTGAGTGCACAAGTGGTGGTTTATGGACTTGCTATATTGTCCGCAAGACTCTTCGATGGTGATTGTGCACCTGCACAGTTGCAACAGATGGCTGCTGGCCGTCTCTACAAGGACTACAGTGGGTCTGCATCTTTGATGGCCCACCATTACCATTATTTCTACAAGGACTGCAGTGCGTCTGCAGCTCTGGTGGCCCACCAATACCATAATCTCTACCAGGACTACAGTGGGTCTGCTCTGTGATGAACCTACCTACCAATCTTCTTCAAAACGTCAAATAACTCTGCTGTGGGTTTGCTCTGTTGTGGCCCATTACGTGTCAGCATATCAAGAGTCAGAACTGTCTATCCATTGGAAGGACAACACTACTTCTTCAAGACTGCATGGAAATCCACTACTTCCATGTGCATTCTCTTTTACTACTCAGACTTTGAGAGAAAAAAACACTGTAGTTTTTCTGTGATAAATGATCAGGACTGTCTTTATGGACTGTGAGAAAATTTTAGCTTTTGACCAACATTGTATTGATAAGTGTGTGCATTTGATTTCTTTGTTATTGTAATTATGAAAAAATTTTTTCAAATCTGTATTGGCCAGTGCCCAAAACAATTTGTAAAATTTTTTGTGGGGAGCATGGGGGCTATGTAAGTAGGCTGTTTAGATTTTCTTATTGGTAACGCCACGTAGCTCTCTGTATGAAAATCACTGGCTGTGCTGTGTGCAGTCTGTGGCTAGTTTGCATTGTTGTCTGCCATTGTAGTGTTGGGCAGCTGGATGTGAACAGCGCGTAGCGTTGTGCAGTTGGAGGTGAGCCGCCAGCAGTGGTGGATGTGGGAAATGAGATGGCGGATTTTTGAGTACAGAATGGATGTCATGAACTGCTATATATATGATGACTATTAAGGTAAATACATTGTTTGTTCTCTATTAAAATCTTTCATTTGCTAACTATGCCTATCAGTAGTTAATGCCTTCCGTAGTTTGAATCTTTTATTTAGCTGGCAGTAGTGGCGCTCGCTGTATTGCAGTAGTTCGAGTAACGAAAATTTTTGTGAGATAAGTGATTTGTGAAAGGTATAGGTTAATGTTAGTTAGGGCCATTCTTTTGTAGAGATTTTTGAAAGTCAGATAGCGTTGCGCTAAAAATATTGTGTGTCAGTATCAGCACAGTAATTCAGAAAATTTTCTAAGGGGACGTTTCAGTTTGTTAACCTTTAATTGTGTTTCCTTCGCTCTCATTTTAGTTCGACTTAAAGTCGCCTTACACTTGTCACACAACAGATTCAAACATTTCACTTGATTTTGGTCTGTTCCCTTAACATCTAACAGAAAATTACAAAAAACTTTTTACTGAATGTTGTTCTAGAAAGAAAATTAAGGAACAGTTACCTTACCTTTTCTTTGAGGTAAAATGTAGTTCATTCATATTGGACTGTGGTGATGTTCGTGGTAGACGTGAGATCAGATGCGATGAATCGCAGATACAGTGATGAAATGGCCAAGGTTTCATTGGCTGATCCAAAAAGCTCCAGCAAAGTCTTTCACGACAATCGGGTTAGGTACTTCCTGGCCGCCTTGGATAGGACTCCAGGGAGCTGTATCGCCGTCCAGAATTAGTGGTTTACTTAGAGATGGCATAGAACCAGGAATCAGGGTGATTGGCCAAGCCAGTTACTTGAACGTGCAATAACATAAGTATTCCTTGTGAATTACTTGTTCGGTCTTTAATGATATTAGGCATTAAATTTTAATGATGATATGTAGATTGATTTACAGAAGAATGGAAAAACTGGTAGAAGCCAGAAGATGAGTTTGGATTCCAGAGAAATGTAGGAACACCTGAGACAATACTGACCCTACGACATCTCATAGAAGATAGGTTAAAGAAAGGCACACTATGTTTATAGCATTTGTAGTCTTAGAGAAAGACTTTGACAATGTTGACTGGAATACTCTCTTTCAGATTCTAAACGTGGCAGGGGTAAAATACAGGGAGCGAAAGGCTATTTACAATTTGTACAGAAAGCAGATGGCCGTTATAAGAGTCGAAGGGCACAAAAACGAAGCAGTGGTTGAGAAGGGCCTGAGATAGAGTTGCATCCTATCCCCGATGTTATTCAATCTGTATATGGAGCAAGCAGTAAAGGAAACAAAAGAAAAGTTTGGAGCAGGAATTAAAGTCCTGAGAGAAGAAATGAGATTTGCCGATGACATTCTTATTCTGTCAGACAGAGCAAAGGACCTGGAAGAGCAGTTAAATGGAATGAACAGTATCTTGAAAGGAGGATATAAGATGAACATCAACAAAAGCAAAACCAGGATAATGGAATGTAGTCGAATTAAATCAGGTGATGCTAAGGGAATTAGATTAGGAAATGAGACACTTAAAGTAGTAAATGAGTTTTACTATTTGGCCAACAAAATAACTGATGATGGTCGAAGTAGAGAGGATATAAAATGTAGAGTGGCAATGACAAGAAAAGCGCTTCTGAAGAAAAATTTATTAACGTCGAATGTAGATTTAAGTGTCAGGAAGCCTATCCTGAAAGTATTTGTATGGAGTGTTGCCATGTATGAAAGTGAAACATGGACGATAAGCAATTTAGGCAAGAAGAGAATAGAAGCTTTTGAAATGTGGTACTACAGGAGAATGCTGAATATTAGGTGGGTAGATCTCGAACTAATGAGGAGGTACTGAACAGAATTGGGGAGAAGACAAATTTGAGGCACAATCTGACTAGAAGAAGGGATCGTTTAGTAGGACACATTCTGAGGCATCAAGGGATCATCAGTTTAATGCTGCAGGAAAGCGTAGGAGGTAAAAATCGTAGAGGAAGACTAAGAAGTGAATACAGTAAGCACATTCAGAAGGATGTAGGTTGCAGTAATTACTCGGAGATGAAGAGGCTTGCAAAGGATAAAGTAGCATACAGAACTGCAACAAACCAGTCTTTGGACTGAAGATTAACAACAACAACAACATGTTATTCTCGTGAGTGCAATAGATGTCATGTTACCATTAGATAACTTAATGGTCTCAAACTTTACATACTTGTTTACAAAGTGCAGTACGTAGCTCTTGAATTAATTAATTCAGTCGATAGCAGCTTAATAGAAAATAGCAATTACAGATGCTACCGGTGGCATCGCCTTTATACGTCATCTCGTAGACTGCGAAGTTATCTTCATTCACGCACTTAAATTTCAAGAACGCGGATTCCATGACCAAGGCAATGCCGACAATTACAGCTAAACCGCCGCAGCGGCCGTTTCGTTGCTCACGTTACCGGCTGCAATCTCGCCAACTCAGCCGATTTTCCGATGATTCTGGCAGTTTTGTGTTTCTTAAAGCCGAAAAACATTCCTTTCAGCTGACAGCTGAAAACCTGTCACATTTCTTGTACTGATTAATTTTAATAAACTAAATACTTTGATTAATCAACTCAGTTCACATTGTTATTAAAACATTAACACTTAAACAAGAAATTCCATTGAGTCAATAATGAAATTAATATTCTGGGCGGACTTCTAGAATAGACAGCTTACTACATTGTTTAACAATCATTTTTCTTATTATTACTGCGTACAGCATAACATCTGACGCGATGACAGACTGCTGTGGGACCACAGTGGGTTGCTAGGATAATCACTCTTGATACGGTACAGTCTGCAGTGTTATTACAGCCATTATTATAATCAACAATACACTGGCAGCGGTCTCGAAATCGTTTCCAGTGCATTTATTTAAACCTTTTCACTTTGAATAAGAAGTTAGTTTTCCTAGACATGTGTACGTTTTGCAAAAAAAAATATCGAAGAAACATACACGCAACATTTTGGAGAAGAATGATTAAAAGATGAAGAGTTAAAAGGCTGGATCCAAAAGGTGCTGACAGCTAAAAAATGGTGCGTTGTCCTTTTTGTCAGTGTAAGTATTTGGGACTGAGAGTTCATTCTAAATGCGACAAATATCTGAAAGGGGCTAAGCCATTTTCTCGTACTGGGCAGTCTACATAGGATTTTCAGCCCAAAATTCCATAAGTGACGACACTTAGAGCCGAGGCCAGAATGAAATTATTTGTGAGAATGCGTTTGCGATACAGAGTTTTGATCATCTCAGCTAGCTTAACAAATGGTGTTTCTAAATAACTGATCTGAAAATACATCGAACGAAATGCATTGAAGTGATAAAAAGTAATATCTCTACTTTAAAGTTCTGTTAAAAATGATAGTTTGTATAGCATACTATTATGAAACAGCTAGATGTTTGTATTTTGTACTTCTCAGAAAACAAAGAGCGTATAGTTTCAACTTTTTCGAAACTGTTAGAGGTAGACTCAGGTGACGCAAAAACAACTGTTGATGGAGCGAAAGCTTGTATTAGCTGTGTTTGAACTGAATTTGGAGTAAATGTGTGGCGTGCATACTGTAAGACCTTCGGTACACACACCATCAGATTATTTGACTTGTCACTCTAACGAAGTATGCGAGTGTCAGCAATATGTCTCATGGTCTTATTGTGGCGTGTTTATCTTCTGCCGTTAGGTCAGACGATAGAAATGCCACTTGCACTCTTAGAGTGACGGTGACCAACATTAAACAGAACTTGATTAATTTTCACACACATTTATTAAAATAAGAAAAAGCATAGACATTACGTAACTTGATTCTGGATTCTGTTTACAATTGACAATCTGAAGTTCCGTTGGTCTTGGTACGCTAATCTTATTCTCACATATAGGTATCTCTGATACTTGACAAAGTGTCTATTCATTTATCTTCATGGCTATGTACAGGAATATGGTAATCTTATTAGGTGCAGACTGAATCTTGACTGTAGACTGGTACAGACTAATGTAGACTGTTACAGACTGGTGCAGACAAATGCAGACTGACTAATCGGAGGTCTGTACACTTGTTATAATACTTCCCGCGTTCAGGTATCACTGCGCGAGTGTGATCTGCGAGGAGAAAAGGTTCTACGTTAGCAGCAATCTCATTGGCTGCATTACATATTAATACGCGGATCGGTGGAAGCAGAATTTGGTCCGTCTCTAAGGCAGCGCCATCTCGTAGTGCGGAGACGGATGAGCGCTGCGCCTGCACTGTTGTGCTTAGCGGGGCGCGCTCTAGTGGGAAAGTTGTGTACGTGATGACTACGCGGAACTATGTACACAACATGCATGGTAGGCACAGGTAACACATGTGTTATGTCAGCAAAGCAGCAGAGTTTATGCTCTCCATATGCAATACATTTCATATTTAATCTTAATATGGTGTTCTTGTCATTAGATCCAGTTGGCCTTTTCTCACTCTTGTAAGGGAGAATAACCGACTCATTTTTTCAAAAACATATCAATGCTTTCACCGCTCTTCAATAAGGCAAAGGGCCTGCAATGATCTGTATAATACACTTTATGATGACGATCTCTTGCAGATACTACAAAGCGCCGGAACACGATGGATCTCAAGTGAGCGTGTCAGTGGGAAGCTCTAACAGAGCACTTCAGAGAAGAGTCGGTGAATGAAAAGTACTACATTTCTCAGATACTATATAAAATGTATAAAGACAATGAGACGAAATTATAGTGCGACAGTGCAACGTAATTAATTAGGCGCTCCAGTCTAGATCTACTGACTCACGAAGTTGTTGCAAGATCTCCCTGCTTTAATCAGAACATTTGTTCAAACGGTAATCGTAAGAGGGTTCAAGAGGATCTACTTTTTGCAAATGTTAAGGATTTTCCTCATCCCAAGCCACATTTGGTTTCCGCTTTTGAGATGGTTCAAATGGTTCTGAGCACTATGGGACTTAACATCTGTGGTCATCAGTCCCCTAGAACTTAGAACTACTTAAACCTAACTAACCTAAGGACATCACACACATCCATGCCCGAGTCAGGATTCGAACCTGCGACCGTAGCGGTCACGCGGTTCCAGACTGAAGCGCCTAGGACCGCACGGCCACACCGGCCAGCTCCGCTTTTGAGAAGCAAATAGGAATTTGCGTACCTGCGGTAGAATGACTGTGGCCACTGAAATGGAAAGTCGGGTAATTTGCGATAATTTTATCGTACGCCTTGTCAGTGAACTCCAGTCCAGTCTCCCGAAGAGTGTAGAAGTGCTACACAGGGCATATTCTGTAGCACCATTAAACTGTTTAAGAAGCATAAAGGACAATATCATATCATTAGTTTCGGAAATAGTTATCAGACTGGCCATCCTGTCTGTCGTAGAACACCAGTGACAGAAAATCGGGAGAATGTGACGGAGATGGTGCTCTGACGTATCAAAATATGAGCTTACAAGTAAACAGAAGCCTTTTTCTAAACCAGGCCATTTGGCTGAGACACTTCTAGTGCTGCCTTGAACAAATGCAAAAGCAGGGAGGTGCTTTAGCGAAAAGAATATTGCCGAAAGATCGTACACGAACAGAATGGGGAAGACCATGCTCAGTTCCATTCTGGCGATTCGTGCTGGCGTTCGGCCCTCAGAATGTAAATATTCCTGAATGTAAATATTCCTGAATTCCAATCAAGAACAACTGCCAAGATGAGAAACATGGAAGTAGATATCCTCGGTGTAGCAAAGCAGCTTAAATCACTTAATAAAGGCAAGGCCTCTGGTACAGATTGTATACAAGTCGGGCTCCTTTCAGAGTATGCTGATGCAATAGCTCCATATATAGCATTTATATACAACCGCTCGCTCACAGAAATTTCCGTACCTAAAGACTGGAAAATTGATCAACTCACACCAATATCCAAAAACGGAAATACGAGTAATCCTCTGAATTACAGGCCCATATCACTAACGTGGATTTGCAGTAGGGTTTTGGAACATATACTGTGTTCGAACATTATAAATTACCTCGATGAAAAAGATTTATTGACACACAGTCAGCACGGATTCAGGAAACATCGTTCTTGGGAAACACAACTAGCACTTAATACTCGTGAAGTAATAAGTGCTATCGACAGGATATGTCAAATTGAGTCCAAATTTTTAGATTTCCGCCGACCAGGGTGGCCGAGCGGCTCTAGGCGCTACAGTCTGGAACCGCGCGACCGTTGCGGTCGCAGGTTCGAATCCTGCCTCGGTCATGGATGTGTGTGATGTTCTTAGGTTAGTTAGGTTTAAGAAGTTCTAAGTTCTAGGCGCTGATAACCACGCAGTTGAGCGCCCCACAAACCAAACATCATCAAACATCTAAGTTCTAGGAGACTGATGACCTCTGCAGTTAAGTCCCATAGTGCTCAGAACCATTTGAACCATTTTTTTGATTTCCAGAAGGCTTTCGACACCACTCTTCACGAGCGAGTCCTAACCGAACTACGTGCCTATGGAATGTCGACTCAGTTGTGCGACTGGATTCGTGATTTCCTGTCGGAAAGGCCGCAGTTCGTAGTAACAGACGGAAAGTCATCGAGTAAAATAGAAATAATATCCGGCGTTCTCCAAGGAAGTGTTATAGGCCCTTTATTATTCTTGATCTATATTAACGACATAGAAGACACTCTGAGTAGCCCTATTAGATTGTTTGCAGATGATGCTCTCACTTACCGTCTTGTAAAGTCATCAGATGACCAAAACGAATTGCAAAATGATGTAGATAATATATCTGTATGGTGCAAAAAGTGGCAATTGACCCTGAATACCGAGCGAGGTGGCGCAGTGCTTAGCACACTGGACTCGCATTCGGGAGGACGACGGTTCAATCCCGTCTCCGGCCATCCTGATTTAGGTTTTCCGTGATTTCCCTAAATCGCTTCAGGCAAATGCCGGGATGGTTCCTTTGAAAGGGCACGGCCGATTTCCTTCCCCATCCTTCCCTCACCAGAGCTTGCGCTCCGTCTCTAATGACCTCGTTGTCGACGGGACGTTAAACACTAATATCCTCCTCCTCTGACCCTGAATAAGGAAAAGTGTGAAATTATTCACATGAGTACTAAAAGAAATCAGCTAAATTTCGATTACGCGATAAGTCACAGGAATCGGAAGGCTGTAAATTCCACTAAATACTTAGGGATTACATTTACAAATAACCTAAATTGGAACGATCACATAGAAAATATTGTGGGTAGAGCAAACCAAAGACTGCGATTCATTGACAGAACACTTAGAAGGTGCAACAGGTCTACTAAAGAGACTGCTTACACCACGCTTGTCCGCCCTATTCTGGAGTATTGTTGTGCGGTGTGGGATCTGCATCAGGTGGGACTGACGGATGACATCAAAAAAGTACAAAGAAGGGCAGCTCGTTTCGTATTATCGCGAAATAGGGGAGATAGTGTCGCAGAAATGATACGTGATTTGGAGTGGCAAACATTAAAACAAAGGCGTTTTTCGTTACGACAGGATCTTCTCATCACCAGTTTTCTCATGCGATTGCGAAAACATTCTATTGGCTCCCACCTACATAGGAAGAAATGATCATCACGCTAAAACAGGAGAAATCAGGGCTCGCACAGAAAAATTTAAGTGCTCACTTCTCCTGCGCGTCGTTCGAGAATGGAACGGTAGAGAGACCATTTGGAGATGGTTCATTGAACCCTCTGCCAGGCACTTTATTGTGAGTAGCAGAGTAATCACGTAGATGTAGATGTAGACCATCATGAGTCCTCTCCATTTTGCCATATTTCTATAGCGCTTTACATACATGTATCTAGGTCCCACTCACGACAAATCCCATTAGAATACAGTTACTGGCATGTCTAATGCCTTAACATTTCACTACAGCAATTTGCACATTTGCATATTGTTTGCATAATCTCATTCTCACTTCACGGAAATACAATTTTTTTACAGGTTGTGTCCTCGTCAATTGTTAACAGAGCAAAGTCACTCAGTAACGTTTGGCGTCACTGACCAGATGGTCACGATCGCTTTAGTCATACTATGATCGCCGTCGGCAAAGCTGGAGCCTTTCAGAATATTCTGAATAGTAGAATAATAGACCTTGGACAGCAGACTGCAATTCAAAAACTACGAAATCGCAGTACTGTCTTGTAGCTTTTCTACACACAGCAGACGAGAGACATGAACTACAGCGAGAATGTCGAAATTCAGAAACATCTCAACGTGAGAGTTCAAGAAGGGAAGTGCTCCCAAGATCATTGCATGCTACGTGATAGAGGAGAAATCCCAGCCAGAAAGGCGAAGTTCAGAATCGTGTTCTAACTACGCTAAAATACTAGTTCGCCCGAGAGCAAAACACAAGAGCTGAGGCGGAAGACGTCCTTTCCCCACGGCCTTGCAGATGGAAGACACTTTATCAGAATTGCTGGCGCTCCAGCAAACCTCTGATTTCCTCCACCCTAAATGCGGGCGGCGAATCGTAATCATAGAATCCCTTGTACATTCTCCCTCTCTGTTCATCCTTCCGACCGCTGAGCAACGTCCGACTTTTGTCTGGTTTTTGGCGTCGAAACTTCTAGAATTCATCCTACTTTGCCGTCTAAGCAAAATTGGAAATTTGTGGTGAGTTCTATGGGACCAATCTGCTGAGGGCATTGGCCCCTAAGTTTACACACTACTTAATCTAACTTAAACTATCTTACGCTAAGGACAACACATACCCATGCCCGAGGGAGTGTCGTCGTAACTGCCGTCTGCTTCACGTCTGCTGTGCAGCGAGCTACCTTAATTTAAGTATTAACTGTATTTTTCTTACTTGTCACTTCTTCTTCCGTGTGTATTTGCTTTTAGGAAGCTTTATTTTTCGAGTGCTCTTAATAGTGTTCCATAGATTCGTGTTTGTTTTGAATACAGTAAGAGAGAGTCCCTGTAGTCAACCATAGTGCCAGTAGTGCTAGAGTTTGTTTTCAATACAGTCCAGAGACAGGTAGTGCTATTTTCATTGTTTTCTACAAGAAGTGGCTAGCAACCACAGTTTAGTGAATAAGCAGCCGCCTTTAGTGAATTAGCAGTCTAGTTAAAGGTTGATTAACTCTCTTCAGTAAATTGTTTCCTTAGGATGGATAGGATGTGTGACTGCTGTGTACGGACGCAGCAGGAGCTGGCCACTGTTCGCGAAAAGCTGAGCGTGTTGATGGCCGCGGTCAGCCGTCTTCAGGCTGCTGCCTCGGAGTGTAGCGGCAGTGGGGAGTCTGGTGCGTCGCAAGGTACACCCCAGGTGTTACATGCTTCACCCACTGTCCCTGCTGTCGAGACATCTTCGCGGGTACCGGGCGCGGTTGGGCCACCCTCTCCCCAAGGGGAGTGGCGGGTTCAGCGGCGTTCGCGGCGCACGAGGCGGAAGGTCAATGTGGAGGCTGGCCGTGTGGCATCGCCCGCTCTGCCTGTGAGGGGACATGTGGCTGCTCCTTCAGCAAGGTCCGAGCAGGCACACGGGGGGAGGGGTTTATTAGTTATTGGGAGCTCCAACGTTAGGCGGGTGATGGAGCCCCTTAGGGAAATAGCGAGAAGTTCGGGGAAGAAGGCCAGTGTTCACTCTGTCTGCTTCCCGGGGGGTCTCATCCGAGATGTGGAGGAGGCCCTACCGGCGGCGATAGAGAGCACTGGGTGCACCCGACTGCAAATTGTTGCTCATGTCGGCACCAATGACTCCTGCCGTCTGGGTTCAGAGGTCATCCTCAGTTCGTACAGGCGGTTGGCGGAATTGGTAAAGGCGGAAAGCCTCGCTCGCGGGGTGGAATCAGAGCTAACTATTTGTAGTATCGTTCCCAGAACCGATCGCGGTCCTCTGGTTTGGAGCCGAGTGGAAGGCTTAAACCAGAGGCTCGGACGATTCTGCGGAGATCTGGGGTGCAAATTTCTTGACCTCCGCTATCGGGTGGAGAAATGTAGGGTCCCCCTGAATAGGTCAGGCGTGCACTACACGCCGGAAGCGGCTACAAGGGTAGCGGAGTACGTGTGGAGTGCACATGGGGGTTTTTTAGGTTAGAGAATCCCCTCCCTAGGCCCGACAAGACGCCTCCTGAGACGCGGGAAGATAGGAGTAGGCAAAATGCAACAGGGAATAACAATATTAATGTGCTAATAGTAAACTGCAGGAGCGTCTATAGAAAGGTCCCAGAACTGCTCTCATTAATAAACGATCACAACGCCCATATAGTACTAGGGACAGAAAGTTGGCTGAAACCAGACGTAAACAGTAACGAAATCCTAAACTCAGATTGGAATGTATACCGCAGAGACAGGCTGAACAGTGAAGGGGGAGGCGTGTTTATAGCGGTAAGAAGTGCAATAGTATCGAAGGAAATTGACGAAGATCCGAAATGTGAAATGATTTGGGTGAAGGTCGCGGTTAAAGCAGGCTCAGACATGGTAATTGGATGTCTCTATAGGCCCCCTGGCTCAGCAGCTGTTGTGGCTGAGCACCTGAAGGATAATTTGGAAAATATTTCGAGTAGATTTCCCCACCATGTTATAGTTCTGGGTGGAGATTTTAATTTGCCGGATATAGACTGGGAGACTCAGACGTTCATAACGGGTGGCAGGGACAAAGAATGCAGTGAAATTTTTTTAAGTGCTTTATCTGAAAACTACCTTGAGCAGTTAAACAGAGAACCGACTCGTGGCGATAACATATTAGACCTTCTGGTGACAAACAGACCCGAACTATTTGAAAAAGTTAACGCAGAACAGGGAATCAGTGATCATAAAGCGGTTACGGCATCGATGATTTCAGCCGTAAATAGGAATATTAAAAAGGGTAGGAAGATTTTTCTGTTTAGAAAAAGTGACAAAAAGCAGATTTCAGAGTACCTGTTGGCTCAACACAAAAGTTTTGTCTCAAGTACTGATAGTGTTGAGAATCAGTGGACAAAGTTCAAAACCATCGTACAATATGCGTTAGATGAGTATGTGCCAAGCAAGATCGTAAGAGATGGAAAAGAGCCACCGTGGTTCAACAACCGAGTTAGAAAACTGCTGCGGAAGCAAAGGGAACTTCACAGCAAACATAAACATAGCCAAAGCCTTGCAGACAAACAAAAATTACGCGAAGCGAAATGTAGTGTGAAGAGAGCTATGCGAGAGGCGTTCAATGAATTCGAAAGTAAAGTTCTATGTACTGACTTGGCAGAAAATCCTAAGAAATTTTGATCTTATGTCAAAGCGGTAGGTGGATCAAAACAAAATGTCCAGACACTCTGTGACCAAAATGGTACTGAAACAGAGGATGACAGACTAAAGGCCGAAATACTAAATGTCTTTTTCCAAAGTTGTTTCACAGAGGAAGATTGCACTGTAGTTCCTTCTCTAGATTGTCGCACAGATGACAAAATGGTAGATATCGAAATAGACGACAGAGGGATAGAGAAACAATTAAAATCGCTCAAAAGAGGAAAGGCCTCTGGACCTGATGGGATACCAGTTCAATTTTACACAGAGTACGCGAAGGAACTTGCCCCCCTTCTTGCAGCGGTGTACCGTAGGTCTCTAGAAGAGCGTAGCGTTCCAAAGGATTGGAAAAGGGCACAGGTCATCCCCGTTTTCAAGAAGGGACGTCGAACAGATGTGCAGAACTATAGACCTATATCTCTAACGTCGATCAGTTGTAGAATTTTGGAACACGTATTGTGTTCGAGTATAATGACTTTTCTGGAGACTAGAAATCTACTCTGTAGGAATCAGCATGGGTTTCGAAAAAGACGGTCATGTGAAACCCAGCTCGCGCTATTCGTCCACGAGACTCAGAGGGCCATAGACACGGGTTCACAGGTAGATGCCGTGTTTCTTGACTTCCGCAAGGCGTTCGATACAGTTCCCCACAGTCGTTTATTGAACAAAGTAAGAGCATATGGACTATCAGACCAATTGTGTGGTTGAATTGAGGAGTTCCTAGATAACAGGACGCAGCATGTTATTCTCAATGGAGAGAAGTCTTCCGAAGTAAGAGTAATTTCAAGTGTGCCGCAGGGGAGTGTCATAGGACCGTTGCTATTCACAATATACATAAATGACCTGGTGGATGACATCGGAAGTTCACTGAGGCTTTTTGCAGATGATGCTGTGGTGTATCGAGAGGTTGTAACAATGGAAAATTGTACTGAAATGCAGGAGGATCTGCAGCGAATTGACGCATGGTGCAGGGAATGGCAACTGAATCTCAATGTAGACAAGTGTAATGTGCTGCGAATACACAGAAAGATAGATCCTTTATCATTTAGCTACAAAATAGCAGGTCAGCAACTGGAAGCAGTTAATACCATAAATTATCTGGGAGTACGCATTAGGAGTGATTTAAAATGGAATGATCATATAATGTTGATTGTCGGTAAAGCAGATGCCAGACTGAGATTCATTGGAAGAATCCTAAGGAAATGCAATCCGAAAACAAAGAAAGTAGGTTACAGTACGCTTGTTCGCCCACTGCTTGAATACTGCTCAGCAGTGTGGGATCCGTACCAGATAGGGTTGATACAAGACATAGAGAAGATCCAACGGAGAGCAGCGCGCTTCGTTACAGGATCATTTAGTAATCGCGAAAGCGTTACGGAGATGATAGATAAACTCCAGTGGAAGACTCTGCAGGAGAGACGCTCAGTAGCTCGGTACGGGCTTTTGTCAAAGTTTCGAGAACATACCTTCACCGAAGAGTCAAGCAGTATATTGCTCCCTCCTACGTATATCTCGCGAAGAGACCATGAGGATAAAATCAGAGAGATTAGAGCCCACACAGAGGCATACCGACAATCCTTCTTTCCACGAACAATACGAGACTGGAATAGAAGGGAGAACCGATAGAGGTACTGAAGGTACCCTCCGCCACACACCGTCAGGTGGCTTGCGGAGTATGGATGTAGATGTAGATGTAGATGTAGGGAGGACTCGAACCTCCGACGGGGGGAGCGGGGTAGCCGCGCGAACCGTTACAAGGTGCCCCAGACCGCACGGCTACCCCGCGCGGCTGAACAAAATTCCACCAATCGGACACCACTTAGTGAAAAATTCGCGGGAAGCAACCTGACGTACGTGACCGCAGAGCTAACGGCTGCTGGAGCCGCAATGTCGCTTAGGACAATCCAAACTTCCTCTGTATTCTTCAACAAGTTTCCAGAAGCCACAGCAAAGCCGCCGACCGAGCTTAGGTGCACATTATGGCCACGCTCTCGCAATCCAGTCTACGAGGTTGCAGACCGCTCTAACATGAAAGGACCGTGGGCCGCCTCTCACGTCCCTATGGGAACTCCTGTGGTAGGCTGGGCTCAAGAAACCGCCGTTGAAAGCTGTGCCGCCTCATCCCCACACTACCTGCCGACGGCTGCCCACACACACACACACACACACACACACACACACAGACATACACACACCGTGAGACCTATGTTCCGTTTGTCTCTCTCGTTCCATTGAGCTTACAGTCTTCGATAATAAAATCAATCACCCGCCAAGCAATGAATGGGTGGAAAAGTGTACCTGACGATGTCAATCACATTCAAATGCCCTCATAAACGATGCGGAAGCTATCAAATATTTCCTAATTAAAGATTATTCACGTGGCTAGAAGTGGTAATTGAATCATAGTTAGGTGTAAAATACCACCACCTTACAACACTTACAAACATAGAACACATGGTGAGTCATAATATAAATAAAAGAAAATTCAGTTGCCATCGCTACGTGGTTTTTTTTTTAGTAATATTCTTCATCCTACCCTTAATGGTTCAAAAAATGGCTCTGAGCACTATGGGACTTAACTCCTGAGGTCATCAGTCCCCTAGAACTTAGAACTACTTAAACTTAACTAACCTAAGGACATCACACACATCCATGCCCGAGGCAGGACTCGAACCTGCGACCGTAGCGGTCACGCGGTTCCAAACTGAAGCGCTTAGAACCGCACGGCCACACCGGCCGGCCTTAATGGTAATACAATTATTGTCATCCATGGGCTCACTGATCATTGTGTGCTTAACAAATTTTACTCAGTTTCCGAAACAGCAGACAATTAGTTAAGTCATTTTGATAATACATTATGCTTTCATCATTTGATCATTTTGTGATCGTAAGAGTCTTTACTACACAAATTTCATGTAACCAAGAAAATGAAATTGTCTCATCACTGTCCTTAAAAAAATATTCATTCAACATTTACTTCGATGGCAGTCATTCCATCATTAGAAATCTTTACTATTTACACTCACTTGAGCGTAATTATTGGTCACTTTATATACCTACGTTCCAGACGTCCTACAATATTTATCGCATTTTTGCTCATTAGGTTTAAAATCACAGGACAGAAAATTTATTCTATAATGCAGACGGAGCACTTATTGGCCGAGCTTCAGTTACATGATGGTTGAATAGAATTCGTAGATTATAGGCTGCCACATCTACATAAGATCGTAGCTACAGGTGCCAGACAGGCTTACAATATGATCTTTTGCCTACACTTTATGACTACTAAGACTTAGTCCTACAGCAGATTATTTTGTGAGGACGTTGTATTTGGCTGGCTATTCATGTGACATGTGAAGGTTTTACATACACTCGCTCACATATTATACAAAACATTTTCATACCTTGTACAGGGCCTTTAATTTTTCGTTCGCTCTTAACCAGTAGGCATATGACCAAACTGCTTTTACTTACATACTAAATGGGTCATGTCCAATGACTCCAATGCCCTTAGTCAATACTTAAGGTTGTAGTGGTCATACTAATCAAACATTCTCCTCTGACACATCAAGCGCATGTTTTCACTTAATCAGATGACTAGTTGTCTATGTCCTAGCTCCTGTTACTACACCCACCAATGAAATTTGTATGTGGAGTAGATGTACTTTCTGACGTACTTCCAACCAAATACAGGTACTTCCCCTCAAAAAACTAAAACTTGTGGTAATTTAAATTATCAATTTTTTAACATTATTAACTGAGCATGAAATTATATTTATTGTAATTAGCACAACTGTATAAATGAAGCGTATACTAATCCTATTTTACTTTTTCTGTCAATATATGCTTTCAGATACTGAAATATCTCTTCAAGTCAGGATGAGGGTACAGACAGACCTTTAATTTTCCTCACAGTTGGTTATGCCAGTATGTAACTATGTTTGTGGGGAATTTAGATTATCTAGAACTGCTAGTATTGTAAGTAGGCTGTTTAGTAGACTTGGCCACTGTTTCTATGTTTCGATACAGTGTATCGATACGTGGAACTGTTTCAGTGTTTCGGAACGGCTGTGGTTCACTGTTTCGAAACAGTGGTGTTTCATTCCGCCCCTGTCTCGGATAACCGGACCAGATTCGATCTCGAGCCAGACACAGAAACTGTATCGTTGTTTCAAAATAAGGCTGTTTCAGTCCACCTGTGCTTGGAACGGAATAATTGTATCGAAACAGTGATGTTTCATTCCGCTCTGTGTCGGGCGAGATTCGGGCTCGGCACAGGTACTGAAACACAACATACCACTTCGTGAAACACTTTCAAGAGTGTCGAAATCTTTTTGACAAGCAATAGCATGAAGCTTAAGATATCCGAAAATAAAGCTTCGTTTCTAGCTGACTGTCCTATTCCGAAATGGCGTAACATCTGCTTTATAAACACTAACCAAACAACAAAACAACGCATACTATTCACATTCAAAATAATAAATAAGTGAAAATAATTCAGTTAAATTACACTTTTTTTTATAACATACGCTTCTCTGTTCATGTACAGTAATCATATTACGAAACGCAAGTAAGCCTACAACATTTCGAATAAAAAAAGGCGTAGAGTGACAGTTATTAGACATATACATAAATTTGATGTAGGTATAATTGCAAGCAATCTGTTTGACATATCACTGATAGTGTAATGGTGAACGGGAAGGGCTGGCAAGCATGGTGAATTTATAGTAACGGTTGGAAACACCTTGAAAGACAAAATTGAAAAGTATGAAAGTCACACGACACGAAAGCAGCGCATTTGCTGCAGGAAATACGAAACTACCAAGACACCTAAGTGATAATTTCATACTTTCTGCGATATGATTAGCGCTCGCGCACCTCATTTGTGTTTATATACTGTATAAGTATGTCCATACTTATACAGTAGACATTCAGGATGATAAAATGTGTAGATTTATTAGATAACAAAACACAAACTGTTTCACTGTTTCGAAACAGCGTATCGATACATTACATTGTACTGTTTCAGTTTGCCCATCTCTACTGTTTAGGTTTTTATATTGGTAACGTTATGTAGCGCTCTGTATGAAAAGCACTGGCTGTGCTGTGTGCCGTCTGTGGCTAGTTTGCATTGTTGTCTGCCATTGTAGTGTTGGGCAGCTGGATGTTAACAGCGCGTAGCGTTGCGCAGTTGGAGGTGAGCCGCCAGCAGTGGTATATAGTAATTGCTATTTGCTATTCTTTTTTAAACAACAGTGAAGGTTTATAGTGGGGTAGCAACATTACATTCGCATTTACAGAGTATACCTGCATTCTGCCTAGTCTTTTTTCACACTGCTCCTTTCGCAAATTAGCGTTTTCCATGACTGAGTTCAACACTTGTTTTGTCTTTTTTCCCACATTTCTCAGTTCATGCCATATGTGGAATAGTGTTCAGCCACACATTTTTTTTAATTTTCCTCCTATTCAAAAAATCTGCTGGAGTGTGTGAGGTGGAATATATACGAGTAGGAAGATTATTAATTATTTGGAGTTGCTAGTCTCCCATCGGGCGCCTCCCCAGGTAGCGGATAGGGGAATGCTCACCAGATATGGTGGGTACCAGGGAAATACAATACCTTTTGTGAACCATAACCAGCAGCTGCTGCTTTGTAGCGTGATATTGTCTTATCAAAAGGCTAAAGAAAGAAAACCTTGAGAATAAGTTACCTGGTCCCTCAGGTTGGGGGCTGTGCACTGTGCCAGCTCATTACTCCCGTGAAAAAATTAAAATGCTAAAAAACATAACATGCCTCAGAAAGAGAGGAATCTTTTATGGCTAGCTTTCAAAGAGAAAAGGAAAATGATATTTGGATGCTGGAATACGCAGGGTGTCTCCACAAAATTGAATACATTACCAAACAGAACTTGACAGGTCCAAAATAGATGTTGTCGTGCTCTCTGAGACCTAGAGGAAAGGCAAAGGAGAAGAACTTGGTAGTTATGTACGTAAGTGGAGTGGGGTGTCCAAAGGGGTAAGAGCCAAAGCAGGAGTCTCCATTATGATAAGGAAAATATGGAAAAAGAGAATCACAAGTTAGAAATTTATTAATGAACGTACCGTTATGCTGGAAATGACTCTGTTTGCCGTGGAAGTTGTAATTATTGGAGTATGTGTACCGACAAATGATACGAGAGACCAGGAGAAATATGCTTTTTGGACAATCCTTATCGAGACTACAGCAAAAATCCCAAGGAGGAAGGAACTGATTCTCATGAGAGATATGAATAGAAGAATAGGAATTAAAGAATCATGTACAATAGTGTGAAGACAAGGAGAGATGAATATAATGACAATGGAGAACGACTGATTGAAATTTGTGAACAGTTTGATCCAAAAATTGCCAACACAATTTTAAATACAAGGCTATTCATAAATATACTTGACAAGAGAATACTAGAAAACTTCATTGTATTATAGATTATGTTATCATTAGATAGACAAGTAGTTTCAATGCAGCAGATGTTAGATCTTATATAGGAGTCCAGTGTGGATCAGACCATTAACTAGTAAACATGAAGAGTCTTTGGCCATGGAAGAATGCAAAGAATTATACTAACAACACTAAAATGAATTGTGCCGAGAAAGCTCAAAATCCACACTTCTATGTAACGGCTCTGTTAGATTCGTTTCATATTATTTAACTTGTATTTCGTGCAGTCATGCTCCGTTATTTGTAACTTAGTTTTGTACTTCATGTTTGTCCACATCAGTGGTACCCAATTACATTAAAGTATTAATATTCCATTAAGCATCTAATCCTATGTACATTACCTACATTTGTGCTCTCAAATTTCCATTCTCTCTTTATCATCTTTATGAATGAGTGAGTGAGTGTGTATGTTGAATTTGTCATATATGAGGTAGTAGTACAGCATCTGGCTATCTGCTGTGGTAGCAACAGTGTAGTCAACGTAGCTTTCTCAGCCAAGGCAAAGAGATATGCACCCTTTCGGTACTCATTCGACAGTAGCCAAGTTGGTGGCGGGAAAGACCCCTCTGGTCCCTTCCAGCTACCTGGAGGAAGTTCACTGCAGGGAGAGTGTGCTCTCAGCACTCTGGACTGGGTATGATAATTAAAAACAAGCTGGAAATAAATTTTCAAATCCAGGGAGAACAATTATTTGATTTGCTTGACAGCTGGTAGACTATGCATAAATCATATTTTCACATTATGACAGATTTTAGAGAAATATAAAGAAAAATTAAAAAACATGGGATTGATTTTCATTCTTTCAGAAAAAAAGCATGTAATACTGTTCTGAGAAAACTGCTTTGGAGAGCGTTACATAAGGCCAACATAAAGAGTCCTTCAATTAAAATAATTCAAGAAATATGTAAATATAACATGTGAATTGAAAATTGATAATACTGATTCACAGATATTTAGAACAAGCAAAGGTCTGTTACAAGGCTCCCCCATGTCACCAACATTATGTGAGATCTATACAGACATTAATTTTAAGACTTGATCTCATAAATGCAATGGGATGGGGCCAGAAATTAAAGATGGAGATTTATTTACATCACCTATTATTTGCTGATCAACTAGTTATAATATAAGATGGGGAGGATGCAAATTACATATTCTGACACTCCACTCCCTTTCATTTTTGTCAGGCATCAGCAAAAACACCCTGTGGGTGCATTAGAGTCTCTAGAATCAGTGATTGGGGTCAGTAGTGGACCCTTATTCTAGGACAGAGCACATTGGTGTTTGGCTGTACGCAGTTTGTTTAATTTCAGAATTATTGTCAAAGAAGTACACGAATGTAGATAGGTTGTGACGTGACAGTTGTCAAGATAACACATTACGTGCTGATTAGCCGAAATACCACTGAACACAAGAATATGAAATTTAAATAGAATGTTCTCTACAGTTGAAGTTGGACAATATTACGACAAATCATCCGATTCCGGTTGTAAGTTCGGTACTATTTAGGATGACAATCAAGTCTACAGAGCATGGTTAGTTTTTGTGACCAGATGAGCAAAAGATTACTGAAGCTTACTCGAGTTCACAGTGGGCGCAAGCTGGAGAATCAACATGTTTATGCATTTGGTAATGACATTTACCTTAGCTGCGATGAACTGGCGGCTGTAGGGCTGCTCTCGCCATCTGAAAATCCTATAAAAAAGCTAAACTGCAGAAACAGTCCTATGTTTCTCGTTAAGCAAGAAAACATGCACAGTCTCCTAGTCTGGAAATATGGTGATATACACGTACATATTTAGAGCAGCATGTATATTACAATGCCCTCTCAGTTACCACAAGAACAATTAAATACGTGGCTGTTTCGTTTCTCCGCTGTTGGTGCTCAACGACTCTTCAGCTAATTTCTAGCTGAATGTCAGCGGAAGTGAACACAATGTCCACACAAAATTCCTCTTTTGGCGTCATACAGAGTGTGATGTGCCCCGTTCTACACTTGACGTTGGTTCAGAGGAGAGTCCCCAAAGTTTTCGGTCTTGTGTCTTTTGTAGCAAACTTTTCCGCACCTGTGTCCTTTCGTGTTTCACGTCACAGCTTTTTCAGACAAATGGGAGCATTCCTTTCAGCTTGTGGAAACTACTTTTGCCAATCGCAAAGGGCCTACCTTCAAACTGCGTCGAAATTTCGCTCCTTTCTACTCCTTCCGAGTTTATTACAGCCAATCAGAAATTTTGTACCCGCTATTGACGCCTAAAAGCTACATGCATACATCACGAGCGCACCATGGGCATTTCACGTGATCAAGTGTGTTGCTGGTTTGTTTGTATCCACCTGGAAATTCCCCAGCCCAGTTTTCTAAAGAATATCTCTGTAGCAAGCAGCACTAGCCTGCTACCTGCTCTCCTTGCTGTATCAGCAGGCACGTTCATTGTTCCTTTCGCCATGTGTCACCATCTCCCTTTTAAAAGCATTCCGTTGTACCATGATGGCGCAATGCGTCTGCTCCCAAACTAAAACGTTTCCACGAGCAGCTTTTTTCACATTTTGCTCATTGACATGCACGATTTGGGTTCGGTCTGTTAATACCATTGAATCGAGTGACATCCCTTTACATTACATACTTCACATTTTAATAGGCAAATCTGCTCATTATCGCCAAAGTATGTCAGGTGACATACTCATCTACTTTTTATGACATATAAAATCTCTCATGTAAGGTGCTAAATTGACAATTATTCCATTTACCACTTTACAATATGTAATCAGTTAGCAGTGGTATATAGAAACTGGGGATTAAAGATTAATTAATCAGAAAACAGCATACTGCAATAATGAACCAGATGACTTATACATAGCAGGAAAGAGAATTAAGAAGGTCAGTACTTTGTTATTTGGTACCCATTTTAGAGATGGATGGAAAATCAGGGATGGAAATTAATAAAAGAATTAGAATTGGAAGGAATGTCATTGGAATGCTTAATTCGGTCTTATGGAACAGAAATGTAATAAACTGAACCAAAATAATCATGTATAAATCAGTACTAGAAAGCAAAATTATGTATTGACTGAAGACATGGACTACTAATCTGAAGCACAAAAAAAAAACTGCAAGTAGTAGAAATTAACTTCTGGAGAAGATCACCAAGAGTTTCTACGAATGAGAAAGTAAGAAACGTTGAAACAATAAAGAGAATGGAAGATAAAGAATATGTGACATAATGAATAGAAGGAAGTTACAATGGTATAGGCATGAAAGAAGAATGGAGGAAGACGGAACATCAAAAATGATGCTGCAATAGAAACCAGAAGAAAGGACACCCTATGATCACCTGGCTTCAAAATGTTCTATTAACAATGAAAAGACTTGGTGCAGAAGAAGAAGATACACAACATCTAAACACTTGGAGGGACATCCTGAGGAGATAAATTATGATCTTGTTGTAACAGATGGTGATCTGTATGGGGAAAATGGCGCGAAAATGACTCAGGCTGTGCTGGGCTGCTGGGGAGAATAAGGAAGCAGTGCACTCTACTTATTTTTGAACATTTTATTTATCACATTCATACAAAAAGACATCCTTCAGTTGTCTTGTGACAGCCAGAGCGAGAGCACCAGCAGCAGCGAGTACTGTTTGTATAAAGCGTTTATTTTGCATTCCACTAAGGAAGGGATTCTATTTGTGTTTATCTGCTCTGCATAGTAACTAACAGTTCTTGATAAAACTTTACGTAGTTTTCGTGTTAGATTTCTTAGTGTTTTCTTGATCGTTTAGAACAGAAAGCGCCCTAAAACCGTCTTTTGTTTGTTTCGCGGCCGTTAGCCACTAGTCACTTGAATCAGCAGTTGTCTTGTGACAGCCAGAGCGAGAGCACCAGCAGCAGCGAGTACTGTTTGTATAAAGCGTTTATTTTGCATTTTGTTTACGACCTTCCACTAAGGAAGGGATTCTATTTGTGTTTATCTGCTCTGCATAGTAACTAACAGTTCTTGATAAAACTTTACGTAGTTTTCGTGTCAGATTTCTTAGAGTTTTCTTGATCGTTTAGAACAGAAAGCGCCCTAAAACCGTCTTTGTTTGTTTCGCGGCCGTTAGCCACTAGTCACTTGAATCAGCAGTTGTCTTGTGACAGCCAGAGCGAGAGCACCAGCAGCAGCGAGTACTGTTTGTATAAAGCGTTTTTGTACTTATTTGCTGCGCTTAGCTTTTAAATAGTTTTTCTGGGAAAACCTAGCGTAGTTTTCGCGTCTCGTATTTCAGTGAGTGTTTCTTGATTATCAGAGTAGCTCATCAGAAGATTATCTTGGGAATTTGTCACCGTATAGGGTAGGGTAAACATAGTCATGTGTAGGGACTGTGGTTGTTGTGAGCGGACGCAAGGAGAATTGGCCACTCTTCGGGGGCAGGTGGAGGCTTTGTCTGTTAGGCTCATCGAGCTCGAGGCGCAGGCGTCGGCTCATAGTGGCGTTGGGGCAACTGTGGTGAGACCTATGCCTACTTCGGTGGCCTTGGAATCACATGGAACCCCTGATGTCGCTGCGTCTTCCGGCAGTGAGCATCTTACCGGTCAGCCATCACTCCAGGGTGAATGGCGGACAGTGGTGGGCTCGCGCGTGCCTGGCCGAAAGGCGAAGGTGGGATCTGGCCGCGTGGCAGCTGCCTTACCCCTTTCCAACAGGTACGGGGTGCTTCCTAGTGGTGATGACATCGTTTCCGAGCCACCACAGGATGCCTCGCCTGTTGGGCCAGTGGCCGATTCTCCGGCAAGGTCCCGACAGTCACAGAGGGCGGGCCTATTAGTTATAGGGAGCTCCAACGTTAGGCGGGTTATGGAGCCCCTCAGGAAAATAGCGGGTAGGTCGGGGAAGAATGCCAGTGTGCACTCGGTGTGCCTGCCGGGGGGTCTCGTCCGTAATGTGGAGGAGGCCCTTCCGGCAGCTATTGAACGCACTGGGTGTGACCGGCTGCAGATAGTAGCACATGTCGGAACGAATGACGCCTGCCGCTTGGGTTCTGAGGCCATCCTTGGTTCCTTCCGGCGGCTGGCTGATTTGGTGAAGACAACCAGCATCGCACGCGGAGTGCAAGCTGAGCTTAATATCTGCAGCATAGTGCCCAGAGTCGATCGCGGTCCTCTGGTTTGGAGCCGTGTGGAGGGTCTAAACCAGAGGCTCAGACGACTCTGCGACTATAATGGTTGCAAATTCATCGACCTCCGTTATTGGGTGGAGAACTGTAGGGCCCCCCTAGACAGGTCAGGCGTGCACTACACACCGGAAGCAGCTACTAGGGTAGCAGAGTACGTGTGGCGTGCACACGGGGGTTTTTTAGGTTAGAGGGACCCCCCCTTGGGCGAAACGATAAAATACCTGACGGCTTACCAGAGAGGACATTATCATCGTTGATAAAGAACGTCCGTCCTCAGAGACCAAAAACAGGAAAAGTTAACGTAATATTGGTAAACTGCAGGAGTATCCAGGGCAAGGTTCCTGAATTAGTATCTCTTATTGAAGGAAATAGTGCGCATATAGTATTAGGAACGGAAAGTTGGTTAAAACCGGAAGTGAACAGTAACGAAATCCTAGACACAGAATGGAATATATACCGCAAGGATAGGATAAACGCCAATGGTGGAGGAGTATTTATAGCAGTAAAGAATTCAATAATATCCAGTGAAGTTATTAGCGAATGCGAATGTGAAATAATCTGGGTTAAGCTAAGTATCAAAGGTGGGTCAGATATGATAGTCGGATGCTTCTATAGACCACCTGCATCAGCAACCGTAGTAGTTGAGCGCCTCAGAGAGAACCTGCAGAACGTCGTGAAGAAGTTTCGTGATCATACTATTGTAATAGGGGGAGACTTCAATCTACCAGGTATAGAATGGGACAGTCACACAATCAGAACTGGAGCCAGGGACAGAGACTCTTGTGACATTATCCTGACTGCCTTGTCCGAGAATTACTTCGAGCAGATAGTTAGAGAACCAACTCGTGAAGCTAACGTTTTAGACCTCATAGCAACAAATAGACCGGAACTTTTCGACTCCGTGAATGTAGAAGAGGGTATCAGTGATCATAAGTCAGTGGTTGCATCAATGACTACAAGTGTAATAAGAAATGCCAAGAAAGGAAGGAAAATATATTTGCTTAACAAGAGTGATAGGGCACAAATCGCAGAATATCTGAGTGACCACCATCAAACGTTCATTTCTGAGGAAGAGGATGTGGAACAAAAATGGAAAAAATTCAGAAACATCGTCCAGTACGCCTTAGATAAGTTCGTACCGACTAAGGTCCAAAGCGAGGGGAAAGATCCACCGTGGTATAACAATCATGTACGAAAGGTACTACGGAAACAAAGAAAGCTTCATCATAGGTTTAAGAGTAGTCGAATCATAGCTGATAAGGAAAAGCTGAACGAAGCGAAAAAGAGCGTAAAGAGAGCAATGAGAGAAGCATTCAACGAATTCGAACATAAAACATTGGCAAACAATCTAAACAAGAACCCTAAAAAGTTTTGGTCATATGTAAAATCGGTAAGCGGATCTAAATCCCCTATTCAGTCACTCATTGACCACGATGGCACCGAAACAGAGGACGACCGAAGAAAGACAGAAATACTGAATTCAGTGTTCCGAAACTGTTTCACTGCGGAAAATCGTAACACGGTCCCTGACTTCAGCCGTCGCACGGACGCCAAAATGGAAAATATTGAAATAAACGATATCGGAATTGAAAAACAACTGCTATCACTTAGTAGCGGAAAAGCATCCGGACCAGACGAGATACCCTTAAGATTCTACAGTGATTATGCTAAAGAACTTGCCCTCTTTCTATCAGCAATTTATCGTAGATCGCTGGAAGAACGTAAAGTACCTAGCGACTGGAAGAAAGCGCAGGTCGTTCCCATTTTCAAGAAGGGTCATAAATCAGATGCGAATAGTTATAGGCCTATTTCGCTTACGTCAATCTGTTGTAGAATAATGGAGCATGTTTTGTGTTCTCGTATTATGACGTTCTTAGATAATACAAATCTCCTTCATCATAACCAACATGGATTCCGCAAACAGAGATCATGTGAAACTCAGCTCGCCCTATTTGCCCAAGAAATTTACAGTGCCGTAGACACTGGCGAGCAGATTGATGCCGTATTCCTGGACTTCAGGAAGGCATTTGATACGGTTCCGCACTTACGTTTAGTGAAAAAAATACGAGCTTACGGAATATCGGACCAGGTTTGTGATTGGATTCAGGATTTCCTAGAAGAAAGAACACAACATGTCATTCTTAACGGTTCAAAATCTGCAGATGTAGAGGTAATTTCGGGAGTACCGCAAGGAAGCGTGATAGGACCTTTATTGTTTACAATATACATAAATGACTTAGTTGACAACATCGGTAGCTCCGTGAGGCTATTTGCAGATGACACGGTTGTCTACAAGAAAGTAGCAACATCAGAAGACTCGTACGTACTCCAGGAAGACCTGCAGAGGATTAATGCATGGTGCGACAGCTGGCAGCTTTCCCTAAACGTAGATAAATGTAATATAATGCGCATACATAGGGGCAGAAATCCATTCCAGTACGATTATGCCATAGGTGGTAAATCATTGGAAGCGGTAACGACCGTAAAATACTTAGGAGTTACTATCCGGAGCGATCTGAAGTGGAATGATCACATAAAACAAATAGTGGGAAAAGCAGGCGCCAGGTTGAGATTCATAGGAAGAATTCTAAGAAAATGTGACTCATCGACGAAAGAAGTAGCTTACAAAACGCTTGTTCGTCCGATTCTTGAGTATTGCTCATCAGTATGGGACCCTTACCAGGTTGGATTAATAGAAGAGATAGACATGATCCAGCGAAAAGCAGCGCGATTCGTCATGGGGACATTTAGTCAGCGCGAGAGCGTTACGGAGATGCTGAACAAGCTCCAGTGGCGGACACTTCAAGAAAGGCGTTACGCAATACGGAGAGGTTTATTATCGAAATTACGAGAGAGCACATTCCGGGAAGAGATGGGCAACATATTACTACTGCCCACATATATCTCGCGTAATGATCACAACGAAAAGATCCGAGAAATTAGAGCAAATACGGAGACTTACAAGCAGTCGTTCTTCCCACGCACAATTTGTGAATGGAACAGGGAAGGGGGGATCAGATAGTGGTACAATAAGTACCCTCCGCCACACACCGTAAGGTGGCTCGCGGAGTATAGATGTAGATGTAGATGTAGATCTCACACAGTCCAGAAACCTGTAAACAACTTCTAAATAACGCTCTCCAGACACGCAAACAACTCCTAATTTTCCCAAATACACTCCTGGAAATGGAAAAAAGAACACATTGACACCGGTGTGTCAGACCCACCATACTTGCTCCGGACACTGCGAGAGGGCTGTACAAGCAATGATCACACGCACGGCACAGCGGGCACACCAGGAACCGCGGTGTTGGCCGTCGAATGGCGCTAGCTGCGCAGCATTTGTGCACCGCCGCCGTCAGTGTCAGCCAGTTTGCCGTGGCATACGGAGCTCCATCGCAGTCTTTAACACTGGTAGCATGCCGCGACAGCGTGGACGTGAACCATATGTGCAGTTGACGGACTTTGAGCGAGGGCGTATAGTGGGCATGCGGGAGGCCGGGTGGACGTACCGCCGAATTGCTCAACACGTGGGGCGTGAGGTCTCCACAGTACATCGATGTTGTCGCCAGTGGTCGGCGGAAGGTGCACGTGCCCGTCGACCTGGGACCGGACCGCAGCGACGCACGGATGCACGCCAAGACCGTAGGATCCTACGCAGTGCCGTAGGGGACCGCACCGCCACTTCCCAGCAAATTAGGGACACTGTTGCTCCTGGGGTATCGGCGAGGACCATTCGCAACCGTCTCCATGAAGCTGGGCTACGGTCCCGCACACCGTTAGGCCGTCTTCCGCTCACGCCCCAACATCGTGCAGCCCGCCTCCAGTGGTGTCGCGACAGGCGTGAATGGAGGGACGAATGGAGACGTGTCGTCTTCAGCGATGAGAGTCGCTTCTGCCTTGGTGCCAATGATGGTCGTATGCGTGTTTGGCGCCGTGCAGGTGAGCGCCACAATCAGAACTGCATACGACCGAGGCACACAGGGCCAACACCCGGCATCATGGTGTGGGGAGCGATCTCCTACGCTGGCCGTACACCACTGGTGATCGTCGAAGGGACACTGAATAGTGCACGGTACATCCAAACCGTCATCGAACCCATCGTTCTACCATTCCTAGACCGGCAAGGGAACTTGCTGTTCCAACAGGACAATGCACGTCCGCATGTATCCCGTGCCACCCAACGTGCTCTAGATGGTGTAAGTCAACTACCCTGGCCAGCAAGATCTCCGGATCTGTCCCCCATTGAGCATGTTTGGGACTGGATGAAGCGTCGTCTCACGCGGTCTGCACGTCCAGCACGAACGCTGGTCCAACTGAGGCGCCAGGTGGAAATGGCATGGCAAGCCGTTCCACAGGACTACATCCAGCATCTCTACGATCGTCCCCATGGGAGAATAGCAGCCTGCATTGCTGCGAAAGGTGGATATACACTGTACTAGTGCCGACATTGTGCATGATCTGTTGCCTGTGTCTATGTGCCTGTGGTTCTGTCAGTGTGATCATGTGATGTATCTGACCCCAGGAATGTGTCAATAAAGTTTCCCCTTCCTGGGACAATGAATTCACGGTGTTCTTATTTCAATTTCCAGGAGTGTAATTTCATTACACACTTGCAGACACCTCCTAACTACTGCAGCACAGGGATGTGTAGACATGCTCAATACTCGTAAACTGTCCAAATATCACATAGCACAGCCTACAGGCCCGCTCTCAAAATAATGCAATAAACATGCACAAGCACCCTCCGCCAACCCTTGTCCAGTAGAGCATACAGGTGACCCCAACAAAGGGGGGGGGGGGGCGGCCGTCAGCTGTCAAACCATGCACAGGTCCCCGCTCGGGTCCCACAAGCATGAGGCGGCCACATCCCTTTTCACACTTGACAGAAGAGAAATTCCTATCGCAATACGTATTCACCTAGACACAAGTCTTGGCGCGACCGGTCAGGGACGCGCGTGCTGTCACAGTCGCGACCAGCCACCGAACGCAGATGAAAGTTGGCTGGCCATATTTTCTTGTACACACTCACACTTATACTGACGTCACTAAATTTCTAGATGCACTCACACGAGACACATCCGAGCAGCAGACAGAATAGCCCATGACAGAATAGCACAGGGCACATTGCTCCTAGCACGACATGAGACATCCACTGATTGAAATGTTTCAAATGGGTCTGAGCACTATGGGACTTAACATCTTAGGTCACCAGTCCCCTGTAACTTAGAACTACTTAAATCTAACTAACCTAAGGACATCACACACATCCATGCCCGAGGCAGGATTCGAACCTGCGACCGTAGCAGTCCCGCGGATCCGGACTGCAGCGCCTAGAACTGCACGGCCACCGCGGCCGGCAGACATCCACTGAACCATACTTAACTACCCAGCGTGGCTCTCGCCTCGCCGCAAAACGTCTGCATGGCTACTCGTCATCTAAAACATTCTCAATGTTATTCTTACGTCACATGGCTTTGTAAAAAAAAAAAAAAAAAATAAAATAAAAAAAATGCCAAGTAGACCTTTCGGGAATAGTATAGTGTCACAGAAATAGTTAACGCTCGCTTTCTACATGTCTCAGCTTGTATGCACGAATATTCATACCCTAACAGAACCTGTTTACGAAAATAACATACAATTCACTCGTCCCAGCACACCTAATGTGATACCCTTCCTGCCGGCCGGAGTGGCCGAGCGGTTCTAGGCGCTACAGTCTGGAACTGCGCGACCGCTACGGTCGTAGGTTCTAATCCTGCCTCGGGCATGGATGTGTGTGATGTCCTTAGGTTAGTTAGGCTTACGTAGTTCTAAGTTCTAGGGGACTGATGATCATAGCAGTTAAGTCCCATAGTGCTCAGAGCCATACCCTTCCTGCGCTCAATATACGCAAACGTCCTCAATGCTATGTAGAGGGTCCTATATCCAAGCACAAACAGTATCAGTCAATTGAGCAACATGATTCGCTCTTATCTAATTTACCCACAGAATTACTTATACTGCCGATTTCGAAGCACTGTCCACATTTTTTCCTTCTGCAGAACAGACTTTCAGGGGTTATTTTGCACAGATCGCCATATTGCACTGACAATTAAATCATACGAACTACCATACATATTGTCAAATACGGAAAGACTCTTACTATAGGACACACAGTCATCCTCTCTAGTCAGGCCATAACATAAGCGATAATAACTTCACAATGCGGTATATACACATTATACACGTTGTAAGCCACATTAACTTTACAATACAATATATACACCTTTTACACAAACATTTAATTATCTTTTATATCTGCACAGCACCCGAAAAAATTATACTATGCCTACACTCACACAGGCTATATGTCACCATCCACAGCAGGTTCAAAAATGGTTCAAATGGCTCTGAGCACTATGGGACTTAACTTCTGTGGTCATCAGTCCCCTAGAACTTAGAACTACTTAAACCTAACTAACCTAAGGACATCACACACATCCATGCCCGAGGCAGGATTCGAACCTGCGACCGTAGCAGTCCCGCGGTTCCGGACTGCGCGCCTAGAACCACTAGACCACCGCGGCCGGCTGCACAGCAGGTCGCGACAGTGACAGGGAGTGCATTCCTACCCGGTTGAGCTAGGACATGTGCCTAGGTGAACACGTATTGCGATAGGAATTTCTCTTGTGACAAGAAAGAAAAGTTATGTGGCCGCATCATGCTTGTGGGACCTGAGTAGGAGCCTGTGCGTGGTTTGACAGCTGACGGCCACACCCCTTTGTTGGGGTTGTCTGTGCACTCCACTGGACAGGGTTTGGCAGAGGGTGCTTGCATGCATTGATTGCATTATTTTAGGAGCGGCATGTAGGTAGTGCTATGCATTATTAAGACAGTTTATGAGTACTGCGAGTGTCTATACATCCCTGTGCTGCATTAGTTAGGAGAAGTCTGCAGGTGTGTAATGAAATTATTTGGGAAAATTAAGAGTTGTTTGCATGTCTGGAGAGCGTTATGTAGAAGTTGTTTACAGGTCTGTGGAACGTGTGAAATAGCTCGAAGGATGTCTTTTGTATAAGTGCGGTGAATAAAATGTTCAAAAACAAATAGAGTGCACTGCTTGCTTATTCTTCCCAGCAGCCCAGCGCAGCCTGAGTCATTTTCGCTCCACTTTCCCCACCACAGATCACTATCTGGGGTTCTATGACGTAGAATCACATGAGTAATGCAGTAGCCAATAGGGATGCAGCATTCTAGGGGTGGGAGGGGTTCTATGTGATGATTGAATGAACATTGCACTCTTATTGGGAAAATGTGAAAATTATCATTTGATAACTGAGTATAGAAATAGTACATTAATTTATGGAATATAATTAAAATTGAAATGGAATTAAGTACTTAGGAAATTGATAGGTTAGGTGCGTGATGTGGGTGTCACATGTGTTCAGTTACATTCGTTAGGGTTTCTGTGGTGAGGATATGAACGTGCAGGCTGGAGGTTGTGACCTCAGCGGTCACATGCTCGCAGGCCGCAGATGCAAGAGAGATAGAACAGATCATCTGGGGTTACATAATGGGACCGGCAGTGATTGTGTGTCCTAGAGCACGTGGTGAAAAAATGTATGCAGCCATCTTGAATAATGGTACTTGCTTCATGACCCGACATCATGGTAGCGCCCTCTGGTGGCGACGATGTGAACTCTGGACCTCTTGGTGGACACACTGGGTAGCGCCATCTTGGATAACAGTACCTGCATCACCACTTGACGATCTGAGAGCGCCCTCTGCTGGTGGCGATCTGGACTAAGTCATTTGGAGTCCAGACCCAGTGGCGAACACACCTGCTTCAAATTGGTTAAAAAATAAAGAAAAGTGCCTTTTTACAACGAATCCTTAGGTGGAGGAGTCGACTGAGGTTAGTACAAGTGTCCTTTCTATCACGCCAGCAGCGAAACCACAAGTGACCTATGTTCCCACCAAAATTGAAACCTTTGTAGAAGGAAATGGCGGTCGGGTGACTTACGTTAGTGGAGGGAGGCCAACTGTTCTATCTTCCCGCGATTTTCTTTGCTTAGTAGAGATAAGTGTGGTGTGGTGCATTATACTGTTGAAATTTGAACTGCATGCCATTTTTCTGGGGGAGGGGTGCATGGAACTTAGCTTCCAAAATTCAAACATCCCACCAGAATCCGCCATCTTGAATGACGACACAGCCGCCATCTTGGATGACGTCATCGCCGCCATCTTGGATGACATCATCACCGCCATCTTGGATAATGGTACTTTGGGGTCGTACATACTTTGTTCCAATACTCATGACGTATTTAGAAAAGATGCCATATAAGGCAGAAGGCAATGATCATGAAAAGTCATTGTAAACAGCACTCAGAGGTTTTGTAGGTAATGTCAGATGCAATTCTGTCTTACTAAGCAAGTTAAAAGGTTTTATCTTCTAGTGGAGTGGACAAGATTGCAGAATTTGTTGTGCACATCACAACATATTTGGGAAATAGCAATGTACGTTCAGTTTCCTGCGGCACTTCTTTGCGACATAATCAGTATATGATGCAAGGGCATGATAAGCGCTGGGAACACACACACACACACACACACACACACACACACATTTGTCAGATGAGATATCTCTCCTGTACAACAAATCATCATCCTATGATTCATAATGTTTCCAGAATAAGATTTTCGCTCTGCAGCGGAGTGTATGCTGATATGAAACTTCCTGGCAGATTAAACTGTGTGCCCGACCGAGACTCGAACTCGGGACCTTTGCCTTTCGCGGGCAAGTGCTCTACCATCTGAGCTACCGAAGCACAACTCACGCCCGGTACTCACAGCTCTACTTCTGCCGGTATCTTCTCTGCTACATTCCAAACTTTACATAAGCTCTTCTGCGAACCTTGCAGAACTAGCACTCCTGAAAGAAGGGATACTGCGGAGACATGGCTTAGCCACAGCCTGGGGATGTTTCCAGAATGAGATTTTCACTCTGCAGCGGAGTGTGCGCTGCTATGAAACTTCCTGGCAGATTAAAACTGTGTGCCCGACCGAGACTCGAACTCGGGACCTTTGCCTTTCGCGGGCAAGTGCCCTCCAATATTAAATTGGTGATGCCTTGATGCCTCAGAACATGTCATACCAACCGATCCCTTCTTCTAATCAAGTTGTGGCACAAATTTCTCTTCTCCCCAATTCTATTCAATACCTCCTCATTAGTCTACACTCCATGCAAATACTTTCAGAAACGACTTCCTGACACTTAAATCTATACTCGATGTTAAGAAAATTCTCTTCTTCAGAAATGCTTTCCTTGCCATTGGCATTCAACAACTTATATCGTCTCTACTTCGACCACCATCAGTTATTTTGTTCCAGAAATAGTAAATCTCATTTACTACTTTAAGTGTCTCATTCCTATACTAGTTCCCTCAGCATCATCAGACTTAATTCGACTACATTCCATTATCCTCGTTTTGCTTCTGTTGATGTTCATCTTATATCCTCCTTTCAAGACACTGTTCATTCCGTTCAACTGCTCTGTCTCTGACAGAATTACAATGTCATCGGCGAACCTCAAAGTTTTTTTGATTTCTTCTCCATGGATTTCAATACCTACTACGAATTTTTCTTTTGTTTCCTTTACTGCTTGCTCAATATAGATTGAATAACATCGGGGATGGGCTACAACCCTGCCTCACTCCCTTCCCAACCACTGCTTCCCTTTCATGTCCCTCGACTCTTATAACTGCCATCTGGTTTCTGTACAAATTGTAAATAGCATTTCGCTACCTATTTTACCCCTGTCACCTTCAGAATTTGAATGTGAGCATTCCAGTCAACACTGTCAAAAGCTTTCTCTAAGTCTATAAATGCTAGAAACGTAGGTTTGCCTTTCCGTAATCTCTCTTCTAAGATAAGTCGTAGGGTCAGTAGTACCTCACGTGTTCCAGTTATCGATATATAACCCCCCCCCCTATCAAAAACCATGGACCTTGCCGTTGGTGGGGAGGCTTGCGTGCCTCATCGATACAGATAGCCGTACCATAGATGCAACCACAATTGGGGGGTATCTGTTGAGAGGCCAGACAAACGTGAGATTCCTGATTTTTTAATTTAAATTATCGTGAGATTATATATCGATAATTTTAATTAAAATTTTTCAAGGCTATTAATTATTTCCGATATTATCGATCACCTCTCCCCTGTCTGTATCTGCTGCACAGTGTTGTCATTCTCACCCTTAACCGTGATGTTTATATTTCCACTAAGTTGGTAAACAGTCTTTACTTCGCCTAAGAGAGGGAATGAACTTATATTTGCTTATTTATTTCGGGATTTTAATGTAGACTGTGAAGCTAACCCTCTTGGCTTTTGCAGCAATGAGGTACTGGTGATTGGGTAAAGTGGGGAGATTGGTTGTTATGTTACATTGTTCTTTCTATAGTAGTTTGTACAGTGCTTCTTACAAATAATATGTTTACATAATAACATCATAGATTTTTACATATTATAAGTCATTTAAATACTTCATGACTAATATGCAGAAAAAGTCTGCCTATCATAAATAAGTATCTGCATTGTAGATATAGTTCATTTAAATACTTCGTCGCTAAATTATGCAGAATAAGTCTGCCTATCAAAAATAAGTTCATTACAAGTATTTTACAATTGTTTTAAAGTTGTCTAAAAGAACCATCTTCGGTCTTGAGCTTTATAGAGTTTTCAGGTGACTTCAGCTTGTCAACTCCGCGTCGCCTTCTCTTGAGGCCCTCCGTGCGGTTGCACAGGGGAAAGCAGCAATTATTTGAGATGGGACTCGTCTTTTCGAGCCGCCTCTGGAATAGGCTAGCGACTCGACAGACTGTTGTTAGTGTTGTCTGTATGCCGACTTCAATTATTTGTCCATTGCGTCAGCGCCTCCGCGAGACTGTTTTAACACACGTACCTACCTCCTCTTATGACTTGCGCAATACATTAGTTCAACTGACTATTTGCTGATATGTCTCTTCTTACAATTATTAATCAGCGGTAGACGATATATCTTGATCATTGGTGCATGTGGTTTCTTCTTGCTGATTGACGAAATACTTATTGACATCATCTTGTCTTCCATTGCTTTTAATGCATCATGGCTTTCTTGCGTGGGGTTTTGTATTCCAGATGTCGCCCCCCACAGGTTTCTTTCTTGGCATTATCGTCTTGACATAAGCAGCTTTAGACGAGGTTGTCATTGTTGCAATCATCTTAACGTCTTGGTTCCTAGCTGCGTGCAATTTCGTCCATCAGGATACTGGTACAGCATCTTGAATCTCGTTTCGTTTAGAAGTTCTCTGCTGCGGCTTAATATGCTCTCGTCCCATCAGAGAATTCAGGCAGCGAAAACACATCTCGACCACCAGATAGTTGTGGCAGCCTTAGCATGTTATCTTACCCCGTAAGATATTGCAGGCAGCGTCGGCGTGTTAATTCTCGCCTTACGAGGTATGTTGTGCAGCGTCGGCATGTTGCACCGAGCTGACTCTCGAAGTCGCTGGTTCTGCAGAACTCAGACTCGTAGATAGTGTGGATATGGAACATAAAATTTGTGCATACATACGGTAGCAACAATTGCATCGCTTCAAGACAAAAGAATGATAATTAGTCACATTTAAAATAGTTGTCACCTTAGGAGCTCGTGAGCTTCACGAAATAATCTCAATGATAGCCATTTTTCATCAAATCACTCACCTCACTGTCTTTAACACAGATTCTAGTTCGTCATGTATTAAATACATAATCACATCGGGTTCATTTCATAGTAACACTCACATTAATTACATTTAATAATTGTGCAACTAGTTACGTGACAGATTCCGTCCTTTCAGTTCTACCCACGTACAGTCGCAACACATGATCGGTCAACGTCTCCAATCACGAGCTCAGATTCTGTCCTTTCAGTTCTAAACACGTAATGACATGACGTTTAATTAACCACTTCCTGCCGGCCGTGGTGGCCAATCGGTTCTAGGCGCTACAGTCTGGAACCGCACGACCGCTACAATCGCAGATTCGAATCCTGCCTCGGGCATGGATGTGTGTGGTGTCCTTAGGTTAGTTAGGTTTTATGTAGTTTTAAGTTCTAGGGGACTGATGACCTCAGAAGTAAAGTCCCATAGTGCTCAGAGCCATGTGTACCATTCAACCACTTCTTGAGCGTCACGAGCCCAGATTCTGTCTTTTTCAGTTCCGAACACGTAAAACGCATGATACGATTTTCTCTCACACGTTATGATACGGTTACTTTTATCATTAAACACGCAGTCACACATCATCAAATGACCAGTTATAGTACCAAGATTCTGATCTCACGTCAGTTCTTGACAAGTGGTCAGTCACAGTCGGTGACCATATACTGCAAAAACTCACACAGTTTGTTACACTGAATTAGGATTAACTCCCATTAAACAGGAAACAACTGACTGTTAACTTTTACGACAATTGTACTCGGACTACATACTGAATTACTACTTCAGTACTCATCGTGCTTTTACATATACTGGTCTAAGAAACTGACTTTACATCAACATTCAACTTAATCCTACATTACTGGCCATTAAAATTGCTACACTACGAAGATGACGTGCTACAGACCCGAAATTTAACCGACAGGAAGAAGAAGATGTGATATGCAAATGATTAGCTTTTCAGAGAATTCACACAAGGTTGGCGCCGGTGGCGACTCCTACAACGTGCTGACATGAGGAAAGTTTCCAACCGATTTCTCATACACAAACACCAGTTGGCCGGCGTTCCCTGGTGAAACGTTGTTGTGATGCCTCGTGTAAGGAGGAGAAATTCGTACCATCACGTTTCCGACTTTGATAAAGGTCGGATTGTAGCCTATCGCGATTGCGGTTGATCGTATCACGACATTGCTGCTCGCGTTGGTCGAGATCCAATGACTGTTAGCAGAATATGGAATCGGTGGGTTCAGGAGGGTAAAACGGAACGCCGTGCTGGATCCCAATGGCCTCGTATCACTAGCAGTGGAGATGACAGGCATCTTATCCGCATGGCTGTAACGGATCGTCCAGCCACGTCTCGATCCCTGAGTCAACAGATGGGGACGTTTGCAAGACAACAACCTTCTGCACGAACAGTTCGACGACATCTGAAGCAGTATGGACCATCAGCTGGGATATCATGGCTGCGGTTACCCTTGACGCTCCATCACAGACAGGAGCGCCTGCGATGGTGTACTCAACGACCAACCTGGGTGCACGAATGGCAAAACGTCATTTTTTCGGATGAATCCAGGTTCTGTTTACAGCATCATGATGGTCGCATCCTTATTTGGTGACATCGCGGTGAACGCATATTGGAAGCGTGTATTCGTCATCGCCATAGAGGCGTATCACCCGTCGTGATGGTATGGTGTGACATTGGTTACACGTCTCGGTCACCCCTTGTTCGTATTGACGGCACTTTGAACAGTGGACGCTACATTTCAGATGTGTTAGGACCCGTGGCTCTACCCTTCTTCATTCGATCCCTGCGAAAGCCTACATTTCAGCAGGATAATGCACGAACGCATGTTGCAGGTCTTGTACGGGCCTTTCTGGATACAAAAAATGTTCGACTGCTGCCCTGGCCAGCACATTCTTCAGATCTCTCACCAATTGAAAACGTCTGGTCAATGGTGGCCGAGCAAGTGGCTTGTCACAATACGCCAGTCACTACTCTTGATGAACTGTGGTATAGTGTTGAAGCTGCATGGGCATCTGTACCTGTACACGCCATCAAAGGTCTGTTTGACTCAATATCCAGGCGTATCAAGGCCTTTATTACGGCCAGAGGGCCGGCCGGAGTGGCCGGGCGGTTCTCGGCGCTACAGTCTGGAGCCGAGCGACCGCTACGGTCGCAGGTTCGAATCCTGCCTCGGGCATGGATGTGTGTGATAACCTTAGATTAGTTAGGTTTAATTAGTTCTAGGCGACTGATGACCTCAGAAGTTAAGTCGCATAGTGCTCAGAGCCATTTGAACCACTTGAACGGCCAGAGGTGGTTGTTCTGGGTAGCGATTTCTCAGGATCTATGCACACAAATTGCGTGAAAATGTAATCACATGTCAGTTCTAGTATAATATATTCGTCCAATGAATACCCGTTTATCATCTGCATTTCTTCTTGGTGTAGCAATTTTAATGGCCAGTAGTGTAGAACATAAATTCTCTAACACTGCCAAAAACCATACATAAAACATGCACTACGATTGTTTCGTTACATTTACATGAAATTACACAGAAAATATAACTTATCCTAAGGACAATAACTAAACTCTTCTTCCTCGTTTTCTCCTCATTCGTAATATTTCTTCTGGTCTTTATGAGAGAACAACCCTTTGGCAAGATTATGGATATCTCCCAATACATAACTACCCAGAAATGAAATCTTATTACCTTATACGGGCCGGTATATAGATGTTGCCATTTTTTATTGATCTTCACCGCAGATGACTTGGCGTTCGTTCCCAGGATGCTTCCTTGTGGAACATTATTTCTACAGAACTAGACACTGGATGGATGGATGAGGCAGTTCCTTATGGATCTTTTCAAAGATACCTACGTGTTCTATCCATCTATACTGGTTTTTCTCTATATATGTTCTAAAAAACCTATTGAAGTCCCGGAATACCCGGCCCCTGATTGTTTAAGGAACACACATCCTTCGCAGTGTCGAGCGTTACGCCTCGTTCTCGCATAATAGCTAGCTCTGAGCACTGTGGGACTTAACGTCTGAGGTCATCAGTCCTCTAGAACGTAGAACTACTTAAACCTAACTAACCTTAGGACATCACACACATCCATGCCCGAGGCAGGATTCGAACCTGCGACCGTAGCGGTCGCGCGGTTCCAGACTGTAGCGCCTAGAACCGCTCGGCCACCCCGGCCGGCGTTCTCGCATAAAATCCCATCCCCAAATACATGGGTAAATTAAATTACGAGCCAACAAGAAAGTGCTGATAAGCCATTCCCCTTGCGCTACTAATTCTACCCGTACTCGGGCTTTTATGGGTACAGACTGGGTTCCTATGGCTCCAGACAAAGTACGGTTTGCTACCAGTAATACTGGCACCTTCTGTTTGCTATTCAAATATTTATAAAGACCCATATTCTTCACACTAAAAGTTGCGCCAGTATCCAACAGGATGCTAATATTTTAATCTAAGATTCTAAATTTAACCATGGCTTCACCACTTCAACCTGGATTATCTAAGAGTTCTTCTCTAATACTCATATCATCACTATACCTCAATACACACGCCTTTAAGATTTTATTGCCTTCCGTCTCTTGACCAGCTGCACTGGGAAAGCTCAGGGCAGCTGGTTTTAGCTCGTCACATCTGTTTGGTGGTTACCCGTTTAATCGAGTACAACCACTCGAATCATAGAATTCTGACCATTCCATTCATAATTACTGTTAGTCGAGATATTCTAAGGCGCAGACATTGGCGGCGTTGGTACAAATTGTCCGTTAGATGTAATTACATTAGTGGGAGCCCCCCCCCCCCCGCCACTGAATATTCGATCCATTACCCCACTGAACACCCCTGCCTTGGGCTTGTCCTTGCTGTCCCGACTGCTCTTCGTACTTTCGTTTTCTATTAAAACCGTTTGAATTGTGTCCATTCTGATTCTGCTGATTTCTATTGCTATATTCAGCGTTATTATTACGATTTTGTCAATTACTTCCGTAATTGTTATTAGAATTATTCTGTTTATAATTTTTATCTCCAGACCGATTACCATTATCCTGATTGTTGTACTTACTATTCTGATTTAGATTAACATAATACCGAGCGAGGTGGCGCAGTGGTTAGCACACTGGACTCGCATTCGGAAGGACGACGGTTCAATCCCGCGTCCGGCCATCCTGATTTGGGTTTTCCGTGATTTCCCTAAATCTCTTCAGGCAAATGCCGGCATGGTTCTTTTGAAAAGGGCACGGCCGACTTCCTTCCCTAATCCGATAAGACCGATGACCTCACAGTTTGGTCTCCTCCCCCAACACAACAACAACAACAGCAATTAACATAATGACCGTTTCCATTGTCTTTCGTATTACTATTACTGTTATTGCCACTACAACAATTATTTTGTTGAGAGTTGCTACAATTAGTACAGTGAAATTCATACTCCATGCTTTTAGCGTCTTCCTGAATTACGTGCAGGGAATCAGTAACCGACAAAAATTGGTCAACATCGTCATCCGGTAGGTTTATTAATTTCTCGCGTCACAAATAAATAATTTTCGCTTGTGACTAATGGGATTATCCCGATATCGAGTTTTATTGATGTACTTTTCAAAATATTTTCGTAAAGTCCCTTTTTTAGGATTGTAAAATTCCGGACTATAAATTTCATTCCTTAATCGATCTTGTTTGCTTTGCGACCAATATTTCGTGATGAATAATTTTTCAAAATGTCTACATGTTCAGCTGCTTCCTGTGTCCATAATGGAACTTCTCCACTGGTGTTCGACAGTATTTTATCTTGTTCCTCCCAAGATCGGGGAAATACCTTTCTGAAACTTTTTATAAACACCATTGGGTGTACACAATTTTTGTCGTTCGAAAACATTTGAAACTGCCTAGCTTTGAAAATACTGTGTTCAGCCTTAGAAGATGAAACAGTCCCCTTGTATCATAATATAGACCTTCAAGATCCGACTCATCGCTACTTCTACTGTTACTATGATCGATCTCTCGCCACTTTCGCTTCCTAACGGGCGATTGATTTCTAGAATATAGTTTCGGATATCTTTCAAATTGATTTTGTCTTTTAGGACTACCGTCACCTTTTGACAAACGATTAATTACATATTCCTGTCACATAGGCATCTCGGATAAAACTTTCTCCTTAATAAGATTGAATTCTGCTTTCATTTGTTCCACCTGTCTACCTCCTTGCGTCGCGCGCGGTGTATTTGGTTTATTCTGTTGCGTCACGTTGTCGATAGCATTCTATACTTACATTTGAACTTCTCCCGCCTTTGCATCTAATCATTCTGACAAATCCTCCTCTATCTTAGTTGTCTGTTTACTAAGATAGCCATCAATTACTAAGATAGTCATCAATAAACTCCTTTTTCCACAGGTTCGCGACGTTTCTCTTGTTCTCTTTCTCTAGCTCGCGTCGTTTATTTTTCTCTTAAATTTCTTCTCTAAAGTCTTTATTTCTAAGTTCATGTTGTTTGTTTTACTCTAATTGTTCCTAATTTTATTTCACCAAAAATTCAAACAGCTTACTGATACTGATAGGTCCAGTCGGCATATTGACCACACTGGTAAGATTACTTTCCTCACAAGTATCTACAGTTTCAAACTCGCCACTTTCGGTATGGTCATTACTACTTACCAAACTAGTTCTACTCATATTTGACATTTCACGTTCCAACACGTCCTCTGTGCTATTAACATCTAAATTTTCCACGCGGATTTCATCCTCGCTCATACATTCTCTCCCTAAAGTTCCTAGACTTGTATCTAGATTCGATCTTAAATGGTATTCCCGTTTCATTGTTATCCATATTCGCTCTCAGAATAACACCAAAATCATAATAAACAATAAATAAAATATAACTCTAACTACTTATACAGTTTCTGCGTCACGGACTTGTCCTCATTTATCCACGAAATTACAATAAAAAGGAAGCACAATGAGGTACTGTTCTTCCAGTAATAAAGTGTCTTCACAAATATAAGTCCGAGCCGCAGTAACACAAGTCACTTATTTCCTGCCTTCCGCACATCTTCCGACGTCTTGTAGTTCCAGGAGGTTGGCGCCTCGATGTCGGCCGCACTCGCAGATGCGATCTACCGTCTGCAATCAGCTCGTGTAGTTGCACGTACGTCGTAGGTTGTCGTAGTGGAGAATATGAAACATGAAGTTGAAAGTTTACAGCCGCTGTTCATTACGCAATCACAACAATAATATTTCACCACCGTTTATTATGTAATAATTGTTTTCACACCTTTCTTCGAGCCCCACATTGGGTGCCAGTTGTTGCCGCCCTCCGTTGATCTGCTGTCGTCGACTTCATCTACATCTACATCTACATCCATACTCCGCAAGCCACCTGACGGTGTGTGGCGGAGGGTACCTTCAGTACCTCTATCGGTTCTCCCTTCTATTCCAGTCTCGTATTGTTCGTGGAAAGAAGGATTGTCGGTATGCCTCTGTGTGGGCTCTAATCTCTCTGATTTTATCCTCATGGTCTCTTCGCGAGATATACGTAGGAGGGAGCAATATACTGCTTGACTCTTCGGTGAAGGTATGTTCTCGAAACTTTGACAAAAGCCCGTACCGAGCTACTGAGCGTCTCTCCTGCAGAGTCTTCCACTGGAGTTTATCTATCATCTCCGTAACGCTTTCGCGATTACTAAATGATCCTGTAACGAAGCGCGCTGCTCTCCGTTGGATCTTCTCTATGTCTTGTATCAACCCTATCTGGTACGGATCCCACACTGCTGAGCAGTATTCAAGCAGTGGGCGAACAAGCGTACTGTAACCTACTTCCTTTGTTTTCGGATTGCATTTCCTTAGGATTCTTCCAATGAATCTCAGTCTGGCATCTGCTTTACCGACAATCAACATTATATGATCATTCCATTTTAAATCACTCCTAATGCGTACTCCCAGATAATTTATGGTATTAACTGCTTCCAGTTGCTGACCTGCTATTTTGTAGCTAAATGATAAAGGATCTATCTTTCTGTGTATTCGCAGCACATTACACTTGTCTACATTGAGATTCAGTTGCCATTCCCTGCACCATGCGTCAATTCGCTGCAGATCCTCCTGCATTTCAGTACAATTTTCCATTGTTACAACCTCTCGATACACCACAGCATCATCTGCAAAAAGCCTCAGTGAACTTCCGATGTCATCCACCAGGTCATTTATGTATATTGTGAATAGCAACGGTCCTATGACACTCCCCTGCGGCACACCTGAAATTACTCTTACTTCGGAAGACTTCTCTCCAGTGAGAATAACATGCTGCGTCCTGTTATCTAGGAACTCCTCAATCCAATCACACAATTGGTCTGATAGTCCATATGCTCTTACTTTGTTCAATAAACGACTGTGGGGAACTGTATCGAACGCCTTGCGGAAGTCAAGAAACACGGCATCTACCTGTGAACCCGTGACTTCTCTGAGATAATATCATAATGTTGTTATCGACTGTATATGCCCGACTTTTCGTTATATCTACACATCAGATGGGGCAGCCGCAAACATCTTCACTGTAACGGCGACTAAATTTCGGGTTTTCATAATAATAATTAATGTTGACTTCTTGCACAGTGGATCACCCTTCATTTGTTGCTGCGTTACCGAAGACAAAACAGTTCATAACGTCTTTGGATGGTAGTTATTAATTCAACTTCCTATTTACGACGTCACTACTTATCTGCACTATTTCTGATTCTGTATTATTTCTGTCCGATTGAAAATGAAATGTGAAGTAGCTTTTAAGTCACAATTTACGCCTCGTAATATTTCATAATCGAACCTTCTGTCATTCAGAGATACTGTTTGCAGCTTGCCTATGATTATCGTTGACTAATACACACCCTATTATGGAAATCATTCATTTTAGTTTTTTATTAACAACATTTAATAATAATTAAATGATCATGAATGATTGCGTTTTGTGTATAAAGAAAAGGAGGATTGATACTGCAATTACTCTAAGCAATTACGGCAACTAAAATAGTTTATAGTTCGTCACTCAAAGATATTATAGCAAGAACTACGATCCATTACTATACTTCGATACAGTCATTCAAACTTTGTACGCTTTTATTTTCACAAAGCTAAGTGTCCAATTCTGTTCTTACATTCAGTTTAACGTCCCATCGTATAGTCCACGTATTCTGTTATTAGTTATTCGGCATGTAATAGAGTGTAATACTGAGCACTACTTCCTTCATGCACACAATTCCTCAGATATTTTTAGTCCGCGACCTTACGGCAAAGATCTACCTAGATCTTAGTATAAGATTCAACGTAAATCTATCCCATATAAATTAACTATAGTCACTTTTCTTGCAGTTTAACAGAAGTGCCCTGATTCCTTCCGTAGCATATCACACACAAATGCATGTTGCAACTACGTAGACTTATTCAGAGCGCAAAAAACAAGACAAGAGACCTAAAAATACCCGCGCATGATATATATATATATATATAGATATATATATAGATATATATATATATATATATATATATATATATATATATATATATATATATATATATCAGAATTTAGAAACAACAGTAGAAGTATTGAACACCCGGATTTTCCTGAGGTTCCAATTTTCTGCGGGCGTCATTCTGATGAGAATTTATAAATCAATCATTTTAACTAAAATTTTTCAATGCTATTAATAATTTCCGATGTTATGGATCACCTCTCCCATGTATGAGAATAAGTCTCATAATATTGTTCTCAATTAAAAGAGCGGTTGTAGATTACTTAAAGCAATTTTTTTATGTAACACAGTTTCAGTTGCAGTCAGTCATTTATTTAACCAGAAACTTCATTTAACTTTGCTTTTAAAATTTAGTATTTCAGAATAAGTAACTGCAAACTCATTGCTTTTGATTCATTTGTTTTCTAGTGAACTGTTGTGTTGTGGGAAAGCGCGATAACCTTCTGCTGCCACGCCAGTGATTACTCGCTTAATTTTCTTTTCCATTACGTATCTTAAGGTTCCGGATAATCATTGCCCTAGTGGGCTGGTGATTGTTTAATTATCTCTTTTTTACTAGTCAGTATTTTTGTATTATCAGAATTTTTTGTATTTAAATATTACGTGGTATCGTTTTCCTCCCTGTGTTGCTCCTGAGCGACTGCACTATATTACTTCCACTTCAAAATTATTACCAGTAGGATTAGATAAGGGTTAGAATAGATTCTGCCTTCAGAAGGGTTTGTTGTGCACTTTCCTCCTACTAACTGGTATTATTTTCCTTCGGCTCACTGTAAAATTTCATTAGGCGTAAGCGATCACGGTCAATTATATCGCAGTCCAGTAGGTCGATTAGGAAGGGGAGATCTACATCTACATCTACATCTACATCCATACTCCGCAAGCCACCTGACGGTGTGTGGCGGAGGGTACCTTCAGTACCTCTATCGGTTCTCCCTTCTATTCCAGTCTCGTATTGTTCGTGGAAAGAAGGATTGTCGGTATGCTTCTATGTGGGCTTTAATCTCTCTGATTTTATCCTCATGGTCTCTTCGCGAGATATACGTAGGAGGGAGCAATATACTGCTTGACTCTTCGGTGAAGGTATGTTCTCGAAACTTTAACAAAAGACCGTACCGAGCTACTGAGCGTCTCTCCTGCAGAGTCTTCCACTGGAGTTTATCTATCATCTCCGCAACGCTTTCGCGATTACTAAATGATCCTGTAACGAAGCCCGCAGCTCTCCGTTGGATCTTCTCTACCTCTTCTATCAACCGTATCTGGTACGGATCCCACACTGGTGAGCAGTATTCAAGCAGTGGGCGAACAAGTGTACTGTAACCTACAGTGTTATCAGCAATTAACCCTTTTACATTATTTAATTGCTTTCCCACTTTATCAGTTCGATCGGTTAATTTAACCTGAACCTCTTGTTGCAAGCTGCGCAGATCCAGAGTCTACGTTTCTCTCAGCAAACAAAGTTCGCTTTTGACAGCTTGCACTATTGTGCCCTGTTAAACACATACATCAATGACAATTCTACTTCGAATTTTTGAGTTATTTTATATTCTTTTTCTTTCAGAAATTCCTCCAATTTTCTACACACCACACTTCTTGTTTCACTGTAAGTTTCAGGCTATTTTGCTCTAGTCGCAAAGTGACAAAACTTTCGGACGAATCTTTTACCTTTTCAGGAACGCCCTTAACAGTTCCTTCAAACCTGATATTTCGGTATTTATGTGATCCAGATGGGCTCTTAACACTTCCGTTACGTGGTCTGCCCCTTCTGCTTTCTGCTATTTGGTTTGATTCTGAAGTTATTCGTTGACATGCTTCACTTGTTGTTTCAAAGCAGAAAAATCATTAGACACAGTGTCTTCCATATGATTAATAGAAATAAGGTAGTATTCATGGTTTCTTATTTTTGATTCATGCTTTCTAATTTTTGCAACATCAGTGCAAGAGGATCCTGCGCTGAAGTAACAGATTTAGTTGTGACGGCTGATGTTACATTATCTACAACGACAATGGGGCTAGAAATAATTGCATCTGGATCAGTTGCTCGATTAACATTCATAGTATTAACTTCAGCAATAGACCTAGTGGTCATGATACTGGATTCCGAACATGCGCCCTTTGCAGCTGGCTACGTAATACTACTAGCTGCAGCTGTGTTTACATCAGCTGTCACGCCTTTAACCATCTGAATATTTTCATTCGCTGTAATAGTTTGTGCCAATTTCAGCGACTGCTGGTGAGTTAACACCATAGCAAGGGATAGTTACTTTTTAAAACCTTATTACTTTTATGTAATACATCTCGTTAATGTATTTGATAAAATGCATCTTTGGTAACTTATGCCGACCTCACTGCTCAATAGGGCGCGCTGAACTATGCGGATAGGGCATCTTGCGAAATTTCTACAGACTGTAGTTTTAATAACAAAAAATTCAAAAAATCTAACTAAATGCAAAAGAACAAGACTCAACGACCAGGAAATTTATTTCTTCTGAAACAGGTCTACTGAATTTAAAAGCACTGAGTGAAACTGTTTTGTTACTTGGTGCTGTATATGTCGACTATCGATATGACAGTAAATTCTTATCTATTTAATAGACTCTTCCTCTTCTTCTTGCCTTTTTCTTTTTACATAGTTTAGTACATTTCATTCTTTCTTTCTCGTCAAATCTCTCAGTGTACTCAATCAACGGCTCATTGATTTATAGTTATAGTACATTCCATGTAACAAAAGTATTACAGTGTATATGTTACTGTCAAAGTACGATAATTGGTAAATCGTAGAAGTAACCGGTGAAACCAACGATCTACCGTCGCGGAATGGTGAATGTCCGAAATTTCTCATTATATGCATAGATTTCGAACTTTACCCAAGAGACATTGGTAAATTTTAGGATTTACCAACGCAGACAGGTAAAAGCTGGATCGAAAACTCCTGCCTCCGTCGTGCAGGTTCAGACGAGTTTCGTTGTTGCCAATTTTGTGTTGAGATAAGTTTCTTCGTTGGCAATCATAAGTTCTCAGTCTGCTCAACACTGCGTAGTTACAGTCAGTATCGAGGACTGTGCGTATGGTCATATTTGTGATTCGTTTTAGTGGTGGTTCTTCTGCAGCTTTGCATCAGATTGAGTGTTATTATGCGTAACAGATTTTACGAATTGAAACTTCCTGGTAGATTAAAACTGTGTGCCGGACCTCGACTCGAGCTCGGGACATTTACCTTTCTCGGGCAAGTGCTCTACCATCTGAGTTACCGAAGCACGACTCACGCCCCGTCCCCATAGCTTTACTTCTGCCAGTATCTCGTCTCCTAGATGCCAATCTTTACAGAAGGTCTCCTGCGAACCTTGCAGAACTAGCACTCCTGAAGGAAAGGATATTGCGGAGACATGGCTTAGCCACAGCCTGGGGAATGTTTCCAGAATGAGATTTTCACTCTGCAGCGGAGTGTGCGCTGATATGAAACTTCCTGGCAGATTAAAACTGTGTGCCGCTGCAGAGTGAAAATCTCATTCTAGATTTTACGAATTTTCAAGTGAATCAATGAGTAACAAGGACAACAATTTTTATGTAACTGCTGAGCAATATATTATTCTGTTAAGTGAAGTGAAAAATGCAAAAATCGTTTCCAATAAAAAATCTGTTCACTACAGACGTTTGTAGCGATATGATGTTCTCAACATCGGAGGTGAAGCGAAACTCATGGCATCGGTGTCTGCTGGAAAAGAAGAAATTCGTTATTACGTTCGTTTTGATTAACTGTTTAACGTACTACGTGAGACCCACATTGCTATAGACCGTGGCGGAAGAATACGGATGGTTGCGGAACTGAATCGTAAGTACAAGAATGTGACTGTTGAATCAATCGTTGCTTATTGAAATTATGTAATCCATGTCAGAAAAAGCAAAAAACATAGAAAAGGGGTGTTATAGTGAAACCTATCATACACAGTGAAATGAATTCACGATGGCAAATTGATTTAATCGAGATGTAGGCAAACCCAGACAATAAGTCGAAGTTCATACTTGTATGCCAACATCATTCGACAGAATTTGTTATCTTCTGCGAACTAACTTCGAAAAGGGCTGATGAAGAAGCATATCATCTTTTAGACATTTTTACAAACTTCGTTGCCCCAAGTATCCTTCACTCTGATAATGGTAGAGAGTTTTGTAATCAAGTCTTTCAAAGTTTATGTGGGCTGTGAAGTGATATAAAGACAATCTATGGGAAGCCAAGGCACAGTCAGTCTCAGCGATCAGTCGAAAGAGCAGGTCAAGATAATATGTTATTAACATGGATGGAAACAAACGAAACTTCAAAATTGCCTGAAGGGCTGAGGTTTGCGCAGGCAATGAACAATAGGGCTTATTATGTAGGGATCTTCCCCCTATGAACCATGGACCTTGCCATTGGTGGGGAGGCTTGCGTGCCTCAACGATACAGATAGCCGTACCGTAGGTGCAACCACAACGGAGGGGTGTCTGTTGAGAGGCCAGACAAACGTGTGGTTCCTGAAGAGGGGCAGCAGCCTTCTCAGTAGTTGCAGGGACAACAGTCTAGATGATTGACTGATCTGGCCTTGTAACGCTAACCAAAACGGCCTTGCCGTTGTGGTACTGCTAACGGCTGAAACAAGGGGAAACTACAGCCGTAATTTTTCCCGAGGGCATGCAGCTTTACTCTATGAGTAATTCATGATGGCATCATCTTGGGTAAAATATTCCGGAGGTAAAATAGTCCCCCATTCGAATCCCCGGGCGGGGACTACTCAAGAGGACGTCGTTATCAGGAGAAAGAAAACTGGTTTTCTACCGATCGGAGCGTGAAATGTCAGATCCCTTAATCGGGCAGGTAGGTTAGAAAATTTAAAAAGGGAATTGAATAGGTTAAAGTTAGATATAGCGGGAATTAGTGAAGTTCGGTGGCAGGAGAAACAAGACTTTTGGTTCGGTGAATACAGGGTTATAAATACAAAATCAAATAGGGGTAATGCAGGAGTAGGTTTAATAATCAATAAAAAAATAGGAGTGCGGGTAAGCCACTACAAACAGCATAATGAACGCTTATTGTGGCCAAGATAGACACGAAACCCACGCCTATTACAGTAGTACAAGCTTATATGCCAACTAGCTCTGCAGATGACGAAGAAATTGATGAAATGTATGAAGAGATAAAAGAAATTATTCAGCTAGTGAAGGGAGACGAAAATTTAATAGTCATGGGTGACTGGAATTCAACAGTAGGAAAAGGAAGAGAAGGATATGTAGTAGGTGAATATGGATTAGGTCTAAGAAATGAAAGAGGAAGCCGCCTGGTAGAATTTTTCACAGGGCATAACTTAATCATAGCTAACACTTGGTTCAAGAATCATGAAAGAAGGTTGTATACATGGAAGAACCCTGGAGATACTAAAAGGTTTCAGATAGATTATATAGTGGTAAGACAGAGATTTAGGAACCAGGTTTTAAATTGTAAGACATTTCCAGGGGCAGATGTGGACTCTGACCACAATCTATTGGTTATGAACTGTAGCTTAAAACTGAAGAAACTGCAAAAAGGTGGGAATTTAAGGAGATGGGACCTGGATAAACTGAAAGAACCAGAGGTTCTGCAGAGCTTCAGGGAGAGCATAAGGGAACAATTGACAGGAATGAACATCAAGAGCTCAGATGGAAACCCAGTTCTAAGCAAAGAAGGGAAAGCAGAAAGGTGGAAGGAGTATATAGAGGGTCTATACAAGGGCGATGTACTTGAGGACAATATTATGGAAATGGAAGAAGATGTAGATGAAGATGAAATGGGAGATACGATACTGCGTGAAGAGTTTGACAGAGCACTGAAAGACCTTAGTCGAAACAAGGCCCCGGGAATAAACAACATTCCATCAGAACTACTGACGGCCTTGGGAGAGCCAGTCCTGACTAAACTCTACCATCTGGTAAGCAAGATGTATGAGACAGGCGAAATACCCTCAGACTTCAAGAAGAATATAATAATTCCAATCCCAAAGAAAGCAGGTGTTGACAGATGTGAAAATTACCGAACTATCAATTTAATAAGTCACAGCTGGAAAATACTAACGAGAATTCTTTACAGACGAATGGAAAAACTGGTAGAAGCCGACCTCGGAGAAGATCAGTTTGGATTCCGCAGAAATGTTGGAACACGTAAGGCAATACTGACCCTACGACTTATCTTAGAAGAAAGATTAAGGAAAGGCAAACCTACGTTTCTAGCATTTGTAGACTTAGAGAAAGCTTTTGACAATGTTGACTGGAATACTCTCTTTCAAATTCTGAAGGTGGCAGGGGTAAAATACAGGGAGCGAAAGGCTAGTTACAATTTGTATAGAAACCAAATGGCAGTTATAACAGTTGAGGGGCATGAAAGGGAAGCAGTGGTTGGGAAGGGAGTGAGACACGGTTGTAGCCTCTCCCCGATGTTATTCAATCTGTATATTGAGCAAGCAGTAAAGGAAACAAAAGAAAAGTTCGGAGTAGGCATTAAAATCCATGGAGAAGAAATAAAAACTTTGAGGTTCGCCGATGACATTGTAATTCTGTCAGAGACAGCAAAGGACTTGGAGGAGCAGTTGAACGGAATGGACAGTGTCTTGAAAGTAGGGTACAAGATGAACATCAACAAAAGCAAAACGAGGATAAAGGAATGTAGTCGAATTAAGTCGGGTGATGCTGAGGGAATTAGATTAGGAAATGAGACACTTAAAGTAGTGAAGGAGTTTTGCTATTTGGGGAGCAAAAACTGATGATGGTCAAAGTAGAGAGGATATAAAATGTAGACTGGCAATGGCAAGGCAAGCGTTTCTGAAGAAGAGAAATTTTTTAACATCGAGTATAGATTTAAGTGTCAGGAAGTCGTTTCTGAAAGTATTTGTATGGAGTGAAGCCATGTATGGAAGTGAAACATGGAAGATAAATAGTTTACAAGAAGAGAATAGAAGCTTTCGAAATGTGGTGCTACAGAAGAATGCTGAAGATTAGATGGGCAGAACACATAACTAATGAGGAGGTATTGAATAGAATTGGGGAGAAGAGGAGTTTGTGGCACAACTTGACTAGAAGAAGGGATCGGTTGGTAGGACACATTCTGAGGCATCAAGGGATCACCAATTTAGTACTGGAGGGCAGCATGGAGGGTAAAAATCATAGAGGGAGACCAAGAGATGAATACACTAAGCAGATTCAGAAGGATGTAGGCTGCAGTAGGTACTGGGAGATGAAGAAGCTTGCACAGGATAGAGTAGCATGGAGAGCTGCATCAAACCAGTCCCAGGACTGAAGACCACAACAACAACAACATGTAGATGTCCACGATATGAAGCCTGTTAGGGGTCAACCGCCCCTTAAGTATTGAGAACGGTATAGCTTTGCCTCACGCAGGTCGCATTAGGTACTATCGATAGTCCAGCACCCGATGCGCCAGAGTAATATGTGTTGAGACTCCGAGTAAGTAAGTTGTTGACTGTTAAGCGAGGAGGGCGGATTTTGGCGAGACGGCCGACCACAATTACAAGTTTTTAACGACTACGTGCGTCACCCAATGCCGTGGCCCTGACCTCCAGCAAAAACGGAAATGTCATTAATTGAACGATTTGTGGATGTGTTTGAGTGTTCATTTGCGCACCGTGATTACACGAAAACCGCGCCAGGCGCCAACGATTTGGATTGCACAGAGGATTGTGCATTTAGTGCTATGAAGAATATCGGCGTGTGACGATATTAATAGGCGACCTGTGATGAGTTAACCGTTATTACACTATGTGATCAAAAGTATCCGGACACCTGGCTGAAAATGACTTACAACTTCGTGGAGCCCTCCATCGGTAATGCTGGAATTCAATATGGTGTTGTCCCACCCTTAGTCTTGATGACAGCTATCACTCTCGCAGGAATACGTTCAATCAGGTGCTGGAAGGTTTCCTGAGGAATGCCAGCCCATTCCTCACGGACTGCTGCACTGAGGAGAGGTATTTATGTCAGTCAGTGAGACTTGGCACGAAGTCGGCATTCCAAACCATCCCAAAGATGTTCTATAGGATTCACGTCAGGACTCTGTGCAGGCCAGTCCATTACAGGAATGTTACTGTCGTGCAACCACTCCGTCACAAGCCATGCATTATGAAGAGGTGCTCGATCGTGTTGAAAGATGCAAGCGCCATCCCCAAAGCGTTCTTCAACAGTGGGAAACAAGAAGGCGCTAAAAAATCAGTGTAGGCCTGTGTTGTGATAGTGCCACGCAAAATAAGGGGTGCAAGCCCCCTTCATGAAAAACACGACTACATCATAACACCACCACCTCCGAATATTACTGTTAACTTCACCGGGCATTCGACATACCCACACTCTGCCATCGGATCGCCACATTGCGTACCGTGATTCATCACTCCACACAACGTTTTTCAGCTGTCCAATCGTCCAATGTTTACACTCCTTACAGCAAGCCAGGCGTCGTTCGGCATTTACCGGCGTGATGTGTGGCTTACGAGCAGCCGCTCGACCATGAAATCCAAGTTTTCTCACCTTCCATCTAACTGTCATATTACTTGCAGTGAATCCTGATACAGTTTGGAATTCCTGTGTGATGGTCTGGATAGATGTCTGTCTATTACATATTACGACCCTCTTCAACTGTCGGCGGTCTATGTCAGTCAACGGACGAGATCGGCCTGTACCCTTTTGTGCTGTACGTGTCCCTTCACGTTTCCACTTCACTATCACACCGGAAACAGTGGACCTAGGGATGTTTAGGAGTGTGGAACTTTCACATACAGATGTATGACACAAGTGACACCCATTCATCTGACCATGTTCGAAGCCCGTGAGTTCTCCAGAGCGCCCCATTCTCCTCTTTTACAATGTCTAATAACTACTGAGGTAGCTGATATGGAGTATGTGGCAGTAGGTGGCAGCACAATGCACCTAATATGAAAAACTGTTGTTTTTGGGGGTGTCCGGATACTTTTGATCACATAGTGTATTTTGTCAGAGAAAGGGAGTAACTGCCTCAGTCTTGCACCTACATCTACATCACACTTAAGTGCCTGGCAGAGGGTTCATCGAACCATTTTCCTGTAATGTGTGGTGCTAACATAGTAGGGTTTTGACTGTGTTCTGGACGGCAAACCTCGCTGAGATGAACCGAAATGAAAATAGTTTTGTTACAATATGATTCAGTAGATACCCAGTGTTTTATAGTTCATCGATTGCAGTGGAGAGGAGTTTAGTTACATCTATATGTGATGATACTGTTTCAACAGATTTCAATTTTGAGTGGTGTCATTAGGATAGTTTGTAATTTAGATGTAACCTGTTTTGTAGAGGCAGTTTATAACTGGAGTCGGAGGATTTACCACTGAATTTGTAAATTTCATTGTACTTGTATTTAATTTTTTTTCTCTTTATATCACTGTGAACTCTGTCTATTTTGCACCTCCGGTTTCAAAGAAGTCCTTCTTTTACGGGGGGGGGGGGGGGGGGGGTAATGGGTCAACCGTCCCTTCCGTATTGAGAACAGTATACCTTTGCCTCACGCTGGACGCAGTAGGTACTATCGATAGTCGAGCGCCCGGTGCGCCAGAGTAGTCTGTGTTGAGACTCCGAATAAGTTAGTTGTTGACTGCTAAACGAGCAGGGCGGATTTCGGCGGGACGGCCCATTGCATATACAAGTGTTTAATGGCTGTTGGCGTCACCCAACGCTGTGGGCCTGACCTCCAGCAAATACGGAAATGGCATTAATTGAGTGATTTGTAGATGTGTTTAAGTGTTCATTTGTGCACCGTGATTACACGACAACCACGCCGGGCACCAACGATTTTGATTGCACTGAGGATTGTGCATTCAGTGCTACGTGAAAAATATTGGCATGTGACGATTTTAATAGGTGACCTGTGATTAGTTAACCGTTATTATTTTGTCAGACGCAGGGAGTAACTGCCTCAGTCGTGACATTTAGACAATATATATATAGAACCATAACAAAAAGGTATTTACTGATTATTGCTACCTGCCATCCTAATTAGCTTTGTTGGATTTGAAAAGAAACAACTCCGGTGCAAATATTAACGATCAGCCTTTATCAGTTGCACACTGTCAAACTATTCTAAACTGTTAGGCTATAGTCCACTAGTCAATAACAGTGGGTTAATAAGGGAGTGTTTCAAGCCCTGTTTGGGGTTCCAATGAAAATGGGCATTGCGACCTCAGTTGTTCCACGTGATTTAATAAAAAATATAAACACCGAAGAAGACTTGCAAACAATGTTAAACACTACTTCCGCTGACTCACAGGAAATTGAAAATGATGGCCAAGGAATTGATGCCAGTGAATCAAGTACTGAAACAGAAGGAACGGAGGTAGAAAATGCGGCAGCAGCAGGTGAGGAAGCACCAGAGACACAGGATTTGATGACAGTTAACAACGAGACACCAGCACCAACTAATGGTTGTGACAAAATGCTGACAACTTCCAACAGTGTTGATAAAGTGAAACGGATTCGAGAAGCTGCCAAAGAAGGTCTTCAATTGCAGGCAAAGAAAATGAAAGCAACCCCCATGTAACAAAATTCCAAAACCTTCAGTTGGACAGAATGTCAGAATTAAAGTACCAGATGTAAACACGGCAAAAAATTGATGCAAAATCTGTAATAGCAGTAGTGATAAATATTCAGGATGACGAATTTTATCGTGTTGATACCAAAACTGCTAAACTGAAGTCATTGTTCACCAGGAACCAATTTACATTCTGCAAGGAAAATTTTATCAACGTCAAAGAAGTAGCAACAGAAAAAAATAGTCTATGGGAAGTGGTTGCCAAATAATCTTTTCTTGGAGGACAAGGGCCAAAAAGTGCAATTGCTTAAAAAAGGTGTTCAACTAAAAAATGCTTGTGTAAATCGTCTTCCATATTATGTAATTCGAAATGCCATAATAGTCAGCCTTGTTGTAACAAAAATTAAAGTTCACAAGGTAACATTTTTACAACGTTTTTCATTAATATGGAATATTGCACATTATAATCACATTGGAATGCAAGAATGTATAAAATTCATAAATTTACAGTAAATACGAACTATTTCAATAAATTGCTAAGCTGATTTTTTAATTAATATGGTTTAACCAGCTGGTATGGGTACATCCTAAAATTTACCAATGTCTCTTGGTAAAAGTTCAAAGTCAATGCATAAAATAAGAAATTTCGAACTTTTACCACACTACGATGGTAAGCCTTAAGTTTCATGAGTTAATTCTACGATTTACCAATTACCTTACTTTTAAAGTAACATACAGCACAAAATTCAAGACCTGTTATGGTCAGCAGTATAACTCTCCCTTTCAGACCGAGAGGAAGAGTTGTATTGGTAAAAGAATAAATATTGTTAATTACTGCGATTTGGAGATTGAGATATGTAGAATCATTGTCGGCTGCCGGAATAACAGGTTCCCGCCGGCCGTTGTAGCCGAGCGATTCTATGCGCTTCAGTATGGAACCGCGCGACCGCTACGGTCGCAGGTTCGAATCCTGCCTCGGGCATGGATGTGTGTGATGTCCTTAGGTTAGTTAGGTTTAAGTAGTTCTAACTTCTAGGGGACTGATGACCTCAGATGTTAAGTTCCATAGTGCTCAGAGCCATTTGAACCATTTTAAAAGGTTCCCAATTTCTAATTCGCGACCGCATGATTGATAATTATTGCAGGAACGTCAATTTGACCACGTTAAGACATCGGACTTCGAAGAGAATTAATAACTGCAGGCTCTGAAAAAGTGTTCTACTGTTAGTACCGATTTTCCTGAGATGTAAAAAATAGCTTTTAATTGTTTGTTGGCAAGCCTTTATTCCAGAACGCGTTACAAGAACTTACAAAAACTCAGCTCCAGGTCCGTCAGATATGAAAATGGTAATTATTATTGTCTGAAAAAAAAGAAAATTGCACAATTTCATGTTAACACAGTTATTATTAACGCTAGTTACAAATGCTTACATAGGCAATGGCCAAGGGAGGAGAGGGAGAAGTATCTGTTTCTAGAGAACAAGGCAGAGAGAGTCTCTTAAAAACAAGTGACGAACAACTTAGAAACTTTCTCAGATAGCCTTTTGTTAATTTAATTACAATCACTGCCATACACTAAGTGCATACAGTACAAAATACAAATCAGTTTACGTACCCTTTCAAGAAGTAATAATCTGGGAAATTGATGGGTTTATTTTTATGGTTTGTCCGATACTGTAGGTCTAGGACAGGGATGCCGCTTATGACCCGCCATTGATCTGATAGTGCCTCATTCCCTCACCGCTCGTTCTTATAATTTTGTTTTACTCGTCTTTGATCTCTCCTGGACAGGAGAGGGCGGACTCTAGCAAACATAGTTCTTTTGAGCCACGCCAGTCTCACTGGTATTGGGCAGGGGGATCCCAATATTGAATAATAACTTGTCTTTCATGATTTAAGTAATGAAAACTACATCAAGTAGATTAGTAGCACAACGCATTTAGAGCATCTATTTTCATTTTGAAGTGCATTTGTACGTTTGTTTACATGGATATGTTTGGCGATGTTTTCCTGTGTAATTTTCTGTCTCTCTTGCTTCTTTTTGAAGGTAAGCTACAATCGGAAAAGTGAACAAAATGAATCTTTGAGTGTTTGTAAATGGTAATGTTAGGAATTGTATTTTTCTTTGTCTACTAATAGTTATTATTCCTCCCGCATTATACAGAATATCACACACACACAAAACATGCTACAAAGATATTACGACAGTATGGCTTCACGAGAGTTTGTACACAGTCAGAGTTGTTAATGTTTTGGGTTACATAATCTACTTATATGAGGCTGTAGATTATACACCAAAGACATAAATAACATTATAAATTTGTTTGATATTGTAGACAAGAAAATAAATTTCACAGTAGAATGCCATGGAAAGAGTAGCATTAATTTTCTGGATTGTGCGTGGAAAACGAAAATAAGAGGCGCAGTTTCAAAACATACAGAAAAAAGATAACCTCCAGCAACACAATCCCTACCACATTGTGTCACCCTAATGTACACAAGAAAGCTGCATTCAAAACGATGATACACACAGCACACAAAATTCCAGTGAACAAAGAGGACAGAGAGAAAGAATTAAACATCGTTAAGAAAACTGCAGGTGCCAATGACTTACGCAGCTCAGTGATAGTATGCAAAGTCAAATAACAAAAAAGAAAGATATTCCGGGATCTTTGGAAGAAACCAATGATGCAATCAAACGTACGTCTAACATACCTTACATAGATAACATTTCTCTAGAAATAACAAACCTACTTAGGATACATAAAGTGAAGATATGTATCTCCACAAATAACAACAAATAACATACCTTAAAAAATAAAGAAAAGATAAATTCTAAGACTCATGAATATACAAAACAACATGTCAAACTTGCTCAAGCTACTACATAAGGCAAACTGGCAGGAATTTTCAAATTAGATACATTGAATGCATCAACTGTTACACACACAATCGGTTTACAAAATCAGCAATAGCAACACACACAAGAAACACTGGACACTCATTCGAAATCATAGAAGACGATCTTAAGATATTCCACCACTTCCAAAAATCTCATTCAATGGATTTAATGGGGGAACTTGAAATTTTTGTACACCAAAAAAAGCAAGGAAAAAATTCTCAATAACCAGGTAGATAGTGGATCAGTTATTTTCTTCAAATGTTTCTTCTGCATGTGCTAACTGTAAAAATTTTCATAAATATGTACATTTCCTCATTAGGAGAAAAAAATGTACTCGATAATTTAGTAATCAATAGTGGTAAAAATATATTTTACAATTTACAACCTTGTGTAGGCCCCTACATATATAATGTAGTCCAAAACACTGTAACAACTCTGACTGTGTACAAACTCTTTGCGAGGCCATATTGTCGTAATATCTCAGTAGCATGTTTTGCAAACATTGTGAGTGATGATATGCGTGTGTGCGACATTCTGTATAGTGAAGGTGGTACAATACCTGTAAGTCGACAAACAAAAATACCATATCTAACACTAGTGTTTAAAAACACTCAAAGATGTGTTTTGCCCGATTTTCTGATTACAGTCCGTCTTCAAAAAGAGGCAAGAGAGGCAGCAAATTATACATGCAGACATCACTAAAAACACATTCATGTAAACAAATGCACAAATTCCCTTGAAAATGATAATAAATTTTATAAACGCATTGTTCTAAGCATCAAAAATGTACGTAACTGGAGTAGTTTCAATTGTTCAAATCATGAGTGACACAGTTGTAGGCTTTTCTGAAACATCTAATATGATGTTACGAAATTAAGTTAATGTGCACTTGCGACTGCAGGGAACGACATATTTCTGTACAAATATATTGCTGTAATTAAATTTGTTGAATAAAATAAATATTTGTCTGGTCTCAGGAAACCTCTTCTCCTTATCCTACTGAGCCCAAATTCCGCAAGTTAATTTTTACATGCAATGGAACTGAACCGAGGACTAGTATAAAAAATGTATCTAAACTTTTTTAAAAAAGGTACCAAACAAGAGTAGTAAAGCAGCGAAGACAGCCTGAATTTCCACGTTATTCAAGGCACCACAAATTTCTATATGATTCGACGTAAGGAATCATTAAATATTACACTTTCTCCAAAATTAGAAATGTGGCTCTACTGGAGTTAAACGCATCTCCTTTTTTTAGTTATTTTTACATGTGATTTATGTTCTGTAATTCTTATTCATTGATGCGTAAACAAAGGAACATCGCGGAGCATTGGAAGTCGAAAGAATTACGGGAATAATTGACGAAACACTTGAATTACCGCGCTTTAAACAGCCACCAACTTCGGACTGAGTGCTTCTGGGCCGTCTCTCGTAACAATCGTTTTGATTTATCGAATGTGCTAAAACACAGGATTTATTCGATTTATCGATGGTTGTTCAAAGGAACGGGCAACTAATCTGAATTATCGAAAAATTCTATTTATTGCAATTTGTATTAGCAAGAGTCGACTGAATGTATCCTCCTCCAGGCGCCACATTGTATTCGCGTAAAATCAGTGTGTTAGTTGAATGAACTCCAGAAAATGACAGTTACTCTTGTGTATTCAGGAGATCTCGCTGTAATTATTATTTTCACTTGATATACCAACGTTACAGTAATACAGTCTTCAGACATTTAGGTTCCTTACGACCGAATTAGCGCGTGACGACTTCCGACCCATCAGTAAAGGCTGACTTCTGTCTTACATGTAGCCGATATGATCTCTAGATAAGTGTTTGAGATAAGATTATCTTACTGCCGACTTCCGCTGTTTGTTGACTTTTCAAAATTATCGGTTTTACTGATTGTATTCTATCGTAGCCTCGAGCAGGCTACTTATCTGGAACGTGTTCGTGGAGAAGTTCAAGGAAATCTCCCTTTGCGATCGCTATTTACTTGTTTTCGTGGAATCTGCAAAGCAACAGCTTAACTCTATGGCGTGGAACAGTGTATTAGTGTGCTTTCCCAGACTGAAGATCTCTTTCTCTGTCTGATCAGCAACGTCGTCGATATCTATACTTCGCTAAAAGGCACTCAAGAAAACACGGTTCCATGTAATAGGTCCAAGAAAGTTCGTTTCGATTACTGCTTGATGACAGACACAATATAAGACTCTATGTAAGACATACGAATGAATGTGAAATCTGAAACAACAGATGTGTTTTAGCAACAAACATGTATGCTTGGCTGGTTAATATGGTTATTCTCCCTTTTATCTGCTCTGCGTATGAGTGGAGCAAACAAGTCTGTTTACCACAAAGATAAAGGCTAAGTATACTCAATTTGCTTCTGAAACGATGTGTTCGCGGAATATTGAAAACATTTTTTTTTCTTTTTATCTTGTGTTGTTTCTGAATAGTGGACATTCATGTACTGCGAACTTAATATTCCATTTTTAGTAATATGTATAATGCTGTTGATCTTTTTGTGTATTTATTGGTCTTGGATCAAGATAGGCCTTCTTGAATCTATTGCACATCGTTTAACACGAGCGTAACAAAAGCTTACGCTTTTACTGAAACAAAATACCTCTGTCAAAGCTTCCTTTTCTTTGAATATGGGCTACAAATTACTTATCAGCGAAATGAAACATAGCACTCACCATTGGCTACTATATCGGTAGTTCACCCACAGTATCGTTGGATAGCTTAGGATGGCTGCAACTACACACAGACTATTGCATGCATCTATGGTGCAAGTAGTGTGATGTGGAGGTTAGCGCCGCTGACTGGCGTGCTGTGGATCAGCGGCTCCAATTCGAACAGCAATAGTTATTTTTTATTTCGTATTTATCATTTGTGGAAGGTACTTGAAATATTGTGTTTGTATATCTGGAATATCACTGGTTGTATAAATACTAGCATTATGGAGTATTCGATGTTTATACAAACAGAGAACAGTTTTGTTCTGGATGTAAGTTGGCCTCAGTAATGAACGTATTGTCTGTACAAAGTGTTGAGCTTCACTGTTGACCCTGCCTGCGGATGTGAACTTAATTCCGGTTTAGCCGTGACAATATTAGAAGAACAACGTCTTCCGACTTCTAATGGTTAATAACAAGAGATTGCAGACGCTAAGAAAAATTGCATTCATAATATGCACTTCATACTCTACCAACATATGCTAATACGCAGTGCGGTGACGCACTGATAGTCTTGCTGTTGAATTAACTCTGTTGTCTAATGGTGTTGTGTTTGAGTGTTATGATGGAAGATGACTAGTGACACAGAAACACGTATCCAGAGAGGAGCAGGTCAGATGCCCCCACTCCCCCTCCCCTCCCGAATAAGAAAAAGAAATGTACCCCACAGACCAATCTCTGATGTTGCCCTGCCACACTGACAGGCGTAGTCCTTTCAGTGGCAGTCTGAAGAAAGTCACAACATGTGACTTTTGTTGAGTCGTAGCAGGTGTACCCGCAGCCCTTCGCCGAGAAATCTCAAAAGGTTTATGCCCTTTGCCGGTATTCTCCCTACAGAATTTGCTAGACGGCTCTTGGTTCTAAAAGCTTTAATTATTGCGTCGCAGCTTCACTTCGCAATGCTTTTTCCCGCGTTACCTGCCAATGTCAAAAACTGTTAAACAAAAGTATTTACTAAGTATTTACACGTGTCTGAACGTTATCTGCGTGACAGCAAAATGTATTGTTCTGAATATGGAAGTAAATAGGAATATAAAAAAGGGAGGAAGGTTTATCTGTTTAGCAAGAGTAATAGAAGGCAGATTTCAGACTACCTAACACATCAAAACGAAAATTTCTGTTCCGAGACTGACAATGTTGAGTGTTTATGGAGAAAGTTCAAGGCAATCTTAAAATGCGTTTTAGACAGGTACGTGCCGAGTAAAACTGTGAGGGACGGGAAAAACCCACCGTGTTTCAACAACAAAGTTAGGAAACTACTGCGAAAGCAAAAAGAGCTTCACTGCAAGTTTAAACGCAGCCAAAACCTCTTAGACAAACAAAAGCTAAACGATGTCAAAGTTAGCGTAAGCAGGGCTATGCGTGAAGCGTTCAGTGGATTCGAAAGTAAAATTCTATGTACCGACTTGACAGAAAATCCTAGGAAGTTCTGGTCTTACGTTAAATCAGTAAGTGGCTCGGAACAGCATATCCAGACACTCCGGGATGATGAAGGCATTGAAACAGAGGATGACACACGTAAAGCTGAAATACTAAACACCTTTTTCCAAAGCTGTTTCACAGAGGAAGACCGCACTGCAGTTCCTTCTCTAAATCCTCGCACAAACGAAAAAATGGCTGACATCGAATTAACTGTCCAAGGAATAGAAAAGCAACTGAAATCACTCAACAGAGGAAAGTCCACTGGACCTGACGGGATACCAATTCGATTCTACACAGAGTACGGGAAAGAACTTGCCCCCCTTCTAAAAGCCGTGTACCGCAAGTCTCCAGAGGAACGGAAGGTTCCATATGATTGGAAAAGAGCACAGGTAGTTCCAGTCTTCAAGAAGGGTCGTCGAGCAGATGCGCAAAACTATAGACCTATATCTCTGACATCGATCTGTTGTAGAATTTTAGAACATGTTCTTTGCTCGCGTTTCATGTCATTTCTGGAAACCCAGAATCTACTCTGTGGGAATCAACATGGATTCCGGAAACAGAGATCGTGTGAGACCCAACTCGCTTTATTTGTTCATGAGACCCAGAAAATATTAGATACAGGCTCCCAGGTAGATGCCATTTTCCTTGACTTCCGGAACGCGTTCGATACATTTCCGCACTGTCGCCTGATAAACAAAGTAAGAGCCTACGGAATATCAGACCAGCTGTGTGGCTGGATTGAAGAGTTTTCAGCAAACAGAACACAGCATGTTGTTCTCAATGAAGAGATGTCTACAGACGTTAAAGTAACCTCTGGTGTGCCAACGTGGAGTGTTATGGGACCATTGCTTTTCACTATATATATAAATGACCTAGTAGATAGTGTCGGAAGTTTCATGCGGCTTTTCGTGGATGATGGTGTAGTATACAGAGAAGTTGCAGCATTACAAAATTGCAGCGAAATGCAGGAAGATCTGCAGCGGATAGGCACTTGGTGCAGGGAGTGGCAACTGCCCCTTAACATAGACAAATGTAATGTATTGCCAATACAGAGAAAGAAGGATCCTTTATTGTATGATTATATGATAGCAGAACAAACACTGGTAGCAGTTACTTCTGTAAAATATCTGGAAGTATGCGTGCGGAACGATTTGAAGTGTAATGATCATATAATATTAATTGTTGGTAAGGCGGGTACCAGGTTGAGATTCATTGGGAGAGTCCTTAGAAAATGTAGTCCATCAACAAAGGAGGTGGCTTACAAAACACTCGTTCGACCTATACTTGAGTATTGCTCATCAGTGTGGGATCCGTACCAGGTCGGGTTGACAGAGGAGATAGAGAATATCCAAAGAAGAGCGGCGCGTTTCGTCACAGGGTTATTTGGTAAGCGTGATAGCGTTACGGAGATGTTTAGCAAACTCAAGTGGCAGACTCTACAAGAGAGGCGCTCTGCATCGCGGTGTAGCGTGTAGCTTGCTGTCCAGGTTTCGAGAGGGTGCGTTTCTGGTGAGGTATCGAATATATTGCTTCCCCCTACTTATACCTCCCGAGGAATCACGAATGTAAAATTAGAGAGATTCGAGCGCGCACGGAGGCTTTCGGCAGTCGTTCTTCCCGCGAACCATACGCGACTGGAACAGGAATGGGAGGTGTTGACAGTGGCACGTAGAGTGCCCTCCGCCACACACCGCTGGGTGGTTTGCGGAGTATAAATGTAGATGTAGATGTAGATGTAGATGTCATCACAGAGTTAAATATATTGTAGGTGGCAGGTATCTACTACAAAATGATAGTATTAGTATGTCTGGTGGTTAATAAACATACACTCCTGGAAATTGAAATAAGAACACCGTGAATTCATTGTCCCAGGAAGGGGAAACTTTATTGACACATTCCTGGGGTCAGATACATCACATGATCACACTGACAGAACCACAGGCACATAGACACAGGCAACAGAGCATGCACAATGTCGGCACTAGTACAGTGTATATCCACCTTTCGCAACAATGCAGGCTGCTATTCTCCCATGGAGACGATCGTAGAGATGCTGGATGTAGTCCTGTGGAACGGCTTGCCATGCCATTTCCACCTGGCGCCTCAGCTGGACCAGCGTTCGTGCTGGACGTGCAGACCGCGTGAGACGACGCTTCATCCAGTCCCAAACATGCTCAATGGGGGACAGATCCGGAGATCTTGCTGGCCAGGGTAGTTGACTTACACCTTCTAGAGCACGTTGGGTGGCACGGGATACATGCGGACGTGGATTGTCCTGTTGGAACAGCAAGTTCCCTTGCCGGTCTAGGAATGGTAGAACGATGGGTTCGATGACGGTTTGGATGTACCGTGCACTATTCAGTGTCCCCTCGACGATCACCAGTGGTGTACGGCCAGTGTAGGAGATCGCTCCCCACACCAAGATGCCGGGTGTTGACCCTGTGTGCCTCGGTCGTATGCAGTCCTGATTGTGGCGCTCACCTGCACGGTGCCAAACACGCATACGACCATCATTGGCACCAAGGCAGAAGCGACTCTCATCGCTGAAGACGACACGTCTCCATTCGTCCCTCCATTCACGCCTGTCGCGCCACCACTGGAGGCGGGCTGCACGATGTTGGGGCGTGAGCGGAAGACGGCCTAACGGTGTGCGGGACCGTATCCCAGCTTCATGGAGACGGTTGCGAATGGTCCTCGCCGATACCCCAGGAGCAACAGTGTCCTAATTTGCTGGGAAGTGGCGGTGCGGTCCCCTACGGCACTGCGTAGGATCCTACGGTCTTGGCGTGCATCCGTGCGTCGCTGCGGTCCGGTCCCAGGTCGACGGGCACGTGCACCTTCCGCCGACTACTGGCGACAACATCGATGTACTGTGGAGACCTCACGCCCCACGTGTTGAGCAATTCGGCGGTACGTCCACCCGGCGTCCCGCATGCCCACTATACGCCCTCGCTCAAAGTCCGTCAACTGCACATACGGTTCACGTCCACGCTGTCGCGGCATGCTACCAGTGTTAAAGACTGCGATGGAGCTCCGTATGCCACGGCAAACTGGCTGACACTGACGGCGGCGGTGCACAAATGCTGCACAGCTAGCGCCATTCGACGGCCAAACAGCGGTTCCTGGTGTGTCCGCTGTGCCGTGCGTGTGATCATTGCTTGTACAGCCCTCTCGCAGTGTCCGGAGCAAGTATGGTGGGTCTGACACACCGGTGTCAATGTGTTCTTTTTTCCATTTCCAGGAGTGTATTTACTCAATAGTTCTTATTTTTATTTTATAACTAGCTAGCAAACTCAGCACTGCTCGGGTATTGATTTCGCCAATTTTCTACTAGAAATCAAAACAAAAATATACTGTGTTTGTCGTGTAACATAGAAAAATTTTCTTTTCCATGTATTTGTGAAAACACGTTTGAAATTATGAAACAGTCGAACAAATAAATACGCAGAATGTACAAATATGTAAGTACAGCTGCTTCGCCTGCCTATAGTGCACTTTTTTAATAGTCTTTATGGCAACGTCTCTCCATAGCCCTATAGAGGGCTATCGTTTCCGCTTACAGCCGTTTGCGCTTCCCAGTTGAGAGCTGTCAAAAGCGCTGACAAGTGTCAGTGATTTTCTTAAATTAACTCGACTGTAGTCTTAGTTGCAAAGAATAAATATATTAAAACTTTATGCATGACGAGATATTTTTTCACGCATTTCGGCATTTATGACGTATCTTTTGAATTATGTGTCGTGCAATGATATACTTATGTAAGTACATTCAGCGGCATATGTGAATACTATATGTGAAATACGTTGCAAATAGAGTTGGTAAGAAATTTCAACGCCACGCATCATGCAACCGCTTTACTCGCATCTGTGTTTATGATGGTCTTGTCTCCTGAACTATGTATAGCACCATGATATTATTTTGTAGGTGCCTTTTAGCGGCATGTGTGTATACTGTCTGCGAAATTTATTGCGATTAGAGTTATTGGCACAGATATATAAATTTAAACGTCATGCGTGACGCGGCAGTTTGTCACTCATCTCATCGTTTATGACATAATACCACCTGAACTATAATAGGCAGATGGTTCTTATCCCCACAGCGATTGTTGTATGACAGTAAGGGTTGTGTGTACAAAGTTTGGTTGAAATCAGTCCTGTGGTTTAGGAGGAGATATAGAACATACTCACATGTACACACAAATACATACATCCATTTTTGTAATGTGATATTATGCTTCTTTTCCTCCATCCTTCACTCTTCCACGAAACTTAATATGAAGGAGATATTCGTGTAGCTCACATGCTGTGTGGTGTTGCTGGTCATCGTAGTCATCACCTAAACCTTCTAGGAAAGAGAACTCACAATTCACGTATTAGTAAACTTTACTCGAAATTGAAAGGCGTCAATCTTTTGCTTATTCTTCTTCGGTCAGTTTCCACATCCATATCTTGCAGCTGAAGGATAGAACAGGCTGACCTTATCGGCAGCCAACTGGTCAACCTTGTCATTGCACAGCAGTCCTACATGAATTGAGGCTCACAGAAAGAAATTCCAGTATCTCTTCTTTAATTTTTCAGTTATTCTTGAGTTATTTTTAGTATCTGTATATTGATTTTGCTGTCCAATTTCGGGTTTTCAATGGTTAATCTGATAATACAAATAGTTTCTGGAGCTTTAAATGACAATCAAATCTGAAAGGTTCTCAGATCATAACCATCGCTTCTGCAGTAAAAACTAAACAATATGGGGGGAAGGTGAAACTGTTTGGAATGTTTCTAATTGGGAACAAGAAACGCAGCTATCTCCGCTTGTTAATGACATGCACTAAAGCACTTCAGTAAGAGCCGCCTGCCAGTTGTCCATTTGTGTCAAAGCATCGACCAGAACCCGGGAAGGTGGCCCAGCGATTTATATTAACAAAATGGGTACATTTTGTTTCCTTTTTAATTATACATAGCTTGTAATGGGAAGATAATAATTGTTTCAGAATTAAAATATAGCTGTAGTCTAAACTGATATAATGTTTCCAGAATGAGTATTCACTCTGCAGCGGAGTGTGCGCTGATATGAAACTTCCTGGCAGATTAAAACTGTGTGCAGCGACCGAGACTCGAACTCGGGACCTTTGCCTTTCGCTGGCAAGTGCTCTACCATTTCTTTTTTTTTTTTTAATCTCATTTTGTTCGTTGAATCTGATCGGAGCGGATGTCCTAAGACAGCCTTTTAAGTTCGTTGTTGATCTATTAACTCAGTTTTTTTATTACAGAGGGCAGCTAACCCTCTGACCGAACACGCTGAGCTACCGTGCGGCTGCCATCTGAGCTACCGAAGCACGACTCACGCCCGGCCCTCACAGCTTTACTTCTGCCAGTTTGTTGTGTTGTGTGAAGATAAAAGCAATTGTAACGTACGGTACTCTACTTATGTTCCTATAGCAGGTGCACCCTTTATTTGTTACTAATTGCAAATGACGCATTGGAGAAACGTAACTAATATTAATTAGTTTCACAAAATGGGACTTAACTAACTGCAACACTACGTAAATGGCACCCAACGACCGCCCTTAACAAAGTGCTCACAACAAATGGCTCTGAGCACTATGGGACTTAACATCTGCGGTCATCAGTCCCCTAGAACTTAGAACTACTTAAACCTAACTAACCTAAGGACATCACAAACATCCATGCCCAAGGCAGGATTCGAACCTGCGACCGTAGCAGTCGCGCGGTTCCGGACTGAGGCGCCCAGAACCGCGAGACCACCGCAACCGGCTGCTCACAACATACGCAGTGCACATCGTGAGGTTAACGACATTCTTCATCCTATAATACCTGTACTGAGAAACACATTCTTCTATGCGAGAGAAAATAGAATGAAGACTCCCGTTCCAGTGAGCATATGAAACTTATTAAGGAAGGTATAACTGAAGGCCTTTACGTTGACGGACAGGAAAATGTTTTATCATGAATATCTGACCGAACGCTCGAAAACGGATATGCCATAGATGTGGAATAATTGATTAAAGTATCATTCGTACACAATATTATTTTGAGTCTATTTAGTAGCGAAAAAAACCATTTACGCAGATGAAAAATGGTGTGAGTACATTATAGCTATTGGGTATGTACGCTCCTGGAAATGGAAAAAAGAACACATTGACACCGGTGTGTCAGACCCACCATACTTGCTCCGGACACTGCGAGAGGGCTGTACAAGCAACGATCACACGCACGGCACAGCGGACACACCAGGAACCGCGGTGTTGGCCGTCGAATGGCGCTAGCTGCGCAGCATTTGTGCACCGCCGCCGTCAGTGTCAGCCAGTTTGCCGTGGCATACGGAGCTCCATCGCAGTCTTTAACACTGGTAGCATGCCGCGACAGCGTGGACGTGAACCGTATGTGCAGTTGACGGACTTTGAGCGAGGGCGTATAGTGGGCATGCGGGAGGCCGGGTGGACGTACCGCCGAATTGCTCAACACGTGGGGCGTGAGGTCTCCACAGTACATCGATGTTGTCGCCAGTGGTCGGCGGAAGGTGCACGTGCCCGTCGACCTGGGACCGGACCGCAGCGACGCACGGATGCACGCCAAGACCGTAGGATCCTACGCAGTGCCGTAGGGGACCGCACCGCCACTTCCCAGCAAATTAGGGACACTGTTGCTCCTGGGGTATCGGCGAGGACCATTCGCAACCGTCTCCATGAAGCTGGGCTACGGTCCCGCACATCGTTAGGCCGTCTTCCGCTCACGCCCCAACATCGTGCAGCCCGCCTCCAGTGGTGTCGCGACAGGCGTGAATGGAGGGACGAATGGAGACGTGTCGTCTTCAGCGATGAGAGTCGCTTCTGCCTTGGTGCCAATGATGGTCGTATGCGTGTTTGGCGCCGTGCAGGTGAGCGCCACAATCAGGACTGCATACGACCGAGGCACACAGGGCCAACACCCGGCATCATGGTGTGGGGAGCGATCTCCTACACTGGCCGTACACCACTGGTGATCGTCGAGGGGACACTGAATAGTGCACGGTACATCCAAACCGTCATCGAACCCATCGTTCTACCATTCCTAGACCGGCAAGGGAACTTGCTGTTCCAACAGGACAATCCACGTCCGCATGTATCCCGTGCCACCCAACGTGCTCTAGAAGGTGTAAGTCAACTACCCTGGCCAGCAAGATCTCCGGATCTGTCCCCCATTGAACATGTTTGGGACTTGATGAAGCGTCGTCTCACGCGGTCTGCACGTCCAGCACGAACGCTGGTCCAACTGAGGCGCCAGGTGGAAATGGCATGGCAAGCCGTTCCACAGGACTACATCCAGCATCTCTACGATCGTCTCCATGGGAGAATAGCAGCCTGCATTGCTGCGAAAGGTGGATATACACTGTACTAGTGCCGACATTGTGCATGCTCTGTTGCCTGTGTCTATGTGCCTGTGGTTCTGTCAGTGTGATCATGTGATGTATCTGACCCCAGGAATGTGTCAATAAAGTTTCCCCTTCCTGGGACAATGAATTCACGGTGTTCTTATTTCAATTTCCAGGAGTGTATAACATTAATTGAATTTTCAAGTGGTGATCTCAACATCGTATCCCGAGAGGCGTGGAGCTGCAACTTGGTGCCATCTTTCACTGCGAGAAAATCGAATCGTTAGCACTGTAATATACGAGTCAAATCAGGGCGCAGTGCTGTATTTAGGGCACGAGTTGAAGTCAGGCGATGCAGCATTTCGCCACATCAACAGCTTCCTCAGTAGCGATCCAGATCTCCGAAAATTGACACGCCTACAGGAAGTTTCGACAGCAAGCCACCTGACGGTGTGTGGCGGAGGGTACTTTGAGTGCCTCTATCGGTTCTCCCTTCTATTCCAGTCTCGTACTGTTCGTGGAAAGAAAGATTGTCGGTATGCCCCTGTGTGGGCTCTAATCTCACTGATTTTATCGTCATGGTCTCTTCGTGAGATATACGTAGGAGGGAGCAATATACTGCTTGACTCCTCGGTGAAGGTATGTTCTCGAAACTTTATCAAAAGCCCGTACCGAGCTACTGAGCGTCTCTCCTGCAGAGTCTCCCACTGGATTTTATCTATCATCTCCGTAACGCTTTCGCGATTACTAAATGATCCTGTAACGAAGCCCGCTGCTCTCCGTTGGATCTTCTCTATCTCTTCTATCAACCCTATCTGGTACGGATCCCACACTGGTGAGCAATATTCAAGCAGTGGGCGAACAAGTGTACTGTAACCTACTTCCTATGTTTTCGGATTGCATTTTCTTAGGATTCTTCCACTGAATCTCAGTATGGCATCTGCTTTACCGACGATCAACTTTATATGATCATTCCATTTGAAATCACTCCTAATGCGTACTCCCAGATAATTTATGGAATTAACTGCCTCCAGTTGCTGACTTGCTATATTGTATCTAAATGATGAAGGATCTTTCTTTCTCTGTATTCGCAGCACATTACACTTGTCTACATTGAGATTCAATTGCCATTCCCTGCACCATGCGTCCATTCGTTGCAGATCCTCCTGCATTTCAGTACAATTTTCCATTGTTACAACCTCTCGATATACCACAACATCATCCGCAAAAAGCCTCAGTGAACTTCCGATGTTATGCTCAAGGTCATTTATGTATATTGTGAATAGCAACGGTCCTACGACACTCCCCTGCGGCACACCTGAAATCACCCTTACTTGGGAGGACTTCTTTCCATCGAGAATGACATGCTGCGTTCTGTTATCTAGGAACTCTTCAATCCAATCATACAATTGGTCTGATAGTCCATATGCTCTTATTTTGTTCATTAAACGTCTGTGGGGAACTGTATCGAACGCCTTGCGGAAGTCAAGAAACACGGCATCTACCTGGGAACCCGTCTCTATGTCCCTCTGAGTCTCGTGGACGAAGAGCGCGAGCTGGGTTTCACACGATCGTCTTTTTCAAAACCCATGCTGATTCCTACAGAGTAGATTTCTAGTCTCCAGAAAAGTCATTATACTCGAACATAATACGTGTTCCAAAATTGAGGCAGTACGCGACTTCTGCATTAACAGGGTCCATTTTGCTGCATATACATTCCCAGACAGGCTGAGCAGGTCATCAGCACAGCCAAGCCAAGTGCCGGTCTCTGCTGCTGGGTCGTGGAAACTCTCCTTACGCAGCTGTCATCAACGTACTGGTGTTGCGAACCAACGCCTTCTGCCAGAGAGTCGTTTCTTCGCCATCAGAGCACCTACACTTCGCCGTCATCTCCACATGACTGCCTGCCAGAAGTCCACCGACTATGACTGGATGTTGTGTGATGTCCTTAGGTTAGTTAGGTTTAAGTAGTTCTAAGTTCTAGGGGACTAATGACCATAGATGTTAAATCCCGTAGTGCTCAGAGCCATTTGAACCATTTAGTACACTGACTGCCTCGTACTCCGAGATACGAACTGTGAGCTTCCCAGTCGCATGTTAATGTGATCTACCGATGCCATCCTCTGCTCTCCAGCCAGCGGTCCACGTTTCGACCTTTGGCAACACCACCAACCACCACTGATGCTGCGTGTGGGCTTGCTCCACCTGCAGCCACAGGAGCTGAGGCGCTTCTATATTGTATTGAGAAACAGCTGTTACCAATGTGGTAGCAGAGCCGTGCAAATGAGAAGTGCTGACAGAGCACATCCTGGCCTGAGGTTCACCGCCTGGCGCCTGACGCCCGTCACCCGCTGGCACATAGTTTCTGCACCTGTTCACTAGAGAATCAGTATTTGTTTCGTCAACCACTGGCTGCCTACATCTTCTGCACGTCCTCCTCACCTCTCTGAGATAACTTATCGTCCGCAACAAGCCAAGTCATTACAAGTGGTATCAGAAGAGCTCTTGGAAGTTGAAATGATCGACTGATAAGCGGCGGCAAGGACGATGACAGCGGCAATTTAGCAGTGGCGTACAGAAAAAGTGTGTAAGTAAATGCTGACTTTAAGTTTTTTCTGCTTGGCCTTGTATCGCTGTTCTCTGTCTTTTTTTCCATTTTGAGGTATATAGTACATTTCTGACAGCGATGGATGAGAAGATGACAGTAAGTGAACGGTATCAACTTAGGAAGCGATTTAGCACTTGCTGGGTAAGTTCGCTTAAATGTTAGCTGCTAATGTACCGGGTGATCAAAAAGTCAGTATAAATTTGAAAACTTAATAAACCACGGAATAATGCAGATAGAGAGGTAAAAATTGACACACATGCTTGGAATGACATGGGGTTTTATTAGAACCAAAAAGAAAAAACAAAGTATTGCTACACGCGTAAAAGATCTCTTGCGCGCGTCGTTTGGTGATGATCGTGTGCTCAGCCGCCACTTTCGTCATGCTTGGCCTCCGAGGTCCCCAGACCTCAGTCCGTCCGATTATTGGCTTTGGGGTTACCTGTAGGCGCAAGTGTATCGTGATCGACCGACATCTCTAGGGATGCTGAAAGACAACATCCGACGCCAATGCCTCACCATAACTCCAGACATGCTTTACAGTGCTGTTCACAACATTATTCCTCGACTACAGCTATTGTTGAGGAATGATGGTGGACATATTGAGCATTTCCTGTAAAGAACATCATCTTTGCTTTGTCTTATTTTGTTATGCTAATTATTCCTATTCTGATCAGATGAAGCGACATATCTCGGACATTTTTTGAACGTTTGTATTTGTTTGGTTCTAATGACACCCCATGTCATTCCAAGCATGTGTGTCAATTTGTACCTCTCTATCTACATTATTCCGTGTTTTATTCAGTTTTCAAATTTATACTGACTTTTTGATCGTCCGGTAGATTTACATACGGAGCTAGAAAGGCTAAGAGAGGAGAGAAGGGGGCCAAATACTAACACATCACCACCTGTCCTACAGTCGAGTCGGCATAGGCTGATCCTTGACAGCTGGCTGCCCAGTTGCCAGCTTCCAACTACGAAGCGCCAACTGCTGCAGGCGAAAACAATAGCCATGTATACAGCTCCAGCAAAGCTGAGGCGTGGCTACAGAGACGCTTACAAAATCGTCCAACGTGATTATTGTAGTAGGCCCATGAAGGTGCTGCACCTGGCCCACTACAACTGTCACGGATCTTCTTACAGCGACTCTGCTATAATGCCAGCTCTGCGTCATTAGTAACTCCATTTCTGGGTAAATCTGGGGAAAATATTTTTTTCTGCTGTAAAATTAGAGAATGTCATCGTATAACTTAAAGACAGGGAGAATCAGGGGTAAGTTTATGGATTGTATTAGGAAATAAATGTTTGTATATAATAATTAATGGATTATGAGTTCACCAATAGCGCCATTTTGCAAAGGGCGGTGAAGAGGGCGTTAGATCGTCGTTGTGGGGTTTTGCCTGCTGAGGTGTTGCATCAGGTGCGCATGTAGATGCTTAAAACTGTAAATGAGGCTGTAGCAACTGCCATATTTTAGGTCAGGAATGACACAATGACCAAGCCAAGGCAGAAGAAAGTAATTAATGTTGAGATCGAACAATGAAGCAAAAAAAAAAAAAAAAAAAAGAACTGGTGTAGGTATGTTTATTCAAATACAGAGATATGTAAACAGGCAGAATACGGCGCTTCGGTCGGCAGCGCCTATATAAGACAAGTGTCTGGCGCAGTTGTCACATCGGTTACTGCTGTTACAGTGGAAGGTTACCAAGATTTAAGTTACTTTGAACATGGTGTTATAGTCGGCAGATGAGCGATGGGACTCTGCATCTCCAAGGTAGCGATGAAGTGGGGATTTTCCCGCACGACCATTTCATGAGTGTACCATGAATATCAGGAATCCAGTAAAATATCAGATCTCCGACATCTCTGCTGCCGGAAAAAGATTTTCCAAGAACGGGACCACCAACGACGGCCGAAGACAACCGTTCAACTTGCAACCCTTCCGCAAATTACTGCAGATTTCAATGTTGGGCCATCAACAAGTGTCAGCGTGTGAATCATTCAACGAAACATCATGGGTGTGGCCTTTCGGAGCCGAAGGCCCACTCGTGTGCCCTTGATGACTGCACGACACAAAGCTTTATGCCTCGCCAGGGTCCGCCAACACCGACATTGGACTGTTGATGACTGGTAACATATTGCCTGGTCGGACGACTCTCGTTTCAAATTCTATCGAGCGGATGGACGCGTACCAGTACGGAGACCAGCTTATGAATCCATGGACACCGCATGTCAGCAGAGGACTGTTGAAGCTGATGGAGGCTCTGCAATGGCGTGGGGCGTGTGCAGTTGGACTAATACGGGACCACTGATACGTCTAGATACGCCTCTGACACGTGACACGTACGTAAGCATCCTGTCCGATCACCTGCATGGCTTCCATTCTGAGGTGCAACAGCTGGTAAGATAGGCAGAATCCTGAACAGCAATGAATCAGATCAGTCTACTGATCAATCAGGAAAACTGAAGAAATGTCGCTACATGTTAAAGATCGTCTTGGCCAGAGAGTGCCGGAAATTTATAATATTCCTTACGAGTGTGGCAAAAGCCATGTGGACCAGTCTGTATGGACTACTGCCGAGCGCTACGTCGACCATGAGCGTAGTCTTAAATACAGCTACTAAAAAAAAAAAAAAACAGCTGTAGCACAGCCTCTTAAGAAAACACAAGGTTTTGTATGAACAATGAGAATACTTGCTCACACACTGATCTATTGGGTCTCTCTGATCAGGGAAGCAGTTGGCATTAGACTATGTGAAAAGAAATTCAGTAGACACACTGGGTATGCATTTAGCAGTGCATGGAAAGAAACAAAGCCAAACAGATAATGGCAGCATCCAAGAAGAAATCGTGGGAAGACTTTGGAAACAGGTTGGAGACTATGGGTCAAGCTGCTGGAAAACCATTCTGGAGTGTAATTAGCAGTCTTCGAAAGGGAGGTAAGAAGGAAATGACAAGTATTTTGGACAGGTCAGGAAAACTGCTGGTGAATCCTGTGGATGCCTTGGGCAGATGGAGGGAATATTTTGAAGAGTTGCTCAATGTAGGTGAAAATGCGATCAGTAATGTTTCAGATTTCGAGGTAGAATGGGATAGGAATGATGATGGAAATAGGATCACATTTGAGGAAGTGGTAAAAATGGTCAATAGATCGCAGTGCAATAAAGCGGCTGGGGTGGATGAAATTAAGTCGGAACTCATCAAATACAGTGGAATGTCAGGTCTTAAATGGCTACACAGGATAATTGAAATGGCCTGGGAGTCGGGACAGGTTCCATCAGACTGGACAAAAGCAGTAATCACACCAATCTTTAAACATGGAAACAGAAAAGATTGTAACAACTACAGAGGTATCTCTTTAATCAGCGTTGTGGGTAAAGTCTTCTCAGGTATTGTTGAAAGGAAAGTGCGAGTATTAGTTGAGGACCAATTAGATGAAAATCATTGTGGGTTTAGGCCTCTTAGAGGTTGTCAGGACCAGATCTTTAGCTTACGGCAAATAATGGAGAAGTGTTATGAGTGGAACAGGGAATTGTATCTATGCTTTATAGATCTAGAAAAGGCATATGACCGGGTTCCTAGGAGTAAGTTATTGTCTGTTCTACAAGATTATGGAATAGGAGGCAAACTTTTGCAAGCAATTAAAGATCTTTACATGGATAGTCAGGCAGCAGTTAGAGTTGACGGTAAATTGAGTTCATGGTTCAGAGTAGTTTCAGGGGTAAGACAAGGCTGCAACCTGTCTCCACTGTTGTTCATATTATTTATGGATCATATGTTGAAAACAATAGACTGGCTGGGCGAGATTAAGATATGTGAACACAAAATAAGCAGTCTTGCATATGCGGATGACTTAGTTGTGATGGCAGATTCGACTGAAAGTTTGCAAAGTAATATTTCAGAGCTAGATCAGAAATGTAAGGACTATGGTATGAAGATTAGCATCTCCAAAACGAAAGTAATGTCAGTGGGAAAGAAATATAAACGGATTGAGTGCCAAATAGGAGGAACAAAGTTAGAACAGGTGGACGGTTTGAAGTACTTAGGATGCATATTCTCACAGGATGGCAACACAGTGAAAGAACTGGAAGCGAGGTGTAGCAAAGATAATGCAGTGAGCGCTCAGCTACAATCTACTCTCTTCTGCAAGAAGGAAGTCAGTACCAAGACTAAGTTATCTGTGCACCGTTCAATCTTTCGACCAACTTTGTTGTATGGGAGCGAAAGCTGGGTGGATTCAGGTTACCTTATCAACAAGGTTGAGGTTACGGATATGAAAGTAGCTAGGATGATTGCAGGTACTAGTAGATGGGAACAATGGCAGGAGGGTGTCCACAATGAGGAAATCAAAGAAAAACTGGGAATGAACTCTATAGATGTAGCAGTCAGGGAGAACAGGCTTAGATGGTGGGGTCATGTTACACGCATGGGAGAAGCAAGGTTACCCAAGAGACTCATGGATTCAGCAGTAGAGGGTAGGAGGAGTCGGGGCAGACCGAGGTGAAAGTACCTGGATTCGGTTAAGAATGATTTTGAAGTAATAGGTTTAACATCAGAAGAGGCACGAATGTTAGCACTTAATAGGGGATCATGGAGTAACTGTATAAGGGGGGCTATGCTCCAGACTGAACGCTGAAAGGCATAATCAGTCTTAGATGATGATGATGATGATGATGGAAGTGCGCACTTAATATAAAAAAGAGCACAGAGTAAAACTTCTCAAAGTATATTGCTGTTGCGGTTGATGCAAGGGATGGCGCTGTAAGCAATGCTGTATAGAGAGTGCAAACAATATCTATGGACGTATAGAGCGCCACCTCAACAAACACCATTTCTGTGTTGACATCATACGTCATCCAGTATAAAATAGGAGCCTCGCCAGTTTCACGTACCAACTCATCAAATTCCCACCTCTCCTTAATCACTTTCAACACGTCCACAAACTCAACTCCAATAATCCTCTCGGTTCCCCTCTACTTTCCAATCCTCATATCCTGCTGCACCTTTACCAACAAATCCTACAAACCCTGCACTTACCTCCACATGCTTTCCCAACGAAAGTTCAACCATCTCCCCTTACCAGATAGTGAACTCCGCCCTGACATTTATGCATCCTACCAGCTGTAGGCCACCCTATCCAATCCATCTTATCAGTGTTACCTCTCCCTCCTCTCCCCACATTTCCTTACCCCCTTTTTTCCCTATCTGGCTTTCCTTCCCTATCGCCTTTCCCCAGCAACTATTAGTGTCATCAACTCCCCCTCTATTCCACCCCTTCTTGTGTCCCAACAGCCACTCCTACCCCATCGCTGCTGCACACCCCTCCTTGTACCACCACATTTCGGCCCTCCTTACCGGACAAACTTTCTCCCTTTCACAAACTGAATCCCTATCCCATGGCAGGTGCTTCCCAGTTTATAGTGATAGGAAAGTGCTTCTTTTAAACATCAGTGTTTCAGCAACATGTTTTAGACGTTTTAAATAGATTAAGGAAAGGCAAACCTCCGTTTCTAGCATTTGTAGACTTAGAGAAAGCTTTTGACAATGTTGACTGGAATACTCTCTTTCAAATCCTGAAAGTGGCAGGAGTAAACTACAGGGAGCGAAAGGCTATTTACAATTTGTACAGAAACCAGATGGCAGTTATAAGAGTCGAGGGGCGTGAAAGCGAAGCAGTGATTGGGAAGGGAGTGAGGCAGGGTTGTAGCCTATCCCCGATGCTATTCAATCTGTATATTGAGCAAGCACTAAAGGAAACAAAAGAAAATTTCGGAGTAGGAATTAAAATCCATGGAGAAGAAATAAAAACTTTGAGGTTCGCCGATGACATTGTAATTCTGTCAGAGGCAGCTAAAGACCTGGAAGAGCAGCTGAACGGAATGGACAGTGTCTTGAAAGGAGGATATAAGATGAAAATTAAAAAAAGCAAAACGAGGATAATGGAATGTAGTCGAATTAAATCGGGTGATGCTGCCGGAATTAGATTAGGAAATGAGACACTTAAAGTAGTAAAGGAGTTTTGCTATGTAGGGAGCAAAATAACTGATGATGGTCGAAGTAGAGGCTGGCAATGACAAGGAAAGCGTTTCTGAAGAACAGAAACATCGAGTATGGATTTAAGTGTCAGGAAGCCGTTTCTGAAAGTATTTGTATTGAGTGTAGCCATGTATGGAAATGAAACGTGGACAATAAATAGTTTAGACAAGAAGAGAATAGAAGGTTTCGAAATGTGGTGCTACAGAAGAATGCTGAAGATTAGATGGGTAGATCACATAACTAATGAGAAGGTACTGAATAGAACTGCGGAGAAGAGAAATTTGTGGCACAACTTGACTAGAAGAAGGGATTGGTTGGTAGGACATGTTCTGAGGCATCAAGGCATCCCAAATTTAGTACTGGAGGGCAGCGTGGAGGGTAAAAATCGTAGAGGGAGACCAAGAGATGAATGCAATAAAAAAATCAGAAGGATGTAGGTTGCAGTAGGTACTGGGAGATGAAGAAGCCTGCATAGGATAGAGTAGCGTGAAGAGTTGCATCAAACCAGTCTCTGGACTGAAGACCACAACAACAACAAATTTGCCCTTATTGTGTTTCATTTTACCTTTTACTATTACTGTTCCTTACTAATAGTGCAAGAAGGCATCTATCATACATCTGACAACTTCTATTTTATTTTTCACATCTGAAAAGTTTTAAATTCAATGCAAATGTCTCCACTGTGTGTTTCTCGTTTATCGTCCCATTTACTTTTATATTGTAAATTGGCAGGAGGGCTGGTGCCTGTACCGCTAACAGACCACCACCTGCCTACATGCGGCGAGGGGGGATGAAATAAAAAAAAATAAAAAAAATACCTGTTTCACGTCAGTCACACTTAGCCCCTGACGTCAAAATACGGGCCATCATCTGAATTTTTTCCGAATCTGGCATGGCAAGTAAACTGAGAACTTGTTATGCACTGGATATTGAAGATATGGATAACAGAGACTGTAGTAATCAGGCAGGGCAGAAACTTTATTACAGAACAAGCAAAGCTATTGTGTCGACTTTTACAGGTTGGAGAAATTATGAACTAGCGCACTGTATCTGCAAGTAAATGGGAGGGCAGAGAGGACGCACAGAAAACGGAAAAATGCTATGTTTTTACGTAAGTGGTTATCATAGTGAGTGGGACATAGTAGCAGCCCATAATTCAAAAATACATGAGACTCTTGGCTTAACAAGATACAAAGTTGTTTATGCGCAAAGGATACAATCCCCACCACCTACAGATGTATCTTCCGTTTGAAATTTTGCTACGATTTTGAAGAGCCCATGTTGCCAGGTTCAGAAGATTAACACAATAGCCCATGAGCGGCAAGAGGATGTGCAAAAAAGAAAAGGAAAGCTACCCAAGTAGCGAACCTCGTTGGGCAATTGGTAATACTAACTAACCACTAAGAACTAAAGGTTAAAACAAAGAAATTTGTGAAGTGGTAGCGACGGCCTTATCGAGTGACTGAAATGACATCTCCAGTCAATGTCAAACTGCAACTTGCGATTCAGACCACGGTCATACCTGTGGGATGAGTCCGTCCATTTAAGCACTACTGCAGTTGCTGACAGCTCCTTCGAAGGAGAGGAAAGAAGGGTATAAGGTCAAGCAGATGGAACAGGATATACAACGGCGGTTATTCTAATGTATCCATACAGTTTGAAGTCACAAGGTTTCCTCGTACCCTAAGACACGATCTAAATCCTACCCAGGACCAAACTACAGAGTACAATGGATGTTTATCACTTCCAGGATAAAGAGTATCGGAAAATTGGAATTGTAAAAATGAGAGGTATCGCCGTAGTGATGGTCTTGGGCCTGCTGTGCAGGTAAGAATCCAACAGACCTTATGTTTCGTGTGTGATCAGAGGCCCACCAGACACTTTCTGGGATGGCAACGGTGCTCGTTTCCTAAGGCTATTGAGTAATAAAAGACTGTTTTTAACGTGGTGTATCCGTCGGCGCCAGGGGAGCGTCGCAACCTTTTCCCACAAACTAACAATGACAGCGTGGGCAGAACTGTAAAGAACTGACTCCTGCAGGAATCCCATACTCTGGGAAACACTAGGTAAGGACAGTTTAGAGATAATGTTTTATATTCCTGTCTTTGATCACAATATAAAATCCTTCCACGATGACCGGTTTCAGTCAATAATGAACATCTTCAGATCTACAGTACAAAAATATACAATTAGTGGCGAATTTATCTATCAAAACAATACAGTATTTCATATCACGATATACTCTCATATAAACTGGAAGTGTACAGATAAAATAAGGTAAAGCGTTCCTGTTTTCCACCATGTCCTAATACGATAAAGCCTTAATAACGTCGTCAAAACATATAAATACACTCAGCGAGGCATCATCACGTAGAACTAAAATATGGTGTAAAATAGGCCACATATTCCACGCAGTCGTTTTGCAACTGGCGTTACTGTACAAAACATACCGAAATATGTTTGCCTATGTGTTTCATAGATGTCGCTACTTTGGGCTTAGATGTATTCTTTATTTACGTGAGAACAATAATATGATGGTAGGTAAAAAACATGTAGCAGACTTTTAAATTTTGATAACTATTATAGAAACAAATTGTGATAAAACAAAAGACGAATACAGTTAAATATATAAAATTATTTAGAGGAAATACACTCCTGGAAATTGAAATAAGAACGTGAATTCATTGTCCCAGGAAGGGGAAACTTTATTGACACATTCCTGGGGTCAGATACATCACATGATCACACTGACAGAACCACAGGCACATAGACACAGGCAACAGAGCATGCACAATGTCGGCACTAGTACAGTGTATATCCACCTTTCGCAGCAATGCAGGCTGCTATTCTCCCATGGAGACGATCGTAGAGATGCTGGATGTAGTCCTGTGGAACGGCTTGCCATGCCATTTCCACCTGGCGCCTCAGTTGGACCAGCGTTCGTGCTGGACGTGCAGACCGCGTGAGACGACGCTTCATCCAGTTCCAAACATGCTCAATGGGGGATAGATCCGGAGATCTTGCTGGCCAGGGTAGTTGACTTACACCTTCTAGAGCACGTTGGGTGGCACGGGATACATGCGGACGTGCATTGTCCTGTTGGAACAGCAAGTTCCCTTGCCGGTCTAGGAATGGTAGAACGATGGGTTCGATGACGGTTTGGATGTACCGTGCACTATTCAGTGTCCCCTCGACGATCACCAGTGGTGTACGGCCAGTGTAGGAGATCGCTCCCCACACCATGATGCCGGGTGTTGGCCCTGTGTGCCTCGGTCGTATGCAGTCCTGATTGTGGCGCTCACCTGCACGGCGCCAAACACGCATACGACCATCATTGGCACCAAGGCAGAAGCGACTCTCATCGCTGAAGACGACACGTCTCCATTCGTCCCTCCATTCACGCCTGTCGCGACACCACTGGAGGCGGGCTGCACGATGTTGGGGCGTGAGCGGAAGACGGCCTAACGGTGTGCGGGACCGTAGCCCAGCTTCATGGAGACGGTTGCGAATGGTCCTCGCCGATACCCCAGGAGCAACAGTGTCCCTAATTTGCTGGGAAGTGGCGGTGCGGTCCCCTACGGCACTGCGTAGGATCCTACGGTCTTGGCGTGCATCCGTGCGTCGCTGCGGTCCGGTCCCAGGTCGACGGGCACGTGCACCTTCCGCCGACCACTGGCGACAACATCGATGTACTGTGGAGACCTCACGCCCCACGTGTTGAGCAATTCGGCGGTACGTCCACCCGGCCTCCCGCATGCCCACTATACGCCCTCGCTCAAAGTCCGTCAACTGCACATACGGTTCACGTCCACGCTGTCGCGGCATGCTACCAGTGTTAAAGACTGCGATGGAGCTCCATATGCCACGGCAAACTGGCTGACACTGACGGCGGCGGTGCACAAATGCTGCGCAGCTAGCGCCATTCGACGGCCAACACCGCGGTTCCTGGTGTGTCCGCTGTGCCGTGCGTGTGATCATTGCTTGTACAGCCCTCTCGCAGTGTCCGGAGCAAGTATGGTGGGTCTGACACACCGGTGTCAATGTGTTCTTTTTTCCATTTCCAGGAGTGTATATAAAGATAATAGGTCTGACACTTTTATGGTGAATTTACGGTCAAAATAAAATATACGTGATACACTGCCTATAGCAACCTATCAATTACCTATGAAAGATAAAATATATATATGACAAAATAATTGTGTGGAACAAAAGACAGATCAGTGATCAGCACCCTCTGTTGGCTCGGGCGCCAGGATGTTACACAGACGCGCAGCGATCGTAAGAACTCATCCGCTAGAGGGCTTTTCGTATATCGTGATATGTCTTCCAAAGAAAAAGTCTATTCAACATAACAACAGTCAATAAATAAGATTATATAGTCTGACCATACAATCCATGAATAGGTAAGATATAATCAATTACCGGATTAGAACATTCCCAGCATGTATGAGAGTATATCGTCATATGAAATACTGTATTGTTTTGATACATAGACTGCCCACTAGTTGTATATTTTTATATTGTAGATCTGAGGATGGTCATTACTGACTGAAACCGGTCATCGTCGAAGGACTTTATATTGCGATCGAAGACTGGAATAAAAAACATTTGACAGTACCTGGATCACTGTTCACATCCGCGACCATGTCGCAGCTTGTGAGTTTAGAGATAAGTTGTAAGAGGTGGAATGAGAAGACGCCGTCCGGCATCTTGGAGCTTAGGAGTGTAGCACCAGCAGCCCTCAAGCTAAACGAGGTCGCTGATTTTTGCTAAGAAATTGTAAGAGCAGCTACTGTTGGTTAACATAAATAAATTGTTCAGTGGCAGAACGCAGCCCGCCCGTTCGCATGTGGAGGAGGCTTCACTGGCTGCAATGTGAAATAGGACAGACAGTGAGAGTCAGACGCTTCCTGATTCTGAGGTCCACCACTAATAATCCCCGCTATAGGATAATCATGTTAAAATTATTGGTGGAAAGGATACTGCTGACTTATTAGAACGTATCTGATTGGTCATCGCTCAGTAGAACCACCATATTTGGCTATCAAAATCATGCACAAGGCTTACACAATGACAGTAAAAATTCATTTCTTGCTGCGAATAGTCTGAAGAGCACTTCCATTCGAAACTTGACAGGGGACACTTCATCCGAGACACGGATTTCGACTCTGGGCTCCGAGGTATAGAAGGCTTTGATGCAGTAAGTAACAGAAGTATTCTCAAACCGAGTTGTAGGACACACGCAAAGACTGCAGGTCAACGTTAGAAATTTCACAATGTTATTTCGAGTACACTGATAAGCAATCGCAGGCCCAACATGCACGCAATTAAGGCAGCAGGTGCATGTGTGATTCTTTCTGTTGTTCTTTCCTTCCTTCTTTATTAACAAATGGCAGTCACTGTGCAGCATCTGTGAAGTTAAGTCTTTCCACAAATGCATGCTGATTCTAACTTGTTCTGTGACCTACTTTAACCTCTAGCGTCCATAGGTATCGTATGTGATACCTCTAGTCTAAAATTTTTTACTCGTTTTTCGACCGCTTTAGCGAGAGCTCCTGCCGGTATCACAGTATACATTCAACACATTCTGTTCGTCATTTGTTCAAACTTTTTCACGCCATCAACAGGTGGCAGCAGCAGCTGGAAAGTGAGTGTTACGAAGTCATGCACCATGTCGGGAATAAAAAAGATAAATATTCTTACCTTTTGCAATTTCACACATTTGGAAGCGTATATATATTCGCAAATGGTTCAATTATCCTGTAAATAAATATCTCTACCGAGTCCTGTAAATAAATATCTCTACCGAGAAACTACTTATCATGAACAAAATGTTCTACTTAATTGTAGGCATCATCCCTGATACCTCGGGACTATTAATCTCCTGTCATTGTTTACTTGGTTATAGTGGCGCGTGTGTTTGTTTCTTCATTTTTTGCTAAATGTTCTTCTGTTTGCTGTCGTTATCCTGTATTAAATTACGTGTTTCCCTTAGATGTAAATATATTGGGCATTTATCGTATTACTTTAATGAAAATAATGAACCCAGTAATCCCATTTTTCCCTGCTGCAGGGCTAACTGATGAAGAAATAGCGGAACTTTTGGCAGTGGAAGTTCCAAATATTTCTGAATTTGATCTGTCTGAAGAAGAAGATGAGCTTGATATAGCTCCAGATCACAAACTGCAGCAGCTGATGAGTCATCATCCGAATCAGATGACGATGGGGTACCTTTGAGTGAGATCCAACACAGAGGTGCAAAATGGAGACGCACGACAAAGTAGGTAGTTGCTAGGTCCAAATTTGAATGGCATATTTAACGTATAGTTTGCAAAGATTTTCAATATTTCATGCAATATATTGAGCAAACATTGTTTGATGATATGGCTTATTATATAAATTTACGTCATGTTACAGTAACAGGAAGGTCAATGAACTGTAGTGGAGCAGAATTAAGAAGGTTTTGGGGGGTTAGTATGCTGATTGCATTACTGGGGTTCCCTAGATTGAGAATGTGTTGGGAAAGGCGAACACCTTATCCACTGATTGCAGATACAATTAGCAGGGACAGGTTTTACCTGATAAGAAATAATCTGAAACTGGTTAATGACAATGCTGTATTAGAGGAAACCAAACGAAGTGACAGTTAAGAAGATATGACCACTCCTTGACAGACTAATAAATGCATTTCGAAATCATCCCCAACGAACTCATGCATGTATAGATGAGCAGATGAAACCGTTTTCAGGTCATGTAAGACCAAGACAGTATGTTAGGGGTAAACCCCACCCAGTTGGCTTGAATAACTTTGTGCTAGATACATCCAGTGGTATACCACTTGACTTTTTGCTGCACCAAGGAAAGGGTAAAGATATCAGGTCTGGAATAATTCCAGTACCTGACAACCTTGATATTGGAGGGCGTATTGTTCTAAAGCTTTCAGATTCTTTGCCAACCTGGGTCACTAATACTTCACATCTGTCGCCTTACTAGATAGTCTTCTAACTCATAGGCCAATCGAAGCAACTGGGACTGTCATGGCTAATTGGCTTCCAAAAGCTGTACATTTCAAGAGAGATTTAGATTTGAAAAAGAATGGCAGGGGTTCTTTTGATCAGGTTGTAAGGAGTGATGAAAAAATAGCTGCAATGAAATGGTTTGACAATAAATCTATTGTTAATGTATATGATCCCACTTCTGGTCGTCAATGTTAATACACTCCTGGAAATTGAAATAAGAACACCGTGAATTCATTGTCCCAGGAAGGGGAAACTTTATTGACACATTCCTGGGGTCAGATACATCACATGATCACACTGACAGAACCACAGGCACATAGACACAGGCAACAGAGCATGCACAATGTCGGCACTAGTACAGTGTATATCCACCTTTCGTAGCAATGCAGGCTGCTATTCTCCCATGGAGACGATCGTAGAGATGCTGGATGTAGTCCTGTGGAACGGCTTGCCATGCCATTTCCACCTGGCGCCTCAGTTGGACCAGCGTTCGTGCTGGACGTGCAGACCGCGTGAGACGACGCTTCATCCAGTCCCAAACATGCTCAATGGGGGACAGATCCGGAGATCTTGCTGGCCAGGGTAGTTGACTTACACCTTCTAGAGCACGTTGGGTGGCACGAGATACATGCGGACGTGCATTGTCCTGTTGGAACAGCAAGTTCCCTTGCCGGTCTAGGAATGGTAGAACGATGGGTTCGATGACGTTTTGGATGTACCGTGCACTATTCAGTGTCCCCTCGACGATCACCAGTGGTGTACGGCCAGTGTAGGAGATCGCTCCCCACACCATGATGCCGGGTGTTGGCCCTGTGTGCCTCGGTCGTATGCAGTCCTGATTGTGGCGTTCACCTGCACGGCGCCAAACACACATACGACCATCATTGGCACCAAGGCAGAAGCGACTCTCATCGCTGAAGACGACACGTCTCCATTCGTCCCTCCATTCACGCCTGTCGCGACACCACTGGAGGCGGGCTGCACGATGTTGGGGTGTGAGCGGAAGACAGCCTAACGGTGTGCGGGACCGTAGCCCAGCTTCATGGAGACGGTTGCGAATGGTCCTCGCCGATACCCCAGGAGCAACAGTGTCCCTAATTTGCTGGGAAGTGGCGGTGCGGTCCCCTACGGCACTGCGTAGGATCCTACGGTCTTGGCGTGCATCCGTGCGTCGCTGCGGTCCGGTCCCAGGTCGACGGGCACGTGCACCTTCCGCCGACCACTGGCGACAACATCGATGTACTGTGGAGACCTCACGCCCCACGTGTTGAGCAATTCGGCGGTACGTCCACCCGGCCTCCCGCATGCCCACTATACGCCCTCGCTCAAAGTCCGTCAACTGCACATACGGTTCACGTCCACGCTGTCGCGGCATGCTACCAGTGTTAAAGACTACGATGGAGCTCCGTGTGCCACGGCAAACTGGCTGACACTGACGGTGGCGGTGCACAAATGCTGCGCAGCTAGCGCCATTCGACGGCCAACACCGCGGTTCCTGGTGTGTCCGCTGTGCCGTGCGTGTGATCATTGCTTGTACAGCCCTCTCGCAGTGTCCGGAGCAAGTATGGTGGGTCTGACACACCGGTGTCAATGTGTTCTTTTTTCCATTTCCAGGAGTGTACATATAAATAACATCACATGCACACGTCATGTTGCCAGTAGTACTTTTTCTCTGCATTTTTTACTTATTTGTGACCTTATCACTTGTGAATATCAGTTTTAATAAACTCAGACTTCGGACCAACCTTCAGGACTCTAGAGGTTAAAGGACTTATAATAAATAGAGCTTTATAGTGGCCATTTGTTACACTCAATAGTCTGATGAACTTCCTATTTTTACCATCTTTGCGTGCTACAGCATCCATTTTCACGTACATTTAGGCCACTGCTGTTTAATAATTACATTAATTAAGTTATCAGTTGCACAATACCCATTATAAAATCAACATGATCCTATGGCAAGCGATTTGTTTATCAATACAGTCACCCCATTACAGGTCACTCTGACATCCGCAATGGTATGTCGATTGCTCAGCCAAAACATCACAGGAAGCTCGATCGTCCTGGATGAATGATGTTTTAAACACTCAATTTAGCGCAACTTTCCTCTGTCCCTTCCATTACCTCACCAGACTTTTCGACGAGTGACTGACTTTGATTTTACATAGGATATTATATTCTCAGGTTCTCGGCAAGATGGGAACTGTTGTAATAGTATGATTATTTGCGAATCGATCTTTTTATAGATGAACGAATTTCTACAAACTTCTGCCTGTAGATATCTCCACTTTCCTTTATGAACCGAGAGTGAAACAGTCTTTGTTTTGTCAGCATTCTCCCAATTTTGCTATTATAGCATGGTGCGTCTTATCCGTTCGTAATCCACTTACCCCGCGCATATTTTTCCAGAGCGCGGTTTACGATTAGTTTAAACTGCGCTCATAATTCCCCTATGTCCGTCGTACTGAAACTAAATTATGTCCATTCATTGTCTAATGTAGGAGGCTAACGACTGCTTATCTGCCCTTTCCAGCATAAAAGGTCTCATAGCTGCTACTGACATAGTTATTAACTTTTGTGTCAATAGTCATTATGGTGACACCATGATCACTAATCCCTGACTATTGCGACGGTGCCAATAAAATCAGGCCTATCTGTAGCTACAAGGTCTAAAATATTACAATTGCATGCGGATTGATGAACTAATTGCGCAGAAGAGTTTTCGGAAAAGAGTGTTAAGAACAACTTCACAGTACTGTCCGTGCATACACTGAGCGAAATGGCCTAGTAGAAGCCGGCACTGTAGCTCAATGTGTTCTGCCAGAGGGTTAGCTGTCCTCTGTAGTAAAAAAATTGAGTGAAAGGACCAACAATGAACTACAATGGGTGTCATGGGACGTCCGCCCCGAACAAATTCAATGAGCAATAACGAACAAAATGAGATAAAAAAGTGGTTAGGAATTGCTGGAAGGATGGTTCCTTTGACAGGGCAAGGCCAGTTTCCTATCCTACCATTCTCTAACCAGACTCTACGCTCCGTCTCTGATGATTTCGTTGTCGACGGTATGCTAAATTAATTTTCCTTCCTTTTTCCTGTGCATCCCATCTACAAAGAATCTGTTGGAGTACCAGTCTATACTCGGTTAAAGTCGCCTCCAACTAATAGTACATGCCCGAGATATTTCTGCACTACTGAGACTAGACTTTCCTTGAATGATTCTACAACTCTTACTGCGCAATCTCTTCGCCACTGAAAATATCCGGTAATTAACTTGAATTCACGTAAGTCGGTTATTCACATCCTTATAACATGGTAGCCAGACTCATTTACGACCTGTATAAACACAATGTTTTTGTCGGCTGTAATGAACATTCTCCTATGGCGTCTAACATGTCTTTTCAGTGTTATGTTCCATGCTTCACTAAATATTTTGGAACTTTCTGCTTCGGATCTCATCCAATTCTCTGTGCCGAATGTGATTTGAAAGCAACAGCAACTAGGTATACGGATCAGGTGTGCCGCATCTGCATACTGCGTACCCCAGAAAATTGATAAGAGTGATTTTCAACATAAATCCTTAAGACTGAATTAGAAGTGAATCAGAAACTTTACCTACCCAGTTTGACGTGGAGCAGATAACTGTATTATGAGCAACACACCTCGCATATGTACACCGCAGAGTGCTTCCACCCTACTGCCTCTCGGAGCCATAACCAATCACAAATGCGCCTAAGCTAATAAGGAAGCGTTAGCAAATATTTTGTCTGTAACAAAAGTTACAAACAAAGTTGTTCGCCATGGTTTGATCTATCACCTCTATACATTTGATACAATAACGTTGAAACGTACTGTATATGCAGGCTGTTAGGGGTATAAGTACAGATATTTCTATAGACGACTGGTGACGACGTACTGAACAACATTACATCAGCATTTACTTTATTTGCAGATTAATAATTATAGCTAATGGGGTATTATGTTTTTAGGTTGGCTGCTACCTCTAAGTACATGCGGCAAGAGGAAGCCGTCAATTTAACAAGTCAAGTGTTGATGGGTGGATGCATAGACTCAAACCGGTTCGAGTATACTGACAGTCGTAGTACACTTAGCGATGAAATTACGACCGTGCAGAAAACATCAGGTAATAAGTTATGTCATGAGTTTGCGGAAAGATTGTTAGATGCAGAGAAAAAACAATTAACATGTTGAAGTGGGTACGTATTAAGATACGAATGATCACAAAATCTGCACTTATACCCCTAACATAGGGTCAAAGTCATTGCATAAAACATATAGGGATGATTGATCATAACATGAGGAACAACTTCTGTTAGAGACAAGATGTTCGCTGCCGCTTCCCAACGACGCTGGGCGTCATTTATGATACGTGATGCTCCTGTATGTTGTCTAATATTATTTCACACTTTCCAATGCCGGCCGGTGGGGCCGTGCGGTTTAAAGGCGCTTCAGTCTGGAACCGCGTGACCGCTACGGTCGCAGGTTCGAATCCTGCCTCGGGCATGGATGTGTGTGATGTCCTTAGGTTAGTTAGGTTTAATTAGTTCTAAGTTCTAGGAGACTGATGACCTCAGAAGTTAAGTCGCATAGTGCTCAGAACCATTTGAACCATTTTGAACCACTTTCCAACGACTTGAGGGAAACGTTTATTAAACGTAATTCAAATTATTTGTAATCTCTTACCAGTTTCATTTAAAATCTATCATACGACTAGTATTATGCTACAGAAAAAGCATCCATGTTAGCTTCCCAGAAATCGGAAAGCAGGTTCTCTGTCTATCGGCTTCCAGGAGCAACAAAATTCGATTTCAAATATTTTGCGTAATTATAGACCGAATTTAAAAATTCTGTGCATTTTTCTTGAGGCAGCATAAATCAAGGCGTGCAAATATCCTGGATATATTCTTCCAGTATTTGAGAACCAGAGAATTTAGCGATTTCCAATAAATTTTGTACTTTATTACTAACCTTTACGAAACGTTTTCTCCCTGACACCCCCACAAAATGATGAGAGGAAAAAAGCTTAGCTCTTACTACATTTTTGCTGTTCATGTAGTAAAATTTCAGCATCAAACATGACTTTTTGATGTATTAGTTCTTTACTGCTAACTCCAAAATTATATATAAATTATATGCTTCAGGATATATATAGCCGTAAGTTAAGCCATTACCAGTACTTCCCCTTTTTTAAAAAATTGTAAAGGGCCAAAAACAACCTCAACAAAGACTTCATGGGGTTAACATTAATAGAGAAAGGAGGCAGATACACAAGGTACGCTTGTATTCAACAACTTACCAGAGCATACTAAATGTGTTGTAAGAAATTTGGTAGAGTTTAAGGTTCAACTAAAAACCTCTTGAGCACCTCCTTTTAGGATATCTTAACTGAAACTCTTAAAATTAATATGTTAGCTTATATTATGATCAATGATCTCTGATAAAGCTTCTAAGAAGCGGTCATGGTTTCACTGTAAGTCAGTATAAGGCTGTAATACCTCTATAATTTTATCATCACTTCAATTTTAAAGTTCAGAAGCTGTAACTTCAAATTGGTCTTACTTAGCTGAGCCACCATTAAACCCCAGCTTCTTTAAAGAATCGAACTCCCATGTATAAAACAGCTTCAAACGTCTGATTACAGTACTTTACAAACGAGTATATGTATTCAGAATTTGATGCAAGTCATGCATGCAAGAAAAAATTTAGGTAAGGACTGAAATTATGCTAAAACTACCCCCCTTCTTGAAACTCTTGCAGCATTTACCAACACTTCTCCTGGAACACAGTCTGACTAATTTCCACACAAAACATGTATCTGCCATTCTCTGAGTCTGCTTAGTCTTTAGTGGAGTCACAGCTCCAGCCACAGCCTCATTTCTTGATTCGTTTTGGCGACAATGGACTAAATTTCCTTTTCATCAGTCTTCTCGCCTGTCCTTTCTTCTTGTTTCTGTTACTATTTTTTCATTTCAATCCTGTGTTAATCCGCATAAATAGGGCGTTTTGATAAAGGAACAGCAGGCAGCTTTTCGTTTCCTTACTGACCTGGTCCATCCAGTTTCGGCAATAGGAAAATTTCGTGAAAAGTTATTTGGAGGAATTTCACTTGTACTTGTAGCTGTAGCTGTTCAATTTAGTGAGCTGTTGCAGTCGTTTCTAGGAACTTCGCTCAGGATTTCCCGCTTATTCATTGTCTGCTTGCTCAGTCGTCAGTGATGTGAGAAAGTCAGCTTCAGTAAAAAACATAGGGATTGTGTGGCGTAACCCAGTTGGCGATATTCATTGGTGTACATAATCTGAAATGTGTCACACAAAATATTGCGGTCGTTTCAAAAACTTATTCATCCAGATGTCAAGAGCTTGGTCATGACAGGCACTAAACGGAAACATAACCTCAACATCTGAAGGATGGAGCTGATGTGCCCAGGGTAGTGGCTAGTACAAAACTGTAGTGCAGCTATCTCCTACTGCCTCAATAAGTTTTAGGTCCTTCTTGTCTAATCTCCATCTCCATCTATACACTGCAAACAACTGTAGAGCGCATGGTGGATGGTACTTCCCGTTGTACCAAGTATTAGGGCCGCTTCGCGTTCCACTCGTGTATGACGCAAGAAAAGAGTGATTGTTTTAATACCTCTGTACGCGCTGTAACTACTGTAATACTGTGTTTGCGATGCATTTAGAACGATACGTAGATAGTTATAATATAATTTTAGATTTATCGCTTAAAGTTGTTTCTTGATACTTCGGAAGCGGGTTTCCACGGGCAGTTTGAGCCTATGTTCAGGCGTCTGGAAGATCAGGCATTCCAGCACCTTCGCTACACTCTCCTGTGGTTCAAATGAGCCTGTGACTACTCTTGCTGGTCTTCCTTGTTTATGTTCAATATCCACTGTTACTCCTATCTGATATGAGTCCCACATACTCCAGCGATATTCTAGTATGCGTCACACGAGTGTTTTGAAAACAATCTACTTCGTCGACTAGTTGGATTTTCCTAGTATCCTACCAATGCAGCAGTCTACATCCGGTCTACCTTCGACTTAGCCTATATGGTTATTCCGTTTCACGTTCCTACAAATTATTACACGGAGGTTTTTTATGAGTCGGCTGATTCCAACTGTGACTCGTTGACACTTAGGTCAGAGGATATTACGTATTTTCCGTTTGTGAAGGGCACACTTCTACATTTCTGAACTTGTAAAACAAGCTGTAAATTTTTACAGTTTGAAGTCTTATCAAGATATGATTGAATATTTATGCAGCTTTTTTCAGACAGTGCTTCAGTATAGATAACTCTATCATGGGGCGATGTGTGATATATACGGGGTGTCTACACCGAAATTCCCTATTTTGTGAGGCACTTTGAAAATAGTAAATCTTTCTTTGTTTCAGATCCGACTTGTCCATTGCGTACAATAGGACTTAAAGTTGCTGCCTAAATTTTTTCAACATCTGGCGCCTTTTCATTTTTAAATTGTGGTCAGTAGAAGCGAAAACGGCGTCAGTTCAGAACAAGACACATACAGTGCTTTGGTACGTAGAGTTTAAATCCATTGTATGGTGCATAGGCAGTTTGTGGTGTTTAGAGGAAAGCGGCACCAGACGCCAAGAGCATAAAAGCGTGGCAAGGTCGGTTTCTAGAAACTTGCAGCATTGCAGAGGGGTATGGAGGAGGTCGTCGGGTCTCTCAAGAATAAGTTGAGAATATCCGCCAAACATTCCAACGAAGTCCACGAAAATCAGTCCGTCAAGCTTCACGAGAACTTCAGATGCCTCGTGCAACTGTTCATAAAGTCCTCAGAAAGCGGTTGCATGTCTATTCATACAAGGTGCAGATACTGCAGGCCATAAAGCCTGACGACAAGCAACGACGATACGAATTTGCTTGTGAAATTCTTAAAAAACGTTTGAAATGGCTCTGAGCACTATGGGACTTGACATCTGAGGTCATCAGTCCTCTAGAACTTAGAATTACTTCAACCTAACAAACCTAAGGACATCACACACATCCATGCCCGAAGCAGGATTCGAACCTGCGACCGTAGCAGTCGCGCGGTTCCGGACTGAAGCGCCTAGAACCGCTTGGCCACAATGGCCGGCTGTGAAATGCTTAACCAAATCGAGTGGAATCCTGCGTTTCTGTCAAGTGTAATGTATTCTGACGAGGCCACATTCCATGTCTCTAGAACTGTGAACAACCATAACGTTCGAATTTGGGGGTCACAGAATCCACACGGTGTCAGGGAAAAGGTACGAGATAGCCCGAAAGTAAAAGTTTGGTGTGGCCTCATGTGTGACGAGATAATTTGACCATTCTACTTTGCTGAAACAACTGTCACAGGAACGACGTACCGAGACATGCTGGAAAGCTTTGTCTTTCCCCAGGCTGAAGACATGCAACCAAACCTTTGGTTTCGGCAAGATGGTGCTCCACCACACTGGCCGCTGGATGTTCGGAAAGTTCTAAATGCATTTCCAGGACACTGAACTGGACGAGGTGCACTCACGAATTGGCCTCCAAGTTCTCCTGACATCACACCGTTGGATTTTTTTCTATGGGGCTATGTCAAGGTCAGGGTGTTCGCCACTGCAGTGCGGGACATTCAAGACCTCCGTACTCGGATTGTGGAAGTCATTGACAACATTCTTTCGGACATGTTGCAGCGGACCTGGACGGAAATTGAAACCAGACTCGACATTCTTCGTGTCAACGGCAAGAGCTCACGTGGAAGTGTTTTGATTTGTTATTGTAATTTTGTTTCAAAACTTATCTTCACGTACAACCTATTTTTGCGAAAAAATATTTCATTTAGTTTTGTTTATGGAACACATTTAAAATAGGTAATTTCGGTGAAGACACAATGTATACTTGTACCGTGATAGACACGGCACCGTTCCTGTAGTGTCAGCATGGACTTGAATTCCCTGGCGGCAATGTCGAGCGTCACCGCTAGACCCGAGCTTATTCTGGGCCCTATAGAGCCGGCATTGTCCCTGCACTGCCAGAGGCGGAAGGACACTACCAGCATCACGGAATTTGGGCCACACTTGGACGGCACAGCATCTGCCTTGCGTGCCGTGACTGCAGCTGAGCGAGGGGCACCAGTTCTGCCTGGCGGTCTACTTGTAAATGTTAGTGAATGTGGTGACACAGCTTGCCGGGTGTTATCACCATTTGTTTGGAGCAGTCAGTAACAATGCTCCTTTTGAGAGTATGCTAATAGTAATAATGTTCGGTTACTGTCTAAGACCGTAGAGTTTTTCTATAAGTTTAGTAAACAGAGACTTTAGTCATCATTAATATATTCTCCTTCACTATTTACAACAGTCTGCCAAAGCTGGGGTAGCTTTTCTGTTTTGTGACGGTAGAAATCATGTGGCTTCGAGGCGAAGAACCCGTCGAGCCCTGTTCACAGCGCATTTTCATCCGGAATGGAAGTTCCTTCAAGTTTCTTCGACAGGAAAGATGAAAATCTGAGGACGCAAGATCAGGAGAAGAACTTAGGAGCGGAATGACTTCCCAACCCAGTTCCTGTGTAGTGTTTCTTCTGTAGGTCTAGGAAAATACAGACGGACATTATTGTGCAGTAGCATCACTTCACACAGTCTTCCTGGTCATTGGATTGCGTCTGCAAGACGTCTCATTTGTTGACAATAAATGCCACCAGTGATGGTTACACGACGGGGAAGCAATTCGTAGTACACCACACCCTTGCTGTTCCACCAGATGCATTACATTCTCTTTTGTGGATGCACGCAGGTCTTTGTACGGGGAGCTGCTGCTGTTTTGGGCTCAACCATTCCTTTCTCTTCCTTACGTTAGCATAAAGACATCATTTCCTGTCACCAGTAACGATACAGGATACGAATAGTCGACATAGTTCACGAGTCAATAGATGACGAGTAAGCAGGGATGCACATCTGGCCACCAGCTGTTTTTTTTTTTTTTTGTTATTTTGGCTCAGAGCATGCGGTACCCATACGATTTTTTTAACCTTACCCATTGCATGCAAATGTCGCACCATGGCGGAATGATCACAGTTCATCATATTTGCTGTTCTCTAGTACACTGACGTGGATCATTATGGATTAAATGATCTTCAGCAAACCCCCGAAGATCTTCCCAAACGTGGATAGTCACTAATGTCAAAACGATCCTGCTTAAAACGAGAAACCATTTTTTGCACTGGTCTGCTCAACGGCACTATCCCCATACACGCTGAAAATGTTTCTGGGTGCCTCCACTGATGTCGCTCCTCTGCTGAACACAAACAGAAAAATACGTCGAAATGTTCCGATTTCTCCAATTGTCATTCCATTTTCTAGCGTCTACAGCTCCACTCACTGTCTCCAAATGACAAAAAATCCGAGGTCCGACTGCGATTCGATGCCACGACCTCTTGGTTTCCAGTCAAGTACAAAAGTACAAAAACAAAAAAATAAAAAGTGAAACGAAAATCAAATCTACCTCTTCTTGGCACCGTCACTTTTCCCCTCCTACAAGAAATGAACTATTCCTTTCCATGCGTTGCCCCTAATTATTCTCAAAAATTCTCCCAAGGCGACAGGTCCACGGTTTTAGAATTATCTTTCTTATTATTATTATTATTTTTAAATTGTTTTTCATTTATTTAAATACTTTTCTTACATGATAATAATTAGTAAATGTGTACAAATGGAAATCCTATAAAACAGAATGCTATAAAAGTTTTATTCAAAGGATGAACTAAAATAACGTTGTGTATTATTCGTGCAGCTTCAGCTGAAAAGAAATCTTTCTTCAAGGGATTATCTAATTGGAGTTTTCTTGTCTTCAGCCACTGGCGTTTTCTATCTCTAACGATTCAGTCTAAAATATCTGCAACAGACTGTTGCTCCTTTGCTAATGCCTTAATGAATGCAGCTTTCCATGAGTCAGCCAACATCTTTCCCTGCTCACTGCTTACAATTCAGGTCATTCTGTCTTATATGTGATGCTGCACGGAAAGACACACTGAACCTGGCACTCCCCAACTAGAAAGGGGAGGGGGGTTACGAAAACACTGCTTAAATAATTTGCAAAGAGCGTACGGTACCTCAGTGTACGTTCAAGAGCGTTTAGCAGGTACCACCAATAATCGAGCTCCACACTTTCTCCCCTTCGCCGAAGACGTAGTCGATGTTTGTTGCCTTGAACCATGTAAGCGCATGACATTTATCGAGGGGAAAGTAACAGTCATCTGGACACAGAAGGGTTTGAGGTTCAGTGAGGTCTGCTGTGACGCAGTGGTAACAAGATAAGATCTTTTATATCTCTCGCCAAACGCTGGACGACGACACAAACGTGAAGCGATGTTCATCGGTGTCCAGGAAGCGACAATCAGGGCAAAGTGAGGGGTCCGTTAAGCCGATAGCGTGGAGCTGGTGTCTCGTCGCATACATTTTGTTGGTGACTTGATATCACGTGACACGCACAGTGGTTGACAGGAAGTGGTGATGTATAGTTTTCCACACTCAAGGTCCAAGTTTCTACCATTTTACGCGGAACTGCACACGGAAGGCCGGTGTAAAAATCTTTTGTCTTCGACAGGTGCGTTGCGGGGATCCGAGATCACATAGCTGTATTCCAGAATGCGTGTCGATACATGAGAGAGCTGTGTCGTGATGTGCGCTACCGACACCGACAGGACGTGAGAGACAGACCCACGAGGGAGGCGTGTTAACTGGTCCATTGGTACCACGTATTCCTCATATGAAGGGCAGCTGCCTCTGCCCGGACGTTAACCAGTCCCAGCCATCCATCACGGAGAGGGAGTGTGAGAGTGTCACAAAGTACTTTAAACACGAGTCCTGTGGATAGGAAATAACCGAAAGCCGCCTGTAGTTAGTAGGGTGAGGACCAATGTCACGTTATTGAGTTTTGACGCCACATAGAGGTTCAGGTATTCCCGACTCCGCACCTTATATATAGCGCTGCCAACTTGATAATGTTTAGAAGACTGCTTGCAGCCAGTCCATGTTGCTCGAGCCAGTTTAATATGCTGCGGACTTCATCGGTGGAACGAACCAGCAGTGGCAGGTCGTCGGTGCACGCTCTGTAGGGAAAAATGATGTCCTGCAGGGTGAGACCCCAGAAGGAGAGGCTTCAGCGCTATAAAGGTAGGTAGAAAGGGGCACCTTTTCGTAGAAACCTCTTAATGGGTATTGACGCCACCATCCATGTGTTGTCCTGGACCTGAGAGCTGGTTGCTGCCAGAAGGCACTGCAGGGTGTCAATGAGCCTCAGAAGTCCCATACAACCCATCACCTGTAGGAGGAAGTGCACTATCGAAGGCCCGATTGTAACCGATGGAGACAATTGCCACTCTCAGGTGGCACGCTGAGGCGATAGCTATTAATTCTCAGCACTCGGCAGTGGCCATTTGTATGTTGGCATCGCACCTTAGCGACACCTGTGTACTGGGTCTAGGATCATTGGCAAAGTCTTCTTAATGCAGCCTGCCAAAAGCCTGGCGACCACCTTGTAGTTGGAGTCTGACATTGTAAGTGGCTGATAGTCATTCAAAGATTGCCCTCCCGCTGGCTTGTGTACCAGTATGAGAAGTCCTTTGACTGAAGTAGGCAGTACAGTCTGGCAACATGAGTTCTTAGAACACTGTAACCCATTGGGGCATCATGATGTCGCGGAATGTCCGGTAAAACTCTATTGGTGGTCCACTGGGCATGGAGACTTACTGACCGCACATTTATCCAAGGTGTCCCCCACCTCCTCAGGTGAGACTTCATCTATTAATGCTGTCGCTGTTACTGTGTCGATAGCGCGTATCACATATCGTAATGCCTCCGCAGTGACCTCATCACCTAATGTTCTTTCCTGGTAAAGATGGCGAAAATGATCCTCCATGGCTTTTACTGTGGTTGCTTGAGCTGTACAGGAACGACTGTCTCGCATCGTAAGTCGTTTGGTTAACTGTCAGTGGTGTTGGCACAAGTCCGCCACAATGTGGTGCTTGATGGGTATTTCTGTGGCCGTTTGGTAGTGTCCTCACGAGCGGAGTCAGCACCTTCTAATCGGCGCTTCGTAAGCGGTAGTGTGTGAACCTTGATTTGGAGTCATTCTCGTTATCTGCCTGGCAGTGAGGGTAGAGCAGTGAGATCCCTGAGCACCACGTAATAAAAGTTCAGGGCCTGCCAATGCCATACAGATGTGTCCTTGCCAAAATGTATAAGTGTCTTGTAGACCGCAGAGGAGCCACCACGCCAATGTCGAGTGGTATCGAGAGTAATGTTGTTCACAGTTGGCCCATGTTGTGGCAGCTTGCCAAAGGCATTTCGTGTCCTGGAGCGTGTTACATCTTCCAAAGTGCCAGACATGGCCGGCCGGTGTGGCCGAGCGCTTCTAGACGCTTCAGTCTTGAACCGCGCCACCGCTACGGTCGCAGGTTCGAATCATGCCCCGGGCATGGATGTGTGTGATGTCCTTAGGTTAGTTAAGTTTAAGTAGTTCTACGTTCTAGGGGACTGATGATCTCAGATGTTAAGTCCCATAGTGCTCAGAGCCATTTGAGCCATTTGCCAGACATGTTGAGGATGGAAATACAACATACAAATATAACAGTGTGATCAGACAAGGCCAGAGGCCATCATTCAGTGTGTAATACCTTGTGACACATATACGTGATCCAGTCGGCTCGCCGAACTACTGGTAAGATGCGTGTGTACAGAGCTTCTTTTTTATCTTCACCCACGGGTCGCACAAGTGAAGATCGTGAATCACCGTACCAACTTATGGACAAGGCATGTAGAGTGGGATTTGATCCTTGGGATGAAGGACGCAATTAAAATCGCCAACGAAGAAGCTGTATTCACACCGTCCTAGGAAAAGGGGGACGACATCAGCGGAGCAGAAAAGGCCCAGTCACAACATCTGGTGATGCCCGACGGTTCATGAACATTAATGAATCGGATGTTGAGTGCTGCGACCATTAATCCTCGGTAGAGGGAAGATGTCAGTAACTTCGATTCTGTCACACACTAAAATCGTCACTCCAGTATCTGTGGGACCATCAGGTGTCACATACGTCGCATAACCATAAAAGTTCGGAAGTGTGCTCGTTCGCACTCATTGCAGGAATGCAAAGTCGACTCCTGTGGTGTGTATTCTCTCAGGACTTGGATTTGGGTAAGGGAGCTAACCAAGTTGTTATTCATCATGGCCAAACAGTAAGCCTGGCGGTACGTTGGTTGGGCAGGGTTTTCCATGTGACGGTGGAGGGAAACAGACGTCACGAGTGACGTCACACCCCGCCGAATGCGGCCCTTCTGGTACTGTTCAGAACTCAGTGGGCCCCAGATCAGGATCCCGCCAAGTCTCGACGTCCTCGGCCCACGATGTTGGCGCGGAAATCTGTTCACGTTCCATAATGTTGTAGTGGTTGATAGGAAAACACCGATCAGTTTCGCAGTCTGCCCTGGAACCTTCCTGCTGACCACTGTTTGCCCCAGAAGGTTGGCAGACGGACTCTATCTGCACCATCGTCCGTTCTGCAGGGCAGAGTCAGTAGATTATCGTGTCGTTCTTATGGTCGGCGTCTTACAGGATCAGTTCTTCTTCCTTCTGCGAGTGAGAGCTGCTATGTTCCGACACGGTCTTGTAGCATCGCTTTCGGCATTCCAGTGAACGCTGCTTTCGTGCGTAGCATTGACTCACACTTCGCCAGCACAAAGGCTTCTGTTGATACGGTAAGTGTATCGATTGCCATCTTCCTGTCTATGGTGCTTACAGTGTTCAGTGGTACTGATGGCATTGTATGGAGTTCTCCCAATGCCTACATTGACTGATTGGCCAGGCATTGGCCCATGGACTGTTGTTTCGGTACTGAAACGTCGGTCTGTTGTGTATGGACAGATGGAGAAATCGTGAGTGCCGCCACTTAAGTTTGGTAATATAGTTTGTGTCAGTGCAGGTCCCACATCCTGTGGTGGAAGTTGTGTGATTCGACATTGGAGAAACTCAGAACTTAGGTGACCTTCTTTGGCGCATCTGGAACACGTTTTTGGCTGGCTGTTATGAATAGATCACTAGCCTCCTATTTGGAGATATGATGATATGTGTCGTCGGAGTTCAATGTGCACCTGATGTACTCCGTTGAGGGCTAGATACATTATAAACTGAGTCCAATTTTCTGCCACGTGTTCTTCTACGATGCCATAGGGCGGAGCGCCGCCGCGATGTCTGCCGCTGGGACTTTAAAGGGTTTTTCGAATATGCATATCGTTTGCAGTCCCAGTCCAGCACGGTCAACCTCGATGTTGCCAACATTTCCGCCTGCATGGGAGAAGAGGAGGTTTTGCTTCATCTCTCGAAAAACCCTATCGCATGTAGCGACGTTGATCAGTTTCACACAGACCTTGTTACTTACAATCGAAAAGTGGATGCTGACAGCGTTGGTAGCCGGGGTCTTGACCGCTTCCTCTAGAAAGTGCTCGACACAGAGTGCTTTTGGGCTAGCAATGTCGTTTCTTAAAGAGAATTTCTGTGTTGATTTTCGGTACTGATTCGGCATGATGCTGTCGCCCCACGGCCTCACGTTAGTGTCGGCCGGAAGAAGAGCATGCTTGCGCTACAGGCGAAAACACACAGCACCTCTGCTCTGCTTGGGCCCTAAAGCCGGACTGACTGCTACACCACAAGGCGCGACTTATTTCGAGAAATGTTGAAGGCAGTTGAGTCATCTCAGTTGGTACACTGATGTACTATTATTTGTTATCTGAACTGTGTTCCAACGTCAAATGCTAATACTGGGAAGAGAATCTATATTGTATGAGGGATCATATCTCGAAGAATGGAATTTCTATTGAATCTCGTTAATATGACTTTTGACTCAGTCATGTCATTAAATATCTGAGTGTAGCGTTGCGTTGCTATATTAAACAGAACGAGCGTGTGAGGATTGTGTTCGGGAAGGTGAATGGTCGACTTCACTTTATTGGGAGAATTTTAGGAAAGTGTGGTTCATCTGTAAACGAGACGGCATATAGGACGCTAATGAGACGTACTCTTGAGTACTGTACGAGTGTTTGGAATCCACACCAGGTTGGATTGAAAGAAGACATCGAAGCAATTCAGAGGCGAGCTGCTAGATTTGTTACTGGTAGATTCGATCAGCATGCAAGTGTTACGGATGAGTTCAAGTAGGAATCCCTGGAAGGATTTTTCATTTCGAAGAACACTACTGAGAAAGTTTACAAAACCAGCATTTGAAGCTGACTGCAGAACGATCCTGGTGCCGCCAACTTATATTTCGCGTAGGGTCCACGATGATAAGATACGAGAAATTAGGGCTCATTCCGAGGCATATAGATAGTCGTTTTTCTCGTTCTATCTGCGAGTGGAACAGGAAAGGAAACGATTAGTTGTGGTAAAGAGTACCCTCGCACACCGTACGGTGGCTTGCGGAGTATGTATGTAGATGTTGATGTAGATTAATCACACACATAAATATTATACAAAAAGTTTTATACTGTGAAGATATTGTGCTGTCCAGCAACTTTGTCTGTGATGTAAATTTTCTGTTTATTGTCTTTGAATTGTACTTTATTCATGTTTACGAGCCTGGAAGGTCGACTTTACACTGTACAGTGGTTTTCAATAAATATTATGAGATCAAGTGCACGTAATGAGCCAGTACTATCACTCCACTACCGCTCCATAACACTTAATTCTGTATGTCAAGATATTAATATATAATATGAATTGCTATAGTCACTACACACTTCCCCCGGACACGTCTGAAATCGACGATTCTCCATCCAAGATAACATGCTGTGTTGTCTGTACCAAGAAATCTTTTGATACCACATATGGTTGTACTTTTGTTAGTACGTGTTGGTGTAGTGATGGGTCAAATACTTTTCTAAAAATCAAGAAATATTGCCTCTACCTGACGGCCCCGATCCATGGCTTTCAGTTTCCAAAATATGCATTTGTACAGAATTTTAGGGTTTTAAATGTTAATGCAATTTTACACGACAGTTATAATTTTGTCAGTATGATGGTGTTGACTCTACTATGATATAATGGTGATGATAGTGCTGCACGAAAATGATCATATCACTAAAGAGATAAAATGATGACTGCTACAGTGGGATCCTGTGAAACCACAATAACAAGTTATTGAATGAGGAGATGGAGGAGGGAGAATAGGTAAGGATGGTTGAGTTGGACCGTTGTTGACTACGACAGGAAGGGATGTTGTAGTTCAGGATGGATTACATAGTTGCACAGTTAAAAGTTGGTTGAGGTTGGATAAAGTAGCAAGGTACCCGTATTGGCTAGGGTATTGGGTGATGGGATTGGATTTTCCGATTAATGTTTGGCTCTGAAGATGCTCCAAGGAGATCAGAAAGTTTCGGAAATGGACGAGTTAGTGTAAGATGCGGATTTGGGGAAGTTAGGCTGATGCGGAAGGCTAGGTGGAATGCATGCTTTTATACGGTTTAAAGTGATTTGTGGAATTTAGGAGGGCGGATATCAAGACAACATTGGAATGTGTTAGGATGGGACGGATGACAGATTTATAGGTGAGGATAATAGCAAAACTGTGGGCTATTACTAGTTCTGATGCGGATCCAAAAGGGAGGATTGTGGAGATAAAGGCCATACCCCCCTCCCCCCCCCCCCCCCCCCCCCGACAACATTTTAGTGAAACCATTTATACGAGTTGTACATACATCAGTTTCAAATTTTTTTTCCTTATGAGTGTTTAGCACTATGGAAAAAAATCGCAACACAAAGAAGGAGTTGTGCGACATAAACGAAAGTTGGTGCATTTGTTTCTACATCTGAAAGAGGATGTCTATTCAGTCACATAAGAGTGGCGCTAGTAGCACCACTATGAGAATTCAAATCACGTTTGCTTTAAATATACTCTATAACGATCGTGAGCATTAGTTGCCTTTGAGATCGGACGTCGAGAGTGGATGTTAGTCAAGGATAGTTACTATTAAAATCAGTCTTGATCACAAATTTATTTATTCTGGTAACCGGTTTCGACCACGCCTGTGGTCATCTTCAGACCAAAATGCTGTATGAGCAGGAGCCTCAAAAAATGGTTCAAATGGCTCTGAGCACTATGGGACTCAACTGCTGAGGTCATTAGTCCCCTAGAACTTAGAACTAGTTAAACCTAACTAACCTAAGGACATCACACACAGCCATGCCCGAGGCAGGATTCGAACCTGCGACCGTAGCGGTCTCGCGGTTCCAGACTGCAGCGCCAGAACCGCGCGGCCACTTCGGCCGGCGAGCAGGAGCCTCCTTCTGTGTTACCAGAATTAATAAATTTGTGATCAAGACTGATTTTGATAGTAACTATTAGTAATAACATTGATCACTGTCTACTCCCACGATGTATTCAAAAGTAATTAGTCAAGGATGCCTTTAAGGCGACAAAGATTACATTATCAACATGTCACTAAGTTTGAGCGAGGTCGTGTAACAGGGCTACGAGAGCTGACTGTTTCTCCTGCGATATTGCAGAAAAACTTGGCAGGAATGTAGCCATTGCACATGGTTGGGCGTAGCGGTGATCACGAGAATGTACGGTCGCAAAGAGACCGGGCTCTGGAAGGCCATGTAGCACTACGAGAGGGAAGATCATCGTGTTCAGTGTGTGGCTCTAGCGAATCGGTTACTTCAAGGAAAGCTCCGAGCCAGCGTGCATTCCACTGACCGCAAATCACCTCCATTTACGACTTTAGTAGTGTTAAGCGAGAGCTCATTGGAGGGCACGGTGGAGGTCTGTTGTGTTTTCTGATGAAAGCTGTTTCTGCCTCAGTGTCGGTGATGGCCGTATGTTGATCAGAAGGAGACCAGTTGGGGGCCTGCAACCAATCTAACTGCGTGCTAGACACCCTGGACTTACACCTGGAGTTATGGTCTGGGATGCGATTTCATACGAAAGCAGGAGCACTCTCGTGGTTATTCCACGCACCCTGACTGCAAATTTCTACGTCAGTCCGGTGATTCGACCTGCTGTGCTGCCTTTTATGAACAGCATTCCAGGGGGTGTTTTCGAAAGTGTGACGCTGGCCCATATACCGCTTTTGTAACATAACATGCTCTACGATGTGTCGACATATTTCGTTGACCTGCTCGATCACCAGATCTGTCCCCAACCGAGCACATATGGGACATCATCAGACGACAACTCTAGTATCATCCACAACCAGCAATAACCGTCCCTGTATTGACCGACCAAGTGCAACACGCATGGAACTCCATCCCACAAACTGACATCCGGCACCTGTGCAACATAACGCACGAATGTTTGCATGCTTGCACTCAACATTCTGACAGGTACACCAATTATTAATGAACCAGAATTTCACATTTGCAATGGCTTACCGTGTGCTTACATTACCCTGTGATTTTGCAACGTTAATCACTTAAATATGTTATCAAGACAAATATATACCCGAATTTTTATTACTCCACATTAATAATTTTTGGTGTTCAATTTTTCTCCATCAGTGCAAATCTCAATAATGGCAAAGATTTCTAAAAAAACACAATATACATTTTACTTATTTTCCTGAGGGATAATCTGCATGGATGGGCTTGTGGACTTGAAATGTTGCTTTTTTAATAATTAATAAAATAAGCCCCAAACGTTTAATTAATGTTAAAAGACATTAAGAATAAATTTTCTCTGTGTAGATTAATCTGTAAATTAAGGAGAAACGGATACTTCAATCTCAAAAACGTATTTTTTGCTGTTCCAGAGAATTGTTTATGGATATAAAACTTTATAAAAGAAGCACTCTAAAACAAAATGAAGACAGTCGCCGTAATTTGTTTTTATGCGCTCCTGTTCTCTCTCTCTTTCGGTTACTCTCACAAAATGTAAATGTCGCTCTCGTATCTGTAAGTTTCGATTAGATAATTACGTTAATTTAATGGTAACGACCGTGTTTCCTCTTTCATTAATGCCAAATCTCAATTTATTATGATGCATTTTGGAACTTTTTCAGGCTGCAGCGAAGGAGAGTTGCCGACGAATTGTTTGGTGGCCACAGCCGAACGCAACTACTATTCAACCAGCATTTACTTTATCAACTTTTGTTTCAGCGTCCCTGAGATCTCTTTTTACCGATCTTTTCTATGAGTATCCGGGAAATGTAATTACGCAAACTGCTTAATTTTGAGATCGGTCACTGGCCTCTGAACAGTGGAATCGGTAAACGTTGAAAGATGGCTACACTGAGTCACAGCGCCAGAGATTGCGCCAAAGATTATTATTCCGCCGTCTCCACTGGTGCAGTAGTAGTTCAGAGGATGTCGAGTGCAGCTGTTGTTCTGTTGGGCGAGAGAGTAGATGCTGTTCGGTTGGTGTAATGTATAGATGGAAGACGTTGCAATTATCACAGTGTATTTGAGAAAGGAGATGTGCTTTAATTTATGATGCTGGTGTAATGGAAAATTTTCGTCAATAAATAATGAGGTAAAAAGGTATTACAGATTTCTTTAATGACAATGCCTCTTGGTCACAGGTACAGTCAACAAAGCATCTGGCTCGTGTTCATGTATTAGGCTTGTAATTCTGGTTTCTATGTGCAATTATAGTATTTCAGGTTTTTCAATTAGTTCATTGTAAATGGTGTTTAAAATATTTTGTCGTTTTGAGAATCGAGCCAGATACGTGTACGTTGAGTCACACTACCGCACACAGAACAGTTACACTTGTGCTTTGTTGTTTTGTAGCTTTTATAGTTGCAGGGGATTTAATTAATCAATTGTGTTAATGGAAATTCCTTGTCATTCTTTATTTTATGCAGTCAGATTGCGTGTTAATACTAGTCAGGGCCAACCGGTTACGAGACTTTGTAACCGGTCACACAGCTACTAAAATTATTGCATCTTATTCTTTTTAATTAAGCCCCAATGCACGTGGCGACCGCTGCTTCGGATCGTCCCTTGGAATTCTTTTGATAGTAAAAAATAGCAGACAGTAGTATTGTTGTAGTAATTTTTAGTTTAGTAATGTAGTCTATATTGCATGTATAGATTTTGTAATTTAACATTTGTAGTTATCTTGTCATTCTTCTGATGGTATTTTTGTAGAATTTAATTTTTGATGAGTCGTATACGGGTTTGACAATTTTGTGCAATTGTGAAGGTTTTAATTGTTCGTTGATCGTGTTTATCGGGAAGCATTTCATGTGGATGGTATTCTTTGTGATAAAGTGTTATATTGTGTGTAATTTTCGTATAGTGACGAGTTTTGTATGTTTTGTAAATGATTACGCGATCAATGAAAAAGGCAAAAATGATGGATAGTGAGAATAACGAAATTGTTAACATGGCGAACTAACACAGGAGAACAGTATGATGAATAATGAAGTAGAAAACAATTTAATAAGCCGGGAAAATAGTTCGGAACCAGTTCAAAATTTTTCACAATAAAAAAAATTTTCAGAATACGAGATTAACGACAGAAGATTCTGGAACAGTATCGAACACAGATATTTTTACAGCTATGACAAAGGAAGTTAGTTTTATGGGAAATTTTAGAGGCGAAAATAATTTCGAACCAGTTAATATGGAGCAGTTGATAAGTACAATATTAAATTTGGGATCACAAATAGGACCAATTAAAACTGATATGGGAACAATGGATACACAGTTAGACTCACGAACAGGGACATGTTTTAAAAACATGAAAGATGAATTAAAGAAAGAAATTATAGAAGAAGTACAACCGATTTTGAATGCTCACACTAATAGATTAACTTCAACAGAAATTAGACAAAAGGAACAGGATAGAGAACAGGAAGAAAGAGATCGCGTGATAGTACAAAAATTTTCAGAGTTAAATTTACAATGTGCACACGATAAGGAAGAAATATTTGAAAGAATCGAGGAAATCGTACCAAATGACAGAAGAAATAACCTAACACAACAATATGAACAGTTAACTACTAAATGTGTCAATACTGAAACCCAAGTCGCGACACTCACGGAAGACGTAAATAAACAGAAAGAACAAATAGGTGACTTATCGGAAAGAGTTGAGGAGATTTCAGGTAAATTGACAAGTCTTAGTTTAAATGGGGACAGAGATTGCCATTTGCAGAAACAGAAGAGTACCAGAATATAAATAAACATGTTGAAAATCAGGGCAAATTTAACGAACGCGTTAAAAGGGAATTTGAGGCGTTACGAAAGCAAGTTAAACAAATTGAAAGCGAAATCGTAGGAAAAGACAGTAGAAGAAATTTAGAGTCACCGATAGCAGCGGGTTTTGAAGAAAATAATTTATTTCATTTACGAGATGCAACAAGAGAGCGCTAGGTGCGCGAACTTGACAATAATCGACATTCGGACTGGGACAGACGTGGTAGGTCTTTGTCGCCACGAGGCGAAAACTTTGACTATAAACACTTTTTAACTGTTCGGAAATGTAAGATTTTTCGCAATTCTAAGAATGACATACATCCATGTTCATGGTTAGATCAATTTATGCACGCACTTCCACCAAATTGGCCACTAAGTCACGAACTGGAATTTATGTGTGGATATTTAGAAAACGGACCGGCGACGCGGATGCGCGCACTTATTAGAGATTGTAATAATTTAAATGATTTTTATCATGCATTTCTATCGGCATATTGGTCCGAAAACACGCAAGACAGAGTCAAACATAGTCTTATTATGCAGCGTAATTTTAAACAGTCTGAGTTCCGCATGCCGGCAGAATACTTTGAAGAGATGATTCGAAAGAATCAATTCCTTTACAGCCCTTATAACCCGACTGAATTAATTCGCATTTGTTTAACTAAGCTGCGACAATCGATAAGACACATTGCTTTAGCCGGAAGATGTAAAGACGACATTGAAACTTTTAAGACTTTGCTACATGAACTTGAGTATGACAACGACGACGGAACTTCTTGTAATTTTTTCAGTAACGGTAATCACAACAGATTTTCAGAGAAAAGGGATAATGATCGGAACGGACGTTATAACGGTAATTTTGGAAATGACAGACGAAACAGATAGATCAATAGATACCAGCCTTATGACAAAGGAAAGCGTAGCGATCAGACAGTATTATTTAGTTCGCAATGATATTCTTTTTAAACGAAAATCGGTTGACAACTATGTTTGGTTAGTTTGCATTCCTGATGAGTGGGTTAAGAAATTGATTTGGTACACACATTTCAGTTATGCACACTTCGGTCCCAGAAAATGCTTTCATAAATTACGAGAAAATTGCTACTACAGTAATATGGAAAAACGTATTCGATTTGTTATGTCAAAAGCCTAAGCCGCCAACTATTTCTCACAGAGCATCGTTGTTTCCTATCATTCCAGCGAAATTAAAGGAGATGGCTGCAGTCGATTTGTTCGGTCCAGTGGTTCGTTCTACTAATGGTTTTGCGTACATTTTGGTAGTAGTGGAATTGACAACAAAATATGTGTGTTTTACACCTTTACGCAAAGCAACAGCTCGTTCAGTATCTAATGCTTTCATCAAACATTTTCTTAAAGAAGTGGGTCATGTTGATAAAGTTATATCAGATAGTGGATCACAGTTTCGCTCTAAAATTTGGCTTCGTACTCTACGGCGTCGTAAGATTAAACCAACTTTCATTTCACTTTTTCACCCTCAATCTAACGCTTCAGAGAGATGGATGAAGGAAATCAATAAATTGTGTCGTCTTTATTGTCATCATAATCACAGAACGTGGGATCAGTATCTTCATTCTTTTCAAAGCATTCTGAATGAACTCCCTAATGATTCAACTTCTTTACCGCCTATATTGATATTAAAAAATAAAGCACCGACAAATCGTATTTCTGAAATCGTTCCTTTTCCGCCTACACGGAAACTGCGGCATTCTGAAGTTGTCAACCTGGCTGTACAAAATATTGCATCTGCAGCTGCTAGAAGAGAGAAATCAGCTAAAGTCCTGGTCGTTTAAAAACTTTGTCAGTTGGTTAAAAGGTGTTAATTAAGTCTCATCGTTTGTCTGACGAAGGAAAAGCCTTGTGTCGCAAATTTTTTCTGCTTTATAACGGTCCGTGTAGAGTTCGCAAAATTATACATGATAACACTGTTGAAGTAGAAACTCTTAAATCACGGCGCTCTAAGGGAATCCATCGTATATCGAACGTTAAAATTTTTGTGGAATGACATACTTTTGAGAAATTAACAGTTACACGTAAACACGCAGAGAATACAGGGATACCGCGCCGTGTTCTAGCGGCAGCACATACACAAAGCGACAGTCAGTCCACGCGCCGCACAAGGTAGCCGTTAACCACAAACAATTACTTCCTACGTCACACTTACCTACAGCTGATCGAGCGCTCAGTGCGAATTCTCTGACAGCCGTAGACAAATACACAGTCTAATTTCTCCGATTAAATTCAGTATAAAGCTATAGTGACTTTTTAACTTATGTTATTAACGTTCAGTTTTTCCAGGATACAGTTGCATAAAATATTTAAGAACTTCAGGTAAATTCTGTGCGTGTCCGACATTAAGAAGACTTTCTATCGAGAAAATTTCAGGAAGAATGTAATTTCGAAGAAGAAAGTAATAAAACTAAAAAGGTAACTATTAATTGAGTTCATTTTTCAGGTAACATATTTCTACTTAGGTATGTACTTTATACGTAATTTTCTGCTCGCGATTACGTGATTTATACTTTGTGTTAAATTTTATGCTCTATGAATTTACTTGTGAAGCGACATGCTTGCGTACATTTGCTGATTTTGACAATGTTTTATTAATGAACAGGGTTGTTACTTGTGTATATTGTGCATCGCTTGGCTGCTAGGCTTTTTCACTGATGGTCATATTTTTTATTATGCACCTGCTGTGCCTATTTATTTAAATTATAATTGTCACCTGATTAGTTGTGCTGATATGGATAGGTATTTAAGTTATACTTTGTGATTTATCTGCTTGCGCCTTCATGTTTACATATTAAGATTACATATGAACATTTATTTGCTTATGCTGATATGATGCTAATGACCCATTTATTATGTAAGATATATACTTGCTGCTTTGCGTATGGATAGCATATTGACACATTTTTGTTTTGTTGTCATAACTACTCTTTAATTTAGTATAGAGAAATACTTATATACGATGTACGAACATAGAGTTTAGGTCACACTATTGTATTAATTATAGATTGTTCACCTGGCAGAGCCACGTTGTAGGGATTGTGCTGCATCCACTTGTTGACATTCTGTTCTCTACTGGTATATTTAATCGCTATTACATGTTTTGCTTACGCTCAGTGCTTTACACTTTAAGATAAGAAAATGAACTGCTATAATTCTATGAACTACATGGGTACAAGAAACTTCACTGAAGTCACATGAACTGGAGGTTCTATGGAAGCATTAATTCATTATAATAGAAAGGAAGCTGGCAACATGAAATACCAACACTAGCTTTAGACCATTGACAGTTATTACACTGAATTCTTCGTGAGCAATTGAAATAGCAAGTGACACTTGACACAAAAAAAATACTCTACATGTTTGCTTCTGTTTTGCCATGATTCTTGAAGTGGTGTACACACTGTGAAATATTACGATTTATTCATTCAAATTCCTATGTGATCATTAATACTGTGTACTTGCACCTACTTACTGAAAGTTATTCAAACTGAAGGCTGTTAGAGATCATGTATGCATTTCTGTTATTTTATGATGGACAAGGTAACCAAAATGTATTTTATAATTCATAATGAGTAGAAGATTTGGCTCAGGTAGATTCCACAGAGGTTGTTTGTGGACATTATGTCTTCGGATTGTATGGGATGGCACTAGGATTTCATCTGTACTTGTTCAAGGAGACTGACTAGAGGAAAGAGTTGTTATGGAAGTGAAATGATATTGAAACTTCCTGGCAGATTAAAACTGTGTGCCCGACCGAGACTCACTCGGGACCTTTGCCTTTCGTGGGCAAGTGCTCTACCATCTGAGCTACCAAAGATGGTACAGCACTTGCCCGCGAAAGGCAAAGGTCTCGAATTCGAGTCTCGGTCGGGCACAAAGTTTTAATATGCCACGAAGTTTCATATCAGCGTACACTCCGCTGCAGAGTGAAAATCTCATTCTGAAATGATATTGGTGATAAGGTATCGATGTATTGAACAGGTATTACTGAAGTATTGAGATTGTGTGATGCTGATGATTATTGGAGTTTTGATGGATAAGAGGTATGGTAAATGATATTGGTGATAAGGTTTATATGTATCGACATATTGAAGAGGTATTGTTGAAGTACTGAGATTATGTGATGCTGATGATTATTGGAGTTTTGGTGGATAGGAGGTAAGGTAAATGATATTGGTGATAAGGTTTATATGTATCGACGTATTGAAGAAGTATTATTGAAGTATTGAGATTGTGTGATGTTGATGATTATTGGAGTTTTGGTGGATAAGAGATAAGGTAAATGATATTGGTGATAAGGTTTGTATGTATCAATGTATTGAAAAGGTATTATTGAAGTATTGAGATTATGTGATGCTGATGATTATTGGAGTTTTGGTGGATAAGAGGTAAAGTAAGTGAGGAGCATTTTTTTTTTGGTTGGTTTATATGGAACAAGAAGAATGCAGATAGCAGACTAGAACACTCCAGTGGAAGGAAGATTGTCTACAAGCAAGATTGTCTACATACACACTTTGTTAAATCAATAAGCAGTATATACATCTTTTGGAGAGAGGAAGTATTTGCATATCTTGGCACACTGACAGTTATTCAGCAACCGTATATTTTGATTTGGCTTGGAAAACGTTGGTCTTGACATGATGACTATGACATTGACTAACTGCTGCCACTACTATTTGATACACATGTTGAACATCAAATTTTGACAGAATTGCATTTACACAGTTAACACTAGTCAATTAAACAATAGTACTTAATATGTGGATGAAAGATGAGTGAGTGTGTTTTGTGTGTTTTCCTTTCCTAATCCCAAATAATTGGTACTGACATACCTCCTAAATATTATTTTACTTGTTTGTGGTGGCTTGCACTGACACCCATAAATATTATAGGTTTACTGATATTTGTGTATTTGTAATAGTTAATATGACAATTATCTGATATCATTTGTGTGTTTATTATAATTTGTATGTTTAGTGTAAGAGCATTGATGATAATTTTGTAAAAGCAATTGTGTGTGCATTCAAACTGTTGTTCGTGATTACACCTATTATCATTGATGGGTGCCACTTGGAAATGTTAAATTCTGCTGATGAACTCTGATGATCTGTTTAATTATTTCTGGTGAATATTATGGACTGATACCTGCACTTGTTCAACACTACTGGGTGCCACTGTTGAAACTGCTGCTACTGAGATGATGTAACTGTTGCTGTCTGCATCTGTTCATCATTGCTGGGCGCCACTGTTGGAACTGTTTAATTACTACTGGTGAATTTTATGGGACTCCTGTCTGCACCTGCTCGCCATTGCTGGGTGCCTGTTGGAACAGCTGCTACTGAAATGATGTCACGTGTTACTGTCTGCACCTGTGCAACATTGCTGGGTGCAACTGTTGGAACTGCTCAACCACTGATGAGCTGTCGCTTGTTGGTGTCTGCACCTACTCGCCTTTGCTGGGTGCCACTGTTGGAACTGCTGCTACTGAAATGATGTCGCTTGTTGTTGTCTGCACCTGTTCAACATTGCTGGGTGCCACTGTTGGAACTGCTCAACCACTGATGAGGTGTTACTTGTGGGTGTCTGCACCTGCTCGACATTGCTGGGTGCCACTGTTGGAACTGCTGCTACTGAAATGATGTCACTTGTTGCTGTCTCCAACTGTTCATCATTGCTGGGTGCCACTGTTGGAACTGTCAACTACTCTGAGGAGTGCTACTTGTTTATTGAACTATTGAAAAGATTTTATGTGAATATTTGTGTAAACTGATTTATTGTGTATTTACTGTTTATGAAATGTTATGGGACTGCTATTTGCACCTGTTGACCATTGCTGGGTGTCACTGTTGGAACTGTCAACTACTCTGAGGAGTGCTACTTGTTTATTGAACTATTGAAAAGATTTTATGTGAATATTTGTGTAACCTGATTTATTGTGTATATACTGTTTATGAAATGTTATGAGACTCTTATCTGCGCCTATTCGTCATTGCTGATGCCATTGATTGAACTGTTTAACAACTCTGAGATATTATACTTGCATAAACTGCTATGTAAAATCGCATGTATGCAAGCATTTGTATTCCTTACTGTATTTTTATATATTAGGTTATTGAAGGTTCACTGCAAAGCCAAAATTTATTTAGTTAGGTGATATTTACTTATTAATATCATCCTTTATTTTTGTCTGTGCTTTTTGGACGAATTTGGTGGTATTTTCACCACCAATGCTGGCAAAAGTACCACCAAATTCTGGCGTGGAGGAGGGGCATATGAAAGATGGCTACACTGAGTCACAGCGCCAGAGATTGCGCCAAAGATTATTATTCCGCCGTCTCCACTGGTGCAGTAGTAGTTCAGAGGATGTCGAGTGCAGCTGTTGTTCTGTTGGGCGAGAGAGTAGATGCTGTTCGGTTGGTGTAATGTATAGATGGAAGACGTTGCAATTATCACAGTATATTTGAGAAAGGAGATGTGCTTTGATTTATGATGCTGGTATAATGGAAAATTTTCGTCAATAAATAATGAGGTAAAAAGGTATTACAGATTTCTTTAATGACAAAGCCTCTTGGTCACAGGTACAGTCAACAAAGCATCTGGCTCGTGTTCATGTATTAGACTTGTAATTCTGGTTTCTATGTGCAATTATAGTATTTCAGGTTTTTCAATTAGTTCATTGTAAATGGTGTTTAAAATAATTTGTCGTTTTGAGAAAGAACAGAGCCAGATACGTGTACGTTGAGTCACACTACCACACACAGAACAGTTACACTTGTGCTTTGTTGTTTCGTAGCTTTTATAGTTGCAGGGGACTTAATTAATCAATTGTGTTAATGGAAATTCCTTGTCATTCTTTATTTTATGCAGTCAGATTGCGTGCTAATACTAGTCAGGGCCAACCGATTACGAGACTTCGTAACCGGTCACACAGCTACTAAAATTATTGCATCTTATTCTTTTTAATTAAGCCCCCATGAAACGTTCTCGTCGGTCTGATGGGAATCCGATGCTGGATGGAATGCAAATCCATTAATAAGTCAGTAAAATTTTTCTGTGCACAACTTTACCATTTCAAAAGCTTTGCCACCAGCAGACGCGATTAAAAGTTTGATAATATTCCTAACTAACTGTTTAACATTCAGTAAATGTCTTTTGAGGGAGTTAATTTCAGTCAGGAATATTTAAAGAAGGTACCAGAAATTAACTTCCACATCTAATGTTAAACTCAATATTTAAAATTAACACCTCCACCTCCAAAACATTGCAATACAATGTTTTAATATAAGTAATATTACATTCTGACTGATTGCAGAAAATGTTATAGCAACGAAAAGGTGCCCACTCATAAGCTACCTACTGCCAACAACCAGTTCTACGCGCTTCGTGGAATTTATGCTACAATGATGTAATAAGCACTGATATGAACAAATTATTATCACTATTATATTAAAACATTCTATTTTTTATTAATAATATTATTAAAATGTTCGGCATCTGTGGGGGCGGGTGGGACGGGATTACTGTCTTGTAAACGAAATTTTTTAAAATTAAATATTTCATCTTCAGGTCACACAAAGAGTATAATTACCGGTCTCTCTTGATTATTAAGTCATCAGTAATACTGACTTTTTAAGAAGTCAAAACCTGTAATGATACCACTTGCGTGACATATTTAAATAATAAATTTCTTGTTATTCTGAGATTGCTTCAACAACTGCATAACTATATTTAATTTTGTTTTTTATATGAGAATACTCGTTTAAAATTGTGGGATGGCTGTTTATGCATTCCAGGGGACAAGTTATATAATAATTGACCTCTTTCTATCCCTAAACATCAGTGTCTTTTTTTTTTTTTTTTTTTTTTGTGCGGTCCGGTATTCTTCGAGACATACGAGTAGACATGGCAACAACTACTACTTTGGTGCATTACTTTTCTGTATCTTTTCCTACGCCAGATTTTATATTTGTCTGATACTGCTCCTGCTCTTCACGCTATCCATGACAAATTACAAATCCTGATAAGATGTTATCGAAAGCGTTACAATTGCCGGAAGTCCACTTGAAATTATCGCGATATCCAGAAACACGTGATGTGAAACACTTACTCTTCGCTGGCTCTCTCCCCACCCTCAGATTTCCATCGAAAAACATGCAACTCATAAGCTACAAAAGAGCACATTGTGCAGGGACTCGCGCAAACAAGTCATCAGCGATCATCAGAGGAGTCAGACGCAAGTAAGTAAATACTGCTTCCACCGCGGTAATTACTCAATCGCAATGTCGCTGAAACGAAGCACTTTTACGTTTCGTGAAGTTCACAGTTTTACATCTCTGTACATTAAAAGCTAGTTGCTAGTCTTTCGCCGGCCGCTGTGACCGAGCGGTTCTAGGCGCTTCCGTCCGGAACCGCGCTGCTGCTACGGTCGCAGGTTCGAATCCTGCCTCGGGCATGGATGTGTGTGATGTCCTTAGGTTAGTTAGGTTTAAGTAGTTGTAAGTCTAGGGGACTGATGACCTCAGATGTTATATCCCATTGTGCTCAGCGCCATTTTAACCAATTTCAGCCAGTCTTTCCCGCATGCAGATAGTTTTGAACGCCTTCCGTCGGATATAAGTTCCTCATACATAATTCCATCACCTGGGGAAATTCTGCAATTTCAACTACTACTATTTAGTGTGTCATTAGCGTATAACATCGCTAATAATCATATCTGATCGATGACCCTGATATTATTTCTATGCCTGTAATTGGTTGTCAGTCCGAGGGTAGAGTCCTACGTTGTGACTGGCAACAAATTTTCAGTTCGATCAGAAATCTAGCTGAATGTGCAGTTCATTTGATATGGATTTGAAACAGCTTATAGCATCCTGCCAAAAGTAGGAATGAGTGTACTGGCTAGATATGGCAGCTCCATAGATCAGTTTTGACCTTTTTTGTGGAGGAATGTGACCGTTGTGATTTTCTGATGACTGGGAATATTTGTCTGCTGAGGTGATCTACAGTACATTATGGTCGAAAACAGCGGGTTATGTATACCGCCTGACAGGGATTCTGTCGTGTTCTGCCACCTTGCTGGGTTTCAACGGTTTTTGTCGTCTTACAGCACCGTTAGTACTATCTGCTGTCAGCTGCTTTACAGCGGTAAGGCAGTTGAATGGTGAAGACATTCGTTGTTTCTTCAGTTGTGAACTAAAAAACAAAATTCAACTTTACAACTTTCGTTTACCATTAACTGTTGTCGTCTGTGTCAACATTAATATGTGTGTCACTGGCAGCCTTCACGTATGACTAAATTGATTAGTGTTTCGGGAGAGGTTCTGCATTAACACATTGCTGCGTTAAGTACTAAAGGCTTCCTGCAAAATTTTCTTACACCCATGCGCGTTGCAGTTAGCATCTGCCTATCTGGTGATTAGTACTTTGTTTTGTACTTGCTTAACAGCAGGCACTGTTTCTTAATAAGGTTTCCAACATTGAACGTATACCAAGTGGGGTCTCTACAGTCACTATTCTACATGAAAATGTTGGATGACATACACAGAATGAGAACTAAGGAATGCTTACTGAAATATATAATGCGGGGTATTCTGTGACTTACCCCCGAGAGAGAAGCTCTGTTACCATGACACCACAAGAACGTGGCTGTAAGATCAGAAGTAAAAGTATTTTTCAACGCCGACCCGTTTTTTAATCATTTAATTTCTCTAACATTTCTCAAGTGAATCAGAGTGCTCCATATCTGGTGATTGAGTTGGTTGCATCAATAATGTGTACTGCGTACTATTCAATTTTTCCACTAGTTAAGTAGCCTTGTGCACAAATATATTGTCTTCATGAAAGTGACTGCATTTCTTTCCCCTTCGACCCGAACATCTTCTCAAGTACTTTTTACCCGACTGCTCTAAGAAACTTGCGTGGCATCGTTAGCTACTGTTTGCCCATTGCAGGATAATCTTTTACATTTTGGGAAAAATGGCTGTAGTTTTTCATTTAGGGAGAATCCAGTTCACCTCTCACTTGCATCCACTGATTCAAGTTTCCTTTCTTGCTGAAGAGGAAGTTCCCCATCTCATTTACTGTAACAAACTGATTGCCCAAACTCGGCTGCATTCTTTTTAAGACGTTCCAAACAACTACTGGATATTATTTTCTATCTTTCTTTTGGTCAGTATCAACAAATACAGTACCAATCTTGCACAAAACTGTCTTATTGTGTAATCTTCACGTAAAATGAACCGCACGCCTTCTTCTCGCATCTGCTGATTTACACACTGTTAATTTACAACCGTCAGAACCGCATCGTGACTTCATCTGTGATTGCATTTCAAGCATGTCACTCCTGTGGATAATTTTTGATACTTTTCGAGAATACCAGATAATTCAGATCCTACGTGAATATGCTAAGCTGGTCAAAAGCATTCTTTCGGTCACTTGTCGATAAGTCCGATATGAACACAGAAGAAAGCTGAATGAAATCTATAATGTTAAATCCCGTATTTAAAAAAGTATTTAGAATGATCCTACCAGATTAATGGGGTGTTTTCTGTGCTCAGCTGAGGTGTTAATTCAGTTTTTCTGCACGGTATTTCGACGACCGACTCAGTGGTTCAAATGGTTCAAATGGCTCTGAGCACTATGGGATTTAACATCTATGGTCATCAATCCCCTAGAACTTAGAACTACTTAAACCTAACTAACCTAAGGACAGCACACAACACCCAGTCATCACGAGGCAGAGAAAATCCCTGACGACCGACCCAGTGATCTTGAGGAGCTACGAATTGTGTAGTTATGCTTACTCGTTGCCTGGACTCCAACCAGTCTGTGGTCTGGCCTTGTGCTTGGTGTTTATGGCGTTATACCCCCTGAACTATGTGTCGTACACTGATATAATTTTGTAGGTACATTCAGCGGGGTATCTGAACTCTGTCTGTAGCCTGTGTTGAGAGTGGAGTTAGTAGCAACGAAGTAATAAATTGAAACGTCATACACGATACGACAGTTTTTCAAGCATCTTACTATTTATGACGTCATATCTCGCGAACCATATGTCGTACAATGATACAATACTGAAGGTACACTGAGCATCATATATTCATACTGTCTGCGAAATTTATTGCGAATAGAGTTAATAGGGGAGAAGTAGTACTGTTAAACGTCGTGCGTAATGCGGCAGTTTTTCACATATCTCATTGTTTATGATGTCATATCTCCTGAACTATTAGTCGTACAGTGATATGATTTTGCACTTACACTCAGTGTCATATGTGAATTACGTGTATAAAATGTGTCACGAATGTAGTTACTAGTAAAGAAGTAATAAATTACAATGTCATGTCTCATGCGATACTTACAGGGCAAAAGTAGTAAGCGATAAACGTTTTCCCTTTCATCATTTTATACGGCTTGTCAGCGAGAAAAAAAATTTCGTAATATTTTGAAATTAAGTGTAAAGTTTGTTGCAAGTCGATAAGTGCTCTCGATCTCAAATTCATGGCGAATAAAATATGGGAATTTACGCTTCGCAGGCTACCCTTCTTTTTCACCCCTATCCGCACCTCTTTTGTGAGTAAGTGGTCCTTACTCCCACAGCGGTTGTCGGCTGGCAGTAAGCGATATGTGTACCAAGTTTCGTTGAAATCGGTCCAGTGGTTTAGGAGGGGATGTGGGACACACAACAAAAACAATGTGTATGAAATCTTATGGGACTTAACTGCTAAGGTCATCAGTCCCTAAGCTTACACGCTACTTAACCTAAATTATCCTAAGGACAAACACACACACCCATGCCCGAGGGAAGACTCGAACCTCCACCGGGACCAGACACACAACACACAAAACACAACACAACACACACACACACACACACACACACACACACACACACAAACATCCATTTTCATAGTTGTATCTGTGGGTATTGTTAACGTCCGTCTCCTGCAGAATCCTTGACCATACACAGTCCGTCCAGAGTTGCGAGACTGGTTTTATTGTTGGCCCGTAAGCTAAGTCAGCGCAGTAACTACTATCACTGAGTTTATAAATGTAGATAACTGAAATGTATTCTACTAGTCGTTTGTCAGTAGGCAGTTTTAAAAGCAAAGGACGTGTGGCTGAAGTGTGTCAACGTTATTGCGTCGGAAATCGTAGTGGAGCAACGTCTCTAAATCAAGTGTTCAAGACATTTTCCAGAATGAGAAAAGTGTGTCCAAAGTTTATACAGCACACTTTGATTTCCGAACAAAACCATCGATGCATGGACGCCTGCCGCGGCTTGATTGAAATGCAAAACGCGCACAATTATTTTTTGTGAAAAGTCGTGACGGGTGACGAGACTTGGTGTTATCAATAGAATCTACCACAGAATGACAATGTGCAGAAATTCACACGAAGGATCAACGCTTTGACAGCATAACCGAAAGCCGGCCGGTGTGACAGAGCGGTTCTAGGCGCTACAGTCTGGAACCGCGCGACCGCTACGGTCGCAGGTTCAAATCCTGCCTGGGGCATGGAAGTGTGTGATGTCCTTAGGTTAGCTAGGTTTAAGTAGTTCTAAGTTCTAGAGCAGGGCTTCCCAACGTGTGGTCCGCGGACCCCTTAGGGGCCCGCCGGCTCTTTCTAGGGGGTCCGCGGCCACCTTTCACCAAATCGTGTAAAATAATGAGTAAAATTATTGAATAAAAATGTGAAAATCAAATTTATAACTTTTTTTTTCGCCTGAAAAACATGTGTACTTTTTTACTTCAGGTCGTATTCCCAAGCAGCCTTTGCGGTTCTTAAGTGAGAACGCATACACAGTTTAGTGTCCGAGAATGCGGCTACCATGATCGACTGTTTCGCAATAATACGGTTACGGGGGTCGTTTGTGCGCCGGCTCACGACGCTAGATGCACTGAAACCTTTTACGCATGCGCGGAGCGAGTTTTGTCGACCAATCACAGCGCTCGCTGGCACCTATGCGGGCCCAGGCAAGATTAAATGTTAAACTTGCTTTGTCAGTGCACTACCTAATAAGTCGATTTTTGACTCCCATAGACTTTACATACATTTGAACATTTTTCTCCGGATTTCACGAAAAACCACACACACACACACACACACACACACGACTGTTACAAAATATGCATGCTCCTTACACAACAGTAGCCAAACAGTGGAAGTGAACAGACCACAAGCGGCAGCTTGTCAACAGCGAACAGTTTGGACGTGACGTTGATTGCTCTTGCAGGAAGGCAGCTCCAACGTGTGAAATGTCAATTACCAAGTAATTTTAATCAGGCTATAGTGTGTTGAACAAAGGGAGTAAATCCACTAAAGTGTCTGGATACAGTGGGAATTCAAATTGGATCGTTAATTTCAAGTTGTTTTCATTCATCTCTAAACCAAACACTATTGATACTTCGGAGGGGGGGGGGGGTCATTGGGAACATAGCATTTGCATTAAGAAGCTTTCAATTCACATGGGTTTCGCTCTGAAATTTAAAGTTACTGTGCTCTTGACTGACTAGGGGTCCGCCATGGATTTTCGACTGCAGAAGGGGTCCGCCAGCTGAAAAGGTTGAGAAGCCCTGTTCTAGAGGACTGATGACCTCAGATGTTAAGTCCCATAGTGCTCAGAGCCATTTGAACCATAACCGAAAAATTGTTGTGGTGTGGTCTTGTGGGACCAAATTGCTGAGGTCATCGGTTCCTAAGCCTACACGTTACTTAATCTAACTTAAACTAACTTACGCTATGGACAACACACACGCCCATGCCCGAGGGAGGACTCGAACTTCCGACGTGGGGAGCCGCACGGACCGTGACCAGACGCCCGAGACCACGCGGCTATCCCGCGCGGCAACATAACCGACATTCAAGCCAAGGTGAAGTGCAAGTTGAGCAGAATCGCTACGAAAGACGTTTCTGACAGTTTCAAATGTTCGTATGAACGTTCTGTTCGCTGTATTCAAGTTGAAGAGGGAGGGGCTGGAGGAGACTATGTAGAACATCTGGAGATTAATATCACCATCTTGACTTTTCTCTATTCTTTTATAATCCATTCGCGAAACTTTTTGGACTGACGGGGTTTTATAATCTGGAATGTAATGAGATTGCCGGAGAGAGGAAAATTTCTAGCCGTAAATCAGCATAGATGTAGAAAGGTTCATTCGTACGAAACATGGATTGCCCTTTTCACACACGATAGATATCCTTCGAATCATGGATGCAGATCATCAGGCGGGTTCTACGAGGGTGATTCAAATGAAAACCTTAAATACTTTTTTAAATATTATTTATTGTGCAGAAGTGGTACAAAGCTGTATCACTTTTCAACATAATCTGCCCCACGCTCAATGCAAGTCCTCCAGTGCTTACGAAGTGCAGAAATTCCTTTAGAAAAAAATTCTTTTGGTAGTCCGCGCAACCACTCATGCACCGCGTGGCGTATCTGTTCATCAGAACGGAACTTCTTTCCTCTCATTGCGTCTTTGAATGGCCCAAACATAGGGAAATCACTTGGGGCAAGTTATGGTGAGTATGGTGGATGTGGAAGTGGTTGGTGGAAGTGAACTCAGGTTTCGTCCCCAGTAACGATTCTTGCAAGGAAGCCACCACCTTCTCATTCAAAGCACCGAAGAAGTTCTTGACGAGCATCAACATGTCGTTCTCTCATTTCAGGAGTCAGATGCCGTGGCGCCCATCTTGCAGACACTTTGTGAAACTGAAGCACGTCTTGCACAATGTGGTGTGCTGACCCATGTCTAATCTGTAGACATGCTGCAATGTCATTTAGTGTCACTCGGCGGTTTTCCTTCACTATGGCTTCAACTGCTGCAATGTTATGTGGAGTCACAACTCGTTGTACCTGACCTGGACGAGGAGCATCTTCCACTGAAATCACACCATTTGCGAACTTCCTACTCCAGTTGTAGACTTGCTGCTGTGACAAACATGCATCACCGTACTGAACCTTCATTCGTCGATGAATTTCAATAGGTTTCACACCTTCACTACGCAAAAACCGAATATCAGAACGCTATTCTTCCCTGGTGCAAGTCGCAAGTGGGGCGGCCATCTTTATACTGATACTGCGGCGCTATTTGTGCGTCTTCACTATGTTGCCACCTACAGGCCATTCTGCATGCTGTTTGTAGCACGCTTACCAACTTACGGGATAAAGGCGCGAAATTTCGATTTGTTATTACAAATTTAAGGTTTTCATTTGACTCACCCTCGTATGTACCTACATTTACGAAAGGTGTTCGACACTGTAGCACACTGTGGAGTGTAGACACTTAGGCAGGTCCGAGCGTAAGGAAAAGGCACTCACATGTGTGGTCAGTACCTTGTCCCGGGTGGCTCATGTTTATCAGAGATGAAGGTAACATCCGGGGTGCCCTAGACAAGACTGATGTGACCGCTCCTGTTCTCCACGCACATGAACAAACTATCCGACACGGCTGACATCGATCGGAGACTGTTTTGGCGTTGACACTTATGTATACTGAGAAGTGTTGTGTTTGAGTGAGTACAGAGCTGTTCAGGTTGACAGAGACAGAATTTCTATTTTATACAATGAATGACAGTTTGTTTTAAATGCGGATAAATGTAAATTAATGTAGTAAGAGAAATCTTTTGGAAATATTCGTATACAGCATTACTGGTATGGTGCTTGATTCAGCTACATCGGTGGAATACCTATGCGCAACACCGCAAACGGACTTGAAATGCAACAAGGAAGTAATGTCGGTCGTAGGGAAGGCGAATGCTCGACCACATCTACATCTAGATCTATACTCTGCAAACCACCGCGAGGTGCGTAGCAGAGGGGTACGTCCCACTGTACCAATTACTAGGGATTCTTCCTGTTCCAATCAATTGTTTGAATGACTCGGTGCATGCAGTAATTATTCTAATCTTATCCTCACGATCCATATGTGACCGATACGTACGGGGTTGTAGTATATTCCTAGAATGATCATTTAAAGCCGTTTCTTGAAACTTTGTTAATAGACTTTCTCGAGATAGTTTACGTCTATCGTCAAGAGCCTTCCAGTTCGGTTCCTTCAGTATCTCTGTGACACACTCTCACGTATTAAACAAACCTGTGACCATTCGTACTGCCGTTCTATGTATGCGTTCAGTATCTCCTCTTAGTCCTATTTGATACGGGTCCTACACACTTCAGCAGTATTCTAGAACCGGTCGCACGAGTGGTCTGTAAGCAATCTCCTTTGTAGTCTAATTGCACTTCCCCAATATTCTACCAATAAACGGAAGTCTACCACCTGCTTTACCTACGACTGAACCTATGTGATCATTGCATTTCATATTCCTACAAAGTGTTACACCCAGATTTGTGTATGAGTTGGCTGATTCCAACAGTGGCTCATTCTTATTATAGTCATAAGATACTACTTTTTTGTTTTTGTTTTGCGAAGTGCAAAATTTTACGTTCCTGAACATTTACAGCAAGCTGCCACTCTCTGCACCATGTTGAAATCTTACCAAGATTTGACTGAATATTTGTGCAGCTTCTTTAAGAAAATACTTCATTATAGATAACTGCATCATCCGCAAAAAGCATGACTTTACTATTAATATTGCCTTCAGAGTCATTAATATACAACATGGACAGTAAGGTTCACAACACACTTCAATAGTGCACACCCGAAGTTACTTCTACATCTGATGAAGAATCTCCATCCAAGATAATATGCTGTGTCCTCCCTGCCAAAGAGTTCTGAATCCAATTACAAATTTCACTTGACACCCCATAGGATCGTACTTTTGACAATAAACGTAGGTGTGGTACTGACTTGAATGATTCTCGGAAATCAATAAATGCTGGATCTACCTCTTTGGTTTGATCCAAAACTTTCATGAGAGAAAAGTGCGAGTTGGGTTTAACATTATCGACGTTTTCGAAATCCGAGCTGGTTGGCACTGAAAAGTTCATTCTGTTCAAGATATCTCGTCGTGTTTCAGCTCAGAATATGTTCTAAGATTCTACAACAACTGGGAGCCGAACCGTACAATAACCCTGGGTTTGGTGTGGGACGGCGTTGGAGTGGGTGACCTGTTGTGGGCTGGTGAACCACTGAGGGCTAAGGCGGGACGAAGCCTATCCGTCATTTCTAGGTCCCCAGTTTAAATAAAGTATCATTACATCACAACATTTTATAGTGAGCTATCGATTCTTTCTCTCCTGTATCAGTAACAAATATATTACCTTCTTCCTGCCTATTGAGTGAATTCATCACTATATACTCGATAATTTGTCTGCCACATAAATCTGGTTCTATATTGCTAGTAAAGCATTACTATGATTTTACGTGCGCTTTCCAAGTTATGTTCCAAATTCTTGTTTCCGAGATTCAGTCTAACCTCGGAAACTGGACTTTGCAGCCTATAGTAAAAAACCAAAATTCTGATGATTGTTGTTGTTGTGGTCTTCAGTCCTGAGACTGGTTTGATGCAGCTCTCCATGCTACTCTATCCTGTGCAAGCTTCTTCATCTCCCAGTACTTACTGCAACCTACATCCTTCTGAATCTGCTTAGTGTATTCATCTCTTGGTCTCCCCCTACGGTTTTTAAACTACACGCTGCCCTCCAATGCTAAAGTTGTGATCCTCTGATGCCTCAGAACATGTCCTACCAACCGATCCCTTCTCCTAGTCAAGTTGTGCCACAAACTCCTCTTCTCCCCAATTCTATTCAATACCTCCTGATTAGGCACGTGATCTAACCATCTCATCTTCAGCATTCTTCTGTAGCACCACATATCGAAATCTTCTATACTCTTCTTGTCCAAATTATTTATCGTCCATGTTTCACTTCCATACATGGCTACACTCCATACAAATGCTTTCAGAAAACACTTCCTGACACTTAAATCTATACTCGATGTTAACAAATTTCTCTTCTTCAGAAACGCTTTCCTTGCCATTGCCAGTCTACATTTTATATCCTCTCTACTTCGACCATCATCAGTTATTTTGCTCCCCAAATAGCAAAACTCCATTACTACTTTAAGTGTCTCATTTCCTAATCTAATTCCCTCAGCATCACCCGACGTGATTCGACGACATTCCATTATCCTCGTTTTGCTTCTGTTTTTTTGCTACATGAAACATAACTGCTCTTCTAAGTCCTTTGCTGTCTCTGACAGAATTACAATGTCATCGGCGAACCTTAAAGTTCTTATTTCTTCTCCATGGATTTTAATACCTACTTCAAATTTTTCTTTTGTTTCGTTCACTGCTTGCTCAATATAAGATTGAATAAAATCGGGGAGAGGCTACAACCCTGTCTCACTCCCTTCCCAACCACTGCTTCCCTTTCGTGCCCCTCGACTCTTATAACTGCCATCTGGTTTCTGTACAAATTGTAAATAGCCTTTCGCTCCCTGTATTTTACCCCTGTAACCTTTAGAATTTGAAAGGGTGTATTCCAGTCAACATTGTCAAAAGCTTTCTCTAAGTCTACAAAAGCTAGAAACGTAGGTTTGCCTTTTCTTAATCTTTGTGCTAAGATAAGTCGTAAGGTCAGTATTGCCTCACGTCTTCCAACATTTCTACGGAATCCAAACTGATCTTCCCCGAGGTCGGCTTCTACCAGTTTTTCCATTCGTCTGTAAAGAATTCGTGTTAGTATTTTGCAGCTGTGACTTATTAAACTGATAGTTCGGTAATTTTCACATCTGTCAATACCCGCTTTCTTTGGGATTGGAATTATTACATTCTTCTTGAAGTCTGAGGGTATTTCGCCTGTCTCATACATCTTGCTCACCAGACGGTAGAGTTTTGTTAGGACTGGCTCTCCCAAGGCTGTCAGTAGTTCTAATGGAATATTATCTACTCCCGGGGCCTTGATTCGACTCAGGTCTTTCAGTGTTCTGTCAGTCTTCACGCAGTATCGTATCTCCCATTTCATCTTCATCTACATCACTTCGATTTCCATAATATTGTCCTCGAGTGCATCGCCCTTATATAGACCCTCTATATACTCCTTCCACCTTTCTGCTTTCCCTTCTTTGCTTAGAACTGGATTTCCATCTGAGCTCTTGATATTCATACAAGTGGCTCTCTTTTCTCCAAAGGTCTCTTTAATTTTCCCTCTAGGCAGTATCTATCTTGCCCCTAGTGAGATAAGCCTCTACATCATTACATTTGTCCTCTAGCCAACCCTGCTTAGCCATTTTACACTTCCTGTCGATCTCATTTTTGAGACGTTTGTATTCCTTTTGCCTGCTTCATTTACTGCATTTTTATATTTTCTCCTTTCATCAATTAAATTCAGTATTTCTTCTTTTACCCAAGGATTTCTACTAGCCCTCGTCTTTTTACCTACTTGATCCTCTGCTGTCTTGACTACTTCATCCCTCAGGGCTACCCATTCTTCTTCTACTGTATTTCTTTCCCCCATTCCTGGCAATTGTTCCCTTATGCTCTGCATGAAACTCTGTACAACCTCTCGTTTAGTCAGTTTATCCAGGTCCCATCTCCTTAAATTCCCACCTTTTTGCAGTTTCTTCAGTTTTAATCTACAGTTCATAACCAATAGATAGTGGTCAGAGTCCACATCTGCCCCTGGAAATGTCTTACAATTTAAAACCTGGTTCCTAAATCTCTGTCTTACCATTATATAATCTATCTGATACCTTCTAGTATCTCCAGGATTCTTCCATGTACACAACCTTCTTTTATGATTCTTGAACCACGTGTTAGCTATGATTAACTTATGCTCTGTGTAAAATTCTACCAGACGGCTTCCTCTTTCATTTCTTACCCCCAATCCATATTCACCTACTGTATTTCCTTCTCTCCCTTTTCCTACTCTCGAATTCCAGTCACCTATGAATATTAAATTTTCGTTTCCCTTTACTCCCTGAATAATTTCATGTTACCAAAGCTATATTTGTGTCATGCCGAGAAATGTCTCGTTTCTATCATTCCTGAACAGCAGAGCAGAGCTTTATTAGTCTTTTATCCTACTATCAAACGAAATCAGGCACGCACCATCCATCCCATTAAAACGTAATTTCCCCTAAAACATACACGTCGCAGAAGATCTCAAGAGGTCATATTTTATCCTCTAATTTTTTTATATACTCAGTGATTGAAAAAACCGCTTTCTCAGTCCGGCAGTTTTTAAGAAATCTCATCCATTATTGGCTAAGTACTCGACTTTGCACCCATTGGTGACAAACCATGGATACATTACCTTTTCAAAAATTTAGGAAAATGATACAAAAAGAGAGATCAGCTAGAAATAATTGCTATCTGTGTAATCACTCGTTGTGTATAGTAGCATAACATTAACATAAATAGCTGAACAAAAACATTTGTCTTTTCCAGGAGACATCAAGCTATAGGTGACATCATGATAATACGGTCAAACACCGCGTTTAGACCGGATAATGCCCTCAATTTGGTGAGGAAGAGAGTCTACTAATTTCTTAAGGTGTGCCAAGTCCAGCTGAAGCTACTCATTGATGGATGGATTCTGTAGGGCTGCCAGATTTGGGGGATACTGATTACTGCGTTTCACCCACTGGCCCAAATAGTCCCAGAAATTTTCTATGCCATTAAGATAGGGTGATTTAGCGGGCCAGTAGAAGTTCTATACGGTGCCCGATTGTTCATCAAACGAGGAATGTGTGTGTGTGGAGCTCTGTGAACATGACTGCCGTCTGGGAAGACATGATCATCCAAAGCATACTCATACCGGATAGATAGAAGAAAAGGCAACATTTGATAGCCGAGAATGTTGAAATGAACACCCTGGTACATGTTCATGGTAACCTGAATGGGTGCGAACATATCATGATACGTAAAACACCCTCGAAACATCACAGAACCACTTCCAGCCGGAACTACACCTTCCAAATGCTACACCTTTCATCACGTTTCATTAGGTCGTCGCTGAACTCGACGCCTTGCATCATTTGAAAAGACTCACTCGACGACACTACGTGCCTCCGGTAAACCACTGTGCAGATTATGTATTTTTCAGTCCACTGAGGATATGAATCTTTATATGCTGCCGTCAGTAATGATCTTTGTGGAGATGCTCTACACCAAATCTCCTTCGCAATATTCGCTCGGAAACTGGTTGAGACGGACCTACATTCACTGACTGTAGCAGTCCGTGTAGGTTTTGAAACTGACTGACAAGACATAACACTCGTCTCGGGTCCCTGTCGATTAGAATCGACAGCTAACGAAAAAACAAGCATGAGAACAGAAAACCAAAAAATCTAGACGTGAGTATATGCCGATTTTTCATAATTTAAGTAGAAGTGCGCGCTCTGGCCTATGGCCAGATAGAGGAAAAGCACTGAAGTGTATGTTGTACAACTGCGAAAGGCGTCTTGAAAGTAAGTAAAAAATATACGACAGTAATAAAAACACATTTGAGTTTGTAAAATGAAAGTTTCTATTAGTAATACCTTAAACTAGGAGACCCTCGCGAAACTTTTAAGCTTTTATGGTTATAAACAATGATAGTATTTGGAATAAGTGTGTTCATTGCGATATGTGTAAATGTGGGAAGGAAGAGAAAAATCTTTAAATATGAACCGAAATATGTGAAATAAAAATAATGAATTTATGATACATCCTTGGAAATGGAAAGTCCCGTGTTTCTTTACAGAGCGTAGGGGAACGATGCGGGAGACCCGCACCGCTTTACTATGCAAGGTCCTAGTGGAGGTGGTTTGCTATTGCCTTCCTAAGCCGTGATATGGATGAATGATGACGACGACGACGACGACGACACCCAGTCATGACGAGGCAGGAAAAATCCCTGACCACACCGGGAATCGAAACCGGGACCCCGTGCTCAGGAAGCGAGAACGCTACCGCGAGACCACATCTTTGTATACTTATTTTCATACGTTATTACTTGTAATTTCGAAGTTTCGACAGTAATACTTACATTTGCTGTTTTTGAAGAGATGTTTAATGAGAAATACGAACATAAAATACAACGAAATAGATAAATGTGTAGGTTAGACGTGGTGTTCACTTCTTACGTGTTATATTACTCAGGCCACAATAACCTGTTATTGGATTTTGTGATTGTAATTGCACTTTGTATTTTATGTAATTACTTTAGGCCGTAGTAGTGATAGGTAAAACACAATTCGAAGAGACAATGACACGTATTTTTATTGTTTTTTATTCGTTTAGAAAAGTTAATTCACGGGACGGGCAGAGATAATGGACTAGGCCGTCGTCACGGTTACTATCTGGGACAGTGCTGTATATAAATTATCCAGTTAATAAGAACTTCAAAATAAATAAAATGGTATGTGTAATAAGATAATATGAAAAGGGAGTCTCTTATTTGTGGCCAATGAGACAGCTTCGTAACATACAGTGTGTTCGAAATTCTCGTTACTTACTTCTAGGACTTGTAGAGAGGAGTGAGTACGTAATATTTTGCATAGGAACCCATGTCCGGAAACGTTCCTTTTCCGTTCTACGACGGTTTCAGTTCAGATGTGTCACACGTCCAAGCCTGATGAGGGAAAGAGAAAATTCTGAGTTACTTAACCCGGTGTGAAATAGGGTAGTGACGTGGACTACTTCTTGCGGAGTCGTATGCTGCACTAGTAACTGCAGACACGCCAGGTGGGATAGAGGGAAAGAAACTAGTACAACCACCTAACATCGTGTAGGGCCCACACGAGCACACGCAGAAGGGCCGCAACATGACGTGGCATGGACTAGACTGATGTTTGAAGCGGTGCTGGAGGGAACTGACATCATGAATCCTGCGGAGCTGCCCATAAATCTGGAAGAGTACGAGGGGGTGGATATTTCTTCTGAACAGCACGTTCCAAGGCATCCCAGATATGTTCCATAATGTTCACGTCTGGGGAGTTTGGTGGCCAGCGGAAGTGTTAAAACTCAGAATAGAGTTCCTGGAGAGCCACTCTGCAACAATTCTGGACGTGTAGGGTGTCGCATTGCCCTACTGGAAGTGCCAAAGTCCATCGCAATGCACAATGGACATGAATGGATGCAGGTGATCAGACAGGATGCTTACGTACGTGTCACCTGTCAGAGTCGTATCTAGATGTATCAGGGGTCCTATACTACTCCACACCATTACAGAGCCTCCACCAGCTTGAATAGTCCCCCGCTGACTTGCAGTCCTACTTTTTCCGCAACTTCTTTAAGAATTTAAATTTGTTTATGAGTTGTGGTAATATCCCTAGCTAAAACTGCCAGATCATCTGCAAACCGTGGCGACCTACCCTAATATCACTTCTGCCTAACTTGATTGATTGATATAAATTTTTATTCTACTTTTGCTCTCGCCACTCTGTAATTACTTTCACCAAAACACAGTTAAACAGTAATTGGAAGAGTCCATCTCCCTGTCTAACATCAGTCTTCATATTAAATGGTTCAGAAATTTGTCCCATGAATTTAACTTTATAACTAGTGTCGTTTAACGTTTCCTTAATCAGTGTTACAGTTTTATTAGCTAGCCCTTGTTCCTTTAAAATTTAGAAAACTGATTCACGACCAACTGAGTCGTAGGCCTTTTAAAAATCCACAAATGTACATACAATATTGTTGCTAGAAATCCTTTGCTCTCTAAGGATTAGTTTTATATTAAGAATTTGCTTCGTACCGGATCTGATTTGTCTAAAGCCTGTTTGGTATTCACCAATTTAGGTTCTAACTGTCCTTGGGCTCGATCAAGTAAACATTGCGACTAAATTTTGTATGTGACCGGAAGAAGAGAGACTCCTCGGCAATTATTAATATCGGTTCTGTCCCCTTTTCTATGCAGTGGATGAATTAGGGCACTTTTGCAGTCTTCAGGTATTTTCTCAGTTTCCCAGATATGTCCTATTAGTTGAGTGATATTTTTTATAGTATTAGTGCCGTTCTGCAGTAGACCGTCTTCTAAGGATGCTTTATTGTTTTTAAGTCTCTTAATTTGTTTAGTAATTTCCATTTCGTCAGGTCCTTTAGAGTTAGGGTTGATGTTATTAGTTTGCAGTGATTGGAATTTATTCACTGCTTCTGGACAGTTTAATAGTTTTTCTTTAATAATTAGCAAGTATCTAGAATGAAATTTTCACTCTACAGCGGAGTGTGCACTGATATGAAACTTCCTGGCAGATTAAAACTGTGTGCCGGACCGAGACTCGAACTCGGAACCTTTGCCTTTCGCGGGCAAGCGCTCTACCGGGTGAGCTACCCAAGCACGACTCACGGCCCGTCCTCACAGCTTTAATTCCGCCAGTACCTCGTCTCCTACCTTCCAAACTTCACAGAAGCTCTCCTGCGAACTTTGCAGAACTAGCACTCCTGGACGAAAAGATATTGCGGAGACATGGCTTAGCCACAGCCTGGGGGATGTTTCTAGAATGAAATTTTCACTCTACAGCGGAGTGCGCGCTGATATGAAACTTCCTGGCAAATTAAAACTGTGTGCCGGACCGAGACTCGAACTCGGGATCTTTGCCTTTCACGGGAAAGCGCTCTAGGAGACGAAGTACTGGCGGAATTAAAGCTGTGAGGACGGGGCCCGAGTCGTGCCTGGGTAGCTCAGTCGGTAGAGCGCTTGCCCGCGAAAGGCAAAGGTCCCGAGTTCGAGTCTCGGTCGGGCACACAGTTTTAATCTGCCAGGAAGTTTCATATCAGCGCACACTCCGCTGCAGAGTGAAAATCTCATTCTGGAAACATCCCCCAGGCTGTGGCTAAGCCATGTCTCCACAATATCCTTTCTTTCAGGAGTGCTAGTTCTGCAAGGTTCGCAGGAGAGCTTCTGTAAAGTTTGGAAGGTAGGAGACGAGATACTGGCAGAAGTAAAGCTGTGAGGCCGGGCGTGAGTCGTGCTTCGGTAGCTCAGTTGGTAGAGCACTTGCCCGCGAAAGGCAAAGGTCCCGAGTTCGAGTCTCGGTCGGGCACACAGTTTTAATCTGCCAGGAAGTTTCATATCAGCGCACACTCCGCTGCAGAGTGAAAATCTCATTCTGGAAACATCCCCCAGGCTGTGGCTAAGCCATGTCTCCACAATATCCTTTCTTTCAGGAGTGCTAGTTCTGCAAGGTTCGCAGGAGAGCTTCTGTAAAGTTTGGAAGGTAGGAGACGAGATACTGGCAGAAGTAAAGCTGTGAGGCCGGGCGTGAGTCGTGCTTCGGTAGCTCAGTTGGTAGAGCACTTGCCCGCGAAAGGCAAAGGTCCCGAGTTCGAGTCTCGGTCGGGCACACAGTTTTAATCTGCCAGGAAGTTTCATATCAGCGCACACTCCGCTGCAGAGTGAAAATCTCATTCTGGAAACATCCCCCAGGCTGTGGCTAAGCCATGTCTCCACAATATCCTTTCTTTCAGGAGTGCTAGTTCTGCAAGGTTCGCAGGAGAGCTTCTGTAAAGTTTGGAAGGTAGGAGACGAGATACTGGCAGAAGTAAAGCTGTGAGGCCGGGCGTGAGTCGTGCTTCGGTAGCTCAGTTGGTAGAGCACTTGCCCGCGAAAGGCAAAGGTCCCGAGTTCGAGTCTCCGTCGGGCACACAGTTTTAATCTGCCAGGAAGTTTCATATCAGCGCACACTCCGCTGCAGAGTGAAAATCTCATTCTGGAAACATCCCCCAGGCTGTGGCTAAGCCATGTCTCCACAATATCCTTTCTTTCAGGAGTGCTAGTTCTGCAAGGTTCGCAGGAGAGCTTCTGTAAAGTTTGGAAGGTAGGAGACGAGATACTGGCAGAAGTAAAGCTGTGAGGCCGGGCGTGAGTCGTGCTTCGGTAGCTCAGTTGGTAGAGCACTTGCCCGCGAAAGGCAAAGGTCCCGAGTTCGAGTCTCGGTCGGGCACACAGTTTTAATCTGCCAGGAAGTTTCATATCAGCGCACACTCCGCTGCAGAGTGAAAATCTCATTCTGGAAACATCCCCCAGGCTGTGGCTAAGCCATGTCTCCACAATATCCTTTCTTTCAGGAGTGCTAGTTCTGCAAGGTTCGCAGGAGAGCTTCTGTAAAGTTTGGAAGGTAGGAGACGAGATACTGGCAGAAGTAAAGCTGTGAGGCCGGGCGTGAGTCGTGCTTCGGTAGCTCAGTTGGTAGAGCACTTGCCCGCGAAAGGCAAAGGTCCCGAGTTCGAGTCTCGGTCGGGCACACAGTTTTAATCTGCCAGGAAGTTTCATATCAGCGCACACTCCGCTGCAGAGTGAAAATCTCATTCTGGAAACATCCCCCAGGCTGTGGCTAAGCCATGTCTCCACAATATCCTTTCTTTCAGGAGTGCTAGTTCTGCAAGGTTCGCAGGAGAGCTTCTGTAAAGTTTGGAAGGTAGGAGACGAGATACTGGCAGAAGTAAAGCTGTGAGGCCGGGCGTGAGTCGTGCTTCGGTAGCTCAATTGGTAGAGCACTTGCCCGCGAAAGGCAAAGGTCCCGAGTTCGAGTCTCGGTCGGGCACACAGTTTTAATCTGCCAGGAAGTTTCATATCAGCGCACACTCCGCTGCAGAGTGAAAATCTCATTCTGGAAACATCCCCCAGGCTGTGGCTAAGCCATGTCTCCACAATATCCTTTCTTTCAGGAGTGCTAGTTCTGCAAGGTTCGCAGGAGAGCTTCTGTAAAGTTTGGAAGGTAGGAGACGAGATACTGGCAGAAGTAAAGCTGTGAGGCCGGGCGTGAGTCGTGCTTCGGTAGCTCAGTTGGTAGAGCACTTGCCCGCAAAAGGCAAAGGTCCCGAGTTCGAGTCTCGGTCGGGCACACAGTTTTAATCTGCCAGGAAGTTTCATATCAGCGCACACTCCGCTGCAGAGTGAAAATCTCATTCTGGAAACATCCCCCAGGCTGTGGCTAAGCCATGTCTCCACAATATCCTTTCTTTCAGGAGTGCTAGTTCTGCAAGGTTCGCAGGAGAGCTTCTGTAAAGTTTGGAAGGTAGGAGACGAGATACTGGCAGAAGTAAAGCTGTGAGGCCGGGCGTGAGTCGTGCTTCGGTAGCTCAGTTGGTAGAGCACTTGCCCGCGAAAGGCAAAGGTCCCGAGTTCGAGTCTCGGTCGGGCACACAGTTTTAATCTGCCAGGAAGTTTCATATCAGCGCACACTCCGCTGCAGAGTGAAAATCTCATTCTGGAAACATCCCCCAGGCTGTGGCTAAGCCATGTCTCCACAATATCCTTTCTTTCAGGAGTGCTAGTTCTGCAAGGTTCGCAGGAGAGCTTCTGTAAAGTTTGGAAGGTAGGAGACGAGATACTGGCAGAAGTAAAGCTGTGAGGCCGGGCGTGAGTCGTGCTTCGGTAGCTCAGTTGGTAGAGCACTTGCCCGCGAAAGGCAAAGGTCCCGAGTTCGAGTCTCGGTCGGGCACACAGTTTTAATCTGCCAGGAAGTTTCATATCAGCGCACACTCCGCTGCAGAGTGAAAATCTCATTCTGGAAACATCCCCCAGGCTGTGGCTAAGCCATGTCTCCACAATATCCTTTCTTTCAGGAGTGCTAGTTCTGCAAGGTTCGCAGGAGAGCTTCTGTAAAGTTTGGAAGGTAGGAGACGAGATACTGGCAGAAGTAAAGCTGTGAGGCCGGGCGTGAGTCGTGCTTCGGTAGCTCAGTTGGTAGAGCACTTGCCCGCGAAAGGCAAAGGTCCCGAGTTCGAGTCTCGGTCGGGCACACAGTTTTAATCTGCCAGGAAGTTTCATATCAGCGCACACTCCGCTGCAGAGTGAAAATCTCATTCTGGAAACATCCCCCAGGCTGTGGCTAAGCCATGTCTCCACAATATCCTTTCTTTCAGGAGTGCTAGTTCTGCAAGGTTCGCAGGAGAGCTTCTGTAAAGTTTGGAAGGTAGGAGACGAGATACTGGCAGAAGTAAAGCTGTGAGGCCGGGCGTGAGTCGTGCTTCGGTAGCTCAGTTGGTAGAGCACTTGCCCGCGAAAGGCAAAGGTCCCGAGTTCGAGTCTCAGTCGGGCACACAGTTTTAATCTGCCAGGAAGTTTCATATCAGCGCACACTCCGCTGCAGAGTGAAAATCTCATTCTGGAAACATCCCCCAGGCTGTGGCTAAGCCATGTCTCCACAATATCCTTTCTTTCAGGAGTGCTAGTTCTGCAAGGTTCGCAGGAGAGCTTCTGTAAAGTTTGGAAGGTAGGAGACGAGATACTGGCAGAAGTAAAGCTGTGAGGCCGGGCGTGCTTCGTGCTTCGTGCACGGCCTGCAAATCTTTTTCAAACGGTTTTACAGAACCTATTCCGTAAAAAATAATTAATTTCTGAAATACTTTTAGCTTTATATGGCAGCTTCATGATGAAGTGCCAATCATTTCGATAATGGTCATAACTATTGTGGTATTTCACAGATGAGTATCAAATTTGAGAACGTTGCCATCAAAAATAGGGGTCGCTATGAATTTGTGTTTGATGCATATTACACATTCTATTGCTGAGTATGAAATACAGATGAGGTTTTGAAATTTTCGTAAAACTTTGGATCAATATCTGCTTCCAATCTCGAAAAAATTGAGCATCTGCAGCAACTTACTTCCGATCGCAACGCGCGGGAATGAAATATTCATAACGCCTGTCATATCTCGTAAACCGCTGGAGATAACGAAACGAGATCTTGGCAAATGATACCAAGATAAGAGGAGAGTACTTTGCCGAATGGTTAAAATAAGTAACTTTATCAATCGCGATATAGCAGAAACTATAGTTTATAATTCTTTTTTACCGGTAATGTAATTGCATAAGACTTATCAATAGCCAGTGAAAACGTACGAGTGCGGGATGTAAATAATATTGCGATATACATGGTAAAACCAGGTACATTTGTGAAAAATTCACTGTGATAAAGTATATTCTTTCTGGACCAGACAACTATTATTTACACTCACTTGAAAAATTCTGCACTAATACAGTGTATAATATTAAATTCCTCTGCCTTCAGTATCCTAAATAAATATTGTGTAACTGTTTATAGAGCTCCCTCAGGAAAGCTGAGTACATTCCCCAAGCAAACAATCACTTTTAACTCACCTCACAAAAACAATTATGCGTTGTTATTGTAATGTAAATTTTCTTTCCTGTAAAAATATGGCAGATTTTGAGCATAAGTCAACAGTGAAAATCTACAAATCTTCAGCAGACATTTGCAGCAGTTGGAATGAGACAATGTGTCAAGCTAAAAACGTCAATAATAAATTTAACCTTTATCTAGATTAATTTGTTCCATTGTTTGACACATCGAAAAATAACACAGATATGCTTCATACAGAGAGATCGCTTTTGAAACATGAAAACAGCAGTTTCAACATTTGTTAGCACTCATGCTAACTAATGCGAGAGTGAAAAACAACACCCACTCACAAACAGAGAATAAAACGTATCGGTAATGCGTAACAAAATACGAACTGCAGAGAAATTTAAACACGAATAAAAAGTAACACGAGCCAAAAATTTATATTTCGTTTTCAAAATCAAAATAAAGCCACTTGATAACGAATACTAGGCCTATTTACTGCGAACTTTTGCTCACAATTTTAGTCAAATGTATCCAAAATGCAAGATATTCCACCAGAAAAAAATAATAATTGTACTAGGTATATAGTTTTTACATACCTTCGTGTGCTCAGTGGGTTGGAAATTGACCCGATGAATCGCTGAAAGACATTTCCAACGCAGATTCGCATCTTTCGGAAAGGATTATTTTCGGTCGAGTTCCGTAATTCCCACGACACCTTGGCACACAACACTTGTAAACCATGTTCACAGTAGCTTCACTACACGTAAACACTGTAATCGCTAGTTTTAAGCACGAATATAGCACTCGATCCAACAAACGTGTAGATAAACAAACGCTTCGAAACACAACATGGTGGCCCGCTTGGAGTGACGTCACGACCTGCTATGAATTTCGCGCCGCGGCCTTGTCTCTAGGTGGTGGTGCTCCTATCCGCATCCTCCAATGAGGATGACACGGCGGTCGGACGGTCCCGGTAGGCCACTCGTGGCTCAAATGGCTCTGAGCACTATGGGACTTAACATCTATGGACATCAGTCCCCAGGCCACTCGTGGCCTGAAGACGGAGTGCTTTCTTTACCACTGGTGAACAGGCACTGGCCACTTTGCCGCTTGCTACAGGACAGGTTCAAAGTGGATTTGGTTTTGTTTTGCCTTGGTCCGGACTGCTTAATTTGTATTCGGTCCAGTACCCGAGGCAAGGTCGGCTTCTTAGACTTTTAGTTACGAAGTCTTGAAGCCTGGACTTAGACAGTTTATTGTACAGTTCTATTCCTTGATAGAAAATATTCTTCTGAATTTTATGTTTGTTATTCATGGGTAAATGTAAGTCCAGTATATGTCTCGTATCACAGTCATGGACAGAGCTGTTTGTAGTAAGTACCTAGGTTAGTTTCTGTGTGCGTAACTGAGTGGTGAATGTAGTGGCATTGTGTGGTGCGGGAATTGCATCCGCTTCTACTGTGCAGCGAGCATTACCTGACGCATGGCGTGTGCCGCGCAGGTGACGGACATGCGGCAGTGGGCGGTTCGCTTTCTGCTGGGGTTGGCGGCGTGGGCGGCATGGGCGGCGCCGGCTGTGGGCGGCGGGCTGCTCTTCCCTCGGGACTCGGAGTCCCGCGAGCTGCGCTCCCTGGACGGCGTCTGGAGCTTCCGCCTGGACCCCGGCACGCAGGGTTACGACGACGCCTGGTACTCCGCCGATCTCAGCCAGGTACGCCTCGACACGTGCTGCCAGCAACCAGGATGGCAACTGCACTCACGTCGATACGTCTTGAATCCTCAGTCGATAATGTGACAACATATCTGGCCTTGATCTCCTTAAGAAGCTTCCATGGCAAAGACACTAAATCCATCAGCATGCAGCAGAAAGTAAGGTCACATCCATTAATTCAGTTCAAAATGGGGAGAGGGGTACGGCAAAATCTCACCAAATATCATTTAAATGGGGGGCAATCGAGTTATATTCATGTGGGTTGCTGGCCATGTTGGTTTGCCTGGGAATGACGCTGCTGATGCTGCAGCCAAGGCCGCCGTCCATCTCGGTCGGCCCGCCTCTTACTCTGTTCCCTCGCAAGATATTTGTACTTTCCTCTATCAGCGTATCGCGTCACTTTGGCATGACCATTGGTGCTCCCTTCATGGGAACAAACTCAGAGAAGTTGCTGAACAGTTCAGAGAAAATTTGAGTCTCGTAACAAATAAATACCCCACTCATACGGTTATAGTTTGTGGTGACTTCAACCTTTCCTCGATATGTTGGCAAAAATACTTGTTCAAAACCGGTGGTAGGCAGAAAACATCTTTAGAGATTGTCCTAAATGCTTTCCCCGAAAATTATTTCGAGCAGTTAGTCCACGAACCCACGCGAATTGTAAATGGTTGCGAAAACACACTTGACCTCTTAGCCACAAACAATCCAGAGCTGATAGAGAGCATCATGACTGATACAGCGTTTAGTGATCACAAGGTCGTTGTAGCTAGGCTCAATACCGTTTCTTCCAAATCCACCAGAAACAAACGCAAAATAATGTTATTTAAAAAAGCGGATAAAGTGTCACTAGAAGCCTTCCTAAGAGAAAATCTCCATTCCTTCCGTACTGACTATGCAAATGTAGACGAGATGTGGCTCAAATTCAAAGATATAGTGGCAACAGCAATTGAGAGATTCATACCTCATAAATTGGTTCAAAATGGTTCAAATGGCTCTGAGCACTATGGGACTCAACTGCTGTGGTCATAAGTCCCCTAGAACTTAGAACTACTTAAACCTAACTAACCTAACGACATTACACCCATCCATGCCCGAGGCAGGATTCGAACCTGCGACCGTAGCGGTCGTGCGGTTCCAGACTGTAGCGCCTTTAACCGCTCGGCCACTCCGGCCGGCCTCATAAATTGGTAAGAGATGGAACTGATCCCCCATGGTACACAAAACAGGTCCGAACGCTGTTGCAAAGGCAACGGAAAAAGCATGCGAAGTTCAGACGAACGCGAAATCCCGAAGATTGGCTAAAATTTACAGACGCGCGAAATTTGGCACGGACTTCAATGCGAGATGCCTTTAATAGGTTCCACAACGAAACATTGTCTCGAAATTTGGTAGAAAATCCGAAGAAATTCTGGTCGTATGTAAAGTACACGAGCGGCAAGACGCAGTCAATACCTTCGCTGCGCAGTGCCGATGGTACTGTTACCGACGACTGTGCCGCTAAAGCGGAGTTATTGAACACAGTTTTCCCAAATTTCTTCACCAGGGAAAACGAATGGAATATTCCAGAATTTGAAACACGAACAGCTGCTAGCATGAGTTTCTTAGAAGTAGATACCTTAGGGGTTGCGAATCAACTCAAATCGCTTGATACGGGCAAGTCTTCAGGTCCAGATTGTATACCGATTAGGTTCCTTTCAGATTACGCTGATACAATAGCTCCCTACTTAGCAATCATATACAACCGCTCGCTCACCGATAGATCTATACCTACAGATTGGAAAATTGCGCAGGTCGCACCAGTGTTTAAGAAGGGTAGTAGGAGTAATCCATCGAACTACAGACCTATATCATTGACGTCGGTGTGCAGTAGGGTTTTGGAGCATATACTGTATTCAAACATTATGAATCACCTCGAAAGGAACGATCTATTGATACGTAATCAGCATGGTTTCAGAAAACATCGTTCTTGTGCAACGCAGCTAGCTCTTTATTCGCACGAAGTAATGGCCGCTGTCGACAGGGGATCTCAAGTTGATTCCGTATTTCTAGATTTCCGGAAAGCTTTTGACACCGTTCCTCACAAGCGACTTCTAATCAAGCTGCAGGCCTATGGGGTATCGTCTCAGTTGTGCGACTGGATTCGTGATTTCCTGTCAGGAAGGTCGCAGTTCGTAGTAATAGACGGCAAATCATCGAGTAAAACTGAAGTGATATCAGGTGTTCCCCAGGGAAGCGTCCTGGTACCTCTGCTGTTCCTGATCTATATAAATGACCTGGGTGACAATCTGAGCAGTTCTCTTAGGTTGTTCGCAGACGATGCTGTAATTTACCGTCTAGTAAGGTCATCTGAAGACCAGTATCAGTTGCAAAGCGATTTAGAAAAGATTGCTGTATGGTGTGGCAGGTGGCAGTTGACGCTAAATAACGAAAAGTGTGAGGTGATCCACATGAGTTCCAAAAGAAATCCGATGGGATTAGATTACTCGAAAATAGTAAAATTCTCAAGGCTGTCAATTCAACTTAGTACCTGGGTGTTAAAATTACGAACAACTTCGGTTGGAAAGACCACATAGATAATATTGTGGGGAAGGCGAGCTAAAGGTTGCGTTTCATTGGCAGGACACTTAGAAGATGCAACAAGTCCACTAAAGAGACAGCTTACACTACACTCGTTCGCCCTCTGTTAGAATATTGCTGCGCGGTGTGGTATCCTTACCAGGTGGGATTGACGGAGGACATCGAAAGGGTGCAAAAAAGGGCAGCTCGTTTTATATTATCACGTAATAAGGGAGAGAGTGTGGCAGATATGATACGCGAATTGGGATGGAAGTCATTAAAGCAAAGACGTTTTTCGTCGCGGCGAGATCTATTTACGAAATTTCAGTCACCAACTTTCTCTTCCGAATGCGAAAATATTTTGTTGAGCCCAACCTACATAGCTAGGAATGATCATCAAAATAAAATAAGAGAAATCAGAGATCGAACAGAAAAGTTTAGGTGTTCGTTTTCCCCGCGCGCTGTTCGGGAGTGGAATGGTAGAGAGATAGTATGATTGTGGTTCGATGAACCCTCTGCCAAGCACTTAAATGTGAATTGCAGAGTAGTCACGTAGATGTAGATGTAGATGTAGATGTAGATGTAGAAGTGAAACCTCTCCGAACAGCCTGGTGGACTTTCTCCCGGCCGTCTCGCCGTGAGGAAGTAACGTCGGCTCGGTTGCGAATAGGGCACTGCCGCTTTAGTCACCGCCACTTGTTGAATGGCGACCCTGCACCCAGCTGTCCTTTCTGTAGCCAGCCATTAACAGTCAGGCATTTTCTGATCCTCTGCCCCTATTTTAGCCACTTACGTTTCAGTGTTGGGCAGCCGTCCGCTTTGCCAGACATTTTAGCAGATGACGTGAGAGCTGTGGCTTTCGTTTAAGTTTCTAAAAAGCAAGTAATATGGCAAAAGAGATTTGATTTCTACCTGGTGACTCCGGTTTCTTGTCGACGTCTTTTAGATACTCTTCCGTAACGTCTTGATGTTTTAGATTTGTTTTTTCTTCCTTTTTGTGTTGGACCTCGCAACGGTTTTTTCCTCTCGCGGTCCCAGCATTCTCTGGTTCTTTACTGGTCGTTTATGACCTTAGATGTTTTGCGCCCAAAACCCCACACAAAAAAATGCGGGGCAATGAAAATCTCATGTCAACTTATTAGTTCAGAGAATTTACGTTATTATAATTAACATCTTATTTTATAGAATTAATGTTGAGCATAGACAGTACTATAGTGTCCACCAATCTTTATGGGCTCTCTAACCTGAGTGCTTTACACGTGTGCATGCCTGGGATTCCCAGATATTGAATAAGTGCCGTGATTTCATTCGGTTAGTTCCCTTCCGCGCAGGTCGAAATCACTGCATGTTAGTTAGTGAGTCAATTGCGATATTCTGCAACGCATATAAGGTCGATGTTATTGTGTTCGAAATCAATTTATATCAAAACATCGACGAAGCTTATGTTACACAGCACTCCGGCAAGTGGAAACAAATTCGCCAGCAAGAAGCTGATCTTTTGTGGAAGGAAGCTAAGCTGAAGTTCACTGATTGGTTGGTTGGTTTGGGGAAGGAGACCAGACAGCGTGGTCATCGGTCTCATCGGATTAGGGAAGGATTGGGAAGGGAGTCGGCCGTGCCCTTTCAGAGGAACCATCCCGGCATTTGCCTGGAGTGATTTAGGGAAATCACGAAGTTCACTGACAAGAACTATCTTACTGATCACATAAATCAGTAGATTGGAAAGCTACGTAATCATGTGGTTCAAAGGAAAGTACAAACGGTGTTGTTTTTCATCTGCAGAGTAAGTCAAGGTCCAATGACGTCTAATGTATGTATTACATCAAAAAATGTCAATTATTTCGCTACCCGTCAAAACGATTAATACTATTGTCGCGGAGCCTTCTTTTCCAGCTGTCTCTCCCTGTCTGTCTGAATACTAGTCAGGATTGACATGTTTAAAATAAAGTGTTTTTAATCGCGTGTTAAAAACGCTATTCAAAACACTTACTAAATCGAGGCACTACATTTTTTTCTGTAAAATTAGAGGCAAAAACGATAATTACCTTTAAGATGGACTACAAGAGTTTTTTTTATTAATTGTCTTGAAAGCTGCCAAACAGCAGAGAATATTCAGAGCATATCCATTCCTATAACGGATAACATTTTGTTTTATGGAATTAATTCCGAACAACCTAATAGGTATTTTAGTGGTATGAAAAAAAGCCACGAACACATGAAATAAGTTTAATTATTTAAGAATTACAGGGTAAACCCCACGTTAGGGGAAGAGGGGGACACTAAATCTCATCAAATTTCACTAAGGGGTGACGGGGCGTCCCAATAAAAACAAAAACTCACGTATTTAATGGACGTCAGCTATACTCGTCTATTACTCATTTTTTTTAAAAATACCGTTCCAGAAACGGAAACAATTAACACTAAGCCTATAGATCACTTAATACATAGAGCATATAAACACTCTGGACAAAAATTTAGCCACCCTAGGGTGACTTTACGCTAATACCGTGTAACATTGCCTCTAGGTTGCGTAATACCCTCAATTCACCGAGGAAGGAAGTCTACAGTTTTTTTCAGCTACACCGTATGCAGCTGACGCCACTGATTGATGATTACATCCCGCAGTGCTACCACATTGCGGGGCTGTTGATCGCTACGATTCACAAGTTAATTCCAGACATTTCATATGTTAGTAACATCAGCTGATTTAGCGCGCTAATGGAGGTGCAATGGGGTTGCCGTAGTTTTTATCAAACCAGGAACGTATGCATGTGGGCCCGTGAATATGTCTGTTTATATTGGAAGATAGGAGTGTTCTTGGCATAGTCATCACGTGGATATAGAAAAAAGGACAATACTTAATCACTGAGAACATTCCGTTAAAATCGGATTCACATTCACGCTATCCTGAATGACTATACCCAAGTGATGGTACGACAAACACCCGCCAAACATCGGAGAAACACTTACAGTCCAAAATACGCCTTCCACACCACTCGTGTTAAAACGCCTCATCTAGTCGTCGGTGCACTCCACACCTTGCAGTATTTCAAAACACGCGCACTCGCAACTTCTCGAACCACACTACATGTCCCTTTCAGATACTATCTAGAAAAGAATTGTTAATTATAGGCCTCTAAAGAAGTTGTTGTTAGTCTAATTTTATGTTTTTACTTCCGCAAGGACCAGATACGCAGATTCCTGAAGAATGTTCCCTGAATTCACATTAATAATCTGACTACTTAATTTTCTAAGTAGCTTTTCGATAGATATTAGCAATTTGTCTTCGAGCGTCCACTATTTCAGATTTTCCAGGTTATAAATCGCCCTAGCTACGAGTGTTAATGCAAAGTGATGAACCCATTTCATTCCCTGGAAGTTACCTCAGAACGTGAATATCACTAACCTTGGTGCTAATGACAAGAGAAGACGAGTTCACGTAAAGCGCAACAAAAAATGGTGAATGTCGCTCTTAAGTAACGCAATTGAACATAGAATACGACCGAGCGAGGTGGCGCAGTGGTTAGCACACTGGACTCGCATTCGGGAGGACGACGGTTCAATTCCGCGTCCGACCATCCAGATTTAGGTTTTCCGTGATTTCCCTAAATCGCTCCAGGCAAATGCCGGGATGATTCCTTTGAAAGGGCACGACCGGCTTCCTTCCCCGTCCTTCCCTAATCCGATGAGACCGATGACCTCGCAGTTTGGTCTCTTACCCCAAACAACCCAACCCAACCCCATAGGATACGAGCGTGAAACTGTTAATCGCATCAACGCTATGTCAAACTGTTGCAAATCACACCTCATATGTAAGATCTGTGCAGGAACAAATTTCTTGGTCGTTTGTTATCTGTTTTGCCTAATAATCTATAAACATTTAGCATGTGTTGTGAATGCAATGGTCCACAGTTATATAGTCTCAGTAGGACAAAATCTCGGTGTGACTACATCAGCTTCAACTCATCCTGCTTGCCGATAATCGATTATAAAACGCCATGTGCAGAGTAACACCCAATTCAAGCGCACCATTCTGTGGAAGTGCATGAGAAGTATAACATGGAGACAAACACAAACGCCTGAAATTGATAACACCTGGAAAAGGTGTGAGTTAATGTATTTGCGAACTCAAAATGCAATAGATGAACAGTATAATTTACCAATACATTAGTTTCACAACCTTGTCGTGGTGGCGATGAATAAACAAGGAATAACATTAGCTAATATTCCTTTTGAAAAAGTCTCAGATTTCAAAGGAAGTAAAATTACAGAGTCCCTGGAAACTTGGCATTGAATGGAAAAAGTTACTTATAAGCCACTTAAGTTTACAGATGCTTAATAGAGACGGATTCACACCAACAAGTGTTCTGTAAAAAGTGAAATGTGAATAAAGACTCGATATTCTGTTTGTGAAATCTGAACACAAACTACATGTAAAGAATACGAGTGAACCTAACCTGACTTCTATCATATTTCGCAGTCATATGAAGGCAACTGCAATGCTTGCGGCAGGCTAAGCTTCATACAAGCGATGTTTTCTGGTAGAAGGCATTCAGTCTATACAAATGTCTGCAAAACTACTTGCTACAACGTGCTGTACAGGATTACGAACAAGGAGAAAGTGATATCTTTGCTCGGCAATCCCTGGTAGACCAAAACTGACTTTCACAGTTTAGCATTCCTGTCTGCTGAAAGTCAGTCAAAGCTCTCCATTCGCAGAAAGATTGACTGATACTTTTTCGCTTTGGCAAAGATTTCTCAATCTGTCAGAAAAAGGCGACACGAGACTGAATGTCTCTGATCAAAAAATTGACATTCTACACTGCACAGTCTAGTAGCAGGGCTGTGTATGTTCTGTCATAAACCGCTGACTCAGCACCTGTCAGCGTTTTTTTTATCTGCAGTTTCATATTGCAAATGAGACACTGGTGCATGTCATATTTCGCTGACAGCAGCGTCAGCACTTCCTTATCTCGAAGGCCATACTGGGAACCTCATACCAAGGCCAGTGAGGGGAGAGGAGGTGAGGGAGGGAGGACCAGGTATCATGTAACATCAGTCTCAGTGGCAGCCCTGCAGCCAGGCGACTAGCGCGAGTTTTGGTGTTCTCGTAAAGATAAGTTATTTTAGATTATAAAACATATAGATTAGTACTGATTACGTGGTAAATAAGTGTATTAGTGTGCCGTTTAAGTGTACCATTAAAGGTTTCATTTATCTTTACGTAATATAGCAGAAAACGCGAAAAGACCGTACAGTCGTATTTTCTGTTTACGTTCTGCTGCAGCAAATCTATAGAATTTCGTTTAGTTGTTCCTTGCTCTCTCCAGCAATTTAACTTAGCGTACCTCTTCATTATTTAACTAGCATTTCCGGAAAGTAGCGTAAAGTTTAACTTGTTGTTTCAGAAACTTTGCACTTTTGTTTTTGTTTACACACAGTTGCGTATAGGCCAAATTTCTGTAACCATATTTTCGTGTTTATCTGTAATTTAACTGACTTATTCTTAATAAACTATTACGTTTATCATGAGTAAAAAGTGCTTGACTTGCCGTAGAATTGTTAGGTCGGGGCTTTGGTGTGATGGGTGCTGTAGTTTTTTCCATGTGGGTGACTGTAGTGGCGTGGGAATAGGGGAAATAAATGAGACTCATCAGTGGTTTTGTAGGATTTGTAGTAGAGATAGGAAGATACTGGAACAGGAGGGGAAAATTGCCGCCCTTCAGGTTGAGTTAGACAAGGCCAGGGGAGATCTTGACAGGTTAAGGAGGGAGAAGGGTAAAGAGAGGTGGGAAGTGGCAACAGGCAACAGGAGGAACAGGCCTAGAACTTTGTCTGACAGCTTTATGGTGAATGTGGAAAATAGATTTGACCTGTTGCTTCAGTTAGAAGCTGGTGAGCTTCAAGCAGTTGCAGGTGTAGACAGGGCACAACAAACTTTCAGCAGCAAAGTGAAAAGTAAGAATGTAGGGAAATCAGTAAAGAGAAAGAAAGTGTTGTTGTTAGGTAGTTCCCATGGAAGAGGTGTTGGCCAACTTTTGCAGGATGAACTAGGATCAGAATACCAGGTCACCAATTTTTTTAAACCTAGTGCTGGTCTGGAGCAGGTGACAGAGGATTTAAGATCACTTTGCAAAGATTTCACCAAGGAAGACACCGTGGTTATAGTGGGTGGGGCAGGTAACACTATGACAGAGATCCTGGGTACAGTATAGAGTGTGACCTGGCAAAGATTGCATCAGCATCGAAGCATACTAGTGTTGAGTTTGTATCTGTTCTTGGGCGCCATGACCGACCTCATTTGAACTCTTCTGTCAAGAGAGTTAATTTGGAGCTGGAACAGCTGCTCATGTCGGGTGCGGGGTCACACATTGGTGTGGTTCATGTTGATTCTCTCAGTAGGTGGGATTATACTAGGCATGGCCTTCACCTCAACAGGAAGGGGAAGGGTAAATTGGCTGGGGAAATAGCAGGAAAGTTAAAGGGGGGAGGCACTGTCATGAGTGGTAAAATACCAGTGGTTATAGGATTCAGAAAAGACCCTTTTTTAGGGTAGGGAGGACAGAAAGAAAGCAAATTTTAAGAGAGGTTAGAACTGAGACAAACCTTCAGTTTGAGAAAGAAATCAAAAAACATAATTCCAGCTTATTACATCAGCATAAACAGCCATTGGCTAAGAATTTTCAACTGTCAGCAGATATTTTAACTCCACCCAATTTTAACTCAGTCAATGTGAAATGTCAGCTATCTTTATTGCATCAAAATATTCGAGGACTGAGAAATAAAATTAATGAATTAACTATCTGCATAGATGAATTAGAGTCTTCAAACCCAGCTGACATAATCTGCCTCTCTGAACATCATGTGACCACTGGTTTGGAACTTTTAAGTGTTACAGGGTTTAGGTTAGCATCTCACTTTTGTAGATCAGAAATGGAGAAAGGAGGAGTTGCCACATTCATCAGGAACTGTCATAAATTTAAGAACATAGACATTCATAAATTTTGCCTAGAACAGCATATGGAAGCATGTGCAACAGAATTAGATTTTCACAAAAAATCTTTCATAATATTGAGTGTATATCGAGCACCTGCAGGTAACTTTAATCTGTTTGTAAACCACCTTGAAGCTGTACTGGCCCATTTAACAACCAAAAACAAAGAAATAGTGGTTGCTGGTGATTTCAATGTAGATTTCCTTAAAGACTCTCCCAATAAGAACTTATTTGAGTTAGTAACACTATCTTTCAACTTAATTCCCACAGTAAAGTTCCCCACTAGGATAGCCACTTGCTCACAAACAGCCATTGATAATATCTTTATAGAAAAGTCCAATGAACAAAATTATATTACAAAACCAATAGTCAATGGCCTCTCAGACCATGACATGCAGTTCCTTCTGTTAAATGTTAATACTGAACAGGATATAAAATCTGTTAAATCTGAGTTCAAGAGGGTAATCAGTAAGCCAAAAATTGATTATTTTAGGACACTCCTCAGAGACATTCACTGGACTGATGTTTACCGTGCGCATGGCATGAATGAAAAATATAACATTTTTGCTAATAAAGTGCTTACCTTATTCGAACACTGCTTTCCCCCAAAACTTACCAAGGTTAGAGCTAAGTCTACAAAGAAGCCATGGATTACTCGAGGAATAGGGGTATCTTGTAAAACAAAAAGAAAACTGTATCTGTCAATCCGAAACATTTCCAATGCTGATGCTATAGCACATTATAAGAAATACAGCAAAATATTAAAGACTGTAATACGGATGTCAAAGCAAATATATTACAAGGAAAAGATAGCCATATCAGATAACAAAATAAAGACAATATGGGATACAGTGAAGGAGGAGACTGGTAGAACCAGACATGAAGAGGAACAAATAGCATTAAGAGTAAATGATACATTGGTGACAGATGTGTATAGTGTTGCAGAACTTTTTAACAAACATTTTATAACTGTTACTGAAAAGATGGGGTTGTCAGGTTCGGTAGATGCTGCTATGGATTACCTTAGACCAGACATTTCAAGTAACTTCCATAATATGAATTTGACCCTCACTACCCCAACAGAAATAATGTCCATCATAAAATCTTTAAAATCAAAAATATCTAGTGGGTATGATGAAATATCAACAAAGTTAATTAAAGAATGTGATTTTGAGCTAAGTAACATATTAAGCTATCTGTGTAACCAGTCGTTTATCAGTGGAATATTTCCTGAATGGCTGAAATATGGTGAAGTTAAGCCACTGTTTAAGAAGGGAGATAAAGAAATAGCATCAAATTTCCGTCCAATTTCACTGTTGCCAGCATTCTCAAAAATTTTCGAAAAAGTAATGTACAGTCGTCTTTATAACCATCTTATCTCAAATAACATACTGTCAAAGTCACAGTTTGGATTTCTAAAAGGTTCTGATATTGAGAAGGCTATCTACACTTACAGTGAAAATGTGCTTAATGCATTAGACAAAAAATTGCAGGCAACTGGTATATTTTGTGATCTGTCAAAGGCATTTGACTGTGTAAATCACAATATCCTTTTAAGTAAACTAGAATATTATAGTGTAACAGGAAATGCTGCAAAATGGTTCAAATCTTATATCTCTGGCAGGAAACAAAGGGTGTTATTAGGAAAGAGACATGTATCAAGCTATCAGGCATCATCCAACTGGGAACTAATTACATGTGGGGTCCCACAAGGTTCCATTTTGGGGCCCTTACTTTTTCTTGTGTATATCAATGACCTTTCATCAGTAACAATACCAGATGCCAAGTTTGTTTTGTTTGCCGATGATACAAACATTGCAATAAATAGCAAATCAAGTGTAGTCTTAGAAAGATCAGCCAATAAAATATTTGTGGACATTAATCACTGGTTCCTAGCCAATTCTTTGTCACTAAACTTTGAAAAAACACACTACATACAGTTCAGAACTTGTAAGGGGTGTCCCAAGAGTATATGTCTAACATACGATGACAAGAAGATAGAAGAAGTGGACAGTGTTAAATTCTTGGGATTACAGCTTGATAATAAATTCAACTGGGAGGAGCACACCACAGAACTGCTGAAGCATCTTAACAAATCTCTGTTTGCAATGCGAATTTTGTTAGACATAGGGGATATAAAAAATGAAAAAGCTGGCATACTATGCTTACTTTCATTCCATAATGTCATATGGGATTATTTTTTGGGGTAATTCATCAAGCCAAGCTAAAGTTTTCCGGGCACAAAAACGTGCAGTAAGAATTATATGTGGTGTGAACTCAAGAACATCCTGCAGAAGCCGGTTTATGGAACTAGGGATACTAACTACAGCTTCCCAATATATTTATTCCTTAATGAAATTTGTCATTAAAAATATATCACTTTTTCAAACCAACAGCTCAATTCATGGAATCAGTACTAGAAATAAGAATAATCTTCACAAGGATTTAAAGTCACTTAGTCTTGTACAAAAAGGTGTGCATTATTCAGGAACACACATTTTCAATAACTTGCCAGCAGCCATAAAAAGCTTAACAACCAATGAAATTCAGTTTAAGAGAAGCCTAAAGGATTTATTGGTGGCCAACTCCTTCTACTCCATTGATGAATTTCTTACTATAATCTAACTTCTGCACCATTTCAGTGCAGTAATGTGTTCATTGTAAATAAGTATTACAGTAGTTGTATTACATGTTTATTACCTTATAAATAAATAAAAAACTTTTTTATTTTCAATTCTGTCCATTAGTATTTGTAAAATGACTCTTAGTGTTCATTAAAAAATGACGATCATTCCACTTGGGACCTGTGGAACGGTACATTAGCTTATTTGTTTTAGTTGTAAATATTTGTCATGTATTGTCGTTTTTCTGACATGTTCCACATCCTGGAGGACCTCCTCACTACGGATCAATTGGAATGAAAGTAAATCTAATCTAATCTAATCTAATCTAATCAGCACGTTCTTATCGTCAAGGCCATTTCAGGACTCATGACATCAGCATAACTGCATCTGGCCACTGGTTAAGGGCAGTTAGGGGGAGGGGAGGGGTAGTGGGAGACCCCCTACTTACCATATATTGTGAAACATCTCACAACTGTCAACCACAAATTAAATATTGCCGCATCCAATAATCTGTCTAATTAAACTACATGATTATGGAAATATAAGAAAAATTGCTACCAAAATTCGATTTCATACGCCTTGCAGGTGCATTAAACCATCAAAATATGCCTAACGCCGCCCTCCATTGCTTTATATTCTAAACAAATGCCACAACACATATTAAACTAGTGGTATTCTCTATAATGTACACACATGTAGATGTGGGGATTGTAATGTTCTAAAATTTTGGGGTCACAACGGGAAACATTAGAGATTCTGCCAACCCATGATGCTACCTCAGCTGAAACAAACACTTAATATCAAGCCCTCAGTCACATCGTTCATGTTGTGATGTGTATAAATTAATGATGTCATAGAGTGTTCCACAAAAATTGGCGGCGAATAATAATATAATAGTATAATTTAACGGTATATTCCGCGATTTGTGAGTGACAGAGTGCCAAATCGCAGAGACTTAAACCATTCTCCGTCATAGAAATTACGCCTTTAAATGGAGTTACTGTCGTGTGTGTACGAAAAAGAAAACAGGAAATTAAAGAGATAGAAGCCAAAAAACGAAAACTGGTGTATATAGCGAAAACAGCTTTCGTAAAGAAGAATAAAAACTGAAAACAGAATAAGGAAAAGCTATTACAGATGTGCAGGCAAAGCGTACATATTGTTTTAAACAGAGACAGTTAATAGCCCTGGTAAGTGGCGATGTGTTCGAATCCTGCCCGAAATTGATGGATTGGAACATGTTTACAACAATAAAGAACGCACGAAAAATCTGTTTACAAAGCTCCATTCCCACCTGGATCTACTCACAATGGATGGTTACATCGTATCCAAATGTGTTAGACTGGATATTGTGTACCTAGCAACAGAACAACCACTTGCAGAGTTTAAAACCAGTGGAGTAACAACATATAATGGCTGCTCATTTGCAAAAGTTGTAAACATAAAGTTCTTTGCTGAAATTCCACAAAAATGTGCAGCATGAGAGCCGGGAGCGTACACCCAGGAAGATGTGAAGAGTTATAACAATAATGTTACGCACGAAACAAGAGATAAAAAATTAAAATTCGCTATGTTCTTGCCTAGAAGAAGTGCTGGAAACAGAGCTAATTGTCAAAGCCATAAAAGAGATAGTTTTCAGAAAAAAAACCTTGATGTGTATTGGATTTCGAGAACATATCTTCCTTGTACCTGTAAAATTACTGGCTGAAGAAAGGGTTAGGACAGTTAAATGTAGATATAAATTATAAGTTAAAAATGAAACTAGATATTATTAAAACTACACCAAATGAAAGTAACGGAAGAGTAATTTTCTGTGTGTGAACGTACAGACAAGAATAAAGTTTGACAATATATTATGCTTTCTTATGTACTGTCCTGGCGAAATCCTAAAGAATCTTCCATTTACAATGATCTACGTGTGTGGGATGTGGATAGTTGTAAAGATAGCTGAAAGTTTAGCAAACCCCTACATGACTTCGAAGTCCTAAATTTCTGGTTTTCTTTTCTTTCACATACGTACCATGCTTGGGGGCTTATTACTCAAGTATGCAAACTGCAGAACACCACACATAGGCTGACATTTTTTTCTGTTCGCAGAGATGCTCACCATTGCAATATGACAACTGGCTGCTACTGAGCAGTTCAGAATTACCATTGCAAGCTGCTAATCCATCAGTTTTAAACTCGGAAAACGGTTGTTACGTAGTTATCGACAGAACTTACAATTCGTATTTATTGACACAGAATACCACTGCATTTAGAATACAAAATGCACAACAGAATCTTATAGCTGTAAACAGGATTCATCGTGTGCTTTACACTGTGCAAGACTTTTTTAAGTGTATTAAACACCATCTAACAGTGTTTGCTGTGTGCTCCGCTTTACTCTGTGCCAATTGCTGCATGTTAACGAATAACTTACAGAACAATCGTTGTGTAGGGTTTAACATAGTTTCTGCTGCTTGTCTATTGGCGTACAGGTAGGGCAATAACTATATTCTATATGGATGTTGCTATAATAAGCTACTCTGACTGCGATAGAATTGCTGTATTAAAAACAGGGGATGTAGGAAACATTGTTTTCCACAATACCGTCAGCGGCACAGTCTGTCCATTGCGATATTGCATTCTGTCACAGACAAACCGCGGAATATGATATTAAATTATCCTGTTGTGATATTATTCGCCGCCATTTTCCGTGGAAGATGCTATGATATCATTAATTTATACACAGCATATAACGAACCTACACTTTCGGATAACTGAAATAATTGATGACACCTATTCCTAATGTCCCTGTTGTCCGGGAAAAAGCATCGGCTCCAAGGAACAAATTAAATCCAAAAGCATGTAGAATCAGTTATAGCCGGATCGTTATTGCGCGGATGCAACTTCGCAATACCGGTCGAAAGAAATTTGACAAATGATAAAAACTACAAAGTAGTGAAATTGCAGATAATGAAGTTAAATATTTTTAATATAGTTTGCAATGTTAATAGAAAACGGTCGCTAACTGACTGCGTTAATCAATTTGGAAAAGTATTTAAGTAACAATTAATGCAAAACAATCAGGCGGGAGTCGGCACAATAACGCTGACTCGAGCTCAGATTCAAAATCACAGTTAGCAACATGAAATAAAACTAATCGTGAAATCAGTAAAAAAAATTGCACTAAGCATATGCACTTGACTGGTAATTCTTTGGCAATCAGTTTGCGTGATAAATAGCTTTGCGCAGCCTACTATGATGCCTACTATTAATATTTCTGTTCTTAAATAAATATGTCTTACTAGTACGTAACTTTCATTAAATAACTACTGATTAACGTTTGCTTAAAACTCTTACGTATTTTGGAAATGAGAGCACAGATTAGTGATCACACAAGGAAATTATAGATTCTGATGTACAATAATCCTTGAAAACTCCCTTACGTTATTTTTTCATAGTCACTGAAAATTCACCGAGCAACAAAGTCCATTATCTTTAACTATTAGTCTCAATTATTTTTTAAGTTTTGACAGCCTTCATTTTACATACATTATCAAAATTAAATTAGCTCAGCAATTTTAGTCTTTTTATTATCAATGGCAACACTCGGTTTTAATTAATAATGATGGGGTATGACCCTACTTGGTAACTGTTCAGGTTTAAGCACTTGTAACACAGAGTTAACGTTAAGCTGGTAATTGTTCACAAAATGAAACTACTATGCTGGCCACTCTTTATACATTTCTAAATATTAAAGTTGGTCTGATCTTACTGCAATGAGAAGCTGCTGGTGCTGCTTAAGGTACTAATCGCCGGCAATGCATAGCAACAGGATCTTCTAGTGTCGCATTTTGGACCCACAGTGTTAATTCCTCTTGATGCTTTTTGTACTGTGCCCAATTAACACTGTAATTATGCCTCGCTATAGCATACAATTCTTTCATTTGGTACCTGACAATGCGCCACACTACACGCTGCTAGCAACAACTGCGCCTGAGTGCTTCTGTCTGACTCTACTGCACAAGAGCTAGCAGCAGACTCAATTGCTCAGTGTGTATTGCCGCCCAGCAACAATACTCCCTACTTCAAATATACTCTTTGATTGTTCACAATAGTAAATCGCCCTGACTATACCAGCGTGTTTACTATATGTTATTACATAGTTCTTTTTTAGCTATTGCATTTAAATTACATAATCATGTTCATTCATAATAATACATTTACAAAATAGTGACAAAATATATTATATAAAAATTACGCCAGTTCTCAAAATTACAACATTAATACTGAGAAAATTCTTTGGTTAGACATTGTGTTGTGTCACAAGCATACATGAGATTCACATAGTATTCTCCCGAAACTGCTTTACAAATCAACATTAATGGAACCAGCCTTCTTTGGTAGTTGTATGAAGCATTTACTAGGTGGAGTGCAATGTTCGCTTGGAGGTGATATCTAGCATATACATTGACAACTAGGGTTATACTATTCGGTGAGACAGTAGGCGTTGTCTGTTTAGTATGAGTAGCCTGCAACTGTAGAGTAAACTGCAACTGTAGAGTAAAACTTATATAATATATTACATATGCCAAATCACAAGCCCAGGAGCAGGCAACGTTATTGTTACCTCCCTTATTAACTTTATAAAGTATCTAGATGTGTGACTACAGGAAACTTTTACGTCTGCCTTGACTAAAGAACATATTATAACTAGGCTGGAGACATCTAGCGAATGGATCGTGTGTTTGATCTTTGTGCGAATCTGTTTACGTATGTACACGATGACTTGTATGTTTGTTTTCAACTACTGTGTTATAGAATATAATTACGTAACTTCGGTATTCATTGGTAATCCCTCACCGCTTTTGCTGCTGTGATCACATTATTTTGTCTCTTACATATTTTTAGATTACTGTGAGCAATAACAGAGGAAAAATACAGCATATAAAGCTTTTAGAAAGCCTTTTGATCGCAAATTGCTTTTATTTGCATAGTTTCCACTAAGCTTGTGTCATTTATAATAATAGCAATTACTGGCAATCAGTAGTATCCTTTATTTTGTTTCTAGTGAATAAGATGATGCATTATCTTTGTCCCTTGTAAAATGGTTCTTGAGAACAACGTAAATGTGGAAATATTTAATTTAGGCTGTGTTGTGACTTACATCAAGAGTAGGCCTAATTAATTACATTCAGTTTGTCTATTTGATTGCTTAACATAGTATTTTTTGCTAACACGTATTTTCTGCAGATATAAGTATGATCAAGTTACTTTTACAATATCGAATTACTTGGCCTTACAAAATGTCAACTGTTATCCGACATAGAAATTTAGCATTGGAGTACATATTTCAGAATTTTGATCACTGATTTGCCAAATACGTATATATATGGAAATTTACTCTTTTTTCTTTTACATTGTAGATGTATTTATGCAATATTGTAACAATAGATTAATTGATTTCAGTCTTTCAGCGTTTTACATGTCTTAAACTCAACAAACAATGTAAACATCGCACTTTTCGCGCTACCGAAGTATTATGCAGACATTTTAGAATTTTTAAAACTTTTAGATATGGAAGATAATTAATTTAAGGCTCTGTTGCGTTTTCTAATTGTGCACCTATGTATATTCCCCCCCATGAACCATGGACCTTGCTGTTGGTGGGGAGGCTTGCGTGTCTCAACGATACAGATAGCCATACCATAGGTGCAACCACAACAGAGGGGTATCTGTTGAGAGGGCAGACAAACGTCTGGTTCCTGAAGAGGGGCAGCAGCCTTTTCAGAGTCTGGATGATTGACTGATCTGGCCTTGTAACACTAACCAAAACGGCCTTGCTGTTGCGGTACTGCGAACGGCTGAAATCAAGGGGAAACTACAGCCGTGATTTTTCCCGAGGGAATGCAGCTTTACTGTATGATTAAAAGATGATGGCGTCCTCTTGGGTAAGATATTCCGGAGGTAAAATAGTCCCCCATTCGGATCTCCGGGCGGGAACTACTCAAGAGGACGTCGTTATCAGGAGAAGGAAAACTGGCGTTCTACGGATCGGAGCGTGGAATGTCAGATCCCTTAATCGGGCAGGTAGGTTAGAAAATTTAAGAAGGGAAATGGATAGGTCAAAGTTGGATATAGTGGGAATTAGTGAAGTTCGGTGGCAGGAGGAACAAGACTTTTGGTCAGGTGAATACAGGGTTATAAGTACAAAATTAAGTAGGGGTAATGCAGGAGTAGGTTTAATAATGAATAAAAAAATAGGAGTGCGGGTAAGCTACTACAAACAGCATAGTGAACGCATTATTGTGGCCAAGATAGACACGCAGCCCATGCCTACTACAGTAGTACAAGTTTATATGCCAACTAGCTCTGCAGATGATGAAGAAACTGATGAAATGTATGATGAGATAAAAGATATTATTCAGGTAGTGAAGGGAGACGAAAATTTAATAGTGATGGGTGACTGGAATGCGATAGTAGGAAAAGGGAGAGAAGGAAACGTAGTAGGTGAATATGGATTGGGGTTAAGAAATGAAAGAGGAAGTCGCCTGGTAGAATTTTGCACAGAGCATAACTTAACCATAGCTAACACTTGGTTCAAGAATCATGAAAGAAGGTTGTATACATGAAAGAACCCTGGAGATAATAGAAGGTTTCAGATTGATTATATAATGGTAAGACAGAGATTTAGGAACCAGATTTTAAATTGTAAGACATTTCCAGGGGCAGATGTGGACTCTGACCACAATCTATTGGTTATGAACTGTACATTAAAACTGAAGAAACTGCAAAAAGGTAGGAATTTAAGGAGATGGGGCCTGGATAAACTGAAAGAACCAGAGGTTCTACAGAGTTTCAGGGAGAGCATAAGGGAACAATTGACAGGAATGAAGGAAAGAAATACAGTAGAAGAAGAATGGGTAGCTTTGAGGAATGAAATAGTGAAGGCAGCAGACGAGGGCTAGCAGACATCCTTGGGTAACAGAAGAGATACTGAATTTAATTGATGAAAGGAGAAAATACAAAAATGCAGTAAGTGAAACAGGCAAAAAGGAATACAAACGTCTTTAAAAGGTGATCGAAAGGAAGTGCAAAATGGCTAAGCAGGCATGGCTAGAGGACAAATGTAAGGATGTAGAGGCTTATCTCACTAGGGGTACGATAGATACTGCCTACAGGAAAATTAGAGAGACCTTTGCAGAAAAGAGAACCACTTGTATGAATATTAAGAGCTCAGATGGAAACCCAGTTCTAAGCAAAGAAGGGAAAGCAGAAGGAGTATATAGAGGGTCTCTACAGGGGCGATGTTCTTGAGGACAATATTATGGAAATGGAAGAGGGGGTAGATGAAGATGAAATGGGAGATACGATACTGCGTGAAGAGTTTGACAGAGCACTGAAAGACCTAAGCCGAAACAAGGTCCCAGGAGTAGACAACATTCCACTAGAACTACGCACGGCCTTGGGAGAGCCAGTCCTGACAAAACTCTACCACCTGGTGAGCAAGAAGAATATAATAATTCCAATCCCAAAGAAAGCAGGTGTTGACAGATGTGAAAATTACCGAACTATAAGTTTAATAAGTCACAGCTGCAAAATACTAACGCGAATTCTTTACAGACGGATGGAAAAACTGGTAGAAGCCGACCTCGGGGAAGACCAGTTTGGATTCCGTAGAAATGTTGGAACACGTGAGGCAATACTGACCCTTCGACTTATCTTAGAAGAAAGATTAAGGAAAGGCAAACCTACGTTTCTAGCATTTGTAGACTTAGAGAAAGCTTTTGACAATGTTGACTGGAATACTCTCTTTCAAATCCTGAAGGTGGCAGGGGTAAAATGGAGGGAGCGAAAGGCTATTTACAATTTGTACAGAAACCAGATGGCAGTTATAAGAGTCGAGGGGCATCAAAGGGAAGCAACGGTTGGGAAGGGAGTGAGACAGGGTTGTAGCCTGTCCCCGATGTTATTCAATCTGTATATTGAGCAAGCAGTAAAGGAAACAAAAGAAAAGTTCGGAGTAGGTATGAAAATCCATGGAGAAGAAATAAAAACTTTGAGGTTCGCCGATGACATTGTAATTCTGTCAGAGACAGCAAAGGACTTGGAAGAGCAGTTGAACGGAATGGACAGTCTCTTGAAAGGAGGGTATAAGATGAACATCAACAAAAGCAAAACGAGGATAATGGAATGTAGTCGAATTAAGTCGGGTGATGCTGAGGGAATTAGATTAGGAAATGAGACACTTAAAGTAGTAAAAGAGTTTTCCTATCTGGGGAGCAAAATAACTGATGATGGTCGAAGTAGAGAGGATATAAAATGTAGACTGGCGATGACAAGGAAAGCGTTTCTGAAGAAGAGAAATTTGTTAACATCGAGTATAGATTTAAGTGTCAGGAAGTCGTTTCTCAAAGTATTTGTATGGAGTGTAGCCATGTATGGAAGTGAAACATGGACGATAACTAGTTTGGACAAGAAGAGAATAGAAGCGTTCGAAATGTGGTGCTACAGAAGAATGTTGAAGATTAGATGGGTAGATCATATAGCTAATGAGGAGGTACTGAATAGGATTGGGGAGAAGTTTGTGGCACAACTTGACTAGAAGAAGGGATCGGTTGGTAGGACATGTTCTGAGGCATCAAGGGATCACCAATTTGGTATTGGAGGGCAGCGTGGAGTGTAAAAATCGTAGAGGGAGACCAAGAGATGAATACACCAAACAGATTCAGTAGGTACTGGGAGATGAAGAAGCTTGCACAGGATAGAGTAGCATGGAGAGCTGCATCAAACCAGTCTCAGAACTGAAGACCACAGCAACAACAACAACAACAACAACAGTAAAACATCACGTCATTCCAAGCATGTGTGTCAATTTGTACGTCTCTATCTACATTATTCCGTGATTTATTCAGTTTTCAAGTTTATACTGACTTTTTGATCACCCGGTACATTACAAACAGGCCAATGTACTGATTTCATAACCTATTGTTGGATCACAACGTTCAATACTAAAGATTTGGCAATATGCAACTTGCGTTTTGTCCACTGTATTTCATGCGCTGTGTCACTTACTTGAAATGCACTTGAAGGAAATGGACGTGTTGACTCGTTTGCACACCTCCGAGAACTGTCTCCGCAGGCTACGGAGAACAGAGCTGACGCAAATGCGGACTCGTTGCAGACGGGCGCCGTGGTGCAGATGCCGGTGCCGGCCAGCTACAACGACGTGACGCAGGAGGCGGCGCTGCGGGACCACGTGGGGCTGGCCTGGTACGACCGGCGCTTCTTCGCGCCCGCCGCCTGGAGGGAGTCCGGCAGGCGCGTCTGGCTGCGCTTCGGCAGCGTCCACTACTTCGCGCAGGTGGTGAGTACGCCTGCCCTCACTAGTGCTTGTGGGACCGTCGGTTGCCATGCGCAACGTGGTTCACGCAGTCTACAGTAAGGCCACTTTTCCTCAGTGGCTCGCCTCCTTAGTCCTGTACTGGTACAGAGTTTTATACACTGAAGAGTTTGAAAAACACAAAAGGTAGAGTACGCGTGGGGAAATTGGAGTCAGAAGAATTTGTAATAAAGAACGGACTGAAGCAGGGAGACGCCCTGTCTCCGCTACATTTTAATTTAGTCCTAGAATATATTGTACGAATGGCAGCAGATAATTCAGAGGGTGTGGAATTAAATGGAAATATTAAGATATTAGGGTATGCAGATGATCTAAACATCATTACCGATAGGAAAGAATCTGCAACAGCAAATGCGAATGCGTTAATCAAGGCTAGTGAAGATGTAGGTCTAAGGATACGTGAAGACAAAGCTAAATACCTGGTTACTACTAGAATGCCAACAGCAGTAGATCAGGAAATGTTAAGAGTTGGAGACACGCAGTTTGAATAAGTGAACACGTTTAAGTATCTAGGCGTGGACATCACTTCGAGAAATGAGATTGAATCCGAACTGAAGAAGAGATTACGGGCGGGAAATGCGTGCTACTTCTCACTGAATAGATTACTTTCATCACGGATATTGCCTAGGAATTTAAAGATTAGAATATACAAAACTATTATTCTACCAGTTATGCTGTATGGATGTAAGACTTGGTCTCTCACTGTGGAAAATGAAAAGCCGTTTCGAGTATTTGAAAACAAAATTTTGAGAAAAATTTTCGGAGCAAAAAGGGATGACATTAGTGGAGAGTGGCGAAAACTGCATAACGAAGAGGTTCACGAACTCTATTCGAGCCCTGACATAATCAGTATTATTAAATCACGTAGGCTGCGATGGGCGGGTCACGTAGCTCGAATGTATGAGGGCAGGGCAGTGCGCAGAGTACTGGTAGGGCACCTAGAATAAAAACGTCCTGTGGGGAGACCGAGGCGTAGATGGGAGGACAATGTGAAGGCTGATTTGAGGAGCCTGGGTATTGAATGAAGGTGAATGGAAGGAAATAGCCCAAGACAGGGACAAATGGAGAAAGTACGTTGCTGCGGTAATGGACTCTCGAGTCCGGTATGACCAGTAAGTAAGTAAGAAGATTCAAAGACACTGGTACACCCGCCTAATATCGTGTAGAGACAAGCAGCAGTGCCGCAACACGACGTGGCATGGACTCGACTAATGCTTGAAGTAGTGCTGGAGGGAATTGACGCCATGAATCCTGCAAAGCTCTCCATAAACCCTTAAGAGTACGAGAGGGTGGAGATTTCTTCTGAACAGCACGTTTCAAGGCATATCATATATGCTCAATAATGTTCACGTCTGGGGAGTTTAGTGGCCAGCGGAAGTGTTTAAACGCAGAAGAGAGTTTCTGGAGCCACTCGGTAGGAATGCTGGAGGTGTGGGGTGTCTCATTGTCCTGCTGGAATTGCCCAAGTCCGTCGGAATGCACAATGGACGTGAATGGATGCTTACGTACTTGTCACCTGCCAGAGTCGTAACTAGACGTATCAGGGATCCCATACCACTACAACTGCACACGCCCTACACCATTACAGACCCACCATCAGCTTGAACAGTCTCTTGCTGGCACTCAGGGTCCATGGATTCATGAGGTTGTCTCCATACCCGTACACGTCCATCCGCTCGATACAATTTGAAGCGAGACTCGTTCGACTGGGCAACTTGTTTCCAATCATCAACAGTCCAATGTCGGTGTTGACCGTCCCAGGCGTGGCTTAAAGCTTTGTGTTGTGCAGCCATCGAGGGTACACGAGTGGGCCTTTGGCTCCGAAAGCCCATATCGACGATGTTTCCTTGAATGGTTCACACGCTGACACTTGTTGATGGCCCAGCATTGAAATCTGCACCAATTTCCGGAAGGGCTGTACTTCTCTCATGTTGAACCACGCGGGATTAGCCGAGCGGTCTAGGGCGCTGCAGTCATGGACTGTGCGGCTGATCCCGGTGGAGGTTCGAGTCCTCCCTCGGGCATGGGTGTGTGTGTTTGCCCTTAGGATAATTTAGGTTAAGTAGTGCGTAAGCTTAGGGACTGATGACCTTAGCAATTAAGTCCCATAAGATTTCACACCCATTTGCACATTTTTTTTGTCATGTTGAACGATTCTCTGCAGTTCTCGTTGGTCCCGTTCTTGCAGAATCTTTTTCCGACCGCAGCGATGTCGGAGATTCGATGTTTTTTCCTGATTCCTGATATTCACGGTACACTCGTGAAATGGGGAAAATCCCCACTTCATCGCTACCTCGGAGATGCTGTGTCGCATCGCTCGTGCGCCGACTGTAACACCACGTTTAAATTCACTTAAATCTTGATAACATGCTACTGTAGCAGCAGTAACCGATCTAACAGATGCGCCAGACACTTGTTGTCTGCTATGGGCGTTGCCGACCGCAGCGCCGTATTCTGCCTGTTTACGTATCTCTAGTTTTGAATTCACATGCCTATACCAGTTTCTTTGGCGCTTCAGTGTATTATGCTGTGTTTGCGCTGTTTATGCTCGGAGCTCGTGCTCATGATTAATCGCGGGGACTACCTACATCTCCTTCTTGGAAAATTAATCCCACCATGCACAGTGAGGACAGATGTAAGGCACAAAGCAACCTTTCTCCTTCTGCACCGCTTCTAACCCAGAGACACTCAGTGCGTAAGATGAGGCATGCTCCCTATGATGATTCTTGTATGACGTAGTAGTATTCTTCTTTTAGTGCTTCTACATCTACATTACTGCTCTGCAACTCACAATGAAATTCCTGGCAGAGGGTTCATTGAGCCACTTTTAAGCTATTACTTCAACAGTCCACTCTCGAACAGCGTGTGGGAAAACGGACTCTTAAATCTTTCAGTGCGAGCTCTGATTTCTCTTATTTACTATGATGATAATTTCTCCCTATGTAGGTGGATGCCAACGAAATATTTTCGTTTTCGGAGGAGAAAGCTTATGATTAAAATTTCACGAAGAGATCCTGCCGCAACGCCTTTGTTTTAATGATTGCCACCCCAATTCGTGTATCATATCCGTGGCACTCTCTTCCCTACTATGTGATAATACAAAACGAGATGACCTTACTTCAACTTTTTATGTCCTTCGTCAATCTTATCTGATGCGGATCCCACACCGTGCAGCAGTACTCCAGGACGGACAAGTGTATTGTGTTCAAAAATGTGTGTGAATTCTAAGGGGCCAAACTGCTAAGGTCATCGGCCCCTAGACTTAAACACTACTTAAACTAACTTATGCTAAGAAAGACACACACACCCATGCCCGAGGGAGGACTCGAACCTCCGGCGGGAGGGGCCGCGCAGTCCGTCGCATGACGACTCAAACCATGCGGCCACGCCGCACGGCACTAGACCTGTTGCATTTCCTAAGTGTTCTGCCAATAAATCGCAGTCTTTGGTTCGCTTTCCCCCAACATTATCTAAGGTAAGTCCGGCATAATTGGACCACATTTTCTATTCGGCATGAAATTTGTGTGTTTTTTAACTTTTTCTGACTTCTCGTTTCATGTTTGCACAGAGTGGCATATAAATATTTGCATAAATTATTATTGAGGCACAGTCACATAAAATAAAAGAGATATGATAAAATGAAAATATAACTGATGAGCCCATCTCATTCTTAGGTGTGTAGATAAGATGGACAGATTACTGGTAAAGGCGGATCATATAAAAAAATGGCTATACATGAAGAAAAGAGCCGATTAAAATCACATTTTTTAACATGGTGAAATGAGTGCACAATCATACTCTTAAATATTTTAGTCCAAAATAATTTTATTAATTTATTACAATGCTTCATGGAATATTGGCTTTTGTTACGAGTTGTTGGTTTTATTCAAGCAATAGCCTATCTTTCCCTTACCACAGCAATTGCATTTATTGCCAAATGTTAAATAATATTTATGTGACCACCGTGAACAGGAAACATACTGAACCCAGTCGTCTTTTTTATTAGTTTTATAGTAGGTTTCACCACAACCAACACATTCATTTTCATCCCATTCATCAAAGCTATTTTCATAATCTTCTGCAGTATCTTTAATGTTGTAGCATTCAGTATCTGATGAACATTTTTTAGCTTCTACAGATGGTTTTTCTCCTCACTAATATTCTGCTTTGACGATACTTTTTTTCCTTCATTCTCTTCCTCTATTTCCAAAAGCCCCCTTTTTTTTAGTTTCAATATTTTCAGCAAAGCTTAGCACTTTGGATGCAGTTGGTGCCTTCGTCTTAAAATTCTTGGTTTTATCGACAGATGAAACAGATGACATATCTTTCAAAATTTTTGTAAGTGTTGGCTTAGAAGTAGTCAGTTTAGAAGCGGTAATCTTGGAAGATTTAGGTTTAGCAGGAACGGATTCTGAAGTTGTGTCAGTGAAGGAATTTGTCTTGCGCTCCGCTCTTTTGATGAGCTTGGGGTCACTAGGTCTTTTGACGAGTCTTGAAGTGGACAGTTGGCAGCGTGTTCTGTTATAGGTTTATTAAATAAGCGCGACAGCTTCACAGAAGAGCTCAGCCAACTCCAGCGGCAGACGCTGCAAATGAGGCGTTCTGCATCACGGTGTGATTTTATGTTAAAAGTTCGGAGAGCGCACGTTCCTAGAAGAGTCAACAAATATATCGCTTCCTCCTCCGTATATCTCGCGAAAACACCATAGAGGTAAAATTAGAGATATTCCGATACATATCGAGGCCTACCAACAATCGTTCTTCCGGCGAACCATTTGTGACTGGAACCTAAATGGAGGAACAGGAAGTTCCTTGGTCATAAGCGAGTGACTGCGTGTGTGATCGCTCTCTAAGTTTTCATGTATTTTTAGGTTTCAGCTACATATTTTAACGGGTTTTGTGATAATATTTACTATATAAGTGACGTATTAGTGGTTTCTTCATTCACCTCTGCCTTTCTTGTGTTGTGACCTGATATTTGTGAGTGTTTCGTATCGAGCAACTTAACCTCTTGCCTGTGTTTACATTCCGCGCTGACCAGTTGCAGCTGTAGCGGCGCATCGAAAGCCAAGTACTAATTAATTGTTTGTGTATATTGGTTTATTTAGGAACTTTAGTAGTCTTCAACCGGTGTTCTTGGTGTTTTCTGGTGAAATAATTTCAGAAGAACCTTTTGGGAACTGTTTTCAGCTTCGTTACTGTGTCATTAGACGTTTGATTCTCTTTCTGTATAAGTCTTTTGTTATATTCACATTTGTTGTTTATTAATACTGTTAATAATAGTAGTTACTTCCCTTGTAGAGTAAGTTTGTGATTATTGTAGTCAGGTTTTTAACATCTTCTTATTGTAGTAGCGGAACTTAGAAAAAGTAAAATTTTACCATCAGTGAGAAGTGTGAGCTTTGCCGTAGGTTCGTGAGTAGTGGATTGCGGTGTGAGACTTGTTCGAAGTATTTTCACTGGGGGGAATGCAGTGGGGAAGCCAGTGGGCATTCTGGTGAGATCCTCTCCTGGAACTGCAGGTTATGTGGCAAGAGTAAGTTGATAGAGGAGCAGGAGCGTAAGATCTGTGCCATTCAGGTGCAGTTGAAAAACGCACAGGAGGAGCTAGATAGGATGAGGAGGGAGAAAGGGGTTGGAGAATGGGAGCTGGAAGAGATCTGCTAGGAGACGAAGATTTTCAGATAGTTTTACTATTGGTGTTTACAATAGATATGACCAACTGTCAGAGTCTAGTGGAGAGGAATCTCTAGTAGCTGTAGATGTAGGAAGTATGCAGCAGACCTCAGTAATTACTGTGCCTAGAACAGTTGCAAAGTCGAAGAGGAAGAAGAAGGTTCTGCTGTTAGGTAGTTCTCATGGAAGAGGTGTAGGCCAGCAGTTGCAGGAAGTGCTGGGGAGTGAGTACCAGGTCACCAGCATTGTGAAGCCTAATGCAGGGTTGGCTCAGGTGACTGTTAACATAGGGGGGTTATGTAGGGATTTTACTAAAGAGGATCAGGTAGTGATTGTGGGTGGGGCTGGTAATAGTATTGATAGGGATGGGGAGTATAACATAGATGGTGACCTGGAAAAGATAGCCACTCAGACTGGCAACACGAATGTGCATTTCGTGGAACTGTTTCAGCGTCACGATCGGCTGATGACAGAAAGCATGGGTCACATTTCAGTGGTGTCGGTGGAGTCTGTCAGCAGGACGGGTTTCACTAGACATGGCCTGTACCTCAACAGGTATGGGAAGGGGAGGTTGGCAAAGCTTATAGGTGGCAGCATAGGTGGGGTTGGTGGGATCACTCATGGGAAAATTCCTGCAGTAGTGGGTGTTAGAGCTGCACCTTTTTTTAAAAAAAATGGTTCAAATGGTCCTGAGCACTATGGGACTCAACTTCTGAGGTCATTAGTCCCCTAGAACTTAGAACTAGTTAAACCTAACTAACCTAAGGACACCACACACATCCATGGCCGAGGCAGGATTCGAACCTGCGACCGTAGCAGTCTCGCGGTTCCAGACTGCAGCGCCTAGAACCGCACGGCCACTTCGGCCGGCCTGCACCTTTTTTAGATTGAAGTCAGCTGATAGGTATTCCTGCTTAAGGGAAGTCTCTCTAACAAGGGAATCACTTTTGACAAAGCTTAGGTATCCGAGTAATGAGGGAATTAGTATATTACATCAAAATATACAAGGTATTAGAGATAAAGTTAGTGAACTGCTTATAAATGTTGACTCTGAAATTATTGGTATATCTGAACACTTCTTAAATAAGGAGATAATTCAGAGGCTTCCTTTACCAGGATACAGGTTGGCTGGCAACTTTTCGAGGAGCTCTTTGCGGTGTGGGGGAGTAGCCATGTATGTGAAAAACGGCATCCCATTTGAGTCAATTGATGTTTCAAAGTACTGCACTGAAAAGGTGTTTGAATGTTGTGCAGGTGTGGTTAAATTTAACGGAGCTGAACTTGTAACTGTTGTTATTTATAGATCCCCAGACTCCGATTTCACAACATTTTTGCTAAAGCTAGAGGAGGTTCTAGGTTCACTTTATAGGAAATACAAAAAGTTAGTCATATGTTGTGACTTCAATATTAATTGTATAAGTGATTGTGCAAGGAAGAGGATGCTGGTAGACCTCTTAAATTCATATAATCTTATGCAAACAGTATTCTTTCCAACGAGAATGCAAGGGAACAGTAGAACAACCATAGACAACATTTTTGTTCATTCCTCATTACTAGAAGGGCATTCTGTTAGCAAAAAGGTGAATGGCCTTTCAGATCATGATGCACAAATTTTAACTTTAAAAGATTTTTGTGCTGCAACACGTGTTAAATATAGTCATCAGCTGTTCAGGAAAGCTGATCCAGTTGCTGTAGAGACCTTTGTAAACCTTATAAAGGAACAAGAGTGCCAAGATGTTTATAGCGCTGATACAGTAGACGATAAATATAATGCTTTTCTCAAGACTTTTCTCATGCTCTTTGAAAGTTGCTTTCCGTTAGAACGTTTAAAACAGGGTACTAGCACAAACAGGCAGCCTGGGTGGCTGACAAGAAGGATAAGAATATCTTGTAGAACAAAGTGGCAATTATATCAAAACGTTAGAAACAGTCAAAATCTAAATGCAGCAGCCCATTACAAACAGTATTGTAAGGTGCTTAAAAATGTTATTAGGAAGGCAAAAAGTATGTGGTATGCAGACAGAATAGCTAAGTCTCAGGATAAAATTAAAACCATATGGTCAGTCGTAAAGGAAGTTGCTGGTCTGCATAGACAGGTCGAGGATATAGAATCAGTGCGTAGTGGGAATGTCCGTGTTACTGATAAGTCGCATATATGTACAGTATTTAATAATCACTTTCTGAATATAGCAGGTGAACTAAATAGAAACCTAGTCCCAACAGGGAATCATATAGAGAAATGCTCCTCCATGATACTGACAAGAGGGAGATTGAGTTAATAGTTAAATCACTAAAGACCAAGAACTCTCATGGATATGACGGGGTATCTAGCAGAATACTGAAGTATTGTTCTATGTATGTTAGCCTAGTTCTCAGCCATATCTGTAACTTTTCCTTTAGGAGTGGTCGGTTTCCTGGCCGATTAAAGTACTCGGTAGTGAAGCCACTTTATAAAAAGGAAGACATTGATAATGTTGACAATTTTAGACCTATTTCTATGCCATCGGTGTTTGCTCAAGTTATCGAGAAGGTTGTATATACAAGGTTACTGGAGCATTTAAATTCACATAATTTGCTGCGAAATGTTCAGTTTGGTTTTAGAAATGGTTTAACAACTGAAAATGCTATATTCTCTTTTCTCTGTGAGGTTTTGGATGGATTAAATAAAAGGTTGTGAACGCTAGGTGTTTGACTGTGTTGACCACAAAATATTACTGCATAAGTTGGACCATTATGGAGTAAGGGGAGTTGCTTACAATTGGTTCACCTCTTACTTTAAGAACAGAAAGCAGAGGGTAATCCTCCGCAATATTGAGAGTGGTAGTGATGTTCAGTCCCAATGGGGCACTGTTAAGTTGGGCGTTCCCCAAGGGTCGGTGCTGGGGCCACTGCTGTTTCTTATTTATATAAATGATATGTCTTCTAGTATTACAGGTGATTCAAAAATATTTCTGTTTGCTGATGACACTAGCTTGATAGTGAAGGATCTTGTGTGTAATATTGAAACAGTAACAAATAATGTAGTTCATGAAATAAGTTCATGGCTTGTGGAAAATAATTTGATGCTAAATCACAGTAAGACTCGGTTTTTACAGTTTCTAACTCACTATTCAACAAGAACCGATATTTTGATCAGACAGAATGGGCATATTATAAGCGAGACGGAACAGTTCAAGTTCCTAGGCGTTCGGATAGATAGTAAGCTGTTGTGGAAAGCCCATGTCCAGGATCTTGTTCAGAAGCTAAATGCTGCTTTATTTACCATTAGAACAGTATCTGAAATAAGTGACACTTCAACACGAAAAGTAGTCTACTTCGCATATTCTCATACGCTTATGTCGTATGGTATTATTTTTTGGGGTAATTCTTTTGATTCAAAAAAGGTATTTTTGGCTCAAAAGCGGGCTGTTCGAGCTATATGTGGTGTAAGTTCGAGAACCTCTTGTCGACCCCTATTCAAAAATCTGGGAATTCTGACATTGCCTTCACAGTATATATTTTCTTTAATGTCGTTTGTTGTTAGCAATATTAGCCTATTTCCAAGAGTTAGCAGCTTTCACTCAGTTAATACTAGGCAGAAATCAAATCTGCATGTAGAATGCACTTCCTAGACTCTTGTCAGAAAGGAGTGCAATATTCTGCTGCATCCATTTTCAATAAGCTACCACAAGAACTCAAAAATCTTAGCAGTAGCCCAGACTCTTTTAAGTCTAAACTGAAGAGTTTCCTCATGGCTCACTCCTTCTATTCTGTCGATGAGCTCCCGGAAGAGCTAAAAAATTAAGCAAATTCCAGTGCTACATTGTTGATTTTCTTCATTTAAACTTACGACTTGTCACCTGAATATGCTTTTTTTATATTTCATTTTATCTGTTTCTAATATCGTGTTATAATTTCATGTATCGACTCGTTCCCTGACCATGGAGACTTCTCCTTAATTTGGTCCCACGGAACAATAAATAAATAAATAAAAGGAAGCGACAGTGGTAAACAAAGTATCCTCCGTCACGTACCTTATGGTGGCCTGTGAAGTACAGACGCAGATATTCACATCCGTTTGTACATACAGGCGATAGGAAAAATAATGTGAACACTTGTTCTTACTTTGGAATGGTTTATTAATAAGGGGTTGGACCCCATTTGGCTGTAATAAATCTGCGATACTTCTTGGAATACTGGCATATAATCATTGCATAGCCTCCAGTGGAATGTTATGCTACTTTTCTATTAGAACGTCTCCTAACTCCTGTAGTGAGGAGGGGGGCGGAAATCTGCTCCGAAGTGTGCGCTCCGATACCGCCTATAAGGGTCCGATAATGTTCAAGTCAGGGGACTGTGCTGGCCAGGGAAGAAGACGCTGCAGTTCAGTTGCATGCGCCTCAAACCACGATTGTACTGTCCTGGCGGTGTGAATGAGTACATTATCGTCCTGAAATATGGCATCATTGTTGGGGAACAACTCTTGAATCATGGGGTGCAGGTGATCACCTCAAATGTTCACGTAATCGTTGGCTGTAACATGGCCTTTGAGAGTAATGATGGGACCAGCAGAATACCATGATGTGGATACCCACGCTATCACACTCCTACCTCCATTCTTAACCGTTGGAATCAAGGAATCAGGGTTGTAGGCTTCTTTTGGCGTTCTCCAGACATAAACCCGGGTGATGTTGCAAATAACGAAAACGTTGACTCGTCGAAGCAGATCAGCCGTCTATGATTTATGATCCAATGCGTTGGTTGTCGTCAGTAATGGTTTTGGTATAGCAGCTCGTCCATGAATATTCGCTTTATGGAGTTCTCGGCGGACAGTGTCAATAGATACAGGGTCTCGAGGATGACTATTGAGTTCCGCAGTCACTTTAGCCGTCGTAGTTTTGTGCTGGTTTTACACAATTCGTGTTAGCGTACGACGATCTCTGACATTTAGTTTTGATTTGCGCCCACTATTGCGATTACACTATGATGTCTTTCCATGTTTTGTGTAGGCTGTCATGACTGATGAAAAAGTTGCTCTTGAAACATTCAATAAGTTAGCTGCCTTGGTAAGTGATGCTCCAGCTAATTGGGCTCCCACAATATGTCCTCTTTGGAATTCTGTTAGGTCTTTCATTGCAAATCGACCTCGGCCACTGAATGCTAATACGAAGTGTGCTCTACTCATAAACAACATGCACTCGTGCCTAGTCCGTACTAAAGACGCGCAGTCCAGCGTGACTCGTGCCTTAACTGCGTTGCTGGCCATCAGAAACAGCCATCCCATTACTGCCACTATTTACATTATTTTTCATATCCGCTGTATATCCCACAATAGAATAATCGTCCAGCAAGCAAAATCGATGCCTTATTGTCAAGCGGCTGCCCCGTGAACCATATACCTTGCCGTTGGTGGGGAGGCTTGCGTGCCTCAGCGATACAGATAGCCGTACCGTAGATGCAACCACAAGGGAGGGGTATCTGTTGAGAGGCCAGACAAACGTGTGGTTCCTGAAGAGGGGCAGCAGCCTTTTCAGTAGTTGCAGGGGCAACAGTCTGGATGATTGACAGATCTCGCCTTGTAATGCTAACCAAAACGGCCTTGCTGTTGTGGTACTGCGAACGGCTGAAAGCAAGGGGAAACTACAGCCGTGATTTTTCCTGAGGGAATCCAGCTTTACTCTATGAGTAATTGATGATGGCATCATCTTGGGTAAAATATTACGGAGGTAAAATAGTCCCCCATTCGGATCTCTGGGCAGGGACTACTCAAGAGGCCATCGTTATCAGGAGAAAGAAAACTGGCGTTCTACGGATCGGAGCGTGGAATGTCAGATCCCTTAATCGGGCAGGTAGGTTAGAAAATTTAAAAAGGGAAATTGATAGGTTAAAAATGGATATAGTGGGAATTAGTGAAGTTCGGTGGCAGGAGGAACAAGACTTTTGGTCAGGTGAATACGGGGTTATAAATACAAAATCAAATAGGGTTAATGCAGGAGTAGGTTTAATAATGAATAAAACAATAGGAATGCGGGTAAGCTACTACAAACAGCACAGCGAACGCATTGTTGTGGCCAAGATAGATACAAAGCCCACACCTACTACAGTAGTACAAGTTTATTTGCCAACTAGCTCTGCAGATGATGAAGAAATTGAAGAAATGTATGATAAACTTTAATAATCATGGTTGACTGGAATTCGGTAGTAGGAAAAGGGAGAGAAGGAAATGTAGTAGGTGAATATGGATTAGGGGTAAGAAATGAAAGAGGAAGCCGCTGGTAGAATTTTGTGCAGCGCATAACTTAATCATAGCTAACACTTGGTTGAAGAATCATGAAAGAAGGTTGTATACATGGAAGAACCCTGGAGATACTAAAAGGTATCAGATAGATTATATAATGGTAAGACACAGATTTAGGAACCAGGTGTTAAATTGTAAGACATTTCCAGGGGCAGATGTGGACTCTGACCACAATCTATTGGTTATGACCTGTAGATTAAAACTGAAGAAACTGCAAAAAGGTGGGAATTTAAGGAGATGGGACCTGGATAAACTGACTAAACCAGAGGTTGCACAGAGTTTCAGGGAGAGCATAAGGGAACAATTGACAAGAACCGGGGAAAGAAATACAGTAGAAGAAGAATGGGTAGCTTTGAGGGATGAGGTAGTGAAGGCAGCAGAGGATCAATTAGGTAAAAAGACGAGGGCTAATAGAAATCCTTGGGTGACAGAAGAAATACTGAATTTAATTGAAGAAAGGAGAAAATATAAAAATGCAGTAAATGAAGCAGGCAAAAAGTAATACAAACGTCTCAAAAATGAGATCGACAGGAAATGCAAAATGGCTAATCAGGCATGGCTAGAGGACAAATGTAAGGATATAGAGGCTTATCTCACTAGAGGTAAGATAGATCCTGTCTGCAGGAAAATTAAAGAGACCTTTGGAGAAAAGAGAACTACTTGTATGAATATCAAGAGCTCAGATGGAAACCCGGTTCTAAGCAAAAAAGGGAAAGCAGAAAGGTGGAAAGAGTATATAGAGGGTGTAACGGAACTGAAATAATGGTGGGCTGACAGTAATTTGGAGCCCGCGCGTCGGAAACGGGCGCGCTTGTGTGAGACTGCAAGGGAGTGCACCCTGATGCCATCTATTGGCGAAACTGGGAATTAGCGCTACCTGTCAGACAATGCACTAAGCTCTCGGAGTCAAATGTATTCTTTTTCTTGGTAATTATAAGTTATTACTGTATAATTTAATGTTGTAAAGCGCTAGTAGTAAATCATTATGACTGGTATGAACTCCAGGGTAATAAACATAAATATTCTTAAATACTAAATGATTTAGGTAAAAAGGTGGTTGGGGAACGCCCCCACTCTTGGTGATACGAGCGTAGCTAGAGGTAGCTGGAGACAAAGGGACTGAACAATGAAATGGCCTGGGGAGTGTTGACGTGATCAGACGTGCGTAACTGTGCTCACGCAAAAGTGATTGTGCAACAGAGAAGAGGCGAATATCGTCGCCGTTTTTGGAGTGAAACGCGACGAATGGTTGTTGAAGCCGCCTCTATGCCACTGGGGCTGATTGTAAGAGTTCCTGCACGCAGATTTTATGGCGGACGTGCAGTAGCTTATACAAGTGCTACAGCTCGTAGTTCCAGCCACCATTAAGGGCATGAGGCGTGAAGAGCTGCGTTAGCCACATGCATCTCACCACCAGCACCGACACGTCTACCCAAGGCAAGACTGCTTGCAATTGTTAAGTCGAACTTTGTATACATGTAAAAGGAGAATACCAGTTTTCTTTTATACAAGTGCAGAGGACAGAATATAGTAATGAGTAAAATTACGACGCATGTTGTTCATTGTAAAGTGTAGTAACCTCAAACATAGTATAGTGAAATCAGACTGAGGCCACCATCGCCTCTTTCATTTACAATTCTTTTGGTTGTAGAATACTTTAGCGTATAAGAATGTTGAAAAGAGCAATGGTCACACCAGAATGAGTCGCCTATTTACAGTTACTTAAATTTTTCTGAGTAACCTTTCAAGTAAAGTCACTTAACTAATTCTGTATCAATTGTCCAAAGAGTAATATCCAAAATCATTAAATAAGTTGAAGGATAGAATTTTGTTAACCCAAGTTGCATAAACTGTCTTGGTAGTAATTACCAAGCCAAATCAGAGAAATTGAGAGAGTATTTGCTTTGTAGAATCACCTAGAATGATCAGAAATAGTAATATTCAGAATTAAGTTTAAATTCAGCTCAAGCCATTTCACTTTGAAACGAACCAAAAATTGATTTATTCTTTTGCTCTTTCAGAGCTGGCGACCGTAGTTATAAGTATTTTCAGGAGGATTCGACGGTAAGTCTGCTGCTCTCGTCGTGCTGATAGGATTATCCACTGCTGCTAGCAGTGGTGATTGGATACATAAGCTCACTACCAAGTTGAGTGGGTCAGGTAGGCAGTGTTACCGTGTGAACTGTAGGGCATTGTAGGCCGTGGATCGAACCCGTTCAATCATCACAGCTCTTAGGGAAATAGTCCGGTTAGGAGTGTACTAATCATTAGGTAAATACTGGCGAGTAACGGTCAAAAATGTATACGCAAGTGAATTTAGCAAGGTCCACATAGCACCTAGTTAATGTGGTGCAATGGCGAGGGTAGGAGTGGAGTAAAAGTGAGCTGAGCTTGTGGCAAGTCCGTATTGGTTTTATACATACGGAATTAGGAAGCGGGTCATTCCGTCAGTGGAGGGGGTTAAAACAACCGAGTCAGTTGAGAACATACCCCATTTACTGATGGAAAGATTCGGCGGTTCGGTCGCATGGGTCTATACAAGGGCGATGTACTTGAGGACAATATTATGGAAATGGAAGAGGATGAAGATGAAATGGGAGATATGATACTGCGTGAAGAGTTTGCAGAGCACTGAAAGACCTGAGACGAAACAAGGCCCCGTGAGTAGACAGCATTCCATTAGAACTACTCACGGACTTCGGAGAGCCAGTCCTGACAAAACTCTACCATCTGGTGAGCAAAATGTATGAGACAGGCGAAATACCCTCAGACGTCAAGAAGAATATAATAATTCCAATCCCAAAGAAAGCAGGCGTTCACAGATGTGAAAATTACCGAACTATCAGTTTAATAAGTCACGGTTGCAAAATACTAACGCGAATTCTTTACTGACGAATGGAGAAACTGGTAGAAGCTGACCTTGGGGAAGATCAGTTTGGATTCCGTAGAAATATGGGGACACGTGGGGCAATACTGACCCTACAACTTATTTTAGAAGCTAGATTAAGAAAAGGCAAACCTACGTTTCTAGCATTTGTAGACTTAGAGAAAGCTTTTGACAATGTTGACTGGAATACTCTCTTTCAAATCCTGAAGGTGGCAGGAGTAAAATACAGGGAGCGAAAGGCTATTTACAATTTGTACAGAAACCAGATGGCAGTTATAAGAGTTGAGGAAAGCAGTAGTTGAGAAGGGAGTGACACAGGGTTGTAGCCTGTCCCCGATGTTATTCAATCTGTGTACTGAGATAGCAGTAAAATAAACAAAAGAAAAATTTGGAGTAGGGTTAAAGTTCAGGGAGAAGAAATAAAAAGTTTGAGGTTCACCAATGACATTGCAATTTTGTCAGAGACAGCAAAGGACTTAGAAGAGCAGTTGAACGGAATGGACAGTATCTTGAAAGGAGGATGTAAGACGAACATAAACAAACGCAAAACGAGAATAATGGAATGTAGTCGAATTAAATCAGGGGATGCTGAGGGAATTAGAGTCGGAAATGAGACACCTAAAGTAGTAAATGAGGTTTGCTGTTTGGGAAACAAAATAATTGATGATGGTCGAAGTCAGGAGGATATAAAATATGGATTGGCAGTGGTAAGAAAAGCATTTCTGAAGGAGAGAAATTTGTTAACATCAAGTATAGATTTACATGTCAGGAAGTCCTTCCTGAAAGTATTTGTTTGGAGTGTAACAATGTATGGAAGTGAAACATGGACGATAAACAGTTTAGACAAGAAGAGAATAGAAGTTTTCTAAATGTGATGCTACAGAAGAATGTTGAAGATTAGATGGTTTCGCGTCCGTCGGCCGTCGTAATTTAATATATTATTATTGTTATTATTATTTTTTGATTGTTGCCGACTTACGTGGTGGGCCTTAATAAAAATATTACATTCAATTTTGATTTACGGTTAAATGCTTTTGTGAAGTTCTCCTTTTTAACAATATTAATCTTAAATTATTTGTTACGTTAATGAATGTTAGACTCGCTGAATCTTAAAACATGAGCATACAAGTTGAACATTGGAATAAACATTTCATTTCCTCGGCTACTCAGTTCACTTTAAAGCAAAAGATCTTTAGTTATTAATTACAATTGCGGCCCACACACGCGCGAGAGTATTTTTTTTCTTACTTACGTTAACCACTGTATTGTAATCGGAGTCCTGGCTCTGGCTCTCGGCTGTGGTACTGAAAATAAGAATCTTAAAGCTACGTATTTTCTGCAACGTCGGGCGGCTGTGGAGAAAAATTAATATTATGTTAATAGCGGGCGAGTTTTTCGCTTCCGCTAATTTTTCATAAGTTAATATCGCCACGTAATGGTTCAAATGGTTCAAATGGCTCTGAGCACTATGCGACTTAACTTCTGAGGTCATCAGTCGCCTAGAATTTAGAACTAATTAAACCTAACTAACCCAAGGACATCACACACATTCATGCCCGAGGCAGGATTCGAACCTGCGACCGTAGAGGTCGCTCGGCTCCAGACTGCAGCGCCTAGAACCGCACGGCCACTCCGGCCGGCGCCACGTAATGGCGTCGTTGGCTGCATCGGCCGCTGTGATTGTTGAATTTTAAATTACTTGAATGCAGGTTAATTCAAGGAAGGCGGTCATGAAATCGGGATCACCTCTAACAAATTAAAAGTACACAATAATATTAAATCAATATATTATCTGCTTAATTCATACAAATATGCTTACATTTGCCAGCACTCGGAAGATGTCCGTCTACTCGCAATCAAGACAAGAGAAGAAGTAAAGACGACTAAAAAATTAACAAAAGAGCGTATCTTGTCTCTTTAGATCACTTTGTTATATTTCTTTGCATTCGAAACTGAAACAGAGAAATTATTGTTTTACGGCTACATGATAAAAATATATTATTCAATTTTTAAATGTTTCTTCTTTATAAATACTGTTTTTTAAGTCTTTTCGTAATATAGCACTGGGGACGCTATAATGGGTAGATCAAGCAACCAATGTGAAAGTACTGAATAGAATTGGGGAGATGAGAAATTTGCGGTACAACCTGGCCGAAAGAAGTGATCGGTTGAGTGTAGGGCACATTCTGAGGCAACGAAGGATCACCAATTTAGTACTGAAGTGAAGAGTCTGGGGTAAATATGGTAGAGGGAGACCAAGGGTTGAATACAGTAATCAGATTCAGAGCGATGTGGGTTGCAGTAGTTATTTGGAGATGAAGAAGCTTGCACAGGATAGAGTAGCATGGTGAGCGGCATCAAACCAGTCTTTGGACTGAAGACGACAACATCAGATACACTTATCAGCTTTAAAAAAAAACCGCACCGTGGCTTGCCTACACGCTAGATGGCAGGTCTGTGGCGGCTCTCTAAAAAATTACGGCATTGCAAGAGAAGAGTCTTTATGTGTTACAATATGCGAAGTGCTAATCGGTTAGGAGCGTTCAGCGTGCATTCGTACTTAAATACTGAGAGGCTGCAGCTGGTCACCCAAGCATTTTGGCTGATTTTGCCAGTTTCGTGATGCTGGTTGTCTGTGTAAAGGGAAACGCACGGGTCGAGCGCGTGTCCCAGAGGAAATCGTGGAGCCGCGAGACAGAGCTTTGCGTGCAGCCACCAAAAATCAACCATTCGTGCAAACCGTGAACTGGACTTTCAGCAGAAAACAATGTGGAATGTTTTGAGACGGCATTTACGTTTCAAGTCCGATCTTTTGCAACTGTTACAACAACTGACTCCCAATGATTATGACTGCCTATTAGATTTTTGTCCCCGATTGCAGCCAAGTTTTGGAAGATGATGAAGACTTTACAGGGACACTGATATTCAGCGACGATGAGTCTTTCCATCCGCCGGGAAACGTGAATCGTCACAGTGTGAGTATTGGGTACTGAACCGCCGCATGTTTCTGCGGAGTTGGAAAGGGATTTTACCAAAAGTGAATATCTTCTATGCTATATCCAGGACAAATGTGTATGGCCTCTTCATCGAGCAGACAGTGACAGGTTCCGTGTACCTGGACACGTTGCCGTTGTGGTTGTTGCCACGACCAACTGCTGACTCCTCGACTTTCATCTTTCAACAGGACGGGCTCCACCTTACGGGAACATAATTGTCTGCTCCTTTCTCAACAAGGAACTACACATTGCTGGGTACGGCGCTCTGGTTTAAGTGCCACGACCCTCCATGTCGGCAGATTTCACGCCATCACGACCCATCTCCTGTAGGTTTATGTTAAGGACAAAATTTATGTATCCTCAATGCCGACAACGCTGCAAGAACTGTACCACTGCTTTTTTGTTGGACATTGACGAAAACACGCTATTGAACGTATGGACGGAACTGAATTATCGTTTGGATGTGTGCCGGGTGACCAAGAGCGCACACATTGAACGTTTATAGAATGTACCAGAAACTTGGTGAGTGTAAATCGTATATTTGTAAACAAACAATGCTCTGAAACCTAATGAATCGTTTCACATATTAAATATATTGTGACCGGTATGCAGCTAATTCAAATGGTTTCTTGGTGGAATCATGACGTTCTCGGGAGAGCACAAAGTGAGGCACAACTTGCAGGCAAGGATATTCACCACATTCACATACTGCACAGTCACAGGTAAATCCCCATTTTCTCATGTTGATCTTCGTTTTGTCAGCTGTAGAGTGCAGCCTATTGAGCATATTCCATATAAATCAGCTTTTCTCATGATCGTATGGGAGGCCTTCACAAGGTATCATCGATCCTTCAAGGCGGCTGGATGAGGAACGCCATGAATTTTTTCTCAAACTTTAAGATAATTCAATGAGGCTTTCTGTAGCACGAAATAACTATTTCTTGACTTGACTCTTTGGGTTGCTAGTTGATTCTTACATAAAGTACGAGTTCTCAAATTCAGTGCCTTAGATTTCTCCATTCTGGATGCGCTCTCACAGCGGATATCTGGAAGTGGAATATCGGCTAGACAGTAAACGTTTTCACGTGGTGTAGATCTCAAACAGCCTGTAATGAGTTTGTAGGTCTTATTTAAGGGCACATCTTCTTGACTCGCATCGGCAGATAAGCACCAGATGGGGCAGGCATACTCTGCAGCTGAATAACAGAGAGCTACAGCTGAAATTCTTATGATACGAGGGTGCGTCCCCCAGACGGTTCCATAAAATTTCCGGAGAAATTTGTTGCTTTCTGATACCTTTGCTTTGGTGTTCAAGCAATGTAATCTGTAGATGAGGGCTCCGTCAAGAATATTCCTAAATGTTTCGATGTGAAGCAGTGTTCTAGTTGCTTACCTTCCCAGATCAGCTGGAATTGTGTTGCTGCTTGTCTGTTTCTGCGGTGGAATGCACAGGCATGTTTTTGATGGCTCCGCTTTCAGCTGGTTCTCTTGATAGTAACTGTCTAGAGTTTGTAGAGCATGGCAAAGCCTATCTACTGCATCTTCGAAAGTTGCCCCTTCAGCTATTAGGGCGACATCATCTGTATCAGTAGAAACCTTTGTTCCTTGCGAACAGGGCTAATCATTAGTGTCGATATTTTGAAGAGTAAGGGGCTAATAGAAGTCTTTGTGAAAGGTGCTTATGAAAGGCAGTTGTTGGATAAGTCCAAAAATAAAGCCAATGAAAGTACATGCAATTTTTACCAGCAGATCCCGAACGGCCGTATGTATATAGCATGAAAATCGATACATTTTTAACTGTGGCATCCTATTTTAATTGTACAGCGCACAGCTGACGGATCTTTATTTACCTGTATCTTGCAATTTGTATACGACTAGATGTTCTCCTTGACAGCACAACGTCACTTTTATCTACGAAAGGAATGTCCTGTTCCCGCGCGTCCTCGAACCATGTACACCCTGTTAAGTATATTTTCGCGTTTTAACTTTTTGTATGTCATGTTTACACTGGATTATCCTTAAACGGGCGAACGAGATGTCCTACATGGCCTCCAGACGTGTAGATGAACCAGAGAAAAGGCCGTTGATCATTGAGGGCAGATTCGATCTTGTTCTGCCCCACCTTCTTGTCGCTCAAGCTAAAAGTCAGCGACTTATGCTACACCAGCGAGTCATTGCATGGCAATATCTACATCTACGTCTACATGGATCCTCTGCAAATCACATTTAAGTGCCCGGCAGAGGGTTCATCGAACCACCTTCACAGTTCTCTATTATTCAAATCCCGTATAGCGTGCGGAAAGAACGAACGCCTATATCTTGCCGTACGAACTCTGATTTCCCTTATTTTATCGTGGTGATCGTTTCTCCCTACGTAGGTCGGTGTCAACAAAATATTTTCTCATCCGGAGGAGAAAGTTGGTGATTGGAATTTCGTGGGAAGATTCCGTCTCAACGAAAAACGCCTTTCTTTTAATGATGTCCAGCTCAAATTCTGTATCATTTCTGTGACACTCTCTCCTCTGTTTCGCTATAATACAAAACGTGCAGCCTTCCCCACAACATTTTCTATGTGTTCTTTCCAATTTAAGTTGTTCGTAATTGTAATTACTAGGTATTTAGTTGAATTTACGGCTTTTAGATTAGACTGATTTATCGTATAACTGAAGTTTAACGAACTCCTTTTAGCACTCATGTGGATGACCTCACACTTTTCGTTATTTAGAGTCAACTGCCAATTTTCACACCATTCAGGAATCTTTTCTAAATCGTTTTGCAAATTGTTTTGATCTTCTGATGACTTTATTAGTCGATAAGCGACAGCGTCGTCAGCAAACAACCTAAGACGGCCGTTCTGATTGTCTCTCAAATCGTTTTTATAGATAAGGAACAGCAAAGGGCCTATAACACTACCATGGGGAACGCCAGAAATCACTTCTATTTTGCTCGATGACTTTCTGTCAATTACTACGAACTGTGACCTCTCTGACAGGAAGCAACAAATCCAGTCACATAATTGAGACGATATTCCTTAAGCACACAATTTCACTACAAGCCGCTTGTGTGGTACAGTGTCAAAAGCCTTCCGGAAATCCAGAAATACGGGATCGATCTGCAATCCCTAGTCAATAGCGCTGAACACTTCGTGCGAATAAAGAGCTAGTTCTGATTCACAATAACGATGTTTTCCAAACCCATGTTGAGTGTGTGTCAATAGACCGTTTTCTTCCAGGTAATTCATTATGTTCGAACACAATATATGTTCCAGAATCCTGCTGCATATCGACGTTAATGATATGGGCCTGTAATTAAGTGGATTACTCCTACTACCTTTCTTGAATATTGCTGTGACCTGTGCAACTTTCCAGTCTTTGAGTACAGATCTTTTGTCGAGCGAACGGCTGTATATGATTGTTAAGTATGGAGCTAATGCATCAGCATACTCCGAAAGGAACCTAATTGGTATACAGTCTGGACCAGAAGACTTGCTTTTATTAAGTGATTTAAGTTGCTTCACTACTCAGAGGATATGTACTTCTACGTTACTCGTGTTGGCAACTGTTCTTGATTCGTTTTCTGGAATATTTACTTCGTCTTCTTTTGTGAAGGCATTTCGTAAGGCTGTGTTTAGTAACTCTGCTTTGGCAGCACTGTCTTCGATAGTACCTCCATTGCTATCACGCAGAGAAGACATTGATTGTTTCTTGCCGCTAACATACTTAACGTACGACCAGAATCTCTTTGGATTTTCTGCCAGGTTTCGAGACAAAGTTTCGTTGTGCAAACTGTTATAAGCGTTTCGCATTGAAGTCCGCGCTAAATTTCGAGCTTCTGTAAAAGATCCTGGGGATTTTGCGTCTGTTTAAATTTGGCATGTTTGCTTCGTTGTTTCTGCAACAGTGTTCTGACCCGTTTTGTGTACCAAGGAGGGTCAGCTCCGTCGTTTGTTAATTTATTTGGTATAAATCTCTCAATTGCTGCTAATATTATTTCTTTGAATTTGAGCCACATCTGGTCTACACTTATATTATTAATTAGGAAGGAATGCAGATTGTCTCTCAGGAAGGCGTCAAGTGAATTTTTATCTGCTTTTTTGAATAGGTATATTTTTCGTTTATTTTTGAAGGATTCGGGGGTTAAGATATTCAATCACACTATGACAACCCTGTGTTCATTAATCCCTGTATCCGGTTTGATGCTCGATACTAACTCAGTATTATTTGTTGCTAAGAGATCAAGTGTGTTTTCACAACCGTTTACTATTCGCGTGGGCTCATGAACTAACTGATTGAAATAATTTTCCAAGAAAACGTTTAGCACAATTTCGTATGATGTTTTACGCGTAACTCCGGAATCAAACATGTACTTTCGCCAACGTATTGAGGGTAAATTAAAGTCGCCACCAACTATAATCGTATGAGTCGGGTGTGTGTTCGAAATCCAACTCAAGTTAAGTTTTCTTTGAACTTTTCAGCAACTGTATCATCTGAATTGGGAGGTCGGTAACCTTTTACCAATTATTATTTTATTCCGGTTGCCAACAATGACGTCTGCCCATACTAACTCACAGGGTCTATCAAATTCAATTTCGCGACGAGATAAATTACTTCCAACAGCAAAAAGCACGCCACCCACTACCTTGTTTAGCCTATCCTTTCGGACCACCGTTTGGTTCTTCGTAAAAATTTTGGCTGAGTTTACCTCTGGCTTTAGCCAGGTTCCAGTGACTGTAACGATTTGAGCATCAGTGCCTTCTAGACTACTGGCCATTAAAATTGCTACACCAAGAAGAAATGCAGATGATAAAAGGGTATTCATTGGACAAATATATTATACTAGAACTGACATGTGATTACATTTTCACGCAATTTGGGTGCATAGATCCTGAGATATCAATATCCAGAACAACCACTTCTACAGCTGGGCATTGAGTCAAACAGAGCTTGGACGGCGTGTACAGGTACAGCTGCCCATGCAACTTCAACACGATACCACAGTTCATCAATAGTAGTGACTGGCGTATTGTGACGAGCCAGTTACTGGGCCACCATTGACCATACGTTTCCAGTTCGTGAGAGATCTGGAGAATGTTCTGGCCAGGGCAGCAGTCGAACATTTTCTGCATCCAGAAAGGCCCGTACAGAACCTGCAACATGCAGTTGTGCATTATCCTGCTGAAATGTAGGGTTTCGCAGGGATCGAATGAAGGGTAGAGCCACGGGTCGTAACACATCTGAAATGTAACGTCCACTGTTCAAAGTGCCGTCAATGCGAACAAGAGGTAACCGAGCCATGTAACCAATGGCTCCCCATACCATCACGCCGGGTGATACGCCAGTATGGCGATGACGAATACACGCTTCCAATGTGCGTTCCCCGCGATGTCGCGAAACACGGATGCGACCATCATGATGCTGTAAACAGAACCTGGATTCATCCGAAAAAAAAATGTCTTTTTGCCATTCGTGCACCCAGGTTCGTCTTTGAGTACACCATCGCAGGCGCTCCTGTCTGTGACGCAGTGTCAAGGGTAACAGCAGCCATGGTCTCCGAGCTGATTGTCCAAGCTGCTGCAAATGCCGTCGGACTTCGTGCAGATGGTTGTTGTCTTGCAAACTTCCCCATCTGTTAACTCAGTGATCGAGACGTGGCTGCGCGTTCCGTTACAGCCATGTGGATAAGATGCAAGTCATCTCGACTGCTAGTGATACGAGGCCGTTGGGTCCAGCACGGCGTTCCGTATTACCCTCCTGAACCCACCGAGTCCATATTGTGCTAACAGTCGTTGGATCTCGACCAACGCGAGCAGCAATGTCGCGATACGATAAACCGCAATAACGATAGGCTACAATCCGACCTTTATAAAGTCGGAAACGTGATGGTACGCATTTATCCTCCTTACACGAGGCATCATAACAACGTTTCACCAGGCAACGCCGGTCAACTGCTGTTTGTGTATGAGAAATCGGTTGGAAACTTTTCTCATGTCAGCACGTTGTAGGTGTCGCCACCGGCGCCAACCTTGTGTGAATGATCTGAAAAGCTAATCATTTGCATATCACAGCATCTTCTTCCTGTCGGTTACATTTCGCGTCTGTAGCACGTCATCTTCGTGGTGTAGCAATTTTAACGGCCAGTAGTGCATAGCGCTTGGAGCACTGGTACTTTCCCAAGACAGCTACGACAATTTACAGCTGTCGTACCGACTGTTCCGGTATCTTCGTTCTTCCTGTGTTCTGCCTGCACCCTTTGTAACTGAAGCCCTTCTTGTGTTTTCCTGAGACCCTCTAACATAATAAAAATCTGCCCAGTCCACGCCACACAACCCCTGCCACCCGTGTAGCCGTCTCCTACGTATAGTGGACACCTGACCTATTCAGCGGAACCCGAAATCCAACCACCTTTTGGCGGAAGTCGAGGAATCTGCAGCCCACAGGGTCGCAGAACCGTCTGAGCCTCCGATTCAGACCCTTCACTCGGCTCTGTACTAGAGGTTCGCAATCAGTCCTGTCGACTACGCTGCAAATGGTCAGTTCTGCTTTCACCTTGCAAGCAAGACTGGCAGCCTTTATCACTTCTGTTAGCCGCTCGAAAACAGAGAGAATCTCTTCTGATCCAAAGTGACACACATCATTGGTACCGGCGTGAGCAACCACCTGCAGTTGGCTGCACCCTGTGCTCTTCATGGCCTCCGAGAGGACCCGTTCCACATCTGGAATGACTCCAGTATGCACACGGAGTGCACATTGGTTTTCTTTCCATTCTTGGCAGCCATGTCCCTAAGGGGCCCCATAACGCGCCTAACGTTGGAGCTCCCAACCATCAATAATCCCACACTCTGTGATTGTCCGGATCCTGCAGGCTGACAGGTTTCCTCAGAAACAGCACAGGCGACAGAATCTGGCTCAGCAATAGTGTGAGCCATATGATGGGCGTTCAATAAGAAATGTAACACTTTTTTTCTCTCGGACAGCTCCTGTTGGAAATGCTTGCCTCCCAATGCAGCGGGTTCGGGTTCGATTCCCGGCTGGTTTAGAGACGGGTTCGATTCCCGGCTGGTTTAGAGATTTTCTCCACTCTTGGGCTGAGAGTTGTGTTGTCCTCATCATCATTTCATCCTCATCCCCGAAGCGCAAGTCGCCCAGTGTGGCGTCGACTGAAATAAGACTTGCACTCGGCGGCCGAACTTCCCGGATGAGGCCTCCTGGTCAGCAATGTCACACGATCATTTCGTTTTTTTTCTGTTGGAAAAATGCGGAATTTGTTGTGGGACATCCCGAAATATTCCAGATTCAGCTCCTACAGTTTTATGAAATTCCGATAGGTGGTGGCGCTATTCATAGCCTCCAAAACGGCGTGTGTAACGGGGATGCGCTCCAACTGGAGAGCTACCATTGAGTTTTTTGTGGAAAACCACATCGTCGCAGGTATTCTTAGGTGCTTGCAGAACGTCTACAGAGACCTGGCGACGAACAAAAGCATGGTGAGTCGTTGGGTGAGGCGTCTATCATCTTAGCAACATAATCGCGCAAAGCTGTCCGATCTCCCGCGTGCCAGTCGGCGGTACGCAGCTGCGACTCCTGCAATGTTGGGACATGCGGACACTCTCATTCGAGGTGATCGACGGATCAAAATCAAACACCTCGATGCTCAACTGGACGTTTCTGTCGGCAGTGCTGACACGCCAGTTGGGTTACTCAAAGGTGCGTTCTTCCTCATCCCCCTTACAGCCCGTATCTGGCACCTTCCGACTTCCATCTATTTGGTCCAAGAAAGGATGCACTCTGTGGGAAGGAGTACTTGGAAGATGGAGCGGTTACTGATGCAGCAAGACGTTGGCTCCGACGCTGACCAGTAATGATAATTCAGGCCCTCCCAGTAACATGTTATAGGGCCGTCGCATTGAACAGAGATTATATTGAAAAACAGGGTTTTGTAAGCAAAAGAGTGGACAATAATATGGTGTATATGAATCCTGAATAAAACCAACCTGATTTCAGAAAAATATGTGTTGCGTTATTTATTGGACACTCTTCGTAGAAATGTAGTAAAACTGTCCATACATTGACATTATTGGAGCGCTCTCATACTCATCGGTGTGACGTATGCAGGGAGTGCGTGAGTAAATATCGCAAAGAAAGAAAGTCAGAACCGATCGTCACTGTCGCAACCATTGGAGGAGGAGAACCTACTCTGTTAGTCCGTCTAAAGAACTGTCACGTCGTTACTATTAAGCCATTTAGGTTCAAATGGTTCAAATGGCTCTGAGCGCTATGGGACTTAACTTCTAAGGTTATCAGTCCCCTAGAACTTAGAACTACTTAAACCTAACTAACCTAAGGACATCACACACATCCATGCCCGAGGCAGGATTCGAACCTGCGACCGTAGCGGTCGCGCGGTTCCAGACTGTAGCGTCTAGAACCGCTCGGCCACCCCGGCCGGCGCCATTTAGGTCAACTGTGTAATGCCTACATCAGGTTAGCCTGTAAAAGGATTCTAATCTACGTCCAGTGTGCTAATGCCGGTGCTGCAGTGTCGCAAGCAATACGATGCTTGTTTTTTTCTATCTAATGCCCCAGTTGGAGTAACAGTGTGAGTGCCTGGTATGTTTGAAAATACTAAATTAAATCAAGCTTTGTAACATCATTTAACAAAGAAACGGAAGTCAGTTGTAGCAATGAAAAAAGATAAAGTAATGAAAAGCTACGCAGACAAAATCTGGAGATCGAAATAATCGCTTGTAATTAAGTAAAATGTACAGACTGAATTCAAAATAAACCGCGACACAGAAGAAGCAAGCCACCGTTAAGTAAGCTAAACGATTGTGCAGTAACCGGAAGATTTTGGCCAGAAGGATAGATCTCTAATAGCCAAGAGGCAACTACCAAACGGAGGACGAAAGCAACAGCGATGAAAAACTGAAATGGAGCTTTTGGAGCTTGCATAAGAATAGTGACCGACTAAGAGAGAGCAGCAAGAAGAAGCAAAAAATATGAATCACCGTTTTTTAAATTAATGTACTGAGCATCGTGTGGACTGGAAACGAACAGTTCTGGTTAAGCCTACGAGAAAGCTACCAGCAGCGCGTGACATGACCACGGAAACTGGTCACGTTTCACGAATAAATGAACCAGCGCCCTTCCTTCTCGTCAGTGCCTGTTGACAACGTATACGTTTCTATGCTCACTGTGGTATATGTCTGGATTGTTCTTCGATGGGACTGTGTTTTGCTGACGCTAGATATTTTGAAAAGGACTTAGATTTTGTCGGTATTTTCTTTCAGGAGCTTTTGGTCTAGCCTATGAGGATATCGTAGATCTAAGCTTCGTATTATACTGAAATTAACATGTAATCCCTCGCAACCACCTACGTCTATTAACAAATTTATGTTACTGCGATCACAAAAGTCTGCCCCTATAACTGAGCAATCAGTGCCTCTGTTTTATGGAGGCCGCAGGTTCAATCCTAGGGATCTATCCTTGATGGGAGAACTGGACATGTATCTCAGTTTTTATTTCTTCTCCCTAACTTTAATTCCTATTTCAAATTTTTCTTTGATTCCCTTTACTGCTTGCTCAATATACAGACTGAGTAACATAGCAAAGCACTCAGTCTTCAGGCAAGTGGCCCATCGGGACCATACGACCGCCGTGTCATCTTCAGATGAGGATGCGGATAGGAGGGGCGTGTGGTCAGCACACCGCTCTCCCGGTCGTTATGATGGTTTTCTTTGACCGGAGCCACTACTATTCGGTCGAGTAGCTCCACAATTGGCATCACGAGGCTGAGTGCACTCCGAAAAATGGCAACAGCGCATGGCGGCTGGATGGTCAGCCATCCAGGTGCGGGCCACGCCCGACAGCGCTTAACTTCGGTGATCTCACGGGTACCGGTGTACCCACTGCGGCAAGGCCGTTGCCGAGTAACATAGGGGATAGGCTAAGCCCTCTCTCACTCCCTTCTCAACTACTGCTTCCCTTTCATGCCCTCTACTCTTATAACTGCCGTCTTGTTTCTGTTCAAGTTGTAAATAGCCTCTCGCTCTCTGTATTTTACTCTTATTACCTTCAGAATTACAAAGAGTTTATTCCAGCCAACAGCGTCAAAAACTTTCTCTAAGTCTAAAGATGTTATAAACGTAGGTTTTCCTTTCCTTAACCTGTCTCCTAATCGCAAGGTCAGTATTGCCTCGTTTGTTCCTTCATTCATCTGCAATACAAACTGATTTTCTCCGAGGTCGGCTTCTATCAGATTTTCCATTCCTCCATAAAAAATTCGTGTTGGTATTGTGCAAGCACGACTTATTAAACTGACAGTTCGGTAATATTCACAACTGTCGGTACCTGCTTTCATCGGATTCGAATTATTATATTCTTCTCGAGATCTGAAGGTATTTCCCATGTGCCGTACACATTGCACATCAAGTGGAATACCTTTGTCTTTGCTGACTCTCCCATATATATCAGTAGTTCTGAAGGAATGTCGTCTACTCCCACGGCCTTGTTTCTACACTGTCCAGTGACATTGATGTGACTACCCGTCAAAAGACTGAATAACCTGCTTTTGCAGCACTGACTGCTGCGAGACTTGCAGCATGATAGTCAGTGAGGTTCTGGTAAGTACTTACAGGGATCTGAAGCCCTGCTAATTCCAGCTCCCTGGTGAGCTGTTCTAGGTTTCTCAGCTGAGGATCCATGGTCCAAACAGCCCGATCGAGGTGGTCCCATAGGTACTCGATTGGGTTTAAATTGAGGGAGTCTGGTGGACAGGGGAGTTGTGTTGTTGTTGTGGTCTTCAGTCCTGAAACTGGTTTGATGCAGCTCTCCGTGCTACTCTATCATGTGCAAGCTTCTTCATCTACCACTACTTACTGCAACCTACATCCTTCTGAATCTGCTTAGTGTATTCATCTCTTGGTCTCCCTCAACGGTTTTTACCCTCCATGCTGCCCTCCAATGCTAAATTTGTCAGAACTTGATGCCTCACAACATGTCCTACCAACCGGTCCCTTCTTCTTGTCAAGTTGTGCCACAAACTCCTCTTCTCCCCAATTCTATTCAATACCTCCTCATTAGTTATGTGATCTACCCATCTAATCTTCAGCATTCTTCTGTAGCACAACATTTCGAAAGTTTCTATTCTCTTCTTGTCCAAACTATTTATCGTCCATGTTTCACTTCCATACATGGCTACACTCCATACAAATGCTTTCAGAAACGACTTCCTGACACTTAAATCTATGCTCGATGTTAACAAATTTCTCTTCTTCAGAAACGCTTTCCTTGCCATTGCCAGTCTACATTTTATATCCTCTCTACTTCGACCATCATCATTTATTTTGCTCCCCAAATATCAAAACCCCTTTATTACTTACGGTAAATTAATCTTGGTGCTCTTCAAACCAAGCACGTACACTGCGAGTCGTATGACAATGCTTTGTCCTGCTAATAGATCCATTGTGGCGAGGAAAAACAAACTGCATTTAGGAGTGGACGTGGTCCCCGAGGGTAGATGCGTACTTGTGATGATCCAATGTGCCTTCCAGAATAGCGAGGTCACCAAGAGTATACCACAAAAACATTCCCCGGCTCATAAAACTCCCTCCTCCGACCTGAACCCATGAGCTTTCAGACGTTTCACGCCAGACAGGCCAAAGGCCATCTGTCCAACAGAGCATAAAACGTGGTTCCTCTGAAAAGGCCATCTGTCGCCACTCAGTGGAAGTTCAGTGGCATGAAAATTCCAGCCTTCATCTCCAATGAGCAGCAGTGAGCCTGTGTGCATAAACCACGCGCCTGCCGCTGAGGCACATGCACAGCAATGGTCGGTGAACTATCATTGAGGAGACACTGTTGGTAGCACTTAGGTTCATCTGGATGGTCAACTACATGTCTTCCCTTATGAGCATCTGGGTGGTCAGTTGCATGTCTATTAATCTGTACACACCTCCGTAGGTGTCATTCACCACTGCCGTCTAGTCCGTGGCGCACCACAGTTGCCTTTGCTCCAGTTTTGGATGGCGCTATTTTGCCATGCATGGCATACTTCAACCATGGCAACACGTGAACAGTTTACAAACTTAATGCCCTTTTGGGTACCAGATAAATCGTTCTGTTTCCACATCACGACAACGACTGCACTTTTTTCCGCATCCCACCTCCCTTCCCCCCCTCGACACGCTTTATATTGCCTCCATTGCTAGTGCTGCCACCTGTGAGTGGCTATAGCACGTTGATGCCGAACTTAGGTGGTGGTCACATTAATGTGGACTGTGTAGTTATGTCTTTCAGTGTTATGTCAGATCCTTCTTGCAGCACACATATCTCCAGTCTCATCTTCATCTACTTCGTCCACTGTTTCTACAATATTCCTTTCCCTCTGTATATTCGTTACAACTTTCAATTTTCCCTTCTTTACTTAGCGGTCTACTGGTTTTTCACCTCACAGCTGCTTTTATTTTCTCCGGAGGTCTCTCTTATTTTCTTGAAGGCTGTATCCATCTTTTCCTGATCATAAACGATTCTATAACCTTGCATTTTTCCTCTAGCCATTCCTACTTAGGCAGTTTGCACTTTTTGTCAATTTCATTTTTTAAATATCTGTATATCCTTTTGCTAGCTTCAGATATCCTGTGGTACCCAAAGATTTGTGCTGTGCCTTGTCTTTTTACCTATTTGGTCCTCTACTTTCACTATTTCATCTCTCAAAGCTACCCATTCGTCTTTTAATGTATTCCTTTCCCCAGCTTCAGACAGTCATTGCCTAGCGCTCATTTTGAAACTCTCAACAATCTCTGACCCTTTTCAACTTATACTGGTCCCATCTTTTTATTTTTCTATCTTTTTGCAATTCACAAGCAAAAAATTATGGACAGAGTCCACATCTGATCCTAGAAATGTCTTACAGCTTAAAATCTGATTCCGAAATCTCTTTCATACCATTATGTAACCTATCTGAAACCTTCCGTGTCTCCATGTCTCTTCCACGTACACAGTCTTCTTTCATGGTTCTTAAACCAAGTATTAACGATGATTAAATAAGGCTCTGTGCAGAATTCTACGAGACAGCTTCCTCTTTTAGTCCTTTCCTCCTGTCCATATTCTTCTACTATTTTCTCTTCTCTTCCTTTCTCTGCTATCAGATTCCACTCCCCCCACCCCCTCACAGTTAAATTTTTCTTTCCCTTAACTATCTGAATAATTACTTTTACCTCATCGTACTACCTTTCAATCTCTTCAGCGTATGCGGATCTAGTCGACATATAAACTTTTACTACTGTAGTTAGTGTTGGCTTTTGTGCCTATCTTGGCTACTATAATTCATTCACTACGCTGTTAATAGTAGCTTACACGAATCACTACTTTCTTATTCATTATTAGATCTAGTCTTGCATTACCCCCATTTCATTGTGGCTTATAACTCTGTACTCACCTGACAAAAAGTTCTGTTCACCCTGGCACTTCACTAGTTCCCACTATATCTAGCTTCAACCTATCCATTTCTCTTTTTAAATTTTCTAACCTAATTATCCGATGAAGAGATCTAACATTCCAGGCTCCTACCTGAGGAGTGCAGTTTTATTTTATTTATTTTTTGACTGATGATAACATCCTCCTGAGAAGTCCTCGCTTGTACATCCGATTGGGGGATTATTCTACTTCCAGAATATTTTACCCAACATGGTGCCACCATCATTTAACCATGTAGCAGAGCTGCGTGCCCTTGGGAAAAATAACGGCTGTAGTTTCTCCTTGCTTTCAGTCCTTTACAGTACCAGCATAGCAAGACCTTCTTGACTGACGCAAAAGGCCAGATCAGTCCGTGATCCAGACTGCTGCCCCTGCAACTACTGGAAAAGATGCTGCCCGTCTTCAGGAACCATTGACCTCTCCACAGATATCCCACCATTATGACTGCACCTCTTTCGCTGAGGCAAACCAACCACCCAACGTCGGCAGGGTCCACGGTTCATGCGGGGGATTAATATAACCATGAATAACAATTCTTTTGGTTAATGATCGGAAATCATTTCCTTATTTAATTCAGTCAACCGCCTCGAATGTGTTAGGAAATAAAATTAAAAACTATTTGAAAACATCTTTCTATTCACAAATCATTAATGTTTGGCTGCACTGAAAATTAAAGATCTGCAAATGAAAAAAAGAACGGCAGAGAAAATCCTGTTGGGTATCAACAAAATAACCAGCGAGAAATGCTACTAATCAAAATTTTTTAGAAGGGAGAAACAAGACATAAATTTTAAACAACACATATACAACTCTGATGCCGTATATAACACTTTGCTTACAAACCTTACATCTGATCATTTTCATGCGTTATTTTTGTGTCATATTATTTACGAGGACGTGCTGAAAAGTAACGCCTCCGAATTTTTTATGTGAGCTTTTTAAATAAAACAAACGTTATTAACATTCTACACATTCATTCTTCATTTCTTCAACGTTATTAACATTCCACATCTTTATTTTTAATTTTGTCATATTTCCACCCCTCTGCCGCTAGTCAGCTCCGAACTGTCGCGTGAAACATAACGGTGTGTAACGTAACTACGTCGGTGCGTGAGAAACATCGCGCTGTAATCGAGTTTAGAGTTCCAAGAATTTGTCCACTCACAGAGCAGCGTCTCCTTCAGCATGAAAATACCAGACCACACACGAGCGCTGCGACATCTGCAACAATCTGACGCCGTGTTTCACTGTCATTGATTATCCTCCGTACAATCCCGACTTGGACCCATCCGATTTTCATCTATTTCAAAAGCTGCAATTCGTTTCTTGTCTAAACTGTGTATCGTTCACGTTTCATTTCCATGCAAGACTACACTCCATCAAATGCTTTCAGAAAAGACTTGCTGGTGCATATTAGAGTTAACAAATTTCTCTTCTTCGAAATGCTTTGCTTGTCATTGCCAGTCTACATTTTATATCCTCTCTATTTCGGCCAACATCAGTTATTTTACTGCCCTAATAGCAAACCTCATCTAATGCATCTAATATCTCATTTTCTAATCTAATTCCCTCAGCATCGTCCATTGCTGTCTCTGACAGAATTACAATGTTATCGGCAATCTCGAAGTTTATATTACTTTTCCCTGAACTTTAATTACTACTTTGAGAACTTCAGTTGATAGAAATGAAGAGATGAAAGCAGAGATGGGTTTGTGGCTTCCTCAACAAGGTCAAACATTCTACAAAGACGGTGTCAACAAATTGACCTCTCTTTGGGAAAAATATGTTCGTCGCCAGGGTGATTATGTTCAGAAATAAATATGTAGACATGAAGAATAAAGATGTAAAATGTTAATAACGCTTGTTTTATTTAAAAAGCTTTAAGAGTATTCACATAAACTCGGAGGTGTCACTTTCATCACGCCCTCTTAATATTAAGTGCCATAATTAAAGTTCAATAAAATGTGTTTTGAAAGCGATTTATCGGGTTGCTTGGATAAAGAGTAATCCAGGATAAGGATTCAACATGATGAATGTGGTAAATCTCATCAGTGCTAAATCTGTAATTTAGATTAATCACAGAGGACCGAAAATCTAGTTAATGAATGAGTAACTGCTTTCGTTAGCCGATAAGAATTTCGTTCGATGAGTTGTCACAGGGTACTAAGTAAGCTACTTCATTTTTAAGGAAAAACTGAGAACTTTGTCTTTCACAGCTGCTAGATACAAAGGACCCCTCTTAAGAGATTCATCCGGGATTTGTTGCAGCCGTTTGAATGACACGAATGCTGTCGACCGGTTAGATAACTGCCGAGCAGTACTAAAATTTGGATTCATAGGTGGATTAAGGCCTTCATCTTAATGCAGGTTTCAAGTTATTTCCCTAAATTTCTAGACTAATGTCGCAATGTTCTCTTCAACAACGCAAGGACCAACTTTCTTTCTCGTCTCTGTCCACAGATCTAGTGCCGTGTTATGCCTCGAGCATATATACATTGCAGTATTTGGTGTTCATCCTCGTCTTCGCTTTTGCTCCAATTATTCATGACCGTTTGCGGCCTGCCCCAATAGAAACAGTATTTGGTGTTCATCCTCGTCTTCGCTTTTGCTCCAATTATTCATGACCGTTTGCGACCTGCCCCAATAGAAACAGGAATCACAATGCTCTCGAACACACGCTGTTACTTTATCCGAAGGCAATATTTTAGGGAAGAAGCAAGAGGTAATGTAAAGCAACTTTTCTTAATATCTTGATAAAACTGTCTCATGGGTATGTTAGTGATGAGCAGATGGAAATTACTCTGTGAGCAAGAATTATGATGGTTATTATGGACGGGCGCGTAAGCAAACGATAGTGTCAGCAGGTGTAAGAGTAATGCTGATGCTGATTCGTCAAATAGTGACACTTTTGGAAGACCGTAGCTGTTACGTGATACAGAATGATGACACTGCACAGCAGAAATGAGTCGCAGTTTTTTTTTTTTAAGAAACTGTTATGCATTCATCGTCACACAGGTTGCATGCTTTTGACAAAACATACGAACATTTCACGGCAACCCATATGCAAACGAGCATCCATGTGATTTTATGGAAGAAAATCATTTCGAAACTGGTAACGATGTTTTTTGAATAAAGTTAACCAAAACCAAGTTGTGACTGATTTACATTGCCCACTATCAACGAAATGTAAGAGTGGTGGGATTTAACCCTTATTGCTTGTAGGTATCAACGTTGCTGCATAAGAAGGGCGTGGAAGAGTGAATAACGAAAGATATCTAGTGGTAGATGAAAGCATTTGGCTCTCACCGTCAATATCCATGACTACAGAGTTCTCTTTTGGTGCTAAATGAGTTAGAACTCTTAATAATAATCCTACAAGGCTCAATAATAATATCAGATTGATGATGTTTCACGTTCAGTAATGTGTGACTAGATTAAACGCCAAAGAGTATAAATATTTATGACGTGAGCATTCGGACGTGCAGAAGGACAATTAATCCGCAACGTCTGCTGCTGCAGCTCAAGTTACGTAATTTTGAGACGGCGCATTTCAACCTGTATAGCGCTTAGCGTGTTTTTAAATGTTATTATTTTGCTACTAGAGATAGATCGGCTTCAGAAGGTCCGTGAAACTTCGTAACACGTTTTACAGACATCTTAAGAATTTGATTCCAGGAACTGAAGTTGACTTAAAGATGTGAAGTACAATGGTATTGTACCTTTTCGCCACACTATCATTGCACAGATTCTACATCATTTACATTTTTTTCGGTAACGGGATAAGAAGTGACACGCAACAATATTTTTTATGTTTTCTATTTGCACTTATTTATATTGTCCAATCTCTGTTACAATCACACTGTAGACGGCGCCGAAGTGTTGCGAAAAAGCAACACATTTAGAACTATGAAATTCTTACAGCACCGAGCGAGGTGGCGCAGTGGCTAGCACACTGGACTCGCATTCGGGAGGACGACGGTTCAATCCCGCGTCCAGCCATCCTGATTTAGGTTTTCCGTGATTTCCCTAAATCGCTCCAGGCAAAGACCGGGATGGTTCCTTTGAAAGAGCACGGCCGACTTCCTTCTCTGTCCTTCCCTAATCCGATGAGACCGATGACCTCGCTGTCTGGTCTCCTCCCGCAAAGAACCCAACCCAACTCTTACAGCAAATACGGTAAGCAATTTGCATCTCCTGCTTCTCCATAATTGTTTTCAATTTTTCTTTATTTCCGCTTCTGCTTTTTACAGACAAGTAAAATATCTATAACAGTTTTTCGCCATCTCATCAGAAAAGTAAAACCATACACTACACACAAATCATAAAAAAAATACAAGATCAGTGCTCGAATTTTGGAGTAATAAAAGAATTCACAGCCAACAATATTGCTTTTTAAGTTTTCTATTGCACTGATTCATATTGTCGAATCTGTTCTAATTAATTGCATTACAATGACACTGTATAGAAAACTGTCTCATGCAGGAATAGTTAGATGCGCACAAGGGTTTGAGAACATCCATAAACCGGAGAAAGTTATACAGACTGTCATGTATCAATTTATCGCGTATGAACATAGAAGTAATATGTATACATGGCTAGCAGTTTACTCAACACACTTGCAAAATTTATCTAGCACTTGTCTCGTAAACTCATGGTCATAAAATCGCAGAAATTATTTCTACAATACAAGACTTTATAATACAGAGTCTCGAGATTTTTCAACATACAAAGGGCATCGTATCAATACGACATTTACAATTACACACATGTTGTACATAGTTTTGAAAAGTAACGTGTCTTCTTTTTAGATTCTTCTCTTTACAACACTGCACCACAGCTGTTACTAAAACTTAAACGGGCAGAAACGTATATAAAATAAGGTGTAATTTCCAAGTTGCGCTACTACCACGCATTATAAACAAGCAGCACCATTCTAAAATCACGTGACCAGCCCGGTTTAGTGTTGAGAACAAGCGCAGTACACTATGCTCACTCACACAAACGTACTCTACGTTAAATGCGTCTGCTTTTATTTGAGACTGCATCCGGCTGACTGTGACACACGTATTTCTGACTTGCAGTGGCTGAACGGCTACAGCGTGATGACGCACGAGATTGGCCATCTGCCCTTCCAGGCCGACGTCACTTCTTACCTCATATACGGCGAGAGCAACAGGATTACCGTCGCCGTCAACAACACTCTGAGCAGCACCACCATACCACAAGGATCGCTGGAGCAAATGCAAACGTAACGCTCTTTTCCTGTTTTGTCCATTTACTTCAGTGTTATAGGAAATGTACTGCCTACATTCTTTGAACGATTTTATTACTCCTTGCACGTCACGTTAATAACACAGCCTCACAGTTTCACGTTTTTCACATCTTTGTAAAGGGCAATTAGAAATGGATACGGCAGTTACAAACGACTACAACTATTTAATGCGTAGCGTTACATCGATGAAAATTACAGAAAATGTAAAAGACAGACCAGTTTTTTACTTACATTGTAAGTGTTTTATATGACTCACTGTGCCCACATACATTTCTGAACGATAATCCACATGTTGCCGGCAAAGGAGACACATACACAAGATCTTTCATATATCCCTATAAAGGGAAATCTATGGATCTAGTTGACCAAGAGCAGAACACTGCGTCATGTCCAGTAAAAGGGATCCATCGGTTTAAAAGATATTGAATTAAAAATGTGAGAAACTCAATATCCCAATATGGGGGTGCCCCATCTTCTCAAAGTTGCAACCGATGGTGTCTGTATCTACGTAAATGTTTGTTGAAACATTAGCTCAGTGAACAAAAATGGACCATACACTTTTGTACTGATGTCTCATGTGTTGTTGTTGTGGTCTTCAGTCCTGAGACTGGCTTGATGCAGCTCTCCATGCTATTCTAACCTGTGCAAGCTTCTTCACCTCCCACTACCTACTGCAACCTACATCCTTCTGAATCTGTTTAGTGTATTCATCTCTTGGTCTCCCTCTACGATTTTTACCCTCCACGCTGCCCTCCAATACTAAATTGGTGATCCCTTGATGCCTCAGAACATGTCCTACCCACCGATCCCTTCTTCTTGTCAAGTTGTGCCACAAACTCTTCTCCCCAATTCTATTCAATACCTCCTCATTAGTTAGATGATCTACCCATCTAATCTTCAGCATTCTTCTGTAGCACCACATTTCGAAAGCTTCTATTCTCTTCTTGTCCAAACTATTTATCGTCCATGTTTCGCTTTCGTACATGACTACGCTCCATACAAATACTTTCAGAAACGACTTCCTGACACTTAAATCTATACTCGATGTTAAAAAATTTCTCTTCTTCAGAAACGCTTTCCTTGCTCCCCAAATAGCAAAACTCCTTTACTACTTTAAGTATCTCATTTCCTAATCTGATTCCCTCAGCAGCACCCGACTTAATTCGAGTACATTCCATTATCCTCGTTTTGCTTTTGTTGAAGTTTATCTTATATCCTCCTTTCAAGACACTGTCCATTCCGTTCAACTGCTCTTAAAGGTCCTTTGCTGTCTATGACAGAATTACAATGTCATCGGCGAAAGTCAAAGTTTTTATTTCTTCTCCATGGATTTTCATACATACTCCGAATTTTACTTTTGTTTCCTTTACTGCTTGCTCAATATACAGATTGAATAACATCGGGGATAGGCTACAACCCTGTCTCACTCCCTTCCCACCCACTGCTTCCTTTTCATGCCCCTCGACTCTTATAACTGCCATCTGGTTTCTGTACAAATTGTAAATAGCCTTTCGCACCCTGCATTTTATCCCTGCCACCTTCAGAATTTGAAAGAGAGTAATCCAGTCAACACTGTCAAAAGCTTTCTCTAAGTCTACAAATGCTAGAAACGTAGGTTTGCCTTTCCTTAATCTAGCTTCTAAGATAAGTCGTAGGGTCAGTATTGCCTCATGTGTTCCAATATTTCTACGGAATCCAAACTGATCTTCCCCGAGGTTGGCTTCTACCAGTTTTTCCATTCGTCTGTAAAGAATTCGCGTTAGTATTTTGCATCCATGACTTATTAAACTGATTGTTCGGTAATTTTGACATCTGCCAGCACTTGCTTTCTTTGGGATTGGAATTATTATATTCTTCTTGAAGTCTGAGGGTATTTTGCCTGTCTCATACATTTTGCTCACCAGATGGTAGAGTTTTGTCAGGACTGGCTCTCCCAAGGCTGTCAGTAGTTCTAGTGGAATGTTGTCTACTCCCGGGGCCTTGTTTCGACTTAGGTCTTTCAGTGCTCTGTCAAACTTTTCACGCAATATCATATCTCCCATTTCATCTTCATCTGCATCCTTTTCCATTTCCATACGCCCTTGTATGGACACTCTATATACTCCTTTCTAATTTCCCTTCTTTGCTTAGAACTGGGTTCCTATCTGAGCTCTTGATATTCATTCCTGTTTCTCATATAACACATTAACTTTAGGTGAATCTCGTTAAAATGCAGTTACCGACAAAAGGCTTTTCTGTACCCTATATTCGAATATCGTGGTTGTTAACATGGTCATTTGTGTGGGAGGTTGATAGCCACTAAAAATCAAATGTACAGCTAATATTTATTATGACAGGGCTTCGCCGAAGATAGCATACTTCAGGTATTTTACAAATTCTTCCTGTTTCTATTGTACTTACATATAGTTTTCTGAGTTTTAAATGGCCTAGAACCATAACAACACACGTTTAGAGTAAGAATGAACATTTATTTTGGCACTGAACAGAGCCAATACAGAAAATAGATGTCGAACATGGTGCGAGAGAACAAAGACTGAATACAAAACCAAAGAGCATAAGCAAAGAACTGTCGCCTCGCGTCAGAGACGCCAAAGACCCCCCTCCCCAGCAGTGCAGAGAATGGCGGGGCGGAGCTAGCACACATCCATAACAAAGTCCTCGTGCCAACGTGGTGGACAGAGGTGGCATCCGGCGTGCGAAGTGTGAATCTCAGTGCGTCATCAGGGTCCTGCGCATCGGACAGCTACGCAGGCAGTGGCAAGCCGATGGGGGCCATGGCGGCGGTGTCAGCGTGTGAGGCGTCGGCGAAGACAGGCCGGCAGGGAGTGACGGGGCGTGGCTCCGGGAGGAACCCCACAGACTTTACTTGAACAGAAACCATACTCGCTTGTAGCCATTTTGAAGCATTAAGACGTCGAGCTTTGTGACGTATGGGCAGGCCATCCATCGTGTAGATTCAGTGACCAGTACCGTTGCTGATTGCTGAGACCCACGAAGGGAGGCATGTGTGGTGGGGCGAGAGGGGGCGCACGAGTGGCGCAGGTTGACTGACCTTGGAGTGCCGGGATGGCGTATACGAAGTGTTGGCAATAGGCGACGGCTGAGCACACGGTGCGGTAGCCACGAAAAGTGAGGGATCCTGCGAAGTGAGGACATGGACGTCCAAGCCGGGCTGGAGTGATGTGAGCAGGCCTCAGTGGGAGATGGCGACGGTGGGCATGGCGCGATGGCCGCGAGATGTGAAGGATCCCACAAAGCGGAGGCTAGTGTGTCCTGTAGGTCCAACTGCATCCACATGGAACAGGCAGCAGGAAAGGTGTAGCTCGATACAGGAGCGGGGCACAGCAAAGGCACTGTAGGAGGAGGAGGAGGCTCCATTGACAGGAGTGGCTCTGCAGAGAGGCAGCGTAAGGTAATTCAGACATGAGCCAATTCAGCAGAGGTGGTAGCAATGCGGGAGCATAACTCCATGTTATGAGTGTGTAGTCTGTCGATCAGCTTGCGGACGTCCGATAAATTAGAGGGGCGAGTCGCAATATCTTCAAGCAGACAAGCACATGTGGAAGGTGTGGCCAACAAGGTGGAGAGCAGAGACGTGTTGAGTTAATTCGAGCATGGAACGGCAGAACCTGGTGCATGATGGAGCGTAACGGCCTGCAGGTCTGGCGAAAGTTAGCAATGGTGTAGAAAGTCTAACCCAAGCACAGGTTCGACCAGGTTGGCGATGTGGAAGGTCCAAGGAAGTGTCGCACTCAGTGATAGATGAAGCAACATCTTAATGGAGCTCAGGACTGTGATAGGAGAGTGATTTGCAGCGATCAAATCAAGGTTAGCAGGAGAAAGTGTGTTGCCCACAAGCTTGACCAGGATAACGCTGACGTCAGTGCCACTGTCGATGAGGAAGCAAGTGCCTGATGACAAGTCAGTGATGTAGAGGCATTGCACTGCTGAAGCAAGTAGTGCGGCATCGGACGGTAGATGCTGTGAAGAATCGTGGCAGGACCTAGCGCCTAAGTGTGCCCACTGGTCTCAGTTGGGAAAGGTGGAAGGCGCACAATTGCGAGTGGTGTCCCCACAAGTAGCGTGCAACCAGCACAGTGCAGCTGACTGTGTTGGGGCAGGAAGCTGATCAGGTTGCTGCTTGGGCGAGGTTGGCAGCTGTCGAGGGCTGCAGGCAGTACCTTCTGTAGGCCGCTAGGTTGCAGCTCCTAACAGGCAGCTAAGGTGCTGATGGGAGCGCACTGGTCTCTGTTGGCAGAGCATGCCAACTGGTGGTGTCGGGGATGTTGTCTGTGACAGTCGGCGTCGGTGACGAATAATCATGTAGGCCCGATCGGCCATGCGTAGGTGAACCACGAGATGGTCCATGATGTGAGACAACAGGTGAAGTTGCAGGTCCGATGGCAGTTTGACCGACCACAAAGTCCAAAGCGCCATGTCTGGTAGTGTTTGATCATCAATTAATGCACGAATGTGCTGCCAAAGCTGCAAAGGTGTGCGGTCATCGAAGTGCTCGTCATGGATGATGTGGTGGATAGCTTCTGCCAGAGAGCCAGAAAGGTGTTCGGTAAGTATTGTCCGAAATTCCGTGAATATCCAGTAGATGGTGCACTAGTGCGAACCAAGTCCTGGGGTTGTCCTTCTGAAACTCAGGCAGCTTAGGAAATCTGCCCGGTAACACATGTTGATGTAGCACTGGTAGGTGAAGATCTGTGTCAGCGGTGGAGGCGGCCCCCAACACCAGGAGCGCAGTAGTGGTGAATGGTGCGTCGCCCAAAGTCTGCGTGGTGGGGCGGCCGCAAGCAGCACACAATGTGGAGTGAGCCGGTGTAACCAACGGCACAATGTGTTCCAACTGCAGGCCTGGAGGTGGACACAGCACGAGTGTAATGGCCGTTGCCATTGCAACAGTGGGCGGAACATGATTGTGAAGTAGCCAAGGGGGGGCTGATGCGGAAACCAGCACCGTAGAAATGGCTGGTGCCATTACGGGGGTGGGCGGAAGGCGATTGTGGTGTGACCACGGAGCGATGGTCGTGGAAACTGGCGTGGCTGAGATAACCGGTGTCGAGACAGCGTGCAGAGGGGGGAAGGGGGGGGGGGGGAGGTGAGGTGCACTGGCATCAGCATATAAGAATGTGCAACCCCGTGCATGTGAATGTCGAAGTATAGTTCTCAAACTGCGTCTGCACATCAAACCAACTAGAAGGCAACTGTTTAAATGGAGGGTGAAACACAATGTGTCATTAAGCAGTGTGCACTGTCCGGGCAACAGGCATTGCTACGTAGTAGCATCTGACGGTGGCCATGTTGGGCCGGTAATAGTTAAGTGGCCGCTGGCATGGCAGGGGCCAGGTAATTGTTCACTTTTAGCCAATTGTCCATTAGGAACACTTGTATAAATGCAAGCACAATTAAAAGGGTGTGTGGCACTACCACAAAACAACACTGGTAGATCCATTGTTCCGAAGACAATGTGGACTGGCACACGAAGTTCGTTAATGATGAAAATAAACACAACATAATTTCCAAACACACCACTGTGGGTTTTACGTTTCGTAGAACCATAACAACACACTTTTAGAGTCAGAATGAACATTTGTTTCGGCACTGAACAGAGCGAATACAGAAAATGGATGTCGAAGAAGGTGTGAGAGAACAAAGACTGAAGGCAAAACCAAAGAGCATAAGCAAAGAACTGTCGCTTTGCATCAGAGATGCCACAGTTTCATTTTCAGCTTCCTCTTGAGAACACGTCAAACCATTGTTTGTGGCGTTTGTAGCTCATTTTTTGTTTAGTATGTCAATTTCCATGCATTACAGTGAAAGGAAAGGTGAAGTCTTTCAATGTTTTGTACTGGTAGCCCCTACAAGTAGTCAGCTGATATATTTTTCTTCGGACTACTGAGATCATCTATGAATGAATGTTGGTGATATTTAGAAATGCTTGATAGCATCACTGATTAAATAGTCTATGCATCGCGATAACAGAATGACAATTTTTAAATTCTAACAAGCAGACTTCCTTCTAAATGGAACCCACCATTTTCATTTACATTTATTTTGATTTACCATATTTTTTATACTTAGATGTGTGGCCAAGTGTTTTGTATTGGTGCTAAATACTGACATCTAAATAGGTCCATCCTATCTACTGATCTCCAGTTTTTTTAATTTTATTTTTCACCACTTTGCACAGATGTTCAATCTAGTTACAGATAGCATGCCATAATCCACAAGTCAGTTTCAAAACAAAAGACAAGGCTTCAGTGAGTTGTTCCCTAGCTTTAGCCTATCTGAGGAACTGTCAAGAAAAAGCTTCCTGTGCTGGACTGTCTACAGAGGAGCATTGTAATACTAGTAACAGCTCTCTTGTAGCTCTGAGACTTATGAATTATAAATGCTAATCATTGTAATTAAGTTAAATCATAAAGAAACTTGAAGTTGCTAATCATATGTTAGGCCTATGTTAATTTATTAATCGTATCTGTGATTAGACAATAATGTAGTATTGTACATTAAAAACAGTGGAGTGCTGTTTTCCAAATTGTTCAGGTTAAATGCTGAAGCTGTGAATAACGCTTGAAATACAAATATTATTCCTGTGCAGGGGAAATGGTAACATCACATACTTGACCTTCACATTCGACTTCTTCAATTACGCTGGCATTCATCGCTCTGTTGTCCTCTACACAACACCAGAAGTCTACATAGATGACATCACTATCACTACAGACTATTCAGCTGATGGAACTGGTATGTTCTTAGGTTTAATATTGTTTCTTCTCACAAAAAGACTATTCTGTGAAACTACTGGCACATTAATGTATGGTATTTTTTAAAGAAAGCAACAGTAGAAATTTTCCCGATTTTATTCACAAAGAGCCTAAAGAAAACTGAAAATTTTAAACATGTACATGGAGTGGAGAAGTAGTAGGTGAATATGGACTGGGAGTAAGGAATAAACGAGGAAGCTGCCTTGTAGAATTTTGCCCAGAACATAACTTAATCATAGCTAACACTTGGTTTAAGATTCATGAAAGAAGGTTGTATACATGGAAGAGGCCTGGAAACATTGGAAGATTTCAGGCGGATTATATAATGGTAAGAAACAGATTTAGGAACCAGTTTTTAAATTTTAAGACATTTCCAAGAGCAGATGTGGACTCTGACCACAATGTATTGGTTATGGACTGTAGATTAAAACTGAAGAAACTGCAAAAAGGTAGTAATTTAAGGAAATGGGACCTGGATAAACTGAAGGAACCAGAGGCTGTAGACAGTTTCAGAGGGAGCATTAGGGAATGACTGACAAGATGGTGGAAAGTAATACTGTAGTAGAAGAATGCGTAGCTTTGAGAGATGAAACAGTGAAGGCAGCAGAGGATCAAGTAGGCAAAAAGATGAGGACTAATAGATACTCCCTTGATAACAGAAAAGATACTGAATTTAATTGATGAAAGGAGAAAATATAAAAATGCAGCAAATGAGGCAGGCAAAAAGAATTACAAACATCTCAAAAATGAGATGGACGGGAAGTGCAAAATGGCTAATCAGGGATGGCTAGAGGACAAATGTAAGTACGTAGAGGCGTATATCACTAGGGGTAAGATAGATACTGTCCACAGGAAAATTAGAGATAACTTTGGTGAAAAGAGAACCACTTGTATGAATATCAAGAGCTCAGATGGAAAACCACTTCTAAGCAAAGAAGGGAAGCAGAAAGGTGGAAGGAGTACATAGATGGTTTATACAAGGCCGATGTACTGGAGGGCAATACTATGGAATTGGAAGAGGGTGTAGATGAAGATGAAATGGGAGATATAATACTGCATGATGAGTTTGACAGAGTACTGAAAGACCTGAGTAGAAGCAAGATACTGGGAGTAGACAACATTCCATTAGAACTACTGATAGCCTTGGGAGACCAGCCCTGAAAAAAGTCTACCACCTGGTCAGCAGGATGTATGAGATAGGCGAAAAACTCTGTGACTTCAACATAATAATTCCAAAGAAAGCAAGTGCTGACAGGTGTGAATATTACCAGACTATCAGTTTAATAAGCCATGGTTGCAAAATGCTAACATGAATTCTTTACAGATGTATGAAAAAACTGGTAGGAGCCAACTTTGGGGAAGATCAGTTTTGATTCCATAGAAATGTTGGACGACACGAGACAATACTGACCCTATGACTTGGATTAGAGGATACGTTAAGGAAAGGCAAACCTACATTTCTAGCATTTGCAGACTTAGAGAAAACTTTTGACAATGTTGACTGGAATATTCTCTTTCAAATTCTAAAGACGACAGGGGTAATATACAGGGAGCGAAAGGCAATTTACAATTTGTACAGAAACCAGATGGAAGTTATAAGAGTTAAGGGCAATGAAAGAGAAGCAGGGGTTGAGAAGGGAGTGAGACAGGGTTGTAGCCTATCCCTGATGTTATTCAATCTGTATATTGAGCAAGCAGTAAAGGAAAATTTGAAATAGGAATTAATCCATGGAGAAGAAATAAAAACTTTGAGGTTTGCCGACGACATTGTAATTATGTCAGAGAGAGCAAAGGACCTGGAACAGCAGCTGAACAGAATGGACAGTGTCTTGAAAGGAGTATATAAGATGAACATCACCAAAAGCAAAATGAGGATAATGGAATGTGGTCAAATTACATCAGGTGATGCTGAGGGAATTAGATTAGGAAATGAGACACTTAATGTAGTAAAAAAACTTTACTATTTGCGAAGCAAAGTAACTGATGATTGTCGAAGTAAGGAGGATATAAAATGTAGACTGGCTATGGCAAGAAAATGTGTGTGAAATCTTATGAAGGTCATCAGTCCCTAAAATTACACACTACTTAACCTAAATTATCCTAAGGACAAACACACACACCCATGCCCGAGGGAGGACTCGAACCTCCGCCGCGACCAGCCGCACAGTCCATGACTGCAGCGCCTTAGACCACTCGGCTAATCCTGCGCAGTGGTTATGGCAAGGAAAGTGTTTCTGAAAAAGAGAAATCTGTTTATAGATTTAAGTGTCAGGAAGCCTTTCCTGAATGTATTTGTATGGAGTGTAGCCATGTATGGAAGTGAAACGTGGACAATAAGACAACAGAAGAAGAGAACAGAAGCTTTCGAAATGTGGTGCTACAGAAGAATGCAGAAGATTAGATGGGTAGAACACATAACTAATGAGGGGGTACTGAATAGAACTGGGGAGAAGAGAAATTTGTGGCACAACTTGACTAGATGAAGGGATCGGTTGATAGGTCATGTTCTGAGGCATCAAGCAATCACCAATTTAGTACTGGAGGGAAGTGTGGAGGTTAAAAACTATAGAAGGAGACCAAGACATGAATACACTAAGCAGATTCTGAAGGATGTAGGTTGCAATAGTTATTCAGAGATGAAGAGGCTTGCACAGAATAGAGTAGCATGGACAGCTTCATCAAACCAGTCTTTGGACTGAAGACCACCACCATCACAACAACAACAACAACAACAACAACAACAACAACATGGAGTGCAAAAGAATACATGATATAAGGTGGCAGGTGTTATTCCATACTACCATCTATACATTACAAAATAATGAATGATGACTAGAGCACACTGAAGAGTGTGTAGTGAGACTATTTCTAGCTTGGACAAAAGAATGGAGGATACCAGATTAACAGCGTATTACTAAACTGAATGAAAGAATGTCTGTCTCTGTAGTTGAGTGATCACTGTGGATGACTGCTAAGCTGATGTTTTAGGATCAGTTACTGGAACTGCCAGGATTTTTCTTTGGTGGGAGGACCGAAAGACGGTACACTCGGCCTAATGATGTCAACTGATTAGTAGAAACTCTAGGCCATAAAAACTGACAACGGTCACGAAAGCGGTGTGCTGACCACATGTCCCTCTACACCGCATCCAATGACACCATTAACAGAGAGTGACATGGTGGTCAGCTGGCACTGAGATGCATACCAGGACCTTTGGATGGTGTTTTGTGAATGAAAGACTAAAGACTTGAAGTAGGCTAACCAAATGTAATTACGACGTAGAAGATATCAGAAAGGAGTAATTAAAGCAGGGACAGTTTCGGTCAGAAGAGGTAATAAGCAATACAGTTGAACAGCCCATTAAATACAATCAGTGTATTCTTCTAGTACCTTAGTGTAGTACTGGTAGAGAGAATAGCAATCATTCTATTACTTCAGCTGCATGTAATTTGTGCTGGATTTCTCAGTGTTACTATTACAATAAGGAGTAAAGTATTTCTCATAGAAAGATAGTTCTACTGCAAGGTATGTTAATATTGTCAGTTTAGTGTTACGTATGTCTTCATTATTCACACCATGAACAAGTACAAAGTTTAGTATCATGTTTTGGATACTTGTTACACTAGAATAAGGACTGAGAGTTGCTTAAAAATCACCATAAGGAAGAATAGAAGTCAGAACAGTATAAAAACCAATAACAAATATCACTAGATTAAATTACACAAAATAAAACTGAAGCAAAAAATTAGTAAACACCACCAGATTAAACTACTCACAGAAATGTTGTTTACTCAGTAAACAGGCCCACTCACAGCATTTCCAGTTGCAATCATTAGATAATTTTAACTGTGATGACCTTATCTTCAACACAGTGACAGCCAGTTGAATACATAAAGATACTTGATCTTCTCAGGCTGTCCTTGGATCTGTCATCACATGCACACATCCTTCTGGCGATTTTGATATGTGCCATGGCTGTTAATGCTCTAATGGTAATGGTGGCCCTCACAGTACTGATATTGCCTAGTTTGTGTTCCACAGCTCGAATGCAGACAATGGCATCACAGACTAATGATGAATAGAAGTTTTTATAAAAACTGTTCCTAATGTGTGTCACACAAAAATGCTGGCAACCAAGTGGCAATGTATGAGATTTGTCCTTTTGAACCGGTCTTTTATTCTGTACTGCAGCAATATCACACTTGTGGTTTGGAGGAGAAATGGTAATGAGAAAGTGTACCTTTGTTGTGGAATTGTTTTTATATAACCTGTGATGATGCACATGATCAGGATGGTATCAGGAGCTCAGGCGGACATCCCGCATGTAAAATGAAAAATGCTAGGATTCAGAGGAATGTGGGTATCATTTCCAATAACATCCACTAAGGGGTACAGCATTCACAGAAACTGGCTAAAGCTGCAGAGTGAACCACGCATGGTCTGGAAACAGAATTTTGCTCTCAATAGAAAGGACTGGTCATGAGGGTAAGGAAACTGGCAGGCAAGAGGCAAGAGAGCGGCCTGGCGTCGTGGCTGCTAACTCACAAACCCTCTTGCGTATCTCATGTGATGGCACCTGGTCCTCCCATTGGCTGCCATGTCTCAGAAAGTTGGTGTCCCTCGCTCAGCAATACTGTGATGGTGCCCCTAGCTCAGCGTAATAGCATGGGGTAGCTGGTCATAAGTACTGAGGAATAACTTACGTAACTGCTCACTCCACTTCCTGAGGCTCAATTAAAATGATGGAAGTAGAATATGATAAAAGTTTTTACCACTATTACCCATTACCAGGTGCAGTAAGTCCAACTGTCTTATTTAAAGCATCCTTCCATATGGCTTGAATGTGCATTTTGGCAGTTTGTATCTCACACAGATTACGAAGACACTTGTGAAATAATCGAGAGAAATTTATGTAGCTGACTAAACCACAGAGAGTAAAATAGTTCATCAGCAATTAAGACAACCCACCATGAAAGTCTTAATTCCATTCATTCATGGTTCATATTTTTGAAGCATTAGAACAAAATATAGGTACGAAGTGGGAAAAAAGTGTGACAAAAAGTGCACTACCCACCAAATGAAACTGGTGTGGAACAGCAGACAGTCATAAAAAAAGTGTCAATAACTGTAACTTGGCAATAATGCTTGCATTCAGTTCGCACACAAACAGCCCCCTCCCTTCCCCCATTTCCCTCTCTCTCGTTCATTATCAAATATTGGCTGTTAATTGTTCAATGATTTGAATTGTGAAATCCATAAAATTTAAATTGTTTCTCAGATTAACAAAGAAATGAATCGATAAATCAATCAGTCAGTCTTCCTCTCCAATCTCCTTATACCCTGCCCACCACCATCTCTCCATTCTTCATACGGTATGTCCTTTTACAGTCTATGTAGAAGCATAAGTTATCTCAAGAACCAGAAAAAATAAATATTGTCAAGCAGTCATGATGCATGAAATGTCAAGTGGTCATGAGGCATGAAATATTCTTTTGTGAACTTCTTGTGATTAAACTGGGCAAGGTTAATTCAATTACCAGTATTTTAACAGATACAGTTTCACAAAAGTTTGTTTTTATAGATATATGGTTTATATAGCAGTTACAATGGGGGTTCCTGTTAAAAATTAAGTTTAGCCTATTTTTAACAATAACATCACCATTTAGCAGGGCAATGAAAATAAATTTCAAACAAAAGTTGTTTAGTTTTTGCTGTAGAATAATAATAATAATAAAAAGTGCAGTTTCCCTTTTAAATAATAAAAATCTCATTTTTACCAATCAAAACACCATCTAGGCGGCACTTTTGAACCCCTTTATTTTCAACAAGTTTCATTTGATACACGTTCCTCGTAGGTTGTACATCTTTTAAGGTGTATTTCAGCAAAGATTAAAATGTGATGCCCCATAGGACCTATGATGCAACACAAATGGGGCAAACCTTTGGGAGAGTAACAGTACATGTTTGGCACAGCTTGTATAAATTCTGACAGCTGAGCTACAGCAATGAAGACATTATTTGTGGCTCTTGCTGAACTTCATTGCTGTATTGTGAATGGTTGATATCACTGTTTCCATTTTACCCAGGATTTTTGTTGTTGTATTAATTATTTTCAGTCATTGACATGCTTTTCAGCTTAATTTTTTGTGCTGTGTTAATAGGTGTTGTGAACTATACCATTGTTTCTGGTGGCCAGCTGACAGTTACACCACAATGTGAGGTTGAACTACTGGATGCCAATGGATCTGTAGTTGCTACAGGAACAGGTTTCTCAGGAGAGCTGACAGTGATCAATGCAAATGCTTGGTGGCCATATCTAATGAACAGTAATCCTGGGTACTTGTATACTTTGAAGGTAAATGTCAAAGCCTCTCACAATTAGTTAAATTTGAAATATAGTGGACTTCTTGTATTAATCATGAGGTGATAAGATGCTACATGACAGTAATGGAATACAAAGATATCAGTACTTTATAGAGTTTATTTGAAGAGAGAACTGTTCTTTGTAGTGTAGTGTGTTACCTAGTTGTTTGGTTATTTCATGCCAGAAACAGTTTAGCAAATAAAAAATAAAAATCAGAACAGACAGGTCAAGGACTTCTTTCCTTGGATAGAGAAAGTAGAGAAAATATCGTATACTAACGGTAGAATGACTGCAATGTGTGTATCTACTTAACACATGACATGGCAAAGATTTGTGAAATTGTGAAGTGGCTATGGTACTTGTCTTAATTTGGTACTTCATAATACTACAACAAGTATACATACCGCCATGAAGAAGGATATTAGTTCAAAATTATTGCTCGTTATTTGCACTCTTGGCATTTCTTGATTTAATAAACTGGTCTAAACAAAAACAAGGCGTAGCTTGATCAGCAGCATAAATTAGTTTCAATAATATTTTTCTCTGAAAGTTTCTTTGTGTGTAAATAAGTAGATTTGCAATATTTAAGTTTACTGTATTTTATATTTTCCTTCGTTTTCCTTGTCTTCACCAGTGATATTTTTTTCTGTTGATGATGACATGCAATCTTTATACACACACACACACACACACACATGCACACACACACACACAAAAACACGTATAAAAAATTAATAAGTATGTGGACAAGAGTGTACTGGTGGTACCTGGAGATGGGGTATAGGCCATACAGAAGTATGGGACAGTGGGAAATATCTTTGAGGCTAGAGGCTTGCAAAAATGAAGTATATATTGCAGGGAGAGTTGCCACCTGTACATTTCAAAAAAGCTTGTGAAGCATCCACTGATGATGGTCCATAAGTTGTTAGCATAGTTGGCTTTTGGTCACAGTTTGGTGGTGGCCATTTATCTAGATGGGTACCTGATTCATTATAGTAGTCATACAGATTTCTGTGCATTAATGTTGTACACTGACATTGGTACATGGGCGGATGGGTGAGGGAGAATTGTTAAACTGTATATGTGATGAGCATTTTATATTTTGTTAGTGAAGAGAACTCACAAGATTGCAATACATTTATCTTTTCCCCCACAGGTGAATGTGACATCAGTAGATCTGGGCACAGAAGACATTTACAGACTCCCTGTGGGAATACGTCGACTGAGGTGGGACAACACCTCACTTCTTATCAATGACAAGCCTGTATATCTCAGAGGGTTTGGAAGACATGAGGATTCTGATGTGAGTCTGCAGTCAAATTCAAAGAAAATATTTGATTCTAAGGACATTTATTAAAGAAATTTAGAACTGAAGATAGTCTAATTCCATGATTTTCCAAGTTTATTGATAAAAAATTAACAGCCTGTTAGATATGTTAATGGCTGCAGTATCAGACATGGAACTGTTTGCAGTATATAGTGAACTTCAGTTAAGAGCTCTATTTTATTTAATGGAAAACTCGGCTAAAGTCTAGATCAGAGTCAGTGGCAGTTATGGCAGTGCTTGTTTACTGTTCATAGGTTGGCAATGTGTCTATTTCATGTAGCCAATGGGATGATTCTTTGACATAAACAATGAGAGGTAAGAAGAGAGACAATGTATTTCTAGCTCCAAAATTGAAACCATTGTCTTGTTTGCTGTTTTTTAGTGTATTAGTAAGTTTTAAGAGAAATATTTTGATTGTGGCAGCAAGAGTTGTAAAGAAACTGACGTTGGTGCATGTCTCATGGATTCATTGCAGAGACACAAAAATGTATCAAATGTGGTGGTTAAATGAATATGCAATCAATCAGCGTGAGCGCAATGAGTAAGCAGATCAAAGTTTTTTAATTAAAGCATTACAGAAGGCAAGTAGGTCCATGTTTATTGATAATAGAGCTGCACATTCAATATATTAATAAACACTGATCCACCAACCTTCTTCTATGATTTAATTAAAAAACATTGATCCCCTACCTCTTCCCACGATTTAATTAAAAAACATTCATCCACCTATCTTGCCCAGGATTTAATTAAAGAACATTGATCCATTTACTCAGTGTGCTCCTGCAAATTGACTGCATTGCAACAAAGAACAGAGAAACATTACACTGCTTTTTCGAATATATCTACAGTTGCGATGCTGTCCTTGGTTTGCAGATACTAGCACAGTTTAAACAGCTATGACTCAAAGAAGAAGCAGTTAAATTTATAATCCTTATTAACAGCAATGTTTCACCCTTTCTTCTGAATGTATTACTTCAAAACATTGTTCGCCTGCCTGCTGCTCTCTCATTGGCTATGTAACACAAACAGCTGACACATCTTCTTTTGTTCCCATCATACCTCAAGGCAACCACTGACAACATTCCTGCATGAAATGTGTAAGTATGCCACTGGTCCTATTCTAGACTTTGACCAGTTACTCAACTGAGAATATGAAGTGATGATTATTATGGAAACATCAATGTTCATAACTGTTATAAAACAGAAGCCACAAAAACACAAAGGAAAAAACTAACAGTAGACATACATATTTTGGGACTGACAGTTCCTTCTTTGACTGGTATACTGCCAATTTTGAGAGCTAGATTCTTAATTTTTCTGTAAGTCATGCTGTGATTATCCACCATTCACTGACCAGTCAGTATACACATTTCTTCTGTTTCAGACAGCACATTTATTGAATTTTCATTTTTATATTTTAAGTTTGAAAGGGATTGCTCTTCACGCCCATCAATAATTTTAATATTTGGACATCTGATATCTTGAACAAGTGAAAGAAAATATTAAGATTTTCTTTAAATTCTGACATAATCTTCAGTACTGCATTATAAACACAAATACAAAAAATTAAACGTATTTACAAAGAGCTAAATCTTACATAAATTAGGCCTAATTTACCAAGATTATCAACTGATGAAACCTAAAAACAAAACAAACTTGCTAGCCTTCTAGGTTGCATGCCTAACATTAGTGGCTGAATGTAAAAAAGAAAGAAAGCAATAACAACCATTAGATATGTGGGCAAAACAAAAATTCCTTAAGAGCAAAGGAAAGAAATGAGAATAAAATTGTCCAAAACAATGACCATCCCAAGTTTGCTGATGAAAGAAAAAACTTGGAACTTTTATTAACAGAAATACTTTGGAGCATAGTGCAAGAATTATGGAAAAAGGAATCAAGGAATAAAGGTGTAAGAATTAAAGATATCTATTGTAATGGATATCAAAATGGAAAAAAGAAAATTCTGTATTCATCATCTAATGAGTGTGTGTCCTAACTAGCATGTAGTGAAAGCTTGGTGATTTCAATTTACTGGTGAGAAAGACCTCATAGAACGAGGAAATGTTGGGACACTAGAACAGCTTATTCAGCCTAATTCTTGAAAGCAAATGGTGATGAATTAAGAGAACTGTCATTTTTTGAAGGTTTTAGGTTTTCAGTTTCTTATTAACAGTGCAGATTGCTTACTGCATATTGCTGAAGATAGATAAAAGTGTAACATTATTACCCCCAAGTAAAAACTTTATTGTGCTACTACTCAGGTCTTACTTGCTATCAGAATAATATTTTTTCCTCCTATGTGTTTTATAAGCATTCTCTGTTTATCTACTACTATACAATGAATTAGTTCCACATCTCATTGAGCTGATACTGAGCTGCTCTTTCACAACATCTCTCTCTTTCTTGACACAGCTTTACACAGAGTGCTAAAATTTAATGATAGTGTGATCAAAGATAAACTAAGCTAAAGTGCAAAATTAGGTAGCCCACTGATTATGATGCTATTAATGTGACAGAGTTGGACCTTTGGATGCCACGCTAAAATATTAGGAGACAATAATCTTGATCCAAAGAACAGTTTATAGAATTTGAGGAAATAATACATATTATAGCCTTAGAAGAAATACTTTAAACAGTTACAAGGATGAACTCTTAAAATAATGAAAGAACACAAAATCATCTAGATTTCTTTAACTTGTAATGCAAACCTAAATGCTGCTGTATACATTGATAACAGGAAATGATTTAGAAAGAGCTATGGAAAAATTACTCATAGTCAGGGAAGTCTGGGTTTATTTGTATCCATTTAAATCTGATTAAAAAATTATAACACAGATTTATATAACTAAAAAGTAATCTTTTACAACACTGCATGTTTCAGTGACTGTATTGAACAAACTGAAATGGTTCCAGGTTTTTGGTAGGGGCTTAAATCTTCCTATGGTTTCTCGAGATCACAGCCTACTGAAATGGGTGGGAGCCAATGCATACAGAACATCACATTATCCTTATGCTGAGGAGACCATGGACTTTGCTGACCAACAAGGAATTATGATTATTGATGAATCTCCTGGCCTCAACATTGAGTGAGTGTTACATTATAAGAGAACTTCATTAAATGTGGATTGAAGTAAAATTTTATAACTGTTTTCATGACAGATAAGTTATACTGTAAAAAGGGCTGCACTTATTAACCACTATAATGTGTAACTCAGTAACATAGTTAGGTTCAATATGAAAGCTTGGACAAACATCCTACTCGTGAGAATCCAATTCTGCATGTTATGTTAACTACATACTCAATATTAAAAGGTGATTGACTTGCTGATTTCGAGGTCAGTCAAAGTCTCTTACTTATTTGCACACTCCACATCACAATTATGAGGTCTCATTATGATGCAAAACCTTCTAGTTAGTTCTCAACTGTACCAAACTTTCTGGGTGAAAAATGTGGCAATATAGTGCCTATTCACATGAGTGCCTTTTAGATTAATATATGTAGGAATGTTATGACAAAATGTAAATATTTTGTGGGTAAAGGGGACCATTCACTGAATAGCAAAAGCATTGGCTTGTCAAAAGGTCAAAAGGTACACACAAAAGCAAAAGGGCACAGCCCCCCCCCCTCCCACACACACACACACACACACACACACACTTAATACCAGCTGTACACACAATGCCAGGATTGCATTTTGGCAAGCAGGTTAGGATGAGGTGGTGGCTGTGTCAGGTGAGGTGGGTACGGGAGAAAAAGATGGGAGGCAGGAAGAGTGCTTCGGGGTGGGTAGCTAACACATTGAGAGGGGGCATGTACGCTGGCTAGGAATGAGGAAGGGAGGGGTCACATATCCATAGGCAGGCATGTGGTACACAGATAGTGAAACCGGTGGGGTACAGTGCACAACAAAGGTGATGTGGGGTGGGAGGGGGTGACAGGGCAAATGAGTGAGAAACTGTCAGTGAGAAGATATGGGAACAGTGGGTCAGGAGTGCTACGAGAGCAAGGGACATCTTTAAGGATAGCTCCCCATCCATGTAGTCTTGAAAGGCTGGTGGTGAAGGGAAGGATCCAGATGACCTGAGTTGTGAAACAGCTATGTGGATGGTTGGTTGGTTGTCATACTGATGTAACAAGCTGTGCAGTGATTGCAACAGAGTTGATATATGGTGTGGCTGCTTTCACAGCTGGCACTGTCTCTGATGTGACAGGATAAGCCTGTTAGAGGACTGAAGAAGGAAGTGCTGCACCTAGGATGGGTAGGACTTGCACCTGGATCTACCAAGGGATATTATCCCTGTGGAAAGGAATTGGGAATGGGAGTGGATCAGCGGTGGACTTCGATGTTGTTAGGTTGGATGGGCAATGGAATATCACTTAGGGATGGGAAGGATCTTCTTTAGGATGTCCCTCATTTCTGGGCCAAAGTTCTGTTGAAGGATATGGTTCATTTGTTCCAGTCCAGGGTGATGTTGGGTGACGAGGGGTGTGCTACTTCACTGCTGATTCTTGGGGGTGGTGAGAATATGGCACACGAAATCTGTTCCCCTCAAAGGAGAATTAGTTGTGTTTGAGGATTTGGCAGGGTGAATGAGGCATGAAGTAGTGGGTTTGGAGTCAAAAAGACATTGGGAGAGCTAGTGTACAATAGTGGCAAGGCCATGGACACGAGAAATGTGAGTGTATATGGAGGTGGCATCAAGAGTGACAACTAGGGATTCACGGGATAAAGAGGTGCGGATGAAAGAACTATGATGTGAGAGGCTAGTTTCCAGACAATTGGTTGGAAGTGTTGTCAACCAGAGTGGAAATTCTTTCAGTAAGAGCAGAACAACAAGTTACAATTGGGCATCCAGGATTGTTGGGTTTGTGGATTTTTAGAAGCATGTAGGAGGTGGATATGCTCCAGTCTACCTGACACAACTGCTACTTCATCCTAGTCCACCAGCCGAAATTTAATCCTTGCAATGTATGTCCAGCTGGCAGAATGCAGTGGCACATGGGTAAACCATGAAAGACTTTTGTTTTTGCCTAAATAATTCACCCCTTTCTGTCCTGAACAGTCAAAGTCATTTCTCTGTCAACTGTCATATTAATGAATGTAACATGTTATTGTTTTTTGAGTTACAATTAACTGTTGACAACATGTCTCATATGGCTTACCATATGAAACATGTTGTCAACAGTTACTTTCAGTAACTCTGATGACAAAAGTAACTCAGTCAGAATCTTTTATGAAATTCACAATATCACTTTTCCAGTTTTAGCTGTCATCAGGATGTGCCCTCTTAAAAATTTTTAACATTAATCTATCTTGGAAATAATCTTGAATTATTGAAGTACTCTATATTTGTCTAATCCTACTATCACTGAGCCATTTCATTTTGGTGCGGTATAGTGTTATCAATGTTGTAAGTGACAGACTAAAAATCTGAAGGTCCACGTTTCAATCCAGAAACAAAGTATTATTCTTCTTTTGCCTCCAGAAATTATTTGTACATATGAAAAATACCAAGCTGTATGATGGTTCAGAATTTACATTTAAACTATAGCTCCTACTGTAACTGGTTGGTTAAGTTAATTTAAAGCCCAGAGGAATGCAAGGCTGTATCACCTCCAATAGGGCCATGCCTAGTAAAACACTGACCAATTTTAGGGCTGTGTACACCTTTACTTTTTTTTTACCATATTGTCAACTACGTAATATAACTGCACTCTTTAGAAACTGGGTATTTCCCTTATTTTAGAAAGAAAGTAAAAAACTGTTATTTAAATTTTCTAATAATTTGTCTTTAATTTTGATTTCCCCCCCCCCCCTTTCCTTCGCAAATCAATTTTGTCAGCCTTAGACAGAAATAGACTATTAACTATATCTGCTACATATTTTTTAATCTGATCCCCTACCATTCTATTAAAAAAAATATATTAATTTTATTTTTTGATTTGTTAATTTCGTGCAACTCCATACTTAATTTCATCTAGAAGTAATACACCATAGTTTTCTTAAATGAAGCATTTTTATTAATTCATAAATATTGATATTCTCAATGTCTTGAACATAAAATGAATATCTCACGTAATATATCATATTTACCTGATCAAAACGAGGCATTTTTTCCCAAATTCGACATTCGAAAAACAAGGGGTCGTCTTATATTGGTGGATTAAACTATTGCTGCTGAAGTCGACGTTCTTACATGGATTAAAAGATTCGTATAGGGGTCGTTTTACATTTACAGGTGAAATTTTGGCTATTGTGGTTTCGTACATATTTATTTGTTATTTCGAACAATCCTTAAGCATACGACATTTAAAACAATGTTACTGTAGCAAACGCTCGAGATATTCCGATACGCCAAAGCGCTCAATACACTACCGACGTCGCTCTAAAAGCCACATGACATTTAACTCGTGGCGCTAATTCAATTGATACACGAGTAACTACGATCTAGCCACTACAACAATAAATATTCTTCTTAAAAATGACAATTTTGCGAAACTCAGGAGGAAATAACATTAAATTTCATCAACTTAAAAAGTTTTGTTGTATTTGAACAGATGTGCAATACATGTTCTCACACATGTATGGATATCGTATACAAACATTATGCTGCTTTTTAAGTTAAAGTAACATTTAAAGACGAAAATCTTGCTCTTCAAAAACAATTACTTAATTCACAACCCAAGTGAATATTTTATTTAGTTATGAGAAACTAACGGTTTACCAAGCGGGTTACAAATGAGAAAGTCGGTTGGGGTATACGTGTTAGAATACTGGCGAAAATCATCACTAGCTTTCAATTAGCTTTAGAACAACCTGACGACATTCAGATGAAAAGTCTAACAAACGAAATAAATCATATTAAACTGACGGTAACTGTTGTCGCGAGACTAAGTTACAGCGGAATAACCTGTTGTGGAGATAAAATCTGAGAATCGGACTGAATAGTGACTCCAATCTTTTATTTATGTAGTAGTTGTTGTTTCTACCTACGACCTCCACTCTCGAAGACATTTCCGTCCATGTTTCACTGTTGCTCAAGCACAGCACTACTGAAAGCTGGAGGGGGGACTGTGACGCACCTTGGCTGTGAACTACGATGAGTGCACAGAGGGGAGTGTTGAGCAGGCAGAAATTTTGCCGTTCAGCCAACAATGGGAATATACGAGTACACTGCGTACTTTGGCTTTTTATTAACATCTACCATAATCAAATTGGTTTGCCTGAATCCATTTGCACTCATAATCAGGTTGACCTCAAAACTGGACAAACACTCAACAATAGCAAATACGTCTGCAAGTGACGCTAAAAGTGTAGACATGGGTGTACTTATTTGTCGACGCTCACTGTGAGGTATGACGGGAACGATTGGGGATACTTTAGCTGCTGGTTCTACAGAGCCAATGAGAGAGCGCGAGCAGACGATATGTTTGGGAGCAAGAGACATAACGTCCTCGCATCAGCATAGAGGCGAAATCCACTGTTTCGAAAAAAAAAACAGCAACTTTTTGCGCCCCACAGTAACCAAAACATCAGAAATTGCGACACGATCGGTGGAAACAGCCACATATTTGTGACCATGGAGAAATAACTTTCACAGCTGTCCTGTTAAGATGACGCCAATGATGATGAAAAATAGCGATACCATAGACGACAGGCTAAGTAAACAAAAAAGGCAATGAAGATAAAAATTAGTGTAAACAAGTTCTTTTTGTTAGCTTTTTTCTCTCTGTATTATCAAAATGAAGACCATCAATAAATGGCATAAATTTAGAATGCGTGTAACGTTCAACTTTGTGGATAGATTCATTACATCAATAGCAGCTTGTAATTTTTATTTGTCAGAATATGTTGAAAAATAAATTTTTCTAAAGGAGGCTCTTAAAAAAAAGGGGTCGTCGTATGTTCAGGGTTATCTTATACTTGAGTAAATACGGTACCTCTTCCTATTGCTTCCAAGGCTCCAGGACCTGATGGAATCGTGTCAAATTCTGCAGAGAATTTGCAGATGAGTTAGCTCCTATTTTAGCTGTAATATACCACAGATCCCTCGTACAAAACTGTGCCCAGTGGCAGGGAGAAAGCACAGGTCACACCTGCGTACAAGGAGGGCATCAGAAAGAATCTACGGGAACACTGATTTCCATCTGTTGTAGAATATTCTGAGTTCAAATATAATGTGGTATCTTAAATTTATAAAAAGAAGGGTGAGATGAATCATCAAAGATTTGTGAGATTCGTGGCAGAACATAATTTGAGCTTTTCGGATTTTTATTTAACAGTCACTTAAAAGTAAATACCAATTATCTCAGGAAAAGCTAATTACTAAGGTCGAATAAACAGTAGTGGAAAAACTAGCATTATATTTTAGGCTTCAACCTATCACTCCCCCAGGGACCACAAAGATATGATCAGACTGGTAATAGCATGCGCTGAGGCATTTAAACACTCAGTCTTTCACGTCGATCGGCATCATAACTGTGCAAGCCACCTGATGGTGTGTGGCGGAAGGAACTTCTGATACCATTAAATGATCCTCCACTTCCTCATTCCACTCGCGAATGGCCCATGGGAAGAATGATTGTCAGTAACCCTATGTATTAGCTCCAATTATTTTTTACTTTTCTCGTCATGGTCTTTTTGTAAGGTGCATGTGGGAGGAAGTAACATGTTGTCTGACTCTCGAAATATCAATAGCAAATCTCTCCATGGTGCACAATGCCTCTCTTGTAATGTCTTCCACTGGAGTTTGTTGAGCATCTCTGTAATGTTCTCACGCGAACTAAACAATTCCATGATGAAAAGCACTTTGTTGGATCTTCCCTACATGTCATACATGGTAAGAATCCCGTTTGATGAACAGTACTCAAGAATCCATTTAACAAGTACCTTATAAGCCACTTCCTTTGTGGATGAGTTACATTTCCATAAGATTCTTCCTATGAATCTCAGTCTGGCATCTGCTTTTCCTGTTATGTGTTATATGTGGCCATTCTACTTAATCGCTCCGGGTAGTTACTCCTAGATATTCAATGGTAGCAGTTTGTCATCCAAAGTGTATTTGTATTATGGAGGATTTGTTTTCCTGTGTATGCGCAATACAACGCGTTCAGGGGAAACTGCCAGAGCCTGTACCACTTATCAATCCACTGCAAGTCATTCTACAAATTGATACTGTCTTCTGGCATCGCTAATTTAATCTTCTATAGACAACCACGTCATCTGCAAAGTCTTAAAGAGCTTCCAACGCTTTCTATTACATATACATGGTAACAAGTAATGGTTGCAGCACACTTCCTTGGGGTACTCTAGAAATTACCTTTACACTTGCCGATTTTGACCAGTTAACGGTGATATGGTAAATTCTACCTGCAAGGAAGTCTTGAATCCGGTCAAAAATCTGATGTGACACTCGATAAGCTCATTTTTTTTCACTAATCAGCAGTGTGGGACGCTTTTATAAGTCTTCCTGAAGTCAATGAATACGGCATCAACATGAGTATCATTGTATATACCACTATGCAACTCACGGAGGAACAGCGTGAGCTGATTTTGCAAGATCTCTGTTTGCAGAATCCGCATAGATTTTCATAGGGGAGATTTTCGTTCTCCAAAACTGTTATAATTCTTGAGCGTAGAACATGTTCCATAATTCTACAACAGATTGATGTCAACAATACAGGCTTATAATTATATGTATTTGTCCTACTGCACTTTTTTCCCATCACCAGGTACCCTTTGTTGCTTCAGCTATCTGTGATAACTGTTGCTAGAAGGGGAGCAAGTTCTATCACATAATCTTCGTGGAATCTTATATATCTCATCTGGTCCTGATGCCTTTCCACCACATCTACATCTACATCTACATCCATACTCCGCAAGCCACCTGACGGTGTGTGGCGGACGGTACCTTCTCCCTTCTGTTCCAGTCTCGTATTGTTCATGGCAAGAAAGATTGTCGGTATGCCTCTGTGTGGGCTCTAATCTCTCTGATTTTATCCTCATGGTCTCTTCGTGAGATATACGTAGGAGGGAGCAATATACTGCTTGACTCCTCAGTGAAGGTATGTTCTCGAAACTTCAACAAAAGCCCGTACCGAGCTACTGAGCGTCTCTCCTGCAGAGCCTTCCACTGGAGTTTATCTATCATGTCCGTAACGCTTTCGCGATTACTAAATGATCCTGTAACGAAGCGCGCTGCTCTCCGTTGGATCTTCTCTATCTCTTCTATCAACCCTATCTGCTACGGATCCCACACTGCTGGGCAGTATTCAAGCAGTGGGCGAACAAGCGTACTGTAACCTACTTCCTTTGTTTCCGGATTGCATTTCCTTAGGATTCTTCCAATGAATCTCAGTCTGGCATCTGCTTTACCGACGACCAACTTTATATGATCATTCCATTTTAAATCACTCCCAATGCGTACTCCCAGATAATTTATGGAATTAACTGCTTCCGGTTGCTGACCTGCTATATTGTAGCTAAATGATAAGGGATCTTTCTTTCTATGTATTCGCAGCACATTACACTTGTCTACATTGAGATTCAATTGCCATTCCCTGCACCATGCGTCAATTCGCTGCAGATCCTCCTGCATTTTAGTACAATTTTCCATTGTTACAACCTCTCGATATACCACAGCATCATCCGCAAAACGCCTCAGTGAACTTCCGATGTCATCCACAAGGTCATTTATGTGTATTGTGAATAGCAACGGTCCTACGACACACATGAAATCACTCTTACTTCGGAAGACTTCTCTCCATTGAGAATCACATGCTGTGTTCTGTTATCTAGGAACTCTTCGGTCCAATCACACAATTGGTCTGATAGCAATTCTGTGAAGCGTTATATAAATGTCTACCATTTTCACATTCGTATTTGAAAGATGGGATTGTGTTACAATCTTCCACAGCGAAACAGTTTTTAAATACCGAATTCAGTATTTTGGCCTTCTTTCTGTTGTCTCCCGTTTCGGTGTCAGTATGGTCACTGAGTGAGTGAATAGATTTCGAACTGCTTACTGATTTTACATAAGACTAAAGAAAGGTAGACAAAATCTTACTTTCAAAGTTACTGAACGGTTCTCTCATTGCTCTTCATACTCTCATTTTGCTTGGTTCAGCTTTTGTTTGTCAGCTCGGTTTTGACTTGAATTCTCTCTTAAATCTGCGGTGAAACTCCCTTCGTGTATGTAGCAGCTTTCTAACACAGCTATTAAACCATGGCGAGTCTTTCACATCCCCTAAGATCTTTGTAAACCCCTCTCATATGTAAAAAGTATCAGCACAGTCTAACAATTTTTGGACTGTGGTATTAGACTGGCGGCTAGCCCGTCTGACAACAATGACAGTACATCTGTTTGCTTGTCAGCGCTTGTAGTTATGACGAGAGGAATACATTCAGTTTAAGAATTTGAATTCTGGTACTTATCTAGCTGGTGCGCTGATCTGCTTCTGCTTTCTCCAGCTGTTTTCAAATGTTGGGCGGTAGGTTGTTTGATTATTAATTATTATTTCAGTAAGCCATGCCATCTCCTCAATTAGAATTTATAAAAAACATCGTTTGTTGAGCAACGTTGCTAAGCATCAAAGCAAACAAGCTACTAGCCTCCACCACTGACGTCTCTCTCTGACCGACTGACAAGCCAACAATTGCGTTTTAATAGCTTCGATTCTTGGAATTGTTTGGTTAGTTGTATTTAGTTTTTATAATAAAGCCGATAACTGAAAACATAAGAAGAATTGGAATTTTTATGTCTTTAATTTTAGCTAGTCATATTTGGACATTACTCGATCTTTGAACTGATGTGTAGTAGATACGAGTTAGAAATATAAACGCCGTTGTGAAAAAATACCTTTAGTTTGTGTATGCTAATAAACATTTAAATAATATTATAATCCATTCTACTTTTCCTCTGAACATAAATACGAAAATTGTAGAGAAATTAATTTACAGAGACATGGTATTTTTCTATTACGTGATAAAACTGGTTTCATTATGGTATGGATTATGTCTCCTACCTCTGACAAAGTCGTTAGTGTTTGTTTGTATACCTGATTTGGTCTAAATTGGGAAATGTAGCCGTAATGTGAAGAAAATGGTGTGCTACCGATCTCTTTGTTAATGGTAAAAAAGGAGCAATGTTGCTTGTTTCACTGCACCTTGCTTGGATTATATCCGTCTAAGGTATATTGAATGACGCTTTTGAATTTTTCCCTATTTGTGGTCCACATTCTCGTCCTCATCACTAAGTATTTGATGCTGACTACTCAGACACTCTGCAATTTATATTCTGTCAGTCTTGCTACCGTATGCGATTATATCTTCCTCCCTTTCTTAACATTCCTTGTAAAACCCGTAGTAATAGTTGCTATCACAGCCTTATGATCACTACCTTCCTCTACGTTTACTGATTTGGTAAGTTCCGGCCCGTTTGTTGCTGGGAGGTCTAAGATGTTGCTTTCAAAAGTTGGTTCTCTAGCTATTTGCTCGAAGTAATTTTCAGACAAGACATTCATAATAATGTCACACAAAACCCTGTCTCTGGCACCGGTTGTGATAGCATGACTTTCTTAATCTATATCTGACAAGTTGGAGTCCCCTCCCTCCTCCCCCTCAATTACAACAACACGAAGATGAAAATTATTAATGATATTCTGCAAGTTCTCTCTGAAACACTCTACCACAACAGCTCCTGACCCTCGTGGTCTATAGAAGCATACGATTACCATTTTTGACTGGCCTTTGGTGATTAACTTCATCCACATAAATTCTCATTCAGAATCCATGATAACCTTGATAGATATTATCAAGTTCTTTAATAAAACAAATACGCCGCCACCACTCTACATCTACATGGATACTCTGCAAATCACATTTAAGTGCCTGGCAAAGGGTTCATCGAACCACCTTCACAATTCTCTGTTATTCCTATCTCGTAGAGCGCGCGTTAAGAATGAACACCTATATCTTTCCGTACGAGCTCTTATTTCCCTTATTTTATCGTGGTGATCGTTCCTATGTAGGTCGGTGTCAACAAAATATTTTCGCATTCGGAGGAGAAACTGGGTGATTGGAATTTCGTGAGAAGATTCCGTCGCAACGAAAAACGCCTTTCTTTTAACGATTTCCAGCCCAAATCCTGTATCATTTCTGTGACACTCTCTCCCATATTTCGCGATAATAGAAAACGTGCTCCCTTTCTTTGAACTTTTTCGATGTACTCCGTCAGTCCTATCTGGTAAGGATCGCACACCGCGCAGTAGTATTCTAAAAGAGGACGGACAAGCGTAGTGTAGGCAGTCTCCTTAGCAGGTCTGTTACATTTTCTAAGTGTCCTGCCAATGAAACGTAGTCTTTGGTTAGCCTTCCCAACATTTTCTGTGTGTTCCTTCCAATTTAAGTTGTTCGTAATTGTAATACCTAGGATTTTAGTTGAATTTACGGCTTTTAGATTTGACTGATTTATCCTGTAAGCAAAGTTTAATGAGTTCCTTTTAGCACTCATGTGGATGACCTCACACTTTTCGTTATTCAGGGTCAATTGCCACTTTTCGCACCATTCAGATATTTTTTTTCTAAATCGTTTTACAGTTTGTTTTGATCTTCTGATGACTTTAATAGTCGATAAACGATAGCGTCATTTGCAAACAACCGAAGGCGGCTGCTCAGATTGTCTCCAAATCGTTTATACAGATAAGGAACGCCAGAAATCACTTCTGTTTTACACGATGACTTTCCGTAAATCACTACGAACTGTGACCTCTCTGACAGGAAATCACAAATCCAGTTACATAACTGAGACGGTATTCCATAAGCACGCAATTTGAATACGAGCCGCTTGTGTGGTACAGTGTCAAAAGCCTTCCGAAAATCCAGAAATACGGGATCAATCTATAATCCCTAGTCAATAGCACTCAACACTTCATGTGAATAAAGAGCTAGTTGTGTTTCACAGGAACGATGTTTTCTAAACCCATGTTGACTGTGTGTCAATAGTTTTCTTCGAGGTGAGTAACCTATCCTTATAATAAATATTCCAATTTGAATTTACGATTTCGTTGCTCGCCACTTCCAATGTGAACCAACCTTCTGTTCCTAATACTATCTGGGCATTATAACCTTCAATAAGCAGTACTAATTCTAAGACTCTTCCTTGGATGGTCTTGCAGTTTACTAATATCATACTAACCTTTTCTGTATCCTGGAAAAGCATTCGCATTTGCAAATAATGACAACCATCAGCTGTAGAATGGAAAGACGACAATGAAAATTTGTGGCGGACTGCTACTTGAACCCGCCTTACCATTTGGATATCTGTGCACGACGTACGGCCACACGCAAACTTTCATGTGTCGTCAACCATGCCTCTTCGATCTGGACTCGTACATCCATTATGTATATTCCTATACATGTCAGACGTTGTACTTGAAAATCGTTTTTTATATCCGATCTGCGAGGATGAGCATTACTGGGATTGTTATGGCTGTTGTAACTTCGATTTTTGCACGCATTTCATCTCTGATCCCAAGGGAAGGGATTCTCTAACGTAAAAATCCCCCATGTGCACGCCACATGTATTCTGCTACCCTATCGCAGCTTCCTGTTAAGGCTAGAAACTCTGCTTGCACGACAGCTACTGCAAGAATTAAATATGAAAACTCAGATGCACTGATCTAAACTATGTGCTGTGTACTAATACAAGATTCAAACACAGTCAAATGACATGGTGCTTCTTGCGGAGGAAAAATTACATGAGCAGGCCAACTCACACAAGGATATGCACTAGGACTTATGCAGAAATAATAACTTAAGAGTACCTTACGTGAATGGAACAAGCAGTAACTGTGACATGTATAGTACAATGCTAACATCTGGTCTGTAGTTCACACTGATTTGCAGAGTTTGTATGAAGATGTAGGAAGTACTGAAATACAATTGATCACAATTAATCATGTACAATAATTTCCCTTTTATCACTGTCTTAATTTCCGTATACTTGGACATTGTAACATTTGTGGATGAGATATTTAAATCTGGCGACACTTTCTGACATTTCCTGGCAAATTGTTCCATATTTTTACTCTTCTTATGCTTTCTCATGTGAGCTCACCCATGCATACAGGGCTATTACAAATGATTGAAGCGATTTCATAAATTCACTGTAGCTCCATTCATTGACATATGGTCACGACACACTACAGATACGTAGAAAAACTCATAAAGTTTTGTTCGGCTGAAGCCGCACGTCAGGTTTCTGCCGCCAGAGCGCTCGAGAGCGCAGTGAGACAAAATGGCGACAGGAGCCGAGAAAGCGTATGTCGTGCTTGAAATGCACTCACATCAGTCAGTCATAACAGTGCAACGACACTTCAGGACGAAGTTCAACAAAGATCCACCAACTGCTAACTCCATTCAGCGATGGTATGCGCAGCTTAAAGCTTCTGGATGCCTCTGTAAGGGGAATCAACGGGTCGGCCTGCAGTGAGCGAAGAAACGGTTGAACGCGTGCGGGCAAGTTTTCACGCGTAGCCCGCGGAAGTCGACGAATAAAGCAAACAGGGAGCTAAACGTACCACAGCCGACGGTTTGGAATATCTTACGGAAAAGGCTAAAGCAGAAGCCTTACCGTTTACAATTGCTACAAGCCCTGACACCCGATGACAAAGTCAAACGCTTTGAATTTTCGGCGCCGTTGCAACAGCTCATGGAAGAGGATGCGTTCAGTGCGAAACTTGTTTTCAGTGTGGGGTTATGTGAAAGATTCAGTGTTTAAACCTCCTCTACCAAGAAACGTGCCAGAACTGCGAGCTCGCATCAACGATGCTTTCGAACTCATTGATGGGGACATGCTGAGCCGAGTGTGGGAGGAACTTGATTATCGGCTTGATGTCTGCCGAATCACTAAAGGGGCACATATCGAACATTTTTGAATGCCTAAAAAAACTTTTTGAGTTTTTGTATGTGTGTGCAAAGCAAGGTGAAAATATCTCAAATAATAAAGTTATTGTAGAGCTGTTAAATCGCTTCAATCATTTGTAATAACCCTGTATCTCCAGTGGCGGATCCAGGATTTTGTTTTGGGAGGGGCTTGACCCAGCTGAGCGTAGGCTTTCTCAAGGTAAACATTAATACACTAAAACGCACACATAATTTTATTTTGCTCATTTAATGCATAGCGAGTCTTCTCGGATAACGCTTTGCAAATTCTTCAGTGACTTCGACAGGTTGTAGGTAGCCAGATATATCTCGGTGTATATACATGGTAGCGAAACCATTCAACCTGTCATCTGTCAATGTCGTACGAAGGTACGACTTTTATCAGTTTAAGCGAAGAGAAGCTACGCTCCACACCACAAGTAGATACTGGTAATGCAGCGATAATTTGTAAAAGAATTTTTATATTAGGGAAAAATTAGTCTCTTGTTGTGCCTCTGCTGTTGTTTGGGGAGGATGTTCCCTGTCTCTCCAGACCTCCTTCCTAAGAGTTATTTCTCCCGATAACGAGAGAGGATGAGGCAAGTCGCTGCTGTAAACACGTGCAGCTGCCACTAAAGAGCTCAGATTTTCTGTTTTTACGATGGCACTTGGTATAAGGGTGAACAGGTCGAGAATTGGAGAGTGCTCTGCTCTCGAAAAGCGACTCCTCAACTGTCCCAATACAAAATCGATGAAAGAAAGGAATACATTCAATCTGAAACAAAACACGACATGACATTATTCTCGAACTCGAAAGAACAGAAAAGAAAGAAATGCTGCATCAAGCAAAAAGCGTGTGTATGTATTAAAGGTTTATTTTTCCTGTAGTATTCCTTAGCATCAGGTGCTTCATTATTTGAGTGAAGAGCAGAACTTTTGGCGATTCTGGGTGACTGCATTGGGATGTCCAAAGGTTCTACGATATGACACGTCTCTTGGAAAATTTCTTCATATTTCGTTTCTCTGTATCGTTCCAGTGTTCTTATTACACTGCCTACCATCTCATAGCAAAGGTTGAGATCTAATTCAACAGACTGCCGTGAAAGCGAAACGGTAATTCAAATACATCGGCAGTTACCGTCAAAGTTAAGACAGTCATATCGTTGAATAGAAGCCAGAAGACTTTCACTTTCCGATGACGGAGAAGTTCTGTCCATTTCTTCAAGGAACTGTACGATAAAGTCAAAGAGCTCTTTGAATTGAAAAAGTGGATCATGCTTTTCAAGCCAGTGTGTATCACTAAGACTTTGTAACTTAAACTCTTTCCGCTTCTGGGCGTTTTTCAAGGATAGCTCGTTTGATAAATTTCAATCTTTTTGCTGGCTTGCGCACGACATTAGTAGCACGACTTACAACTCCCATCATATTGCGAATACTAGGCAAGCTGCAGGCTCTCGCGATGACTATGTTTAGTTTATGTGCCACACAATGCATGTAAGTCGCTAGCGGTTGGAACTGATTTATTCGCACTGACCTTTCCAGACATGTTGGCACCTCCATCATAACCTTGACCTCTCAAATTCTTAACTTGTAGGCCGGCTTGATTTAATTCTTGAACTATTTGATCGATTGATGCAGCACCAGTCTTGTCAGTTGCAGACAGAAAGCATATGAAGTCTTCGTGTATTGTGCTTTTTTTGTAAATTGGGACACCTGATACATACACTGAGTTGTTCCGTGCCACTGGAATCCGTTGTTTCATCGCCAAGAACAGCATAACATTTTGCTTCTTTGACTTTGTCGTGTACGTTTTTCATAATGACAGAATGGCAACAATCAATCAGCTGACTCTGAGTTGTTTTGCTTAGATATGTAGCATTTTTTGGCGCTATCTCTAAATGTTTTTGGAGAGACGTATCACCTGAGTCAATACTAAAATTTAAAAGAACTCGAAATTTTCCTTGGCTGATTTTATCTCGGTGGCCTCTTAACAGTATGTTTTCTCGACCACATAATATGATCGTCTTTACTATAGGAATCAGCCGCTCTCTGTCTGATATAATCATTTTCACTTTCTCAATTTCGATTAAATTATTTACAGCTTATTCAGGGTTTTTATGAACTTCTGAAATGTGCTTTTTAAAACTGTCATTTTTTGGTAATCTGTAGCAGAATAGTTTCTGAAGATTTCTAGTGTCGTTTTGTATTTGCAAAGTGGACGAATGTCTAAAAGATCTTAGAGCCACAGAATGCTTGCCCACTACGAGGTTTTCTGAAGACTCTGTCAGATGTTTATACTTTTCCTCGTCACTGAGTACTTTTCCTACCACACAAGAAATATCGAAAGGATTTTCAGCGCAAGTAGTCGATGTACTAGCCACTCCCACTGACACTGGTTCCAGTTCTATAACAGCAGCAAACAATTACAGATTTTAAGTAAATAACGCGGTATAATAGTATGAAATTCGCGACAACACTGGCATTCGCGCTAAGAAAGCTAGTTTAAAAAGAACTCAAAACCGAAAAAAACCCGATGATTGATATTACATTACATTATTTACCCTAAATATTACTTCACGCTGTCTTTTGTAGGGCAGACAGAGAGGATCGAGTGCTCAGAGCATTTTTGTTGCCAACAGTGAAATGAGATTTCCTTCTAAAAGAACTTATTCAAAACTATAAACCACTATATTTTATATCGTGCCTTTAACAAAACCATTAGACTGTTGTCTTTTAAGCACTGAGTACGTTGAGTAACCAAAAGTATGAGACAGTTCAATTTATCCCTTTGTTTAAAGCTACAACAATATTATGAAATGTGGCACAGCGAACTTACCTAAGAGAAAATGAAGAGCTCGGTGTCACCAACGTCTTCCCCGACAGAAAGGTCAACACCAGAGGCAGAGGTAGTAGCGGATAAAGTATGTTCAGATGCTTTACATGTCGTTAACAGTTCGTATCAGGTCACATGACACTGAATAAATCCGTAAACAGCTGTTAATTGATGGTCTATTAACACGATCGCTTTCACTGCGTTAAAGTAACATCTTCAGGTGTTAGTGATGTCACATAAATTACCACATGGAGGTACCCTAACGTTCGTAGTCAGAGAATCCAACCCCATGAAGAGGGGAAGTGCTCAACGAATAAAAACCGGCGAAACATTGGGGCGAATAGTGCAGGGGATGCGGCAACTGTAGTCACTAGTCGTAAGGGTAAAGCACTAGTGGATTCACAGACTACGAACGTTGGGAGCATCTACATGTGTTGATTTATGTGACACCACTTACACCCGAATATGCTGCTTTAACGAAGCGAAACCGGGCGGGTAAATAAACCATCAGTTAACAGCTGTCGGCGTTTTCAACGGCTGTGGATGTCCATGTTACAAAGTTGTAAGTTCCTACCTGCATCAGCATTTCTGTTGACTGTTCGTTATTGTGGCAACATTGTTTCTTCCTTCCGATTCCTGCTCGAATCGACAAAGCGAATTCATCATTTCGGATTTCATTTTATTTCTCGCTTTAGTTTTAATAATGTTCATCTGGCTTTAAAGTCTTTCCACTTCCGCATTCGACCATGGTAACATTAGTCGTGACAGCGCAAAAGTTGGCAATTCGTGAAATGAGTTGACGTCATTTGCATCTCTGTGTTGAAGCACTTCACACTAGAAATTAACAGCGTCTGTTTCGGACCATTTGACAAGAGCTGAACTTTGTCATTGAAATCAATTTTTGTTATTGTACCAGGGTCAATATTACACGATTCACGGAGAGGAATCAATTACTCTTTAACAACACGAAGAACTTTGGACACTGTAAGACGTGAAATTCTCCTCAAAATTTCATTGTTGTCTGGAAGTTGTTGCAACAACTGAATTATTATTGGTGCACAAGCTGGATGCATCTCAGACATAGGACACGTTCTTGTTCTGGGTATAATTCAGGTTTTCTCAATTCATTAACCTTATTTTCGAACTAATATCCAAGATAAGTTTTGCGATCTAAGTGGATTTCAAAGTCTAACTTTAATTTTCTTCGCATAGGATATGTAGGGACAAAAACTTTTTTTTATTAATGATTCTGTTAGCACAACGTGGTTATTTAGCAGCTTCCACCGATCCTCTGTGTTAGGATCAAAATGTGATTAACCAGATGCACATTTGGAAGAATCGTCTTGGAAAATATTTAAATGCGCCTAATTGGATTCATCAGAGAATACTGAATAAAGCATTTCTGCAGTGTAACAGTTCTCTTTGATTCGCGTTATTTCAATGTGCTTTCAAAGCTGGAGCCGCTGGTCTGTAGTTTTTGTTACCGCAGGTTCTATGGACAACCATTGCGTATCAGATGCGCGTGGAATTTTAAGGGGTTCTGCTCCTTTGACAGCCTGACAAATATCACTTGTTTGCGAGTTCAAGACTGCAAAAACCAATTGTACGTTTTCTTAGCTAAGAAGTCCAGATTTCCTGGAGCGTCTCACTTGCAACAGAAGTAGCAAGCTGAACTGAATGGCTTACACAATTTATAACAATCAAATCCAGAATTACATTTTTCAAAATCTGGTTGACACCCCACTTTGAACACCTACAATTGCTTTCGTACAGTCTGTGCCTATTCCCTGCCGCTTATTTAGATCTAATTTCAATTCTTGAGGCGCGTCTTTGATTGCTGACACTAGACGTGATCGCATTGGTTGCAGCACTGTAATATATTATTGATATTCCTAAAAATTTGGTCGCGCTAATGTCTGTTGATTCATTAATTATAGTGATTTAAATGCTGTCATCGATATCTTGCAGAAAATTTTCCACGAAATACGGTCTTATTACACGTTTTATAGCTGCACTACATTTTTTTCTACTGATTTTAAGTTTTTCTTTGCGGGTGATTCTGCACGAAATTTCCGGGTATACTGTCTGTTTGCTTTACCTATGTTTAGCACTAAAACAACTGCAAGTACCCAGCGAGATGGCACAGTGGCTAGCATACTGGACTCGCATACGGGAGGATGTCGGTTCAATCCCGCGTCTGGCCATCCTGATTTAGGTTTTCCGTGATTTCCCTGAATCGCTCCAGACAAATGCCAGGATGGTTCCTTTGAAAGAGCACGGCCGACTTTCTTCCCCGTCCTTCCCTAATCCGATGAGGCAGATGACCTCGCTGTCTGGTCTCCTCCCCCAAACAAACCTACTCAACCCAACCCAACCTAATAGCAAGTGATTTGAGAATCACCACATTATTACCGGCACTACACATATGCACTATGCATGCAATTGTAAATTTATTAATACTAGAGTGCAAAACAAAATGGGTGCATAACAATACGGCCACAAAACAAACTGGAAGCGAAGACAAAATACCGTGAATTATAAATGTATAGGCGATATAAATTTAAGAGCTGCTAGACGTTAGCATATTACATGGTGCTGTTTTCTGTACGTAGAATGGATCAAGTGATTTTAAAAAATAATTTTACTATAAACCACCCAAATCTTTTTAAAATCCACCATAAATCACAGCAGCCACTAGATGCAAAATCTGTACACTAGACAGGTACTCAAAACCACTAAATTTAGTGGGAAAAATCACTAACTTCGCAATCCTGATCCAGAGTCCAGTCCACAGCCACTCACACCAAACCGACCGAAAGATCAACGAACTGAACCCAATAAAAAGTCACAAACTCGACTAATCGTGTTTGTATGAATTTCATTAAGTACATACAAAATAATCAGAAAGCTGTATCTGGTGAGTCGACAATGATAAGACACCGACATTGTTTCGAGGTTCATTTTCACTCGATTCTACCTTTTCTTCCTTCCCTTTCAAATAAACAGAAAAAAACGAACTTAGGTCTCCTTGTCTACGTTTCGATGCCATTTTTTGAAAATCTGACAAATATAAACAAAAGCACGCCTTGATTACAATTAAAAACCACTTGAACAGCGCATTCTACTGTGTCTGATTCGAAAAACCATACAACCATGCCTTATGTGTATAGCAGCGCGGCGCGCGCACTCGCGAGTAGCAGTGGCAGTGGTTTGTGTTATGTAGCTGCGTTCCGAATGGGTGGCGTGCGATTTAAAAACTAGTCAGTCACATTAGCATCTTCTTAGAGAAATGTAAAATTTGAAAACATACTACACCTACTTAAAATGGATTACGTAACAAGTGATGAAAATTGTACAGTAGGTAGTGTAGTACTAAGACAGTAGGATAATACCAAGTTTGATTTGAGTTTGGTCACGGGTGGATACAGATGCTTATGGGAGGGGCCTTGAGCCTCTTATCCCTCCCTCTGAATCCGCTACTGTATATTTAATAAATTCTCCAAAGTGTGGCTGTTTCTCTTCTATGTGCAAGGTTTTATTATTTCATTATCATTTCTGGTCTTATGCAGGCTTCCATTACATACTTGACTGATTTCTAAGGCACTCTTTTGTCTGCTTAGATAGGCATCTGTGGAGGATCTCTTATTGCTGTAGCAAATTCCAACTGTGGTTTCTCAAGTGGTAAGGCGGCATTCTTCTTTATACCATTGCACCTTTCAGTGCATCATTAACACTTTGTAATTTACAACAAACAATATAACAATTGTCAATGTGAAGACTGACTTTAAAAATGGTAGAGTTTTATTGGTACCTACTGCCAATGCATATCACTGAGAGGCAAAAACATTGAATTATAACTGTTAACTGAATTTTTAGAAGAATACTATCCCTGGGAAATTCTGCCTGGGTTTTTGTATGTAATGTAGTATAACAACCAGATTAATATTTCTGTTTAATGGTATGTTTATCCTTTACACTTGCACCAAAATATAACAAATTTTTTTTACAATAAACATCATGTGCTATTGAACTTTGACATAAAACTGATTACATCTTCTGCACTGGCGCCAACTAACTTCCATTATAGACACTACATAGATTAAATTCAGACTGAATTGATGAACACTGCTGCTGGACTATAAATAAGTTACAATAATCACCATATTTCATACTATTGTTAGTGTTTGTACACAATCAAACTTATAATTAAAATTATGCTTTTACATAATACTAGATACAAAAAATGAAAATACCTTATACATAAATTGATTCATTGTTAGATGTATTTTTTATTGTGAAGTTCTATCACGACTTAGGGGTTGACAATTAATTTCAGAAAACAATAACTTAATTACAAAATATCTTTCATTACTAATATTTACAATTAATCTTGATTTAATAATTAACACTATTCATCTGAAATTTTCAAGGTAAACAGTTTTTGAATATAATTTCAGGGACTGATGCCAAACAGAGGTTCTGGAAATTACTGTGAAAGTAAATTTGCATAAAATAATGATAATTTGAAAGCTGGAAACAAGGTTTTCTTAGTGTATAGCTAATTATAAACTCTACTCAGGTGGAAACAAGAATGCCCATATTAGCAGTCATTTACAAAATACATGTCTATATAGAACCTTTGGATCAGAATGTGCATCAATCCTGGCATCTGTAATTTCCTTATATTGTTACCTGGACCATTGCATCACAATCTGCAGACACTTCTTCAATCCCTAGTTTTAAATGTATGTATTATGATCTGTATGTTTCAGGAATTATTCTCCAGAGCTACTGGAAAACCACAAAAGATCACTAACAGAGTTGATTACAAGGGACAAGAACAGGCCAAGTGTTATCATTTGGTCAGTATCTAATGAACCACGTACACAGCTTGATGGAACTGAGGACTACTACAGGTCATTAGCAACAGACATTATAACTTAATTACTGGTAAAATGGTATCTTCCAATATTATTCAAAAATAGTGTCTATAAACTCAATTCTGCACATGTTGTACTGCAATAAATCTTTCAGCAGATGATAAACAATACTTTGAGGTGCCAAGAACATTTATTCTCCCTTTGTGTGTTTTTTTCATTATCATCACTGTCTTGCATGTAGTCACCATATATAAATGTGAAATGTACCAACTACAGTTTCAATACTAATCTTCTGAATTTTCATTTTATTGAAGGGGTGTTGCATTTCCATAAAAAGATAACTTATACATTGTGATATCCCTGGTATTCAATTTAAGTACTCTCTGAACAGTTTGATAGCACTAACTACTAAATGATCAAGTCAACACCATAACTATTACTTCAAGTGTTTATTAGGACAAAGACATACACAGATTCTCTTGCAGCACTGCCTCTATAGAGATTGACTTCACACGGCTTCAACCATGTCATTTACACGAAATCACAATAATGAGAGATGTACAAGAGCATGCTGCTTCTCTACATTTCATAGTTTGCAATCAATGTTTTACGTATTTGGATAATTTGGTCACAGATTAAACTTTGCCTTGGCACAGACTTCTATATTCAATAATTACATTGATTTCTATTTTACGATTTAGAGACAGTAAGTTTTGTAAATACATGATTTCAAGTGGATTAACAATGGATTATAGGAGTTATTTAACTTTTGCATTAAGTGTATTTTAATATTCCTAATATGTTTCCAATAATATAAAGTTGTGCACTTCAGATACATTTACTGCGAGTCTCCCTAAATAATTTGGAAGTCATAGTATGTGGGTTTGTTTGATTTGGGCTACATAAATTAGCAGTTAATATACACTGAATCTGTAATGAAAAACTGCCAATTATATGCCTGAGTTCTTGTTTTGTACATCAAAATTCATATACCAACGTCATATACCAACCAGATAATGAATGACACTGTAGGTTTAGTGTCACTTTACAGTGAGCAATGTATGGTAATTGTCCCATTCTGCCACATTACAACTGTAATAAATGAAGGTATGTGAGTATAAAAACTATGTTTAGTTGCGAAATTTATCTTTTGTGATGAAAGTTGGCTTTTAGGCCTATGTGCTAGATAGTTATTGAATCAGTGTATTAGGATGCATGCAGTTAACCAGTACTATTTATGAATAAGACAAATCCCAGTTCTATACTTTTGAATTTATTTTGAAATGGAAATTATTTGGAAAGGTGTCTTACATAGGTGCGATTTCTTTGAGTGAATTGTTACTCCCTTATTTTAATATTTTACTTTCATTGTTAAAGGTGTTTAAAATAATCTATTATATTAATAGTACTGTGATCTAAACTAAATAAGTGTAATCAAAATACCAGAATAAAAGACTAGCTATGTTGCACAGTAATAAACACATCACTTGTTGGAACAAGGGATAACAGGAAATAGATATGATCACCAGTTGTGAGACATATATGTTCCTCAGGAAAATTTTATAAAAATGGACTTATTTAAGTAAATTAGTAATTTTAAACCCACAAATGTGTATGTTTAAAAAAAGTCATTTTGGATATTAGGTTGAGTTGTTATAAAACACTAAAAAAACTATACCGCCAACATTTCAACCCTCTTCGCAGTGAGGCTCTTTAGCATCACCGAAGAGGAGTGCTGCAAAAATGATCAAAATGTTGGTGGCACAGTTATTTTACGAACACATGACCTAGCATCCAAAATGATTTTATTTAAACTATGAACCTGTATTTAGTAAAGCAATTATTTAATATGAAACAGGATATATTGCCCTTCCCCTTCCCCGTGAGGCTTTTAACTGATCTGATGTGATCCATCATAAATCCCCACCTGCGCCAACCTCTTCAGAGTTGCACATGCACCTTAGGTCCTCAATTATTTGTTGGATGTATTTCAATCACTATCTTCCCCTATAATTTTTAGCCTTTACAGGTCCCCTTCAGAGCCACAGAAAATTATCATGCTGCAATTTAACACATGTCATGTCATCCTGTCCTTTCTTCTTGTCAGTGATTTGTTCAAGTACCTACCTTCCTTTGGAAATTCTACGGAGAAACTCCTCATTCCTTGTCTTTTCAATCCACCCTTATCATTACATATCAAATTCTTTGATTCCATCCATTTCCGGTTTTTCCCCAATCCATGATTCACTACCAACAATTTTGTGTTCAAAAAGTACATTCTCAGAAATTTCTTCCTCAAATGGAGGCCTTTATGTTTGATACTAACAGACTTCTTTTGGCCAGAAATGTCTTCTTTGATTATGATAGTGTGCTTTTTATGTCCTCTTTGGTTCATCCATCCAAGGCAGCATAATTCCTTAAATTTATCTGCTTTGTGGGCAACAATTTTGATGTTAACTTAATCACTAATCTCATTTCTTCTAGTCTTCATTACTTTCATCTTTCTTCAGTTTATTCTCAATTCATATTCTGCACTCATTTGGCAGTTCATTCCAGTCAAGATGTCCTGTAATTCTTTTTTACTTTTACTGTGAATAGCAAAATCATCAGTAAATTTTGTTATTCATATCCTTTCATCATAGATTTAAGTCTCACTCGTGAACATTTCTTTTATTTCTGCGATTGCTGCTTTAATGTATAGACTGAACAGAAAGGGCAAAAGAATGAATCTCTGTCTTGCACTCTTTTTAATCTGAGCATTTCAGCCTTAGCACTTCAGTGTTATTGTTCCCTCTTGATTCTTGTAGGTACTGAATATTATTTTTTCCCCTATAGCTTATAGCTACTTTTCTTTGAATTTCAAACATTTTGCACTATTTTACATTGCTGAACACTTTTTCCAGGTCAATAAATCTTGCGTCCATCATGATGCTCCCTATTTGCTCAGGATTATTTTTTGCTAAGAGCCCCCATGAACCCCCACTGGTGGGGAGGCTTGTGTGCCTCAGTGATACAGATAGCCTTACTGTAGGTGCATCCACAATGGAGGGGTATTTGTTGAGAGGCCAGACAAATGTGTGGTTCCCGAAGGCTTGCAGCAGCCTTTTCAGTAGTTGCAAGGGCAACAGTCTGTATGATTGACTGATCTGGCCTTGTAACATTAACCAAAATGGCCTTGCTGTGCTGGTACTGCAAATGGCTGAAAGCAAGGGGAAACTACAGTCATAATTTTTCACAAGGCATGGAGCTTTACAGTATGGCTAAATGATGATAGTCCCCCATTTGGATCTCCGGCTGGGGACTACTCAGGAGGATGTCATTATCAGGAGAAACAAAACTGGTCTTCTACGGATCGGAGTGTGGAATGTCAGATCCCTTATCGGGCAGGTAGGTTAGAAAATTGAAAAAGGGAAATGGATAGGTTAAAGTTAGATATAGTGGGAATTAATGAAGTTCAGTGGCAGGAGGACCAAGACTTTTGGTCAGGTGAATACAGGTATATAAATACAAAATAAAATAATGGTAATGCAGGAGTGAGTTTAATAATGAAAAAAAGCAAGAGCATGGGTAGACTACTATGAAAAGCACAGTGAATGTATTATTGTAGCCAAGACAGATGTGAATCCCACGCCTACCACAGTAGTTCAAGTTTATATGTCAACTATCTCCACAGATGATGAAGAGATTGAAGAACTGTATGATGAGATAAAAAAAAAGTCATTCAGATAGTGAGGGGAGATGAAAATTTAATAGTCATGGGTGACAGGAATTCAATAGTAGGAAAAGAAAAATAAGGACAAGTAGTGGGTGAATATCGAATGGAGGTAAGGAATGAAAGAGGAAGCCTCCTGGTAGAATTCTGCACAGAGCATAACTTAATCATAGGTAACACTTGGTTTAAGAATCATGAAAGAAGGTAGTATATATGGAAGAGACCTGGAGACACTGGAAGGTTTCAGATGGATTATATAATGGCAAGACAGAGATTTAGGAACCAGGTTTTAAATTTTAAGACATTTCCAGGGGCAGGTGTGGACTCTGACCACAGTTTATTGGTTATGAACTGCAGAAAAAAACTGAAGAACCTGTAAAAAGGTAGGAATTTAATGAAATGGGACCTGAATAAACTGAAAGAACCAGAGGTTGTAGAGAGTTTCAGAGAGAGCACCAGGGAATGTTTGACAAGAATGGGGGAAAGAAGTACTGTAGAAGAAGAATGGATAGCTTTGAGAGATGAAATAGTGAAGACAGCAGAGGATCAAGTATGTAAAAAGATGAGGGCTCATAGAAATCCTTGGGTAACAGAAGAGACATGGAATTTAATTGATGGAAGGAGAAAATATAAAAATTCAGTTAATGAAGCAGACAAAAAGAGATACAAATAGAAATGAGATCTACAGGAAGTGCAAAATGGCTAATCAGGTATGACTAGAGGGCAAATGTAAGGATTTAGAGGAGTATATCATTAGGGGTAAGATATATACTGCCTACAGGAAAATTAAAGAGACCTTTGGAGGAAAGAGAACCACTTGTATGAATATTAAGAGCTCAGATGGAAAACCAGTTCTAAACAAAGAAGGGAAAGCAGAAAGTTGGAAGGAGTACATAGAGGGTCTATACAAGGGAGGTGTATTGGAGGGCAATATTATGGAAACAGAAGATGAAGTAGATGAAGAAACAAGACCCTGGGAGGAGACAACATTCCATTAGAACTACTGATAGCCTCGGGAGAATGAGCCATGACAAAACTCTACCACCTGGTGAGCAAACATATGAGATGATGAAATACCCTCAGACTTCAAGAAGAATGGAATAATTCCAACACCATAGAAAGCAGGTGTTGACAGGTGTGAAAATTACTGAACTATCAGTTCAATATGTCACGTCTGCAAAATATTAACACGAATTCTTTACAGACAAATGGAAAAACTGGTAAAAGCTGATCTCGGGGAAGATCAGTTTGGATTCCATAGAAATGTTGGAACACACAAGGCAATACTGAGCCTATGACTTGTCATAGAAGATAGGTTCAGAAAAGGCAAACTACATTTGTAACATTTATAGACTTGGAGAAAGCTTTTGACAATGTTGATTGGCATACTCTCTTTCAACTCCAAAGGTGGCAGGGGTAAAATAAAGGGAGCAAAAGGCTATTTATAATTTGTACAGAAACCACATGGCAGTTACAAGAGTTGAGGGAAGCTATGGTTAAGAAGGGAGTGAGACAGGATTGCATCCCATCCCCGATGTTATTCAATCTGTATATTGAGCAAGCAGCAAAAGAAACAAAAGAAAATTTGTATTAGGAATTAACGTCCAGGGAGAAGAAGTGAAAACTTTGAGGTTCACTGATGACATTGTAATTCTGCCAGAGACAGCAAAGGACTTGGAAGAGCCGTTGAACAGAATGGACAGTGTCTCGAAAGGAGCCCATAAGATGAACATCAGCAAAAGCAAAATGAGGATAATGGAATATAGTCTAAATAAATCAGCTGATGCTAATGGAATTAGGCTAGGAAATGAGACACTTATAGTAGATGAGGTTTGCTATTTGGGAAGTAAAGTAAGTGATGATGGTCAAAGTTGGGAGGGTATAAAATGCAGACTGGCAATAGCATGAAAAGCATCTCTGATGAACAGAAATTTGTTAACATCAAGTGTATATTTAAGTGGCAGAAGGTCTTTTCTGAAAGTATTTTTATGGAATTGAAACATGGACAGTAAATAGTTTAGACAAAAAGAGAATAGAGGCTTTTGAAATGTGGTGCTACAGAAGAATGTTGAAGATTAGATGGATAGACCATGTATCTGATGAGGAGTTACTGAATAGAATTGGGGAGAAGAGGAATTTGTGGCACAAAATGACTAGAAGAAGGAATCCTTTGGTAGGACATGTTCTGAGTCATCAAAGGATCACCAATTTAGTATTGGAGGGCAGCATGGGGGGTAAAAATTGTAGAAGGAGACCAATAGATGAATACACTGAGCAGATTCAGAAGGATGTAGGTTGCAGTATGTACTTTGAGATGAAAAAGCTTGCACAGGATAGGGTAGCATGGAGAGGTGCATCAAACCAGTCTTTGGAATGAAGACAACAACAACAACACAAAGAGGATTAGTATGTTTCACAACTGTTTATACTTTATGTGCTCCTGAAATAACTGCACAAAATAAGTTTCAGACAATGAATTTAATACAATTTCTGATGATATTTTATGCCTACCATCTACTGTGAACATGTATTTTCTGCAACATGTTGAGAGTACATTGAAGTCACCACTGCCTGTAACTGTATGAGTGGGGTACATATTTGAGACGATACTCAAGTTTTCTTTGAATGTTTCAGCAACTGTATAATTTGAGTCGTGGAGTTGGTAAAAGAAACAAATTATTAATGTATTCCAGATGTCAAGTGTAACCTCTACCTGTACTGACTCACAGGAACTATCATCTCCAATTTCATTGCAAGATAAATGACTTCTATCAAAAACAAACATGCCAACACAACTGTATTTAATCTATTCTTTCTGAACCCTGGTAGGTCCTTTGTGAACATTTTGGCTGAACTTATCTCTGGTTTTTGTCAGCTTTCAGTACTTATAACAATTTCAGCCTCAGTGCTTTCTATTAGCATGGAACTCTGGCTCTTTCCCAACACTGCTAAGAGAATTTACAACTATAATATATATGGCTCCTAGGTCTACCCTCATCCTGTGTTCAACCTGCAAACACTCTGATAATGGAGCCCTTTACGTTCTTTCCCAAGAAAGCTAAGAAACCACACAGTCCATTCCACACAGCCCCCATTATCTGTGAAGCCAGTTCTAGTGTATTATGGACCCCTGAGCTATTAAGTGGAACTCAACACCCCAAACTCTCTAAGGCGGAAGTGTAAGAATCTGCAGCAGGCACGGTCACAAAACCATCTGAGCCTGTGATTCAAAACCCCGACTTGGCTCTGTACCAAAGGTCCACAGTCAGTGTTACTGACAATCCTACTGATGGTGTGTGAGCTCTGCCTCCCTCTCACAAGCAAGAATGGCAACAGTCTTTACCAACCTTGGATACCAGTAGCTACATCCCCCCTCCTCCTCATCTTGTCCCAGCTGTTATGCCTGTATATGCACAGAATGCACATTGAACTTCTTCCCCTCCTTGGCAGCTATATCAATGAGAGGATCAAATGTTTACCTAACACTGGAGCCCCACCTACCAGTAATCCCACTCTCTGTGAATACCCAGATCTTGCAGGCTGAGAGGCTTCCTCTGAAACAGGACAAGTGACGATGTCTGGCTGAGGATCTTTATTACCCACAGACAGCACTAGAAATGCCTTTTACTTGGGCCCACTACCCATCTGACTATGAGTGCAGAGCCAACCTCAGTGTGGGTAGCAACTGGGTAGCCACAGTGATGCACAACTGAGGGGCACTTGGGTAGTGATGGATGTCCCTTGAATTCCCACATATGGCACCCTGCATTGATGTCTATTGGCAGTACCCTCAGACAGACCAACAGAAGACAGCACCAACAGGAACTGTGAGCAAGGAGTCACCAACTCAATTCTTATCTGAACACAGCAATCACAGTTCCTATTCGTATTAAATATGGTGGAACTATACACTACACTGTTATTAAAACATGAGTCTGTGCCTAGCAAATACACAAATCTGCAAGAAATTCAAGAATTAAACTACTAAGCACATAGGTAAATGAAAATAAGCTGCTGTCAGCTTGTCTCCATTCTGCAGTATAGGTGTCAAGGAGCTGTTCCCCTGGAAAACATTGGATTTGCAACCTCCCATTGGCATGATGTAGAAGGTATCAGGATACATCAAACCATGGAGCAGTCTGCCGCTATCCAGTGCCAATTGTCATGTGACCATTTCAGTCATTGTTGCTGATGCTGTGGTGTTAACTTTGGCACATGCATGGGTCATTGGCTGTTGAGGCCCATCATTAGGAGTGTTTGGTGCACTGTTTGTTCAGACACACTTGTACTCTGCCCAGCATTAAAGTCTGATGCTAGTTCTCCCACAGTTCACTGCCTGCCCTGTTTTACCAGTCTGCCCAACCTATGACATCTGACATCTGTTGTGAGGGAAAGGCGCTCAACCTCACGACGTCTGGATGTGGTTTCATCTTGGTTCCACCACGTGCTGAAGACACTCACCACAGCATTCTCTGAACATCCGACAAGTCACAAGGTTTCTAAAATGCTCATGCCAACCCTGTAGGCCATGACAATCTGACCTTGGTCGAACTCATTTATTGCGAATCTCTTGCCAACGTAAAGTCCCGAGCAACTGGAAAAAAGCGCAGGTGACGCCTGTATATAAGAAGGGTAGAAGGACAGATCCTCAAAATTACAGACTAATATCCTTAACATTGGTTTGTTGCAGGATTCTCGAACATATTCTCAGTTCGAATATAATGAATTTCCTTGAGACAGAGAAGTTGCTGTCCATGCATCAGCACGGCTTTAGAAAGCATTGCTCCTGTGAAACGCAACTTGCCCTTTTTTCACAGGGAAGTGTGGTAGGTCCGCTGTTGTTTTCTATCTACATAAATGATCCTTTGATAGGGTGGATAGCAATGTGCAGCTGTTTGCTGATGATGCTGTGGTGTACGGGAAGGTGTCATCATTGAGTGACTGTAGGAGGATACAAAATGACTTGGACAGGATTTGTGATTGGTGTAAAGAATGGCAGCTAACTCTAAATACAGATAAATGTAAATTAATGCAGATGAATAGGAAAAAGGATCCCGTAATGTTTGAATACTCCATTAGTAGTGTAGCGCTTGACACAGTCACGTCGAATAAATATTTGGGCGTAACACTGCAAGCGATATGAAGTGGGACAAGCATGTAATGGCAGTTGTGGGGAAGGCGGATAGTCATTTTCGGTTCATTGGTAGAATTTTGGGAAGATGTTGTTCATATGTAAAGGAGACTGCTTATAAAACACTAATACAACCTATTCTTGAGTATTGCTCGAGCGTTTGGGATCCCTGTCAGGTTGGATTGAGGGAGGACATAGAAGCAATTCAGAGGCAGGATGCTAGCTTTGTTACTGGTAGGTTTGATCATCACGTGAGTGTTACGGAAATGCCTCAGGAACTCGGTTGGGATTCTCTAGAGGAAAGGAGGCGTTCTTTCGTGAATCGCTACTGAGGAAATTTAGAGTACCAGCATTTGAAGCTGACTACAGTACAATTTTACTGCCGCCAGCTTACAATTCGCGGAAAGACCACAAAGATAAGATAAGAGAAATTAGGGCTCGTACAGAGGCATATAGGCAGTCATTCTTCCCTCGTTCTGTTTGGGAGTGGAACAGGGAGAGAAGATGCTAGTTGTGGTACGAGGTACCCTCCACCACACACCATATGGGGGATTGTGGAGTATGTATGTAGATGCAGATGTAGATGTAGATGTAGAGTACATCACAGATACTGCAGGCACTGTGCATGTGTCTGACAAGCAGTCATTCTTCACCAAGTGATGCTGCTATCTCCAGGACAGGTTTATATCAATGGTAGGTCAATGCTCATAATGTTCTGGTGATCAGTGTATGGCGATTTTAATGAGAGGTCTCAAACTGTGAGAATTTAATTTATGCACTAGTAAGTTGTACACATGTGAAATTATTGTTTAAATTGAGTGGTGATCATTTTGTAAATATTTGTATTGAGTACAGCAGTAATCATATTACTATGAGCTTAAAGTACTGCACAGAGCAGTACATGCTGTCTTTTGCTAGTGAGTTTTCAATGGAGGAGGTTGAACAATTAGAAATCTTTCAGGAATTAGAATAGTTTTGTGGGAGTGAGTTCTGAGCTTTAAATTCTGTTGGGCCTTAAAGATGTTCATGTGGCTCTCCTGTTCTTCTGTGATCACCCAGACTTTATTGTTGTTCAGACAGTTTAAGGCTGCTGTGAACTATAATATTTCAGTGCATTTATTGTTGATAATGGTGTGATGAATTTGTCAGATATTTTTCATTATGGTAATGGTGAGTAATAAACTGTAGTTTTCAATGTTACTGAGGTATCATGCTAATGGATTTTAAGATTTTGCTACATGTTTCAGAGAGTTAAAATGCGTCTGTATGAATATTAAACCACACATTCTACTGCGTTAAATAGTCTGCATTCGTAAACATTACAACATTTTGCACCACTGGTTTGAGTGTTGTTCAACTGAATTATCATTTATCCTTGTAAAGCCCTCATTTGCACATTTGAGTGCATATGTCTTGAATAAAAATTTGTCTTCGATTTTAGACAGTTTGATTTAGCCCACATTAGTACCCTATAGGATTTTATTAAACTCTATGTTCACCTTTTAGCTATTTGTTTAATATTTTATGTTTCATTTTTGCTAACTTGTTCTTCTATAATTCAAATATTTGGAGAATATTATTATTACTTGTGTTAATACTGGGCTTAAAATGACAGTGCACAATTGCACCTGTAGACTTCAAGTGAGCCATGCTAAAATTTTAGATTGCACATTGCACACACCAATTTGCCAGACTGAAACATTGTTGGGATTGTTGGTAGTGTTTCTTCTTATTAGATGGTAGGACTGCAATTGAATTCACTCATCCAGATTTAGGTAGTACAATTGTAATTGGATTGAATCATCCTGACATCTGATTGTTACATTGGACCAGATATTGTACAGAACCTTGTTCTAATGTGTACATTCCACTATTGGATGATAGCAAACAGGTGAAAATAAAAAGTCCAAAAATGCACAGGGGACATAACTACTAAAATATGCTTGCTTTTTTATAATAAATTTAACTGCTATTGTGCCGGTCTCCCGCCCAGTCTGGGGAGTAGCACAACTTTTTATTGTTAATTCTAAATTTTTCTACTTACATTTACATGTTTAGTATTCGAGTACTATTTATTGTGGTCGACATAATAAACAGAATCATCACTTCAGCAGAAGATGTTTCTTTCTGTAAAATATGTTGCCCAGCAATCCCCTATGCACCATTTTTTGAACAGCCAGTAAGGAGTGTGGTGCAAGAAATTAAATCAAGAAAAAGAGATGTTTACAAAGCAGTGCAAAGCTGTTTTATTCTATAATTTTTGGTATCTTCTATAACTTCTTTGTTAAATTATTTCTAGAGTATTCCACAGCAGTCCTATACTTTAACAATATAATCCTTTCTTTTTTGCAGAGAACTTATTGACCACGTGAAAAGTCTTGATGCTACACGTCCTACTACAATTGCTATGACTTCAACCTATGATGTGGACCGTGCGGTATGAAAATCTAGATAAGTTATAGTAATTTTCCTTGTAGTTTATTTTCTTCTGCATTTCACAGATTAGGCCAATTGACCTGTTCTATTTGCAGTCCCTTCATGATATCTTTTAAATACAGGGTGGAGTCTAGGTAATGCATGTTTTTTAAACCGATAGAGCTCAGTGGAGAATGGGGTATTAACCTTGGGTGAGCTCTGGTGGAAAGCTCAGACAACACTGTTTCTGTTACTATGGAGCAATGGAGCACAGAGTATCATATGTTTACTGTCAACCAGTGTTTTTTAGAAACAGCAATTCTGTGGCCAGGATTCAACTTCATTTCAGTAGAAATTTTAATACTGAACATGAAGTTGCACTTCAGATCGAAACAATGTACTATGTTGGGCTGACCCATTTAGAACTACTGGATCTGTGATGAAGAAAAATCACCAGGTCTTCCCCATTCAGTCCAAACTCTGGAAAATGTGGACAGAGTGGAGCACTTCTTGCTAGTCTGAAAGGATCAACTAGGCAACAGGGTACAGAACTGGTTACATCACATTTTTGATTCATCACATCTCCAAGTGATCACAAATTTCAGGCTACAAAACAATGATGATGCAGCAGCTAAGTTATAGGATTTTTTAGCAACACAAAAAATTTTGTGGCATAACAAATGCCTTTCTTATGGAAGATGGAGATGTCCTAACTGTGATAAATGACAAAGTCCATTTCTACCAGGATGGCTATGTTAATGTACAGAACTGTCTGTACTGGGTGCTGGAAAACCCATGTGAATTACACCAGAGATCTCCACAGCTAAAAAGTAAATGTGGTACAGTGTGTCTTTACTTTTTTGGAGGGGGGGGGGGGGGGGTGATGGGAGAGAACCACAGTTACTGTGATATCAGTGCAGTACATTGAAATGCTAAACAACTTCCTGCATCTGAAACAGGAAAGGTGAAGGAGAGAAAAATATGGTTCCAACAAGATGATCAGGCAGCTCAAATGGCAAGAGCATCTGCAGAAGTGGTTCAGCAAATATTTAACTGGATGCATCATTTAATGATTCAGCAATGTATCTTGGCTTGTGCACTCTCCCAGTCTGTCAATTTGTGATTTCTTTTTGTGGGGTTCCCTCAAATCAGGAGTGTATGTGAACAAGCCTTGCACAATCAATGACCTGAAAATCTCTATTCATCAAGAAATTGCAGCTGTGTCGAATGAAATGCTGGAGGAAGTCATGCAGAGTTTTAAGGAGGGACTCTAAATTTGCATCTAACAAGAAGGCTGTCATCTTAATGACATTATTTAATGAACCTAGTTAATGAATGTACGAGGGTTGCCCAGTAAATAATGCCCCATATTTTTTTTCTCCGAAATAAAAAATATTAGAAATGTGACACTTTAGGTGCGAGTTATTTGAAGTTTCCCGCGTGTGTACGCAAAGTTTCAATTTCCTCCGACAGAGAGCGGTGGTGTAGGAATGTTCTAAAATGGCGTCTGCAGGTGACATCCGTCATAAACAACGTGCAGTGATTGAATTTCTCGTAGCAGAGGAAGAAACCGTGGGCAATATTCATAAACGCTTGTGCAAAGTCTACGGAACATCTGCAGTCGATAGGAGTACTGTTGGTCGCTGGGCACAGAGGGTGAAAGCATCAGAGGGCGGTGCTGCGGAGCTCCGAGATTTGCCGCGGTCGGGAAGGCCTCCCACGGCTGTGACGCCTGACATGTTGCAGCGGGCTGATGTTCTCATTCGACGGGATCGACGCATTACGACTCGACAATTGGCACTGGAGTTGTCAGTAAGCAAAGGAAGTGTGGATGTGATTATCAATCAGCTTGGATACTCAAAAGTGTGTGCATGATAACGCTCGACCTCACACAAGTTTGAGGACTTGTGAACACATCGCGAAACTGGGTTGGATAGTGGTACCCCATCCACCCTACAGCCCCGATTTGGCTCCTTCAGACTTTCACTTGTTTGGGCCAATGAAGAATTTCATTCGTGGAAGACGTTTTGCCGATGACGAAGAAGTGATTCACGAAGTGACAACCTGGCTCCGTAGGCAGAGTACAGATTTTTACCGGCAGGGAATACACGCTCTTGTGTCTCGCTGGAAAAAGGCCGTCGAACTTGAAGGAGATTATATGGAAAAATAAAGCAAGTAGACAAAACATCAGTCTTTCACATATGTAAATTTGATTGTTGTGGAATAAATACTTCTGGAGAAAAAAAATGTGGGGCATTATTTACTGGGCAACCCTCGTATATTTCAAAAATGCAATAAAATACTGTTAGTTTGGGTAAAAGTCTTTTCTGTATGTAAAACAGTGGAAGTTATTCAGTACTACTGGCAAACATGCATTTTCTCTGCTTCACCCTTTTTATATCCTGCCACTATTCAATCTTATTACACCAATTTTGCTTCACACATTACATTATTGATTGTAATTAATTTATATATTTTAGAAAGAGTTAATTACATACTCAATGAACTACCAAATTTAAGTGTAACAAATCAAAGATGTAGTTATAACACAAGAATCAGTAGTACTTTGCTCTTACCTCAAAAAAGAATAGCAAAAACAAACAATAATCACACCTACATGTCAGTCAATATATATATATATAACAGATTGAATATAATAGAGGGAAACATTCCACATGGGAAAAATATATCTAAAAACAAAGATGATGTGACTTACCAAACGAAAGCACTGGCACGTCGATAGACACACTAACAAACACAAACATACACACAAAATTCTAGCTTTCACAACCAATGGTTGCTTCGTCAGGAAAGAGGGAAGGAGAGGGAAAGACGAAAGGATGTGGGTTTTAAGGGAGAGGGTAAGGAGTCATTCCAATCCCGGGAGTGGAGAGACTTACCTTAGGGGGAAAAAAGGATGGGTATACACTCCCACACACACACATATCCATCCACACATATACAGACACAAGCAGACATATTCAAAGGCAAAGAGTTTGGGCAGAGATGTCAGTCGAGGCGGAAGTGCAGAGGCAAAGATGTTGTTGAATGACAGGTGAGGTATGAGTGGCGGCAACTTGAAATTAGCGGAGATTGAGGCCTGGTGGATAACGGGAAGAGAGGATATATTGAAGAGCAAGTTCCCATCTCCGGAGTTCGGATAGGTTGGTGTTAGTGAGAAGTATCCAGATAACCCGGACGGTGTAACACTGTGCCAAGATGTGCTGGCCGTGCACCAAGGCATGTTTAGCTACAGGGTGATCCTCATTACCAACAAACACTGTCTGCCTGTGTCCATTCATGCGAATGGACAGTTTGTTGCTGGTCATTCCCACATAGAATGCGTCACAGTGTAGGCAGGTCAGTTGGTAAATCACGTGGGTGCTTTCACATGTGGCTCTGCCTTTGATCGTGTACACCTTCCGGGTTACAGGACTGGAGTAGGTGGTGGTGGGAGGGTGCATGGGACAGGTTTTACACCGGGGGCAGTTACAAGGGTAGGAGCCAGAGGGTAGGGGAGGTGGTTTGGGGATTTCATAGTGATGAACTAAGAGGTTACGAAGGTTAGGTGGACGGTGGAAAGACACTCTTGGTGGAGTGGGGAGGATTTCATGAAGGATGGATCTCATTTCAGGGCAGGATTTGAGGAAGTCATATTCCTGCTGGAGAGCCACATTCAGAGTCTGATCCAGTCCCAGAAAGTATCCTGTCACAAGTGGGGCACTTTTGTGGTTCTTCTGTGGGAGGTTCTGGATTTGAGGGGGTGAGGAAGTGGCTCTGGTTATTTGCTTCTGTACCAGGTCGGGAGGGTAGTTGCGGAATGCGAAAGCTGTTATCAGGTTGTTGGTGTAATGGTTCAGGGATTCCGGAGTGGAGCAGATTCATTTGCCACGAAGACCTATGCTGTAGGGAAGGGACCGTTTGATGTCGAATGGGTGGCAGCTGTCATAATGGAGGTACTGTTGCTTGTTGGTGGGTTTGATGTGGACGGACATGTGAAGCTGGCCTTGGACAGGTGGAGGTCAATGTCAAGGAAAGTGGCATGGGATTTGGAGTAGGACCAGGTGAATCTGATGGAACCAAAGGAGTTGAGGTTGGAGAGGAAATTCTAGAGTTCTCCACTGTGAGTCCAGATCATGAAGATGTCATCAATAAATCTGTACCAAACTTTGGGTTGGCAGGCCTGGGTAACCAAGAAGGCTTCCTCTAAGCAACCCATGAATAGGTTGGCGTACGAGGGGGCCATCCTGGTACCCATGGCTGTTCGCTTTAATTGTTGGTATGTCTGGCCTTCAAAAGTGAAGAAGTTGTGTGTCAGGATGAAGCTGCAAACGAATCTGCTCCAGTCCGGAATCCCTGAACCATTACACTAACAACCTGACAACAGCTTTCGCATCCCGCATCTACCCTCCCGACCTGGTACAGAAGCAAATAACCAGAGCCACTTTCTCATCCTCTCAAATCCAGAACCTCCCACAGAAGAACCACAAAAGTGCCCCACTTGTGACAGGATACTTTCCGGGACTGGATCAGACTCTGAATGTGGCTCTCCAGCAGGGATAAGACTTCCTCAAATCCTGCCCTGAAATGAGATCCATCCTTCATGAAATCCTCCCCACTCCACCAAGAGTTTCTTTCCGCCGTCCACCTAACCTTCGTAACCTCTTAGTTCATCCCTATGAAATCCCCAAACCACCTTCACTACCCTCTGGCTCCTACCCTTGTAACTGCCCCCGGTGTAAAACCTGTCCCATGCACCCTCCCACCACCACCTACTCCAGTCCTGTAACCCGGAAGGTGTACACGATCAAAGGCAGAGCCATGTGTGAAAGCACCCACGTGATTTACCAACTGACCTGCCTACACTGTGACGCATTCTATGTGGGAATGACCAGCAACAAACTGTCCATTCGCATGAATGGACACAGGCAGACAGTGTTTGTTGGTAATGAGGATCACCCTGTAGCTAAACATGCCTTGGTGCATGGCCAGCACATCTTGGCACAGTGTTACACCGTCCGGGTTATCTGGATACTTCTCACTAACACCAACCTATCCGAACTCCGGAGATGGGAACTTGCTCTTCAATATATCCTCTCTTCCCGTTATCCACCAGGCCTCAATCTCCGCTAATTTCAAGTTGCCGCCACTCATACCTCACCTGTCATTCAACAACATCTTTGCCTCTGCACTTCCGCCTCGACTGACATCTCTGCCCAAACTCTTTGCCTTTGAATATGTCTGCTTGTGTCTGTATATGTGTGGATGGATATGTGTGTGTGTGGGAGTGTATACCCATCCTTTTTTCCCCCTAAGGTAAGTCTCTCCACTCCCGGGATTGGAATGACTCCTTACCCTCTCCCTTAAAACCCACATCCTTTCGTCTTTCCCTCTCCTTCCCTCTTTCCTGACGAAGCAACCATTGGTTGTGAAAGCTAGAATTTTGTGTGTATGTTTGTGTTTGTTAGTGTGTCTATCGACGTGCCAGTGCTTTCGTTTGGTAAGTCACATCATCTTTGTTTTTAGATATACAGGGTGTTTCAAAAATGACCGGTATATTTGAAACGGCAATAAAAACTAAACGACCAGCGATAGAAATACACCGTTTGTTGCAATATGCTTGGGACAACAGTACATTTTCAGGCGGACAAACTTTCGAAATTACAGTAGTTACAATTTTCAACAACAGATGGCGCTGCAAGTGATGTGAAAGATATAGAAGGCAACGCAGTCTGTGGGTGCGCCATTCTGTACGTCGTCTTTCTGCTATAAGCATGTGCTGTTCACAACGCGCAAGTGTGCTGTGGACAACATGGTTTATTCCTTAGACAGAGGATTTTTCTGGTGTTGGAATTCCACCGCCTAGAACATAGTGTTGTTGCAACAAGACGAAGTTTTCAACGGAGGTTTAATGTAACCAAAGGACCGAAAAGCGATACAATAAAGGATCTGTTTGAAAAATTTCAATGGACTGGGAACGTGACGGATGAACGTGCTGGAAAGGTAGGGCGACCGCGTACGGCAACCACAGAGGGCAACGCGCAGCTAGTGCAGCAGGTAATCCAACAGCGGCCTCGGGTTTCCGTTCGCCGTGTTGCAGCTGCGGTCCAAATGATGCCAACGTCCACGTATCATCTCATGCGCCAGAGTTTACACCTCTATCCATACAAAATTCAAACGCGGCAACCCCTCAGCGCCACTACCATAGCTGCACGAGAGACATTCGCTAACGATATAGTGCACAGGATTGATGACGGCGATATGCATGTGGGCAGCATTTGGTTTACTGATGAAGCTTATTTTTACCTGGACGGCTTCGTCAATAAACAGAACTGGCGCATATGGGGAACCGAAAAGCCCCATGTTGCAGTCCCATCATCCCTGCATCCTCAAAAAGTACTGGTCTGGGCCGCCATTTCTTCCAAAGGAATCATTGGCCCATTTTTCAGATCCGAAACGATTACAGCATCTCGCTATCTGGACATTCTTCGTGAATTTGTGGCGGTACAAACTGCCTTAGACGACACTGCGAACACCTCGTGGTTTATGCAAGATGGTGCCCGGCCACATCGCACGGCCAACGTCTTTAATTTCCTGAATGAATATTTCGATGATCGTGTGATTGCTTTGGGCTATCCGAAACATACAGGAGGCAGCGTGGATTGGCCTCCCTATTCGCCAGACATGAACCCCTGTGACTTCTTTCTGTGGGGACACGTGAAAGACCAGGTGTACCGCCAGAATCCAGAAACAATTGAACAGCTGAAGCAGTACATCTCATCTGCATGTGAAGCCATTCCGCCAGACACGTTGTCAAAGGTTTCGGGTAATTTCATTCAGAGACTACGCCATATTATTGCTACGCATGGTGGATATGTGGAAAATATCGTACTATAGAGTTTCCCAGACCGCAGCGCCATCTGTTGTTGACAATTGTAACTACTGTAATTTCGAAAGTTTGTGGAGGAGGAGGAGGAGGAGGATATTAGTGTTTAACGTCCCGTCGACAACGAGGTCATTAGAGACGGAGTGCAAGCTCGGGTGAGGGAAG